>NC_088805.1:15970835-16595835 GCF_011386835.1 Chrysemys picta bellii | reverse complement strand
TTAAAGACAGCAACATCCAACTTTAATGCCGACCCGCAAGATGTAGTGACAAAGAATTTTATGAAAATAATCAATGAATTCTAGTTGCAACAAAGCACAGTCGAAGAATCCGAGACCGCGCACCAGTATACAAGTGTCATTATGTGCTAAATTGATAAGACGCTATTTTCCAATTGACATTAAAATTATACTCCTACTCAAATAAGTAGGAGGTATGAATTCTTTCTATACAAGCTTCACTTCCTCACCTTGAAAAAAGGCACAATTGTCTACAGCAGCAGGATAGCCTGTGGCCCTCATGGGCAAGTGTATTCAGAAAATGTATATTTGATTATGAAACAAGAACATATTCCCTGAGCTGCACTCCTGACTTTTAAACTCAAGAGCTTGAACTGTTCTCTTACTGTGGACAGGTGGAAGGGGGTGCTACTTTCCACCACCTCTCCTGCAGCATTAAGGGGCAGCACTGATATGGATAGAGAGTGCTGGTGTGGATAAAGATAGCTACTGTCCCTTCCCTGCTACACCTACCTTAGCAGTTCCCCACTGTCCATCTGCTGCAACACAGGGGAGAGAGGACAGTAGTTCTCGTAGAAACTTTGCCTGCTTCCTTGCCAAGCTGAGGGAACTCCAGGGACAACAGAATTTGTCCTCATATTTCTAGAATGGCACATACTGGTAAATGTTATACTCTACTGCTCTTGAAATGGTCTGTAAGAACAGAGTACCACTTCAATTTTCTTGTTTGATTTGTTTTTTGCTGTTTCATATCTAAAAGGTCCAAAATCAAAGATAATATTGCAAACGAATACGGTGTGCAAATCACCAAAGTGCAATAATTAACTACAATTCTATACAATAAATTCTCAGGACTGTAACTCTCAAACAACCTTGAGTAAATTAGTCATACATACTCATGATTGTTACCATTAATTAGTTCAATTAACATACATGGAAGTGTTTTATGTCCATTTTTCCCTCATTGCCATACATGCCCTTCATCTTAAACAAAAAACAACCCCAGTTAATAGTCCTTTTAAATTTTAATAAAGGGACACTGTCAATGTAAGTCACACTTTTGTCTGACTCTTTTTACCTAAGTTTACTGTAAATGAAAGTTTTACTGAAAATCTTTCCTAGTTTATACAAATGATTGTCAAATGTATAATTGGTCAAGAGATCATGTTTCACTGTTACCCACATAGGCCCTGATTCTGCAAGCACCTAGAGACACTGGTGAAGACAGATCACTGTAATGTATCTTTTTTTAATTTCTGAATATGAACTACACATTATCCACTTTGTCAATGGGAACTGACAAGATAATCATTTAACTGAATGTTTAACTTTTTTTTTAATTTTTGGAAAGGAATGTTTAGTGGCAATGCGTGTAGGGTTGTGTGTTTTGTTTTTTGGAAGCCCTCTACATCTCATCAAAATTTACCCCAGCATCTGTGTGCATGAAGTATTGCCACAACCACAAATATTTTGTCAGTTAAAATATAAATATTTGTAATTGAGAATAAAAGATAAATATTTAAAAGAATGACCAAATCCCATATCTGTTGGTTCAAATAGCTTGGGAACAGCATGTTGTGATTGCAACTGCTATGTATATCTTTGAGTCGCTGATACCATATAGTCTAAGTACCATATAAACTGTTGGAACAACTATTAAGTTGAATGTTTAAAACATAGCTATTCTAGTTGAGAAGTAATTATTATCAACAATCTCAGTTTAGAACAAATGTTTCCTATTAATCCCACTAGAATTGACCCACTGGGAAATTTTATGTGAAGAATTGTCATACATTTAATTTAAAACATCTATCCTCTTTCTTGAAGAAGTTGATTCATAAAGGGATTTAAGATTAGAGAGAGACCACTTTCTAAGATTTATATTAGAAGTATTTTCTCTAAAAAAGATGAAAATGGATTGATACTAGTATATTTTTCCTTTTATGACTGAGTGAAGCTTTAAGTCAACTTAGGCTCTGTCTACACTAGCACTTTTGTGCTTCTGTCTCCCACCTGACATAGCCACCGCCGTTCATTGGGGTGGTTTAATTATGCTGGCGGGAGAGCTCTCTCCCACCGGCACAGAGTGGCTACACAGAAGACCTTACAGCAGCGCAGCTGTGCTGCTGTAAGACATAGCCTTAGACATAAGACAGTGTCTGTAGAGTGACAGATGATGTCCATCCTAATCTCAAAACAGTCAAGGGGCCACAATCAATTGTTTAGGATACACCTTCTATCCTGTGTGCTACGTAGGTGGCACAAAGGGAACAGAAAACTCCTGCAAGTTTTCCTGCTGAGTATTCCCTCAGCATGGAGGACTACGCAGAGGAAGGAGAGCAAACCCCATGGGGCCACAGTGGGGGAGCGGTGGGAGTGTTTCTAGTTATCTCCAAGTAGTTTATAGTCAGCCCCTCAGGGACCACACCCAGCAGGCATGAGTGAGGCAGCCCCTAGTCTCCTGTAACCTGTGCCAGGATCAGGGCAGAGAATCAGGGAGCTGTAACTGGACTAGTTTTCAGCTTTCTTCCCCTCTTGACTTCCCTGGTTGACTGTTGGGGAGGAGAACCATCCTTTGGTAAACATTTCCCCTATGCTCAGGCTGAGCCAGTCAAGCTCCGGTCCTGTTCTCCGATAGCACAATCTGAACATGAATCAAACAGGCAAAAGGACAGAATCTAGCCCTTGGAGACAATTGGCACAGAATGTGTTATGTTGGCAAAAATATAACCTTTGAAAATTACAGAGTTTAAATTTAGGGGCATAAGATTAAGACACAGGTTCCTCTAAAATTACCCCTCAAATCAATACATAATTTATCCTCCTTTACTCTCTAAAATATAGGTGTGCTTTTTCAATAAAATATTATTTGACATATAGCTCTAATAACTCTGTTTTTACTCAAAATCCTGACCTGGCTATGGATGATTGAGTTAAAGGAAAGAATTTAACTATTATCTCTAGAGTTTTTCATAGTAGAGAAAGTTTGAACGTGAGAACATTTATACAAGCAACTTACTTGACCAGTATTTTCCTTTCTTTCCTTAACTATTGTTTCAGATTTTTATTGATTAAGGCTTTGCTTCCGAACATACTCAACTCTCTGCTTGACCCAGCTGTGAAGTCATAGTCATCGGTTTACAATATCACTGTCTTGTCATGGAAGGTTAAAGTGACTGTTGCTTCAATTTAACTTTGCTACAGGATCAAATAAAAGACTAACGTGGGCCATGAGAGAGTGCTGGTTTAATTGAACTCACAGCTTGGATAATTTACAAATATAATAAGAGACCTTATGAAAAACACACCAGGTAGCTTTCACAACTCTCCAGTCCTTTACATTTCCGCATTATGAAGCCATGACACTATATACTGATATATATGATCTCTCAAATGTTATATATTAACTTAGTCTAGAGTCACAAAACTTTAGTACCATAGCTTTATAATTTTTTCAATGAGCTAAAATTAGTAAATCTACTTCTGAAGCTTGCAAAAAAAAAATGACATCTTCTCCCTACCCCCATGAAAATGCCTCCACACTGTAACAATTGCACACACAGCTTGCCAAGCAAAGCATGAAACATCAAGTGTCAATCTGCATAATGAATATACTTCTAGTTGCTTGTAAGTAATCTTATGTAATCATAGTAGTTTGTGTCCTACATGCTAACAAACATTAGTTGCTATGACATCTCACTAGGACACATGCAATCCAACACTTTCCTTATCAAATATGCAATACAAATTTATAATGTTTGTTTCGTGTCCTTTCACACTTGAGACTGTATTGAACAACAGCAATTAAGAAATTAATACCTGATACAGTGAATGCTTTAACTTCTTAACTCCATAAGGGGAATACAGCAGCTCAACAAACCATAGTGCATTTGGATCAGTAGGGTTTAACATTTTTATTTTAGTCCAAAAACACCTGTCATTAATTGTAGATAAAATATATTAATGTGTTGAGTTTTAAGATAAAAAGGCTACCTTATACAGACATTGTTTGAGGTGAAATGGAAAACTTATAGTTTTATCTCAAGCCACTAACCAGAGACCAAGTTGAGGGGGCAAAATAGTGATATGCTCCCTAGTCCTGCCCACAAACCACACCCCCATTCACCTGTGAAGCCAAAATAGGACATTATTACCAGTAGACTGCATACCCTTCATAACATTTCTTCCAGCCTTTGATCAGTAATGAAATAGATAAGTTTGAAGCTAAATTAAATGTCACCATTCCCACTTAGATAAATGGGGCAGTATACACCTTTTAGAAGTACTATTTCAGGCTATCTTCAACCTCAGACATATGTCAAGTCTATCTACACCAAGGGTATTTGTACTAGTGCAGCTACACTGGTGCAAACCCCTCAGTGTAGATGTGCTGAAGAGATGTAAAACTAGGCTTGCACTGGTGAGGCTTATTCTGGTTTCTGAGGTAAACTGCACTAACACAAACCTCGTATTAAAATCTGTACAGTGCATCCACCTTGATGATTTACATCAGTGTAGCTGCATTGGTACAAATAATTTGTACAAAAAATTGGTACAAGTATAAACAGGACCTCAAATCACATTTTGAGAGTTATCACCACATCTAAAAGGGCTAATGTCACAATCCAGTAAAAGCACTTAAGCATATGATTAGCTCCTTGGTGAATCCAGGCCTAAATGAAAGCTTAAATTCTGGAGTACAAGGTGACTGCCTCTCATGGAGTCATCAAAAGTCAGCATAATTCAACCCTGAATTAAAGGTTATAGCTGTAAAAAAAATGTTTTGAATATATAACTAAAAGTGATAAACCAAATTTATTTCAAAACATACCTTGTCTTTTAAAAATGAAATGTCATAGAAAGACAAAGTGCATTCCGAAGGAAAATCAGAATAGGGTTTGGAGGAAAGTTATCCTGTTTCATTTGCAGACTTGAAATCAATTCAGGGGGTAAATTTCTTTAATCCATTTTACAGATGGAAAGACAGACAAATAGGATAAATGATTTAAGCAAGGTCACAGAGCAAGGAGAGATACTCTTGTATCCTAGCCTCTGAACCATGCTGCCACCCACATATATGCATCAGCTCATCCCAATCTCACTACACTAGTAGGAGATAAACACCTTAACTTGCTCAGATACATCTGTGCATTTCCCATCATTCTTATAGCCTGATTAAGACAGACAATGTCAAATAGTTGAGCGCACACATTCACATTGCATACATGTTTATGTTTTAATGGGTTTCACTGGAAGTCTCTGTGATACAAAACAGTTTCAACAAAGAAAAATTTCACCAATATATGAGGTTTACTAGGCTAGACAAAGTGACTTGCCATTACTGGAGGGGTGGGGTGGCAAATCACAACCAAAGAAGAGAGAATTGGGGGTAATAATTCCTACATACAGAGTCTCTTTTTTTGTTTACCCAGTGTGGTCTTGGGGCATACAAGGTGAGCCCTAGCGCTTATAATCAGTCATAGTCATGATTTTGGTTACCTTTTCCATTTTAAACACATATCACACACCACCAAGAACGAAAAAAAAAAAAAAAAAAAAAAGTTAAACCAACCCAACAGACAGTAAACGGAAAAGAATAATCAAGCCTTGAATCAGGACTGGAGAAGGAAGGGGCAGCGACTGGGGCTAGGCGGCAGAGGAGGGCAGGGGAAGCAGCAGGAGCGAAGAGGCAGCAGCAGGCAGGGAAGGGGAGCCGGAGGCAGAGATGCTTACGCCCCGGCCCCTGCGGGAGGGCCAGGAGGCTGGGGCCGCGGGCTGTTCCCCAGCCCCCGGGAGAGGCTACTGCGGGCCAGGCTCGGCGGGCGGGGTAGGGCGCTGCCCCGGCGCGGCGCGGCTCGGCTCCCCGGCCGGTACTCACCAGACCATGCCGTAGGCCCCCTCCCCGATGTAGGAGAGGTTGATGTAGCGGGGCCCCACATCGAACACCTGGCCCCGCACCATCTCCGGACCCCCGGCGTTGGCCGAGCCGCCCGCAGCCCCGGCCCCCGATACCGCCGCCATGTTCTCCGTGCCGGGAACCGCTATGGAAGGGGGATGTGGTCGCCTCCGGTGCCCGCTGCGCTCAGAGGGACCCGCTGCCGCCCGGTCCCAGGCCCGCTCGCCGCTGCTGTGAGGAGGCAGAGGCTGAGGGGGGCGCGCGCGCATAGACGGGAGGGGGAGGAGGGCTCGCGCACACAGCAAGAGGAGGAGCGAGGAAACCAGGCGCGAGAAGGACAGGAGGGGCGGGGCTAAGGGGACTGCGGTAACTTCAGAGCTGCAGCAGCACAGAGGGGCGGGGCCGGACAGGTCACGTGGCCGGTGTGCCTGCTGCGCTTGGAAAGCGCTGCTGCAGAGCACCATTAGGCGTCAGGTGACCGAGGACAGCCTGCCAATGGGCCGGTGCCTGCGCTGCTCTGGGGCGCCCCTTCTCCGTGCCCCTGGGC
The DNA here is from genome assembly GCF_011386835.1 of Chrysemys picta bellii. Classification (NCBI taxonomy): domain Eukaryota; kingdom Metazoa; phylum Chordata; order Testudines; family Emydidae; genus Chrysemys; species Chrysemys picta. Next base: position 16,589,374 of record NC_088805.1, on the reverse strand, counting down.
TGCGTCTCCAGAGGGGCCGCCCCAGCACATTGGGGCCTTGACTTCTTCTGAGGCAAATTGGGGTCCCTTGTCAGGGAGTACGGTGTCCAGGATGGTGCATCTCACACAGGGCCTTCCGTTGGCCAATCCTTGACATGCTTCTTGTATGTTACCATTCCTGATGGCCGATTTGTGTCCATTTATTCTTTTGCAGAGGGACTGTCTGGTTTGGCCAATGTACATGGCAGAGGGGCATTGCTGGCATATGATGGCATATATCACATTAGTGGATGTGCAGGTGAATGAGCCCTTGATGGTGTGGCTGATGTGGTTGGGTCCTCACCATCAGACACCATCAGAGGACCCAGTTCCCCAGTAATGTATGATAATAGTTATACTTGACTGTTGTTGTTATCCTCCTGCATGGCCAGGTCTGTCCACCAGCAGTACCACTGGGCTACCCGTGTGTCTGCAAAATCCAGGTTTCTGGGGAACTTCAGATCGAGTTCTTTGGCTCACGCAGCCAGCTGCAGCACTTCAGAGAACTCACAGCTTCAGTGCTGCCAGCAGGTTTCATTTGCAAAGAGTGAAACTGAATGCAGGGTAAGCTGACCACATGGAACTCTGTGCACTGCTCTGTCCAAGTGGCTGAGTTGCTTCCAGCCCAACTCCACCCATGTAACCTGGTGTCCTATTATTAACAGTCCCTCCAGGGAGCATGGGCCCTCTGACTTCAGCTCCACAATACATCTTCCCTATTTTCCATACATTTTAATACAAACCCGAAAACCAAATAATTGATGCCCAGACCCGCTCCCCACCCCTGCATGGGCGAGTTGGAGTCTCATCTTTACCACAGACTCAGCTGGTTACATAGTCTTTGAGATAGTGTTTCTGACCCATTTTGCCTGGCTTCCTATTGGCATTCCTGCCCTGTCTATTGCTGTCTCTCTCCTCTCCACCTCAAGGGACTCCCTGCTTCTGCCACTGCACTTGTTTTATAATTCTGTCTCTCTCCCATCACTGCCTAAATCGTCTTGCCATTGCATATACCAAGTCCAACCCTTCTCCTGTCACCAATTGCCCCAAACCAACTTTCATTCCGACTAGCCAGTATCAGCTCCCCCAAACCAACAGTTATTCTCAGTGGCCACAGCCTCTCTCAACTGCTGCGGAACCTTTGGATTCTAACGTGCCATGCCACATCATCGTAAAGCAAAACATTCAGCTCCCTGTTTGAATAGCAGTCAAGAGGAAAAGAATATCCCTGTTGCGACTGTACGTACTCTGCTACCCCAGCAGCAATCTAGTGGATCGCCTTCCATGCCAGAATGCACAGCAGGTGTCCCGGTTTCAGATGCAATACAATCCTCCAGTCAGCTTAGTACAGTGAGAAACATTTTGTGTGACTGGAATAATCTAATGATGAAAAGCCTGTGTTTAATACTCATTCAGCCATATGGTTTATTGTACGTGTATTTAAGTGGAACAGTTAACATTGCTTTGTATGAGTTATTTTTTCCTTATATCTAAAACTCTTTGTTTTTCACACTATTTTTTCCCTTCAGAAACCCAGCATTACTTTTCTCAGAAATGTTAGACATCTGTAAATGTGAAAGTTTCAGTAAATAAAAATAAGATTTAAAATGTTCCCTTAACAGCTTTAAAAAACAAAATTATGCTTACAGTTCTGAATATATACATAAATAAATCTGTCATCGGCAACTGTAAAACAAATGCTTATGGAAAAATCTAACACACAACCAGTAATTGCAGTTTTAATGCAAAATTTGATTAAAAACTAGTGTATATCTAATATATTTCCCCCTTCCCTAGGATATGTCAGATCAAAAACGATGCCAATAAGGCAGAGCAATAAGTTGTGGAAAGACAGCCACGCCCCCTGACAGGGTGCAACTATGGTCAGCCTGGACATGTGTCCAAATGCATGTCTAGGCCAATATATATAAATGGGATAATTAGCATTTCATGTGTATATTTATTTTCATTACCTAGTAGTTCATATTGGGTCTTTCCTTTCATGAAGGCCATGACCCTGCAAAGACTTACATATGTGCTTTAAGCACATGGATAGTCCCATGAAGTCAATAGGCCTATTCATGTGCTTTAAGTTAAGTACATGCCTAAATCTTTGTGGGCTCAGACGTTTAAAGGGGGTACTTATGGCAAAATCTCCATTGGTGTGTGGAAGTAGGAAAAATACCTCCCTGAACAGATGCAATAATATGCTGCAAAAGTACCATTAAGAACCGTAAAGCCATACAAAGATGCTGTATTTTTTTAAAAAGACACTAGGAAAAGGTTAATCATTATAATGGTGAAGTTAAACATGCTATGGTTTGGACTCACTTTTCCCCCATATCCATGTCACAGCTCATATGGATGGGTTTATCCTAGAAGCTGGGTCTGGAAAGCCTTAACTTTGTCCGGTGTGATATGTGCATTTTAACAGCTCACTTGGTGTTAAGTGCAGTACTATTGAAAGTACCTGTGAGCCCTGGAGATTGAAATTGTCTGCTTAGCCACAGAACAGGTGCAGCTTGAACAGCAACATGCATATGTGCCTGGAAGCATGGAAAGGTAGTTTAATCTCTGTGCTCATTCAGAACCGTAGCCACCTCTCCTAAGCCTGCCATCACTGTGAAGGAGGTTTTAGTTCCCTGGGAGCCAATGGGACAGAGTTTGTCTAAGAGTGTGGTACTTCGGGAGCACATCAGAATGAGCAGGAACCTCCACACCTTCAGAATGAAATGCAAATATCGTACATTTCACATCGCCTTCCCCTGGTAATTTTAAAAAGCCCCAAATCTGTGTGTGGGTGTGGAGGGAGAGAAATGCGAAGTATTTCAAAAAGATATATTTTAACTTGTAAGGCACTCAGATACCATGGTGATGAATGTGATCTAAATCTTAAATACATTAGATGTGAACACTGGTCCACTGGGACCTATCCTTAGACTCTTAAAGAGCATCAGATGCTAACAACTTCTAGAGACTACTCAACTAGGCTTGCTTTAAACTGGTAATCTAGAGCTGAAACCCCAGGGTCTGACTTCCGTTTACACTAAGGCCACTTTACACCACGAGGACAGTGTAAAATGGCCTAAGTGTAGATGAGACTCAGGTCCTCTATATAGCCAATCCCCATAGCTAGCCTGTCTTCTCATACAGTAATTCAGTGAATATCAATGTGCAACTTGACTCAGTCTAGCCAACTGAAAACAAAAATCGAACACTGTTTTCCCAGCATTTAATTATACCTCTTTTTTTTCCCTTTGTCTTCCTTGCCCACCCAAAATGCCCATTGACTTCAATGGAGGTGTAGGCTGTACAAGGAAGGTAGGATCAGGACCTAATTTGGTAAATATTTAAATTCATCATAGCTGAACGTTAATACAGTGTATCTAAACTCTGGATTCTTTTTATTTTCACTGAATGACTAAACAGAAGTTGGAAAACATCAAAGATTACCAATCCTCGGACTATATGGTCAATAGCCACCTTCTCTTAATTACCTAATAGAATTCTGTATATCATTCTTTCGTTCCTTGTTCTAGGAGCAAGCTTGTACAGTCATATTTTTGTCAGACTCACTGCTCACAAATAAGCCATCAAACTGCAGCTTGGAAGCTTGGTTGCATTAGCAAGTCAATGATACATTTCCTAATTGTGTGTGAGTGGTTTACAATTATATTTTAAATATTAAAAAGATCCATTTTAATGCAGTCTTAAAAGCTTATTGCATAAGTCTCACCCTTGCAATTAATATGCTGATATTGTGCTGCCATCTGTATGAAATTAAGCTGCTTTTATTTTACAACAGTAGCAGCAACAGCATTCAGGCATTGTCCTGTACTTCAGTAATGGAAATTTCCCAGCCTCAAAGCACACAGTGTCTCAGTCAGCTGCAATCACCATCTGAGTAATTTCAATATCGTTGAAGGTTTTGCTGGTCTTTAATGTTATCTAGATCTTCTAACTTCTGGAAACTGACTCCTTATGAGACTTCTTCATCTAGAGATTGAAAATTCAGTAAACAAGTTGAAACTGATAAAGGAATTGAAACATCCAGATAAAAATAATTACACAGGACCAAAGAAAAAACAACATAATATGTATGTAAAATGTTATAGAGGCTCTTGATGTAACCAAGCACCTTGTATGTGTGTGTAGTTTTCCTGCACTGGAGTTATACGTTTGAAGGCAGCAAGATTTTAAAGGAAAAAAGTCTCCATTAAAATAATATAATGTATAAAATCAGCCTCTCACCCTGTTTAATTTCTTGTAACATTGTTAAGCAAACAATATAATACAAAAAATGAGGAAAAACTCTAGGTCTGTATTATTAATTATTGTTGTTCATTTCCTCAATGCTACCGAGGGTCTGGGACTTTACAGACATATAGTAAAAGATGTAGTTTATCCCCTGAACAGTTGTCAGTCAAGATGTAGACGTGACAAGTGATGATCACAAGCAAAGGTGGGGGAGTACAGGGCAAGGATTGCAACAAGAACGTTGGGTTTTTCAGATTGTCTATGCATTGCAATGATTCCATTTAAAAATATTTCTTGTTTATAGCTGTTGGGCTTGAAGGGGGGAAAATGAGGGACTGAGTTAATAAACAGGAGGGTGGAGGGAGAAGAGGCTGAGGTGGGGATAAGCTGAATGGGGGACAGGCGAGAGTCAGGTAGGGTAGTAGTTGGGGGGGGGAGGAGCACCAGGATGTTAGCCTCAATGACAGATTAGCAAATATGATACTGGAAGAGAGAAGAGAAGCATTGAAGCTGGTCGCATTAGAAAGCTGCTGGTTTGGTGAATAGTCAGCACTTGTTGAGGGGGCTGCTTTTGTTGCTGCTGCTCCCATTTACTGACTGGTTTCTTCATGGCTGCTGCCAGATGGTTACTAATGGTGTACTGTAAGGCATCAGTCACTGGGATATCTAAGGCCCCAATCCTGCATCGGGCTCTGTATGGGTGAAGCCCCGTTGAAGTCAGCAGCACTTTGCCTGTGCACACAAGTCCACCTACATGGAGCCAATTGCAAGATCAGGGTCTCAAGGCCAAAACTTTTAAAAAACTTACTGGAACTTGATGTCAAGTAAGATAAAGAGGGTGCTATCACCATTAATGGAGCCGCTCATCAATCAGTAATGTTACTTTATTGTCTCTACAGTGCCAGAGATGTGCAGGGTGCTTGTCTATTGCAGTTATATCTGGCTAAAGTGATAGGCACTCCCTGGTCAGAAACATACACAGCAGGATGAGATAGCACATGTTGCACAAGTGTGGGTTTTTTTTACCCACGAAAGCTTATACCCAAATAAATCTGTTCGTCTTTAAGGTGCCACCAGACTCCTCATTGTTTTTGTGGATACAGACTAAGATGGCTACCCCCTGATATATTGCAGTAATGACATTCACAGCTTTTCCCATAAAAGTTATTGGGGTTCACATTCAGGTGATTTAGTGACAAAAGCTGCCACTTGACAGCTGGTTGGTAACCTATGTGAAATGAGTAGGTGGGCTTAGACCAGTTCTTTGAAGACAAGCTTCCACATCACAAAAACCACCATCACAGCCAGTTTCCTTGTTGGCACCAGAATTCTAAGAAATAAAGTTGTGATGTGTTTCAACCTTTCAGCATAACTACTTATGTTTTTATCTAACATCTTTGTGTGTATGTTCTGAACATAAGATATTGGCAAGTCCTTGCAGGGAGATGCATATTGCTGCTCTCCATGCTGCACTAGTTCTGTGGATAAATAGAAAATATCAGTCTCTTCTACTGGCAAACCTGCACTTTGCACCAGGACTAAATTCACACCCACTATGCGGCTACCTCAGAGTGTATGTAAGCGTATTATATATAAATATTACATACATTAGAGTGTAGAAACTGACATCTGTAAAGTTGATAACCCACTGTTCATTTTCAAACTAACAACTTGCAATTTTGCACAGGCTTAGCAGAGAGGAGCTTGGCAGAAGTTACATGGGTTTCCTAGAGGAAGTGATGATACACTGTTTTGAAGAAAAAAAAAAAAAAGTTTGAGCCGTTATCTTTTGGAATTTGTGTGGTGCTAGACTGGTAATGAAGTACATTCTAAGGCTTCCTGTTTATTGTGAGGAGATACAATGTTGACCACACTATAAAAACTTCAAGCATTTGTTAGTAAATGTTGCACAAGAAAAATAATATCCAAACACAAAATGGCCTGTGGTGTCCGTGGTATTTATCAACAAAATGAGATTTTCCTGCCACGAATCAAAGAGACTACCGGTACTTGTGCAAGGCAGACAAGAATAGAATGGAAGCCAGGCTTCATTTGTAATGAAAGAGGTGCCGGGTGGGTGGCCAGAGAGCAGTGGCTTCTGGCCTGATACCCAGCTCTGAAGGCAGCACTGCTGCCAGCAGCGGCACAGAAGTAAGGGTGGCCTGGTATGGTGTATTGCCACCCTTACTTCTGCACTGCTGCTGGTGGCGGTGCTGCCTTCGGAGCTGGGCGGCCAGAGAGCAGCAGCTGCTGGCCAGGAGCCCGGGGTATGAACTGCCAAGCCAAGTGGTGCTGGGGGCTCAGCCCTGGCACAAAGTAAGCCCTGAATGGGAGCCAATTCCGCTCCCCCTGAAGGCAATGTCCAATCTCCCATTGATTTCAGTGGGAGCAGAATTAAACCTCTGGCCCATGCCTTTGTTTCTAGATGTGAGTTGGAAGACGTCTGAGTGAGTGAATGTTTTTTTTTTTAATTAATGTTTGTGGGGTTTTATACAACATTTGTATGCAGAGAATGAAAATCGGCATAATTACAGGATAAAGTATCTAGAAATGGCACAAGTAACATTTAGATTTAATTAAGATTTGTTTCTAACAACAATCCATAACAGTCAAAATAGCTAATCAAACACACAGTATGTACAGACACACAGAATTATGCGTACTTGCTGTGTGGTATCTCTCACTCAACAGCTTTGTTTTCTCAGTTAATTATTCTTGCTACATTAACACAAGCCCGGACCAGTAGATTTGTAAGAAACAGGGGTGCAAATTCTACAGCTGTACAGACTGAATTTAAAGTGCAACTTACCCTGGTGGCAGATAATAAATATTTGGCAGGGAAATAAATGAGGCTGAAATCTTGAAACTGGTCCAAGATGGTCTCTGTGCTGGTGGTCAAGTCATAATTACTACAGAGGAAGCTAAGAAATTAGCATTGGCCTTGGTAATGTAAAATACAATAAAAAAATGGTCCCTGCCTCAAAGAGCTTCCCGTCTAAGTAGGTTTGTTGACCTCAGTGCAGACTACAAGACTTATCTGTTTCTCCAGACTTCATTCAGTGGAGTGTTTGAACCGGATTGTTTGGTAAGTGTGGTGGATGGAACTTTAAGACCTGAGGTTGACTCAGTATAATTACTGCTCCTTTAAAGGACTAACATTCTGTGTACTAGAATTAAAAATCTTGCCAGCTGGAATGGTTTGGAGCCTGAATTCCAGAATGGAATGAGCGGATGTATCTTGTCAATAAGGATCCACCCATTCTGCCAGCTCCATTCATTTTTGTTAGTACTTTATTCTTCTTGTTCTTCTGATCTAGTTAACATCATTGTAGTTAATTAAAAAGACATATGGCTTGTTGGCTTTTGGAAGACCTAACAGTGGGAGAGTTACTCTGGTTGCATTAGTATTTTTTTTTTTAATTTCAGATATACATAGAGGATGATAGGTGCATGTGATAAATGGAAAATATAACTACACTATACTTAATGTAGATATATTCATACACACTACATCTCCCTCTTCCTCCTCCTCCCCATGGGATGGATCATGGTCTAGTGTTTAGAACAACAGACCAGGAATCAGGAGTTCTATTCTCAGTTCTATTACTGACTTGTGCAACTTTGTGCAAACAAGGTAGCCTCTCTGTGCATCAGTTTCCTGATCAATAAAATGGGGAGGAAATAATTCTAGTGGTTGCCTTACCGGGGTGCCATGCAGCTTACTCATTATTCATAAAGAGCTTTGAAATCCTTGGACTAGAGCAGCAAGAAGTATTTTCTATTATTACGATAAAGGCAGCCGTTCTTTGAGAAGATAACTCCTACCTGACAGGCAGTTTGTAATCACCCCCATTTTACAGACAGGAAAACAAACACACACACACACACACACACACACACACACACAGTCTTGTCTCAAATCACATAGCAAGTAGGAGAGCAGGAGGCACATGGCCTGATGCTCAGGCCTGTGCCATAACTACTAGACCCTATGATGTAAACATATACAAATAGTTAATCAATTACAAATTGTTTGGACAGATGACTCGGAAAGAGTGCCATGAGAAATGAGTATTAGTAAGGTGAGTACCCTCAGCCCTCCTACAGATCTCCAAAGTACTCCATTTTCATATCAAACACTTTATACAAGGGCAGTGTACCATCACCATTTCCCATCACTTTCATGAAGTACAGCTGGATAAATGCCAATATGCTAATAAATTCCCAACAGATTCTGAACAACCTTTACTGCAACTTATCTCAGATAATAAAAATACAGCAGTCGTCCTGTTAATGAAATCCCAAGCTTAGGGATTTCCCCTCATGGGGGTAAACTGAACTCCTAATGAATCCATCATGGTAATATCTAGGAGGAGTTCTTTGTGAAAGCACAAGGAGGAGATTTATCAGGGACCTTAAAAGAACGCCAATGGCAGAGCATTTTACAGAACGTTAAAAATACTTCTGTGGATCTCAGGCTGTTGGATACAATAAAAGGTTTTATTCAAAATGTATTGGCCACCATCAAAGCTGTCCAAGATAAGGGCCTTATCTACTGATGTTTGTTTGCGCTGGAACAAAAAAAACCCGATGCATATACTGTGAGGCTGTCCAACAGTCAGGCAGCTGTGGAAAGAGGTGGACACAACAGTTAAAGCCATGCTCACTTTAAGCAGCCAAATCTCAGTTGAAAATTATATCCTAGGTTGTTTACCTGCTCAACTGGGTTTAGTCCATCACAAAGACTTTGCAGACCCCAAGAACCAATGATCACCAAGCACATGATTGTACACAAATTAAAAAGTAGGCTTATGCCCAGAATAGAGCAGTGGTATTAGGACGTGTCTGAATTAGCAGCCAAAGAAAGAATAGTTTATCCAGAGAAAGCAATTAAATGGATCTGAAGAAATTTGGACCATGTTTCTAGATACATTTGGATAAAAGTGTTCAGATGGCTCAAAGAATGCTAGAGTTCCATTCCACCTAATCCCGCCTCTTGTTCCCCCACCACCCCCAATACCCTCCTTCTCTTCTCTCCTTAGTCATATATGTCTTCTCCTATTTTAATCAGTTACTTCCACTCTAGCATGTTATGTCTATGTAGTATTGTCTGGTCTTGTAACTTTGGCAAGTTGTAAAATTGCATAATTCTATTGGCGATATCATGAAGCATGCCGTATTTGGAAATATATACCACCTGTAAGTCATTTATCTTTTTGTACTTTTCATTGTTTGTTTCTTTATGAAAATCAATAATAGATTATTAATAATAAAAAGTCTTAGATAGCCCAATCTATCTAATCTAGCTATTATCCTTGTATACGGAGTGCTTCTCTGTTCAACTCAAGTGCACTTAGCAGCAGCCTGTTCATCTGAAGTCATCTTTCTTCCCTTCCTCCTCTTACTGTTGCCAAGACTACTATCCTCCCTGTCCCACTGGACCACAACCCACGTGTAATTTTTTAACCCTTCTCCACTCTGAGGACTGACACTAAGTCCTTCTGGGTTTCTTCTACTATGTCTCCAAAACTCCATCCATTACTCTCCCTTCCTACTGCCAGCTCCCCTGTCCAGGGGCTGATTGTCTGGTTCTGCTATCAGTGATGCACCCACCTACAATGAGCCTCTAGCTATTATCTTTGGAAAATCATGGGAGACGGGAGAGATTCCAGAAGACTGGAAAAGGGCAAATATAGTGCCCATCTATAAAAAGGGAAATAAAAACAACCCAGGAAACTACAGACCAGTTAGTTTAACTTCTGTGCCAGGGAAGATAATGGAGCAAGTAATTAAGGAAATCATCTGCAAACACTTGGAAGGTAGTAAGGTGATAGGGAACAGCCAGCATGGATTTGTGAAGAACAAATCATGTCAAACCAATCTGATAGCTTTCTTTGATAGGATAACGAGCCTTGTGGATAAGGGTGAAGCTGTGGATGTGGTATACCTAGACTTTAGTAAGGCATTTGATACAGTCTCGCATGATATTCTTATCGATAAACTAGGCAAATACAATTTAGATGGGGCTACTATAAGGTGGGTGCATAACTGGCTGGATAACCGTACTCAGAGTTGTTATTAATGGTTCCCAATCCTGCTGGAAAGGCATAACGAGTGGGGTACCGCAGGGGTCTGTTTTGGGACCGGCGCTGTTCCATATCTTCATCAACGACTTAGATATTGGCATAGAAAGTACGCTTATTAAGTTTGCGGATGATACCAAACTGGGAGGGATTGCAACTGCTTTGGAGGACAGGGTCATAATTCAAAATGATCTGGACAAATTGGAGAAATGGGCTGAGGTAAACAGGATGAAGTTTAACAAAGACAAATGCAAAGTGCTCCACTTAGGAAGGAAAAATCAGTTTCACACATACAGAATGGGAAGAGACTGTCTAGGAAGGAGTACGGCAGAAAGGGATCTAGGGGTTATAGTGGACCACAAGCTAAATATGAGTCAACAGTGTGATGCTGTTGCAAAAAAAGCAAACATGATTCTGGGATGTATTAACAGGTGTGTTGTGAGCAAGACACGAGAAGTCATTCTTCCGCTCTACTCTGCTCTGGTTAGGCCTCAGCTGGAGTATTGTGTCCAGTTCTGGGCACCGCATTTTAAAAAAGATGTGGAGAAATTGGAAAGGGTCCAGAGAAGAGCAACAAGAATGATTAAAGGTCTTGAGAACATGACCTATGAAGGAAGGCTGAAAGAATTGGGTTTGTTTAGTTTGGAAAAGAGAAGACTGAGAGGGGACATGATAGCAGTTTTCAGGTATTTAAAAGGGTGTCATAAGGAGGAGGGAGAAAACTTGTTCACCTTAGCCTCTAAGGATAGAACCAGAAGCAATGGGTTTAAACTGCAGCAAGGGAGGTCTAGGTTGGACATTAGGAAAAAGTTCCTAACTGTCAGGGTGGTTAAACACTGGAATAAATTGCCTAGGGAGGTTGTGGAATTTCCATCTCTTGAGATATTTAAGAGTAGGTTAGATAAACATCTATCAGGGATGGTCTAGATGGTATTTGGTCCTGCCATGAGGGCAGGGGACTGGACTCGATGACCTCTCGAGGTCCCTTCCAGTCCTAGAATCTATGAATCTATGTTGAGGAGGGCAAGGAGTGGGAATGCAATAAGTGCCAAATCTTCACTTACACTCGAATAATAAAAAGTGTGTGTGTGTGGGGGGGGGGAAACATATCCCTGATACTCTCCCTGGTGGTTGCATCTATGATCTCTGCTACTGCTATCTACATCTCTCTGTCTCTTGCATTGCTCTTCTCCAATCTAGCCATAATGCAGTACTAAAATTCATCTACCATGCAGAGTACTTTAATGGTTACTCCAACCTCCTTCTCTCTCCCACACCTTTAGTCCCATAGCGGTGCCTAAGCCACACAACTAACAACTCTTTTGTTGCCTTCCCCTGCTTTCCTTGTCATGTCTGATTCCATGCAGTTACCCATGTCTGGAAACCCTTCCTGACCCAGCCCACTGTGCTTTAGCTTCTTCAGATCTCTCCCTTAAAAACCCACTGCTGCACTGAGGCAGACAAACACTAGTTTTACCTTCTAATACTTGTATCCAAAAAGCACAACCAAAAAAACTATACATAACCTGCAAAAGAAGGCACTCACCAAAACAATCACGTGTATCTTATTTCTGTAATCCTGCCTTTCAATGCTTGTTTCCCTCCATCATATCAATGTCTTAGGGTACATCTACACTACAGGGGGGAGTCGATTTAAGATACGCAAATTCAGCTACGTGAATAGCGTAGCTGAATTCGACGTATCGCAGCCGACTTACCCCGCTGTGAGGACGGCGGCAAAATCGACTTCTGCGGCTTTCTGTCGGCGGCGCTTACTCCCACCTCCGCTGGTGGAGTAAGAGCGCCGATTCGGGGATCGATTGTCGCGTCCCGACGGGACACGTTAAATCGATCCCCGAGAGGTCGATTTCTACCCGCCGATTCAGGCGGGTAGTGTAGACCTAGCCTTAGAGACAGATTCTGATGACTGACACCTGTACAAATCCAAATCCACTGAGTGGAGCGACTGTGGATTTTTTAGTATACGTGTAATAGTGATGAGAATTTGGCCCTTTGACCATAAGCTTTTAAAGACAGGGATATTGTCTTTTGTTTGTTTTTAAAGCACCATGAACATTTAGAGCATTATATAAATACTATCATATTTAAACCTGCCAAGAGAAATCCATTGCTAACTGCGATTCTTTGCTTTTCTCTTGCTGATATATGGTTAAGTGTGATATTGTCCTACAAGTCTTGAAACACAAGACACAAAGATCCAGTGACTGAAAGCTGAAACTAAACACATTCAAACTGGAAATAATTTTTTTCTAACAGTGAGGTTAATTAATCATTGGAATTGATCAAGGGTCAGAGAATTCTCTATCATGGGCAATTTTTAAATCATTATTGGATTTTTTCCTAAAAGATATGGTCTAGCTACAACAGGAATTATTTGGGGGGGGGGGGTTCTATGGCCTGTGTTATGCAGGAGGTCAGACTAGATGATCACTTTGGTAACTCCTTCTGGCCTTAATCTATCAAATTTATAAAAGCTACAAAAAACCCCACCAACCCCTCCTCCCCGCCACAAACATACCATATCCTTATATAGGAATTGTAGAAACATTCATGTTTGTCTAGCATTTTTTTTCTTTACAAAAATCACACTGTGTCCTATTGATCTGAATCAGATTTTTTTAAGAAAAACAAAGTAATAAGTTACTCTGGTTTTGGCTGATTTGCACAGAAGAGAACTAACGAGACAGAGCAGAGCAGGTAGGATGTGTGCTAAAAAGTCTGATGCAAAAACAAAACCAAAAAAACATTCCTGCGACACTTTTACCTCCAAGCTTCAAACATTCTAAAAAACACTCTGTAAACTGATGTTCCTATTTGTAATAAAGAAAGAAAGAAAGATGCCAGGTAATTGACAATACTGAGAATCTCAGAACTTCATTATGAGCCCTGGAGCAAAGGAGAAAAAGCTCCTTGGTAATTTATTAAATAGAGCTGAACACTGACAGAGCTTCAAAAAGTGTTGAAAGATACCGCTGTCTGATCGGGTTAGCGTCAGATAACCATCTTGGTGTTTTGCTCAGTCCTGTCTTGGAACTAGAATGATTCAGCAGCAGCAGCTGCATATGCCATTTACCTTCCCAAGGCTAGAGCATCTTTCAATTGAACAGAAAAGGTTAATGTCTTTTGCAGTGATCGGGCCTTCATTCCATATGGCACAAGAATGTAATCTGTAATGATGCAGTGTATTAATTGAAGAATTTAACTTATTTGTTCAGCTGAGGGGTTGACAGGTGATATTGTTGTGAAATTCACAGACAGGATATTTATAGACCTTTTATCTCTACCCACCATCAGTCCTAAAACGTCAAAGAATATCTAGATGGAGGGCTGTCTCAGTCCAACTTTCCTGCTCTGTTGCTTTTTGAGTCCCCCCCGGCTCCCCCCACTCACCCTTGGTGCTTAGAACTTGGCAGAGAGGAGCAAAAGGGAATGTGACTCACGCTGGTGACTTCATTTGTTGTAAAAGACCTGAATAACTGCTCTAGCCCAGTTACAGGAAAGCTGCCCTCCCCTCCTCCCCCAGCCTCAGAAAGACTTAGGCCCATGTTTGTAACATGAGCAGCCCAGCTGATCTCAGCGGTCATTATATCATTCCTCTTCTGTTCACTAAACTTTCTTGTTCTGTATTCAAGTTAACCCCTTCTTGGGGCTTTAAAGAGCCTTGAGATTAGGGGGCAGCTTCCTGCTACCAAGAGATTTCTGATTAGCTTAAGAGTGAAGAGGTTTCAAGTTCTCTCACATGGAGCTGTAGTTCTAACAAAGTGGGATTCAAATGCCTTCTTCCCTTTCCCTTTTGTTACTGCAACAATAAAAACAAATCTTAGACATGAACTAATCTGGCAGCAATTGGACGAGAGTAAAAACTTGTAGCGGGCTGGTTTAAAACAATGTCAACATAGAATATAATAAAGTAGTTTAGACACATCCCAAGAAAACTCAGTGTGACGCACTGCTACATAGAGTTCTAGCAAAGCTGAAGCAGTTTCCCTCTGACTTTTTTTTTTTTAAGGGTTGGGATGGGTCAGAACTAAGAGAAAAATCACCACAGATGCCTATGCTGCGGTCTACCAAAATATATTTTCATTTTTAATTATGTAATCAACAATGAGCGTGGCATTCGCACTGAGGGGGTGGAACAGATGGCCAAGGCTTAGTGTAAGTAAGATCTTAATTAAAAGAACTTTGGTTTCTGCTCTAATAGGGTTTTTGTTCAGCTTCAACATGGTTAGCATGAGCTTGTGTTACAAAGGACAACCAGAATGCCCCAGCCTACTGTGATTTCTTCCCCCACTGCTTCAAGGCTGCTCCACATCCATGTCAAAGCGGCAAGGATCCTCCCGTAAACACTTCAATGTCCCAAATCCTTGCAGTGCTAGAAGCAAATGCTGGTTCCCCCTGGGAAGCTAGGAATCCTCCTTCCCAATGGAATAAAGCTCCTATTTCTAACCCAATGGACATACAATGACTTTAAAGTGATGACATTTTTACATACCAAGGGGTAATGGAGGGGGAACTAAGGTGGCTTTAAGCCACCTTCGTGCCATCCTGCTCCTGGGCTGCTCTGGGGGCTGGGGAGTCCCCTGGTGTAATTTAGAAGACAAACCCAGGGACCTGTCTAAGTTAGGGCAACCTCCTGGGGCTGCCCTATCAGCCCACAGACCTGCCCGGGATCTCCCTAATGGTGCATCCTGTGGACACACCTCTTATGCCAGATCTTGCAATGTGGTCCATAGAAGACAGCTTTATGGCTGCGTCTGCACCAGGAAGTTTCCCCCCTAGTCAGTTACACGCTTTCAGGACCCTTTACCCTGCTCTGGCCCTTGCACTTGTTGAAAAGGGGACCTAATGAGCTACTTGAAGAGGATGTTAAAACAGAGAGAGAGGCTCATGGACAGAAAGTAGGTGAGATAGACTTATGCATCTTTGACTATTTATCACGTGGCTTTGCAACTCATCACACAGCTATCATCTCTCCATCTGTAGTGTATATGTTTGTGTGCATGTGTAAACATCTATTCTAAAGATCTAAGTTCTTGTAAGGGTGCCCATCACCACAGTTTTTGTGCAAGACAGCATCCGACTTTATACACCACAGGCTAGACACCACGTTATGTAAAACAGACCCAGCCCCTGTATAAATGATCTGAACAGATCTCACTATTTGTGATGATTAAAAGTGAAGCTTTCCCAGATGTTGTGTGAGGTTTTATCTCCCCAATTTCCTATGCTCTACTCATTCTGATTTTAAATCTTAAGTAGACCACAGGCAGTTAGTGAGTTAGATTAAGTCTATGCTACAGCAGCGCAGCTACGGTGCTTCAGTTGGGCTGCTGTCGCGTAGATGCTTCCTACTGTGACAGAAGGGGTTTTTCTCCTCAGTGTAAGTAGGCCAGCTCTCCAATAGGTAGTAGCTAAATCAATGGAAGAATCCTTCTCTTGACCTAGCCACATCTATACTGGGGGATAGTTCGACCTAACTATGGTGCTCAGGGTGTAAATTTTTTCCACAGCCCTGCATGATGTAGCTAGGTCGACCCAAGTTTTATGGGTAGACCAGGCCTTAGTAAGAGCTATCCCAAGAGTGCTGAAGCAGAGAGCTACTTGGAAAGACATTTCTCAAAGAGCAAATACTATTATGCATGCACATGTACCGCCTCAACAGTACGTCACAGGCACAGACTGCATTGGGCCACAACATTCATAGCTGGAAAGTCTGGCATCTGCTTTTTACATTGCAATATAACGGGGGTGGTTAGACTGCCGGCCACATTCGAAGTGCTCCGTTTGCCGATTTACCACTGCTGCTGCTTCCACTCCAGTGCCGAAGAACACAAAACAAGCTAGATAAGGCTCCATCTTTGGAGGGATTCTGTAGAAATAGAAAGTTTGGTGGAGGCCACGGAACTCTTCTGTGAGTTTTCCCCATTCATCAATGGATATTTTTTCCCAGGGTGTCAGGAAGGTGACAGTTCCAAGGAAGAGGATAGGAGCTGGGGGGAGGAGAGCAGGAGTTGTACAGTGGGGGAGAAGAAAAGAAGAGGGGAAGGAGAGAGACAAGGACCGGAGTCGGGCAGGGTGGAGATGGACAGGATCTGGGCGGATAGGAGCAGAAGGGTTTATAAACACTAGAGCATAGGTTGCCAAAAACAGTGGTATGTGAGCTTGTTGATAGAGGTGCGCTGTAATAGGGTTCTCTGTCTCCTTTAAGGGGTAGCGGGGCCTGTGGCTAGCCAACCCCATTCCATGACATGGCTTCTTGAAGGAAAAATGTATTCAAGGGAGCAGCAGACTAGCAGAGGGAGGGAGCTACCTCCTTAACATGATAAAATACAGTGTTAGATGCCTTCTAGGATGATTAAAAAGGAGAGGGCTAACAGCCTGGAGAGCAGAATTGCAGGGAAGCATCAAGTGAGGAGAGAGAAACTCCCTGGGATGAGAACGAGAACCAGGAGGGATAGGGGTGGGATGGGGAAGCCTTCCTGAATCATGGCCCAGTATCGAGGCGGGCGGCTGGAGGGCCCTGGGATCCAGAGGGCAAACATGAGTCCCAGGACCAAGGGAGGCCTCATGGAATGGGGCTGGAACCTCAATACTGGTGGGCTGGGGAAGCCTGTTTGGGTCACTTCACAACCCCGTGCAGGAGGGCTGTGAAATCCCTTAACCAGGGAGGAACAATGAGACCAGGACAGGAGGAGACGCGAGGGAAAGAATCCAGAACGGTCAGGGGCTGCAGCTTCCTGGCTTAGAGGGAACTGGGAACATGAAGCTTTGAAAAAAAGGGTGAATTGGAGCTGAAACAGCCTGATGCCAGGTGAAGTCCCACACTTCCAAACAAAACTCCCCCAGCTCTCTACCCCCACCCTGGTTTTATACATACCCCATCAGAGCCCTTTCTGCCCTTCCTCTCCTAAGCCCTCCCCACACTTCAGCCAGAATCCTTGTTAGACCTGAGTGGGGAAAATGAGTTTTCCTGTTTTGTGAAACTTTTCATTATTTAAAAAATGATCCCACTCTGCGTCAGGACAAACAACTGAGACCTTTCAAAGATGAAAAACCAGAGAGAGACAGAGCCCCACCAACCCATCCTAGAATAGCCAATAGCCGGGTGGTCAGGGCACTCATCTGAATCAAACCAAGTAGGGACTATGAACCTGGTCTGCGCATCCCAGGTGAGCGTCCTGCCCCCAGGCTTTTCTGAGGTGTCCTGCTCTCTCGTTTTGACTAGAAATTCTATCCTACACATGAGAAACCGTCCCAATGAAAGTTCTGTAAAAACCGGTGGGTTCCTGGAAAACATAAGTTTCTACAAATCAGCATTTTCCAACTGCGAACAGTTTCACTGAAAAATTCTCAGCCAGCTCTAAACCTCATGGCTTCTAACCCTGCCACTTTGACTCCCCAGCCTAACTCCCTTCACATCTAATTTCCCCCAGGCAGATCTCCATCAGATACACTCCACAATTAAATCAAGTATTTACAGACTTGTAGTAAATTAAGCTATTGTGACCTAAAATAAATGTGCACATAAAGGAGAAATTTGCACGTGGTTCTTCAAACATCAGTTTAAGAAGGTGGCACAGGTAACATGGATCAATAATGTTTGGGAAATGCTGCACATTCCCCTAAAGAAAAGCAACCCATCAAACTAATTAAAATAAAAGGAACCAACAGCTCTTGCATAAACGTTAACGTTGATTTTAGTGGAGTTGCAGGGATGAGTTTAGCTTGAAATCTATAAAGCACTTTTAAAGCAGGAGCATATTGCATACAAATGTAAATAATTTGCATTGATAATAGAGCTCCAAGCAGCTCATATAGACTGAAAAAAAAAAAAAACTGAAGCAAACATATACTGTACAATTAGGAACTGGTCGTTAAATAGCATCTAGCTATCTACGTTTGTACATGCACTCATTACCATGGTGTCTCCACAGCTATTATTCGCATGTTATGTTATTTATTGATTTATGTAACCCTTAATATACAAGCCTTAGAGTGCATTACAGACTGACAAACCTTATCACTGAAATAAGCAATACTTGGCATTTATTCAGTGTCTTTCAAAAGGTAGAAGAATACTGTTCTTCTGATTGGATTCTAGGATACCACAGGGATTAGTGCATTTGAAACCTAAATAGATAGGCAAATTAAGGCACAGAAAGGCAAAGGGCTTTAGCCAGGATCACCCAGGGAGGTAGAACCAGGGGTCCTGATGCCCAGTTCCCTGGTTTACCCACTAGACCACACAACCTCTCTAACTACTGCCACTGTACATCTTGGATAAAACATTGCAGTGGCTTTAGAAGCATATAGCAACACTACACAGCAGGTCAGGTACGGGAAGTGAAATATGCAGCCAATTGAAGCTTCAGGGCAATTTAAAGTGGGTTGAATACACTTACAAATATTAGCAAAATGAAGAAGTTGACTTAATATGTATAGCAAGCATAGCAAAGCAATGAGTAGGGCAGAAGGTCCTAGGAATGAGTAGGGCAGAACAATGAGAGAGTCAGGAGATTGCAAGCCTACAAATTGAAGTAGAGATGGGAGGAATCTTTGAGTTGCCCCAAACTTCTGCCTTTATTAAAGTATTTGTATCTGTCGAAGACTGAGATTAGATCAGGCAAAACATCTGAAAGCAAAGGCCAATGGCCAACCCCCCCTTCAGTAGTCTTAAGCCAGGAACAGATGAGATCAAACAAGTCCTTGTGAAACTCACACTGTGGCTACTTCCCATGCACCTGCCTCTCTGCTGCTGCTGGGAGTTTAACAGTTCATAGCAGCCATTACCATCACAAGCTGTTTTTATGCTGCCCCATTCTAGAGCCATTTCAGTGCCGGGAGCATCCCGGGTGGTCTCTTACTCACCCCGAGTCCTTGTCTTCCCAGGACATCTCAACTAAGACTTTGTGTATCTGCACAGCCCCTGTGAGCCCATGAAATCTCTGCTTCATTTCATTAGCTGCTGGCATTTGTGCATGTCACAGACGCTTGCATGGATCACTGATGGATTCCAAGCTCCAGCAGTCTTACCTATTGGTGGATGGATACAACTAGCCCACTCCAGATCTCACTGCCCGAGAGCAGCTCTGGGAGCTGTAGAGGACATCAAATAATCTGGTTCAATATTCACTGAAAATTGAGTCACTACTAGGTATTTAACGAAGAGTTAAAAAAAAGCAGTTTGATCCCCTCCCTAATATGAAACATACGTGTTCAGAGCGCTCCAAGGGGCTACGGCTATTTGTAGTGGGATGAAATGAAGAACGGCAAAACTAAGGCGGAATAACAGGAAAGGCTTCCTGACCATGAAACCTATTAGCTGGTGGAGTAGTCTCCCTATGGGAGGACTAGAGTGCTTTGGCAGATCTAGCTTCAGTGCTCCTAGCAAGTTGCTGAGAGACACGGGGCCCTCAGCCATGCAGGACCCTCACCACTAGCCTACTAATGAGCCTCCTGACGTGGCTTATTGCTGCTATCTGAGAAAAGCCCATTGATTTTAAATTTCATTAAAAACAAGATGTTAGACAACAATTTTCTGCAGTGCAGCTGCAGTCAAAGAGTAGCTTTTGATAGCATTGGAGAAAATACCAGGGGGAACTTCTGAACAACTTTTCACTAATATTCTGAATATTTATTTTTAAACCTTTTCCTAGACTACTTAAACACTGCTTGAATCCCTTCTCTCTCCCCCTGCTGCCCTCTCCTAAAAAGCTAGCTGCTTTTTCAGCAGCACCCTCTGATCTAATATCTGGCAATAATAGAAAGGAAAGTGGCTAAAACAAAAACTACAATAAAGAAAACTATGTTAAGGCAGCGTTAAGGTTGGGAATACGTACCGGTAATCAGTCATTTCAATAAAAACCATTAAAAGGATGCTGTAACTATCCCAAAAGCCAGCATTACAAGAAATCAAAAACACATTAAAGAAATACAGAATTAAGGCACGCAAAGTACCTTAAACATATAGTGTTATTGCAGGGAAGAGTTATGATGAAAGCATTTGTACGAGTCTGTGGACCACTACACCTCAACCTTAATTCCATTTTAACAGTTTGGTGTCTTGGAATTTCCTTAATTTGTAAAAGTATCATACCTGAACACTAAACAAGAAACCTAAAGAGAATGCTACCATACACTGGCTGCTTTGGTGTGAATTTGGCCCTTGAAATTTGCAGTTGACTCATTGGTTTAGAGGCTGTGTTAGTAAGACTGGCACTATATGCAGGAAAGTAGGGAGAGCCAAATGCTAGTGTCTGTACTTTACAGGCTTTCCCAACACTGCTGCCTCAGTTCTGCCAGTAGCGCTGTTCCAATGGGCAATAAAGCTGAAGCTGCAGTGTCATGGGAATCTTTCCAAACACTGATGCCAGAGCTACTATGCAGCCAGTGAGCCTCTAAACAGCAGACACAGTTGGGCCTGTTAATCTACCTATGAAAACTCTTGACAAGTGTCCAGCCTCCCTTAGATCACTGAGTCATTGCAACTAATAGAATTGCTTGCAAAATACCTGTAGAGAAAAGCTGGTGATTGGTTGAATTTCCTTGTCACAATGGCGCCACATAAGTTACCTGAGCCTGGCTATAACCTGTACAGTCAAAACAATTTGATACAATCATTAATTTAGCTTAGTTACAACCTAATTTCTTCACTTGCAGGTGCTGCTCAAGATGTCAACTAAATTTTCATTATATTGAAGTGTCAGTTATTCCATTGGTAAGATATCTGGGGAAAGAAAAAAGCTGACAGGATGCTAAGTTTCCTAAAGAACCCACTTTTCAATTCATAAAGTAATTAATGATGAATGGTCGGAAAATATATTCTGCACGCAAAGAGTAAGTGTGGAAAGTTTGGGGGACACTAGGCTGTATTTTTCATACAAAGCAAAGACTGAATCCCTTTCATTGCAAAATGAAGCTCAGCCTTACCTGCAACCAGCACCTCTGTAATAAAGAAGGGCCTAGTCTAACACTTGCTCACACAAGTATCTCTGCAGGACCCAAATATAGATCCGATATTACTATCAACGCTGGACATGCATGTTTACAGGAAAAGCACAAAACACCAACAAAAGAATTTTCAGAGGGATATAACCCTTGTGCTTCAGGGCTTAAACCAACCTTTAATTAATGGGAATTAGGAAGAAACTTTCCCTGGGACAGGTTATCCCCTCCCTTCCAAATGCAGGTTTTTTTGTCCACTTTTCTGAAGCAACTGGTATTGGCCACTGATGGAAACAGGACTGGATGGCCCTGGGGTTTTAAGGCTCTACAGAACCTAATTTAAAGGTAGGGTCCAAACTACTAGATTGTGCCTTTCTATGCTTTTTTTTTTTTTTTAATCGTGTCAGTGGCAGGCTTACTGCACTCACAAGTATACTTAGCACAATAAACCACACAGGCATTAATGACAGGTATTAATGTACTATGAAAACATTTCACATTTCAAGTTTCCAGAGACAAGGCAAAAAAAGCAGGAATGCAACATTGGCTGCTTGTTTGTTAATAGTGCCAGCGGGCACCACCAAAAACCTTTTTCAGAACTCTTTTGCCGAAAGGTAACAGAGAGCCCTCTACAGGCAGGAAACACAAACATAAACCTAAAGGAAAGGAACGCACAGATGCCTGCAGCATCTGTCTCTCCTGCATATCAGAGGCCTTGTTCCTCAGGATACGAATGTCTGCCATTGACTTCTGCAAGGCCCCTGGAAACTATTGATTTATTCCATGGCCTTCAGCCTTTTGATTTTAATGATGATCGTTCTTCAGCTGCAATTAGGAACACAGAAGTAATTAAGTCAAGAAAACCAGGCATTAAGAATAAACGTCACCTAAACAGCCCAGTCAATGTTGAAAAAATACCAAATAAATCATTTTATAGCTTTAGTCCCTCCCCACCCCCCCGGTAAAATCCTGGCTCTGTTGAAGTCAAAGGGAGTTTTGCCATTCATAGCCAGCATTCAGAAGCCTAAGTCATTGATGCTTGTAAAGTGCCTTTTTCTATGAGCCAGCATTTGTTGTTGTTACTCCACTAAAAAGATTGCTAGAGAACAAGATGGCAGATATTAAAAATCTGACTCCATTAAGTGGGAAGTAGAAACTCAGAGCTTTTTCATATAGATAGATAGATAATAAATTTTTGGAAAAAGCAAGAGAGAAAAATCATATTGAATGCCAGAAAGTGACAGGAGTGTAGGTTACCTTATGTAACAGTTTCCTGGAGGTATTTGCTATGCTGCCCAGAGCGTGATTTGGAAAGTACATCCTTTTACATGACAGTAGAATCTATTTTAGGATCAGGAAAATAGAATCTCAAAACTTCATACTCAAATATTGTAGCTAATCTGCTCCATTACAAACAGTGGAGTTAGAATAATTGCTTTCTGGCTTATTCAGAATGAAAGACTCTCCTCAAGGGGAAAAATGTGCCATAAATGCTTGTATAACATGAGCAAGTTGATGTTTTCCCAGGCATATTTAGAACATTTATGAGTGCTCTCTCTCATTTGATGTTTAAATAGCTGCTGCCCCATTTTAAACATTCTGCCCATTCTAATGGATAATTAAACTCTCTCCCATCTGCTCAGCACACTGACTTATTAGAACAGTGGTTTTCAACCGGTGGTCTGTGGACCCCCGGAGGTCCGCAGACTTTTATCTAAGACTTCCAAAGGGGTCCACGCCTCCATTTGAAATTTTGTAGTGGTCTGCAAATGAAGAAAGATTGAAAATCACTTCTTCAAGGGAATGTCTACACTGCAGCTGGGAGAGTGCCTCCTGGCCTGGATAGACAGACTTGGGCTAGTGGGGCTTGAGTTAGTGCACGAAAACTAGTGTGGATGGAACAACTTGAGCTGGTCAGGTGGGCTTGAGAACATGAACTGCAGCTCAAGCTGCAACATCCACACTATTTTTAGTGCACTAACTTGAGCCCTGCTAGTTCAAGTCCGTCTACTGGGCTGGGAGGCAGGCTCTTGGCTGCAGTATAATGTCCCTAAGCAGGAAAACATTAAGATTGATGAACATCTTACACATGACAAGGTGTAATACTATCCACTAGCCCATTGCCCTGGTCAACTTTTGTTTGGTTTGCTGGAGCTAGTCCGCATGGGTACCCACATTCAGCTACACCTACTTAATGTATATTAGATCAAAACCCACCTTATTCTCTTGTACTTTATTTTGAACATTGCTTCTTGCTTGAGTTCCCCAGCAGTACATAGGTGTAGCTGATTAGCTTTGTCATTGCCTTGTACCACAGGGAAGAGGTTGGGTGAAGACACTTGGCCAGGAAGAGCTGTGGAAAGGGATGGTCACGGGCCCCCTAGTAGATGACTTGAGAACAAACGCTGGTGATTCACTCTGCCTACCTGCAAAGCAACAAACTCTGGGACAGCTGAAGCCAGGTACCAGTGAGGAGGACCAATACAATGATAGGATGGAACTTCAGTACCAAGATACAATCCAGCTCTCCTTGAAGTCCGTATCTGATCACAGTGGCAATGGACTCAAGTCCTTAGGGAGGAGATAGGTCCTTTTGACACCCATTGCCAGGGAGCAATGGGGATGTGCAGGACATATAAAGTGAATGCAAGTTGTACATGGATTCTTTACTAATAGCAACCCCTTCTACAGCTCTCAATGAACTGCCACTGCTCTAGATTATGGATTTACTTGGATCCTGTAAAAGCAGGAACAGTCAGGCAAAGGCTTGGTGGATCACAAACTGCCTAATATCCTAAGGCAGAGATTCTCCAATCTAGGTCTGGGTATTCACCAGTTTCCTAAGGGTTAATGCAAATGTATCCCCATCCCTCTAGATACTGCTAAGCCATCGCCCGCCAGGGCTGTCTTACTTCTAGCTCAATGATACTTCTGAAGAGCAATTACTTTGCTTTTAGAATGTGCCAAGCTGTACAAAGTGTCAGCCGTTTTCAAATAGTTACCCATTTCCCTGGCACTGCAGAACATTAGCCACTGGGCCAACTCAATCCTGGGTGTAGTTTGTGTTGCTAACTCCAGGATATAGAGAAGCAAAGGAAACACATAATGAGCCAATGAATTAGAATAGAATGGCATATACCTGAAGACAAAGTTTGACACTTTGGTTTTAGGGTATCCTCAGTAACGAAACATTTTAAAAGCGCACCATATTAAATTATTGTATTTTTTTTCCCATTAGCCATGTTCAT
Organism: Chrysemys picta bellii; assembly: GCF_011386835.1. Classification (NCBI taxonomy): domain Eukaryota; kingdom Metazoa; phylum Chordata; order Testudines; family Emydidae; genus Chrysemys; species Chrysemys picta. The sequence continues at coordinate 16,564,803 of NC_088805.1, read as the reverse complement.
TGTAAGAGAGATTTTCAAAACCACTATTCTCAAGTCAAAGGGCTGCTTGTTATATTTTTGAAGGCAACTTTATGGTGGTCTTCACAATAGTCCCCTTTCATTCACAGGTGATGGAACTGAGGGAGCTATCATTCCTGCAATGGAAATACTGGGGGCAGATGCATGTTTCACCTCTGCAAGGTATTTTGGGGGCAGAAGAGTGGGACCTGGGTACATTTCCATACCTGTATGCATAGGAATGGGGGGGAAGGAGCCAAAGGACACAAGATCAGGCTGGCTGCCAGAGAGCAGGTAGGACTCCTTGACCCAGTCCAGACCAGCCACCGCAAGTCCCAGCAGAGATATCCCCAGGGAAGAGGCAGGAACACATGTGCCAGCTAAAGTGGTGTGGGGGACAGGACAGGGTGCATTCATGCACAGGTTACAAGTAACTGAGGGGAGGTTGAGGCCCACAGGGCACCAGCTGCCACTGCCTTAGGAACAGCAGCAGCAACTATTGGGATGCCTTTTCCCAGCCTGGAGTCAACTGTGCACCCCTCCACCTCATCTCAGTATTTCCCCCTCACTCCTGCTCCTATCCTATGCCCCCCATTAAAGGGAGTTTTTGTTCCCCCCACACTTTCACCTTCAAACCTGTTGTTCTGTGCTGAAAAAGTTCTTTCCTTCTAGGTACTGCAAGGGTTCTTTCCTTCTAGAGCTCCAGCAATCTTTTCCAGTAGAAAGCCTACTGAAAAATTCTGACAAGACTAAGCTGTATTTGCCAGCCTAAAATGGAAAAACATGATCTTGGAAGTTAGTCATATGGCCCATGTGTTTTTAAGCCACTTCTGTGATTAAAATGAAGAAACGAATAACAAAGTCTTTGGATCCTTGCAATTTATTAACACTTCAAAACACGTCCTACAGTAAGGGAATCTCTTGCCCCTACTCCCTTTGCTACTCAATCACTGTTTTGAAACAATGTACATTTCTTGCAATAAGCAAATAGATACTTGAGGCACTATGTGAATACAAAAGTGACAATATAAAAACAATTAAACTTCATGCAATACACTTAAATATATAAGGCAATGTAGCATCCTAACTCAACACACACAAGCACTGTTAGAACAATTCACATCAGTGAATATACAATATGCATAGCATGTTTAATAACAGGTTTACAGCTCATGCACAAGTAACCAGTCAGCCTAAATAGGAAAGAAAGTCTTAAAATACTGGATAACTGCTTAAGCCACAGCTTACAAAACCTGCTGTATCGCAGCCTCTCTGCTCAGAATTGCAAGCGCACAGTAACAGTCAAGATAAATAAGCGAGGACTATGTTTAAATGACACAACAGATCCCTTATTTCGAATAATCGGCCCTTCTTGTTTTCATCCAAGGTTCATTAGCCAACATGCTGAGAGGAGGTTGCTAGAATAAAGCAATAGTTGTGTACTCAAAAACTGTTTTAATACTGATCATAATTATGTGCATTTTCAATCAATACAAATAGTTACAAAAGTCTAACATTACTGCGAGATGTCTGATACTGTGCTTACATTATATTATATACCTAACACTGGAGAAATGTCTTGGATGAGAAGTTTGATCAGTCACTCAAAGTACAAAGTATAGGTATCAGATTGTCTTTCTTTTTTGTTCACTTGGTGTGGGGAACAAAGGAAGAACTGAGGAGGCAAATAATTCTCCTTTCAAACCAGTGTAAAATGGTTGGAAACAAGTGTGATTCCTCTCCAGGCAGGGTGATAGCAAGGCGTGTCCCAGACAAGGATAGAAGTTAAGTAATATAAACCCCCATACTACAGGCACAAGCAGCTCTAACAGTCTGGATTTAAGATGAATCATCCTCTATTGGCAGGTTATGGCACAATAGGAGATTAAAGTCGTCCTCTGAAGCATCTGGTACTGGCCAATGTCAGCAACATCAAACCAGTGGGTCATCTAGTCCTGTATACTCTGTATGGCATTTCCTATGTTCCCAATGCCATAGGCTTATTTGCAGCATCAGACCACAGATCTGTATTTTTCCAGAGGAATTTGAATCAGACTGGACAACATTATACAGGGCATCTGCACTGAGCCAACAATTCAGGTGGAGTTTATTGTCTGAGTCACACACAAACTTTGATGCTGGTTCCAAAGGAAGAAAATTCTTCCTTTCTAGATGAGGAGCTGCAAGGGAGAAGTGGGAGGAAAAGGAAAAATGAGGAGGGGATAAGAGGCAGACTTAGATCTCTAGAACTAAAGGTAAAAATAGATGCATTGTTTATACTAGTATAACATTTCCTCCCATCACAGAGAATCTTTAGCAAAGAAGGAGGACATATTTTATATACTATATTGCTCAAACCCTAGAGCAAACAGCATCATTAATAAATAGCTTAGCAATAACTAGAGTCACATTAGACAGCTAGAAAAGGACAATATGCAGAGGCAACTACACAAATGGATTGCATTGGGGGATCCCCCTCAGAAGCCCTTAAGATCCTTCTTGTTTTCTAGCTATGTCTCCCTTATCCTTGGAGTCCTAAAGGACACCATCCTTTTGACCAAGGAATGGACAATACTCCCTTCACAACTGGCAAAAAAAGTCACACCTTAACTAGGTCACTGCTGAATGACACAAAACCCTAGGAGCTGAGTGCATTACCTCCCATAGCTTGCTAGGCCTTGGAGATCAATCCACCAGGGGAGGAGATACTAGGGTCTTCAGTATGACAATATAGAGCAGTGTCACTAGGCTGGCCAAATGCATGAGTTATCATCACAAAAAAGCCACTACTAGTGATATTAAAGTGTTGTTGAGATTTGGTGCAATATGGCTCATGACTTGAGAAAGCAGAAAGCTCTGGTAAATCATGTTTTAACTAGGACAAATGCAGACACAGATCCCCAGTCCTCAGCAAGTTAAATATTTGTCTTATGTACTTTTCAGCATAAAGAAATATCAGCAACAAGACATGAACCCGTCAATAAAATAAAGCAGACAAAATGCGTTAGCTTAAAACAGTTGTTTCCTTAACTAAGATATGTTCAGACAGTGCGCTGCCAACTTTTTTCTAGCTTGGATTTTGTTGTATTCCATTGTTTGTATTCCAAGAAGCTTGAAAACATTTTTTCTCTCTATTGATTATGTCCTCCTTTTTTTTTGACAAACGTTGCATTTTGCAAAATTTCCTATGCTGCCAACACAGCTGTCTTTTGTTGCTGGTGCACAGGAAAGTAAACAATCTCGGCAGGAATGTGCACAGCTTGGAAAACCCACACAAAACTAGAACTGCAGAACAACTTAGGGTGCTTGCATGGGTTTCTTCTTTTCAGAGGGTCTCATGAAAACAGTGACTTTAAAATGCTGCACTGAACCAAAATTCAAGCTTATAGTGTGGATGGGACTAACCTAGTCTTGTCCATGCTACAAGTTATAACCCTTTTGGTAGAAATGGGGTTCTGGTTTGTAGCATAGACCTTCCAATGGTAGCATTCTGCCAACCAAATGGCTGCTCCAGACCAGGACACTGTTACAACAGGAATTTTTGGAATCACCTCCTCCACTTAACCAGAAAGAAAGCGGTGGGAGGTCACAACCACCCTTCCTGTTCACAACCCAATTGAAAAGATATACACATAATAGATGCATGGGGAAAACCATTAAATATTCAGTACAGTTTAAATGATTTTGCATTAGTTTTCCAAACACTAATTTTTGGGCAGAGATGAAGCCTGGGAAATTTCAACCCAAAAGAAACGAGTCCAAACTTATGAACAACTGCAAAGAGGCTGTTATTCTGTGTTAGTATATTGCCTAGCACACTGTGACTAGGATATTGCACTAGTGCCTAAAGGCACCTGTAAGTATGAACAGAAGTTTTAATCCAAATTTAACTAACAGCGATCTAGATATATAAAAACCATCTGCAGTCTTCAAGTGTTAGACTAACAAGGATCAGAAAAATTCAGTTAAGGCTGACATTTCCCCCACACATCCCCAGAAGCATTTGCTTTTACTCAAATACAACACATGTGGCAATACATAACCTCACACTGTGCACAGTGATCCATTAATCTTTCAGCGTTTGTAGAACACCCATCACGGTGGCATTTAAGTGCTAAGAATGGAGTAGCAACCTTAACTCCAATTTTCCTAGCTTTTGTCTGTCAAGTCAGACCTTGAATTTCCTTTTAACATAGCTTTTTTAATCTTAAGAAGCTTCAACTGAAACAACCCTTCAATATATACCCTTCATAGACTTGTATGTGATTTAAGCAATCTCTAGTGACACCTGAGGAGCCAAAACCTATTGTCTAATACATATTTAAAAAACACCTGTATTTCCTTGGTAGTCTTTAATAGCATCTCTGTTTTGGAAAGTTCCTTTTAGGATTTGTGGGAGGTGGCTGCTAAGTTTCAGCTCAAAACTGTTCTTTTATTAAAATATCAAGTGAAAGCACAGGTTTCTAATGGAAAGTGCAGCAGACCTATAACCAGAACCCAGAAAGCAAGCACTTCTCAAACAGGGGAAGAAAGACAAAACACAAAACCCACAACTTTCTTCTGGCAATTTTAGTGTCTTTCTACCATATAATGCTAATAGCACTGGGAATGCTTTTTTTTTTTTTTTTTAAAGCAATATATCATCTGATCTGAATTCAGATAAGTGTCTATTAAATGCTATTAAAGTCATCACTGTGATTAACACTATTCAACTGCCAACTCTGCTGAAACAACTCCATGCCAATTACTCATCCTATCAGATCCAACCAGCAGTATCAATTCATTAACACTTCATGGCATTTACTTACAGCAGCAACTGTGCGATAGCCAATAACCTGTGTACACAGAACTGTATATCTCAGCCTAGTTCCCTTGCATGCAATATGTTTAGAAGAATTCCACTTATCAGCATGAACCTCTAAGGACACAACAATACTGAGCAAGGTCACAGAAATCACCCAGGATGCTTTTACTCTGATCCCATTCCTGACCCCACACCTCACTATTATAAGACAAGGTCATCACTCTCGTTCTGCCATTTTAAAAGTGTTTTTAATTTCTTCCAGAACTTAATATTTCTCCATAAGAAACTGACATTTGTAGCTCTATTTTCCAGCCCACTTCCTTTTTAAAATAGGCACTAATAACACTTAAACGTGTTCCTGTCTTGCATGCTCTCTTTCATTCCTCTGTCACTGTTAGAGGGTAGATTTTACTTAATTCCCCTTCCCCCACTGTTCTAAAAATTGCTCTGCCTCTATCTCTCTCTCTAGCTCTCAAAGGTTCTACAAAAAACTACGTGTCAAACAGACATTAACAGGCTGTGACAGGAGTCCTTTTCCCTTGAACAACTCTCCTTGTTTACAACCATGAGTTATGAATTTCTGGTCCTTTTGTTTAGGTTAGACCCAGAACATTTGATTTATTAATTTATTTTACATTTCTTTCAAGGACTAAAGAATAAAAGGAAAAAGGATTAGAACTGAGTTGTTCAAGCACAAGGGAGACTTGTACCATATCTAAGTATCATGAAAAAAGCAGGTTTTCATCTAACAGAAGATGAGGCTTTTAAGTGTGTGTTGCATTGTTTTTAAAGACTACTGTATTTTAGTGCTTGGTTACGCTAAACTACTTCTTAAAAGGGACACAATCCAACTTGAAATCTAGTCAGATGAAAAGTAGTTTCAGGTACTACATGTGCCCTGAGTCCCTCAGCCAATTTTTGTGGTTTCACATCACTTTCCCCGCCTTTACTATTGCTATGTAAAAGACCCCCAGAATCAGGGAAATCTGACTGACTACACAGAGGAAACAGTATATAAATTGCTGTTAAATGCAGAAACAGACTGACAAAATAAAGACTATATTCTCCTCCCTGCCCCCGTCTTGCTCAGGTTATAGTAACCTTAACACATGAAGGTAAAAAAAAATAAATTTCAGACAAATGTGATTTTTAAGTTGATGGTGCCCATTTGAACTCTGCTACCAGTATCTAAAGTGTGTCATGTCCAGTACTTCTCTTGATCAGACAGACAATTATACTAGTTTTCTAGTACACTCATGGATGATAGACCCATTTCTATTTCAAGAGCGTGTTTAGTCCCGGAAGCTGAACTTAAGTTCCACAGAAAGATTCCGGGATTCTGCAGCCATTTGTTGAGGCAGACTAGAAATTCTGCAATTAGTTTCATTTTTAAAGGGAGTTTAAATATGAAAATTAATAGCACAATAGGGATAGTACTCATTTTAGCTCCCATATCTGAAAAATATCATGTCTTAGTCACTTGATAGTTGGTTAAGATATTCTCACCTGGCAAGGAGCTCAGTCAGAAGTTTCAGGTGGATTTGTTTAATTTTGGCAGCATTACCGGGCAGAAGTTTATAACAGAAAGGTAGGACAAAGGGCTTGGCTTTTAAAGTCTGCCTGCTTCCCTCCATATCTTTGAAATGCTGGCAGAGTTCTGAAACAAAACAGCAACTTTATGAATCTTCCAAATCTTACACCACCTCTATAAGCTATCCTGGTTTTGAGAAAAGTAACAGTGAACCTGAGAGGTCCATAAGACACAGACAGAATGTTCTATTTCTCCATATGGGGACCTGTCTCTTCAAGATGCCAAAATGCACTAGTGGTCACCAAAACCCCTGAAAACAAACCTAAGCCGAAGTTTCTGGGTTGCATCATTCTAGAGGTAGGATATGACAAAGATTCACTGAATTATTCTTATAATCAGGGAAGTCTCCAAAATTGAACAGCCAGATTTGGCACAAAAAATTCCCTCTGACCTACCACCTTACCTAGCTCACTTGCAGTAGAGAAAGCTTCTCCCAAGCAGTTTAGAAGGTTAGCAGAATTTCTCTTTATAACAGAAAAATGGTTTCAACCTTAACTATGGAGAGGTTACTGCCTTTCCATAATACAATAACAGAGCCATTGTCAGAGTTACTAGGTGGTGGAATATTCCCCCACCCCCTACAAAGGGAGTTACCATGTTGAATTGTACCATCTTTTGGGGTAACCTGACAAATAAATCACTTGGATAATTGAATTCTCTTGTGTTAGCTGACAGCTTATCATAGCATGAGCACAATCAGTGCTGCTCTGCCTCCTCGCCCCACCTCATTATTTTAAGGCTGCTATCTGATCAAGCTAAGACAAATCTCAATTTTCCATAGACATTTACTCCCCTTAAAACATTTCCAATTTAAAATATTCAGGGTATTTTAACCAACAGGACTGCTATATGACAACAGTGTGCCAAAGTCAAAAGTGATGTTACAATCCCACCACTTGATGGGCTGCTTTTCCTGTTCAGATACAAAAAAGCTATAAAATAAATTTGCAATACAGCTCTCAGATCCTGCTAATACAGAAAGTGTCACGGTGATGGGAACAGTGACAGAATCAGACTAGCGGCTCCAGCAGCACTGATCGTGACTGTCATGAGTCTACTACCTGCTAAGCAATGCAATTATATATGCACACATTCTGCATGCTTGCACCCAGGCATGTTATATACCGGTCACGTGGTTCTCTAGCATAATCTCAACTCACCTCCTCAGAAAGTTACTGTATCAAATATATATCATAAATGAAGTATTGCCAAACATCCAGCAACCAGGAGTCAGACCTAACATTTTTTTTTTAATTAAACACTTGGGGTTCTTTTTATTGAACATCTGCACAATGGTACTGGAGCACACAGGGTTTGTTTTCCTCTACAAAACTGAGGGTTAGAAATTTTTTTAAACGAAATCAAAGATTCTCAGGTAAATAACCTGAGGCCAGCTAGCTGGGGCCTTTAAGAAAACACTAAATATCAGGAGTCTCACAATCAACACAAAGTTTGGCAACACAGAAAAACAAGATGTTCTTGGAACATAGTTCCTGCTCAGTCATTCACAAAAAAATGAAAGAGCTGTAAGTGCATTAAAATATTTATATTAATTAAATCAAATTTTAAAAACATAACTAGAACACGGTCACCTGAATTTGATAGAAAACTAACCTTTCCCATCCTTTTCTGAAACATTTAAGGCACTTGAAGGTGGCCAGTTTTTAAAGCCAGACAACAAAAGTGTACATTTTAAAAATCCTAATTATTTAAATAAAAAAAACCCCACAACAAAATACAGTAACACTGCAAAAAAAGTTCCCACAATCATAACATTCAGTAAATACTCAAAAACTTTATAAAAAAGAAAAAAATAAAATACTTCACTTTGTTTATAGCGAACCATAAAAAAGGATGTGGCAAGTACAGGGCCTATTGAATTGGCAGAGCATATACACACACAATTTCTATGGACCCCTTTCAAACACAGTCAGCAAGTGTCCTCTCTTTTCAGGTTACCAAAGAGCTAATAAAGGGTGTTTGTGTCACAGAAATAATTCACCCTTACTCTATAGTTAGTCTTTCCATATCAGTCAATTAAATTGATTACCAGACCATGCCAGAAAGTAACTAACTACAAATTGCTTCTTCTGTTTGGGATATTCCTAGTTTCCCTCCTTAAGTGTTTCATTTTATTTTCCCCATAAAATGCAAAAAGTTAAATTGCTCTTTAAAAGGATGAGGTTTATATTACATCACCCTCTTTCACAATGTTGTCTTTGGTACCAAATGATGAAGTTGAGAGGTCTCTGAGGATATATAAGGAAGAACACAAGATCCCACTCCTGGACACCTAATCCTCTAGAATACTGAACCTGTTCATAGAGATAGTGTGCAGTAAAAAGCTTCTCTTTGATGATGGCTTTCCCCACCCCACCCCAAAATAGGTAACATTACAATTAACTATGTGCATGTTAGCTTTCTGTTTTAAGCACTATTTTAAATTAAAGCAGAAGCCAAATAAGCATAATACAAATAAGTATTCTCCTCCATTAGCTTATACGTTCCTTACCACCTCCAGGACAAGAGGGACATGAACTGGCAACCTGGCAAACACTTTAAAACTATTTCCAGGGAAGAAGTAGCTGCACAAGTCATCCAGCCTGCTCAGCTGTTTCAGGGGAAGAGGGGACAATGGATATAGTAAGATGAGCTCTGACATTTTTCTTTGTGGACTTTTGGTCACCTTATTCCTGACATTTTACCCATCCTACTAGAGGCTTCTTCAATGGAAAGAAAATTTCTTTTGTGGAACATATGTGAGTTAAGATTTTGTCGTTGTGTGGCTGTCGCTCTGATTGTTCATCTCAGAGCTGAAAAAGTTAAAGGGTGAATCCTCTGCACCCTCATCAACACTGAGGCTTTTAGGGTCTCTCAAGCAGTCTGCCAAGATGTCTTGGGGATCCCTTAAGAAGACCACCAAGACAGTGATGTTATCACTGGATCCATTTTCCTTTGCTGCAGACACCAGTCTCTCTGCTGCCTTGAGACCATCTCCTTTGTTTTGCTTTAAGTGATCTAGGACCAGATCCACCACGTCATATGGTCTGATGGCATCAAAGAATCCATCACAGGCCAGGAGCAAGTAATCTTCAGAACCTGTCAGCTCAAATGAATTACCATCTGCATTTCCAGAGATATAGGGCTTCTGATATATATCACCTAACAAGAAAAGATACAAATCTGATTACTTCAATATGAGCCATTTTCTCCTCACCAGCCAATTGTTTCTATGATTCCCAGCATTGCAATGGTTTCTTTTAGGGACAGATCATATCTCCGAGATCCATGCACAGCTCTTTCAATGCCCCATGAAGGAAAGAGATGGGTGGGGGCTACAGAGCCAATGGAGAAGGACTTCAACTCCTGACGATCCCCTGGGATTCATATGGATTTAAGGGCATTTACTGTGTTTTGGGGATGGTACCATGGCTCATTATACTGCTCCTCTAGAACAGAATGATATGAGGAGCTCACCAAGGAAAACCTCAAATTTTCCTCCCTCAGAAAATGCTGGGATACTTTGGGGTTGGGTTTTTTTTGTTTTTGTTTTTTTTTGAGAGAAGTGTGTATCTTGTGAAATCCTTGGAACGCCAGGGAGGAAGTTTATTTTCATTAGCGATAAACAGGAATAAGAACATCCCCTTTCATGCAGCAGAGTGCCCAAATACTTAAATCAACAGTTCCACCTGTACACATTCATTTCAACACAAGTGAGACAAGCTTACCACTTCTCAATTAAAAAAGATACTGTATAAATGTATGATAACTTGCTTCAGTTCAGCCATTACAATTCTTCATTCACTGCTGCTGCCTAAGGTCTTTTCTCATTTCACTTTAAGTGGCAAGCGTCCAAGAAAGTTCTTTGCACGGCATTTGGGAATATTAGCATTTAAATGCTAATGGTCCACTGCTAATGTTTATGTTAGCTATTTGCAGTTTGAAGGATGACACTACAATTTGACTTCTGAAACACAGTGAAGAGAACAACTTGTAGATACTAAAATGGATAAATAAAAAAACCTCTAAGGTCAAAAGCTTGTCTCTTTATTTAACAGAAGTTGATCCAATAAGATATTAACTCACCCACCTTATATGGAGATATTCAGACATCTATCAGATCAGAAGCCAATATTTGCTCTAGTATCATGTACAATATACTCTGCGAGCTTGTTGGGCTTTCATTTGCAACATGATATGTTATTATAGAGGTTTCAAAGAAGGAATTGAACTAGTTTTATTTTTTCCTTCAAAAACTGATAAGGGTTGTGCTGACCAAGCAATTTAATACTCCATTATTCAAGCAATTACAATAATAGAAGCAATTTACTCTTTGGCCCAAGCTGGGCAAACACTATAATCTCTTTATTAATGAATGGTTGTCTACTTAATTCAGCCCCAGGATTTTTTAGATTATGCGTTTAAGGATAATTCAATTTTGACTAACTTAGATGGCCTTACTTACCAATAGCCCTGGAAACAGCAAGGGTTCCATTGACCCGCCAGCAGTCCATGTAGGTCACACAGCCACCTAGGGCTTCTATTCGCATTCTTTCATCCTAGAAGAAAGAAGCACATCAACTCTTTATACTAAGAGCATACCCCAGATCTCACTAAATTCACTGCTAGCCAGTGTTGCAGAGAAAAATCTTAAATCCCTTCAACTTGTATACTTATAGTAGGATGCAAACAGCTTTATATTTTTAAATAAATGGGAATCAATAGTGTTCAGAGAAAAATGTGCTTATTAAAAAAAACAAAACAAACAGTCTTATTGCAATGTTCAGTTGAGTATACATGAACAAGACACGACAAGACATCTTCCCTATGACTGCACCATTGCTTGTTCGTGAAACAAAAGGGAAGAATCCCTGTCTAGGTCATTTCTATAGGAACAAACTAGCAATATCCCCATCACTGTGCAAATATTTAAGATTGTGAATGGAAGTAGGAAGAAAAGGATAATTGTAAAGCTAAGGTTTTTAGATGTACAAATAAAAAGTGCATTTAGAGGCAAATTTCATTTTCATTAATATAATCCATATTCCTCAAGCCCTACAAAAACTTTTATATTGTTCATACTATAAAGAAGAAGGTTCATGCAATGCCATCCCTAAAAACTTGCGACTGCCTTTTCAGTTTGTACATAAATCAGTTTAGTTATATTTGACCTACTGTAATAAAAAGAAATGTAAGATTAATTAAGCCAGTTATGATACTAGACTATTACTGCTTTTTGAACGATGCTATTATGTAAGCCAGGTCTGAAATTAAAACGTTTATTTACTAACTCAATGGTGACTTTAAAAAAAATCAGTTACTTTTGTTAAATAAAAGGCTCGCAGTTGTAGATTTTTCATGGTTGCTATGTATGCAAAATTCCATAGTACTACAGTTTTCAGAAGGTTCTTTTTATTTTTTTTTAAGGGCATTCGCAACTGAGAGTACAGATCAAGTCTGTTCTTCAGCACAATCCTTTTTTCCTTTGGAAAAACATGCATTGAGAACACACAACTAGACAGGAGAAAGGCAAGACTGACACATCATTACTATGCTCCATAACTGTCCAACTTAAAAGGGATGAAATCACTGAGAAGTGGATCCATCTAGTCCTGCTAGAGACTTTACATTTAAAAGCTGTAACTCATGACCATTTAACAACTGCTAACAGACCGTATCCTCATCCATTGCAAGGATGAGATCAGCCACCAATACCATCAGCTCAGTTTGTCATTCTAGTTATAGACTTGCATACGTGCCACACTCCAGGGAATCTAGAGATTCCAAATAGTTCCAAAGCTACCTAGAGACCTTTTTTATAAAAGCTGTCTACAAAGAGAGCAGTTCAGTGTCAGCTGGTAGTTGGCCAGGTCTTCATTTAAAGAGATTCAGTGAGCCAAAAGTAAATTAATTACAGCCATCAGAGGAGAGAGCCAAAGAAAACAGGCTTACTTCTCTTTCAGGTTTGTGAGGTTCCATCAGGGTCACAGCTTTTCCCTGCTGCACCAACATTACCTGGGAGTCTCCAACCCAGGCTATGTGTAACCTGTTCCCTACAATTAAGGCAGATACACCTGTTGTACCACTCCGCAGCCTCTACAAAGGGAAACAGAGCAGTGCAAGTTAAACTGCAGTTTAACATCATAACATTGTAAATTAGGGTTAAGGCTACGTTTATGTCATGCAGGTCATGGAAGTCACGGAATCCATGACTTCCAGAGACCTCCGTGACATTCTCTGCTTCAGCCCCAGGGGCTGCGGGACTCTGGAGCTGGCAGCCAGCAGGGCCATGGCAGGGTTCCAGCAACAGGTGGCAGACCTCTGAGGGGGCCCTCGTCAGGGTTCCAGTGATGGGTGACAGCCTCGAGTGGGGAGCGGGACGCCTCAGGAGAGAGGCTGGGGGTATCCTGTTTTCTCTTTGGGAAATATGGTCACTCTGCAGTTCTCAGATGCCATGGGCAGAGGGGGAACTGGTCCCACAGCTCCCAGCCTCCACGGTGGCAGGGGAAAACCATGGAGCCGCAGCAGCAAAAATCACAGACCGGTCACGGCTTCCATGAATTTTTGTTTATTGCTCGTGACCGGTCTGTGACTTTTACTAAAAATAACCATGACAAAATCTTAACCTTAATTAGGGTTAATTAAAGGTCGTTAACTATGCAGCAATTTAGACCTTTGTGAATGGCAATCCACTGAATAAAAGGTGCAGACATAAGAGAAAACACAGGTTTAGAAGAAACTCTATTCTAGCATTCAAGTGTCTGACACTGCTATAGTTATTCTCTTCCCCTTGTCTTCGCTAACTCCAGCGTTAGCTTCAAAGGGCCCAGAACCATTTGGTTATTTGGGTTTTTCTGAAAAGCAGAGGCATCAGTTTGATTTTAACTTCAGCAGCAAGAACCTTTTCAGTACTGAACGTGACTTTTCTTCCCCATACAAACAGATGTAGCCACCCTATCTCTGCCTTCCCAGCGACAGTGAAAAAATATTCTCAGGGTGAGCATTTCTTCACTACTGTATTACAGTCCATTATAAAAAGCCATCCTTGTTGCACTTTGAATGGTCAAGTTTCAATGCTGCTGCTATAAAGATGGAAGAGTGTCCTTCATTTGACCTTTACCACTTTTAGTTCCTTTACAATACTTTGAACTCAAGAACCTCGTTTAACTCATTTTTAAAATCTCTCATCCTCCAGTTATCTTGCCATGCACCAACTTCACTCTTCCGAATATGGGGAAAGGAGGAAGAGAAAGGTCAGTGATGGTGCTAGTGGAACCAGCCTTAAGAAAATAAATACAAAGATTTTATTTGCCTCTGTATTAAATTATGCAGATACAATTGGGGCTAGTCTTTTCCCCCCCCCCCCTCACGGGGAAGCAACTCTTTGTTGCCTGTATATTCCCTGAGGTTAAGGATCCTGGTTAAGGATCCTGAAATAGCACTAACTCCTCACTTCAAAGTTTCCATCTCCCTGAACTTGCAGGCACTGGTTCTTATGAGAAGGGAGAATTTAATTTGACCAATGAAATACTTTCCACTTAGGATACTTGGCAAACAAAATCAGAATGAATTCAAAGTCTAACTGTATGAGATCAAAATTCTCTGCATAACACCATTAATTTTTACTGTCACCCAAGCAATTCTCCAATTGCTTAACTACAATGGAATCTGGCTCTACATTAGGGTTGCCAATTTTGATTGGATGTATTCCTGGAGGTTTCATCACATGACAAGCTTTAATTTCTGGAGACTCCATGACAGTCCTGGAGGGTGGGCAACCTACTCTACGCACTCACCTCTCTTTCAGCTTTGAAAAGGAACATTTCATCAGTTTGCTGGAAAGAGCCTTTCAAGGCCTCAGTTGGATTCTTAAGAATCTCCTTGTGTAATGCAACATTTATGTGCAAATGAGTTGCTGCATAATTGGCGGCATCCACTCCACCATGGCCATCAAATACAGCAAAGTATGCTCGATCAACGTCATCCTTTTGGCAGGAGGGAGATACAAAGAGTTCATAAATAAAAGTTGCTTGCATAAAATCTGGCAATTATTTCAGTGAAAGAATGTGTGCACATAGGCACATAGACACAATGCTACGCAAATACACAGAGCCACAAACACCATGATCTTCCCCGGGAAAAGAAAGTAAGGTGGCATGATCTAGCAAACTGACTTGGAGAGTAGGAATTAGGATGCCTGTATTTTACTCTGAGCTTTCCCACTAACTGCGTGTAACCTTGGGTAATTTGCATCAGTTTACCAATGTGTAAAATAGATAGAATATGCATCTCATGGGGGTATGTGTTATTTTTCTTTGCTCCTTGTTGATCACTGACCAGATTCTTGAAAAGGAATAGGAATTGAGAAGGCAGATTGGAAGGTTGCGTGGTTCCATTATATCTTTAGTAAGCATCCCTGAATCCTCAACCAAAATGCTATTTTTCATCTTTACATCATCAATTCTCTCACAAAATATAGCAACAGCCCCCCACTTCCAAAGTGAGTTATTTTCCCTCTCTCCCCCTTGTGGTGGGAGCATATCAATGTCACAAAAAACTGCTATATAGCTAGCCCAAATACACAGATCCAGTAGGTCTCTGCTCCAGTACAGACCTGATAAAAGGACTGCTGTCAGTAAATCCTTAGTAGCACCTCCCAAAAGTGATCACTTTGTGATACTAGGACACAAGTGTGTTTCAAGGGGTATTTGAATGCTAGAACTGACCTCTCCTGGCCCCAGACACTTACCGACAAGCCGAAGAGCTGATTGAATTCTGGGAGAGAAACATGTCTGTCCTCCATTTTCCGGCGGACGTTGCGGATGGCATGGCTGGAAATAAGCAGGAAGCGCTTCAGTGACTTCAGGGATGGCAGTTGCTTCTGCCATTCACAGCAGATGTCTCGCAGCTTATTAAAGAAACAGCGCTGCAAAGAGCCTCCATCCAGCACTGATGGCAGAGAGACAGTAGGTGACTTAGTTGTATGTTTGGGAAAAGGAGGAGGAAAACAAATGATGATATTCAAACCCAATATCCTCTCTCCTACTTACCCCTCACTTGTCTTTTCCTACAAGTTTCCTTCCCTAGGTCTACATGCATTCTCTCAACATATTCTGCCTGTACTAGCCTCTGACTTGGAGCCATAGTTCTATCCCTCCCTTTAATCCACTGGTACAAGAGTGCCTATGGATACACAGAACACTTCCTCCGAAAGTCACTCCATTGGGACACTATGAAAAAAGAAGCAACAAGTATATATTATGATGCTTGGTCCATACGCTTCTGAGTCAAACCCCTCTTAGAATCACAGGCAAAAAGTTCTGACCCAACAGTACAGTATTATGGACAAGAGGATCTTTCAGTCACCCAGTTTATTAAATAGTTATTACCTCTGAAGTTCATCGTGCTATCAAATGGCAGACAGTTCTCCAGGGCAATAGACCGCTTAAGGTCACAACGAGGATCAAAGTCAGTTTAGTAGATTGGACATAAAAGATTCAGTACTGGGAATTGAGAGTGGAATGTATTGTGCATAATGGTGGAAGTGTATCCGTTTATAAAGAAAATTAGATGCAGATCAGAAAACTCTAAGACTGTGCACAGGGCTGCTGTTGTCTTGACACAAGTCACAAATATTAGTCTGAGTTAGACCCGGGTTATGTGTAGTTGAATTACAGTCACCTAAAATAATGGATACACACAGAACGTATCACTTGAGGGATCAACTGGGTAGTAGCCCAGCTTAATCAGACTGCAGAAGTGTTTGAAGAAGACAACAGTTTAATCATTTTCACACAGAGAGTGAACTATCAGATGTTAAAAGCATGAGGGACAGAAGACCATCTCTGCCACATTACTGCTTTGCCATTACAGAGCAGAATCACAACACCCGTAGAGAGCAACATAAAAAGTACTAGCCAGACACTCAAATCCTTTCCTGGACTCATCTCAAATTTCATTAATCCCAGCATTCAGTCTGGTGAGCAATAAACTGTGATATTTGTGATAATTTCTAGCTTAGCAATGCAGGGTCTCTCAAGTAGGCTGAAATTTTAAGTTTGCTGTCTAAGTAAAAACTATCACCCAATGCTAAATCAACTTGCTTAAAGGGTGAGTAGAGCATCTATACAGCCAAAGCAATTAACTATCACAGATCTTCCTACTTTACAGCACTGAAATTCTTTACTGGGTAAACTACCTTCTCAATTTCTATATTATAGCAACTCTTGCTAGCACTAAGAATGTCTCAGCATTAACTCCAGTTTCTCAAGCACGTTCTCTTATCCATGGTACTGGATGTCCAGTTTCAGATACTTTCTTGCACCCTGAGAATGAAAAGAGCTTTGATTTAATGCAGCAAATTTTGGCAAGTGGTCGGTCTGTGATATAATCACTTTTGATTTACTTATTTTTTAGAAATTTTAAATAGGCAAGATATTTAATTCTGAGACATGCACTCACCACATATGCAGCTATTTTTAAATTGAGAAGATCAATTTAGATGATCTACATATGCTGGTTAATATAGTCTAAATATGCATGCCATTACACACCATAATGCCTGTGAGGCACGTTTCCTTAACCAGGCATTTAAACAGTATGGTGATATTGTGTCACTAACCCAAGTTTTTAAAATTAGTTTGAAGTCTATTTTCATGAAAGATCAATGGTATTCTAGTCTATCATGGCAAGTCTCATCTCAAGGCAAAAATTTATCTTTTTAAAAGATTAAAGTATATCCTAGCAAATCAACAAAGTTATTTAATATTTGTATTATAATAGTACTTATGGGAATCAGTGAGGAGCGAGGCCCCTTTGTGCTAGGCACTGTATAAACAGAGTGAAAGATGGCTCCTGCTCTACAGTTAAGGCAAGACAAGTGGGTTTAATAAGCAACTGAAAAGTAGGGCAAGGGAAACCCAGGGCCGGCTCCAGGCACCAGCTTGGCAAGCTGATGCTTGGGGCGGCCAATCCGGACAGGGGCGGCAGGTCCAGCTATTCGGCGGACGGTCCCTTACTCCCACTAGGAGCGAAGGACCTTCCGCCGAATTGCCGCCGCAGATTGTGATCGCGGGTTTTTTTTTGTTTTTTTTTGGTGGCTGCTTGGGGCGGCCAAAACCCTGGAGCCGGCCCTGGGGAAACCATAATAAAAACACACATATACATAGTTCAGGTATGTGCTTAGCTGGACGGTTTCAAGTGCTATATTTCCCCCCCATCCCCTCATACTCTAGCATAGTTTCTTGCGTCCTTTTTGCTTTCTGTCCATATTCTTTCCACAACTCCTATTTTTTCTGTCCCTTTGTATCTTGTCTCATTTCTCTTTTTTCTGTGATTTTTGTTCTGGTTTTGCTTTATATTTTTCCATTCTTGTTTTTATTCTTTATGTAAGAATTAAGTGGTTTGTGAACTCCATGCCATGGTTAGCGGACAGGTTTTTTTAAATGATTTACAAGCTACATTTTGAGTAAAAGGTTACTTGGAAACCAATGTTTGGAAAAGATAATAGGATGACATTAACGATATGTTTTTCATAATTTTTCTACTTAAATAAAAAGTAAAGGTTATGTTAATAAATAATGTAGGATGATATACATTTATTGAATTATGATATTGAAACTTGAAGAATTGCTGAATGGTAAAATAAGGGTTACATTTCATTAATCAAACTATTAACAGTAAATTATGTGTAGTGAACAAGCTTAGACAGGCCAGGGTAATACTTATATTAAGTCTATAGCTTAGCTTTTGCTTGACATGAGTTGTCTTGCCAATTTCTCTCTTATGTAGGCTTACTTAAATAATACTCATAGCTGACAGCACAAAGGTGATTTGTTTATGGAATGTATTGTGTTGAAGATAAAATGTAATGCTAAAAAAAAATCCCTATGTTGAGGAAAAACAGTAGTACAGTGACAAGGAGACATGACAAAAATAGCGTAGACAGCAAAAGTTATGTTAATTGAAGCTTGCACATGTGTATTGCACAGGTTACACAAGACTCAATACTCAATGTTGACTGGAAGAAAGGTAATGAATAGGTCATGTGGAAAGATATTAAACAAACAAAAAATAAGCAAACCAGGGACCAAGTAGGAGAATGCTGCACCAGACACTGAGAAGATCATCATGAAGTGTCTAAGAGCAACCCAGAACCCTGAAACTCAGTAACTTGGGCCCCCAGCTGTTCCATCTTATCTACTTATTATCTGCCAAATATATGATCAGAAACTATAAATTTTCAGAAAGTGATTTATTTATAAATAAAGGCAAAATTGAGTGGACTTGTGCCTCCATTTCCTACCTTACACCACACTGCTCAGACTACTAAAATTTTTGCAAGGTCATCTTCAAAAAGGTAGGTTTGTTGGTTTGCCTTTCTGTTTTTGGAATTTCTTTTAGTGCCATAAGAATGACCCTTGTTTAAAACATTTAAGCTTGCTTTTCTAGACTACATAGGGCCACAATGACATAGATCTCTGGTTCTCACCCAGTGACATGCACTACACTGGTGAAATCACATTGGCTACAGAACTCTAACCTCCACACACCCTATCCCCAAAAGAAAGAAACCCACATCTAGAATCCAATCAAGGGGATACAAATATTGAGCCACACTTTCACCTTGAGTACCTAGGGCACAAATTGCATCTCCTTAACCCTGTGTGGCAGTTGCTTTGGAAAGTAGATTATCCTGGAGGGTGGTAATCAGCAGTATCATGACCATACTGCCCTGAGGATTCTAACTGGTGAAGGCAACTTAAATTCCAGCCAGGCTCTATAGGAACCCCGCTGGCAGAGGCTGCCTGGGAATTGTGCTAGTCCCAACTCTTACTAACTGGTTTTATCTACTTTGGGAGCTGTAGCAGTCAACTGTGCCCTCCTCCCCCCAAAAAACAGGAAGCATGGGCAGTTAGCACCACTGTGTCCCCCTCTAGGCAACCTTCTGTTGGCACAGTCAGAATACAAAAGGATTAAATCCAATGAATCAGAAAACAGCA
Source organism: Chrysemys picta bellii (assembly GCF_011386835.1). Taxonomy (NCBI): domain Eukaryota; kingdom Metazoa; phylum Chordata; order Testudines; family Emydidae; genus Chrysemys; species Chrysemys picta. The sequence continues at coordinate 16,545,410 of NC_088805.1, read as the reverse complement.
GCAGTCTATATGCAGTGAGTGAATACTTATGATTACTAGTGCTTTGTCCATCATGGGCTATTTTGCCATCCTTACTCACATCGAGTATTCTAAGTAGTTCTATTTAAATCAATGGGACTGCTCTCAGAGAAAGGTATTACTCAAGTGAGTAAGAATGGCAGAAGCTAGGCCTATGAGACTGAAAATTTATGAAAGGCTTATGAGGCATCCACAATGTCATCTAGGATATTGCGGGAATGAACAAGCCAGTTTCATAAAGAAATGCTTGCAGCTATTGAGAGATGATCACAGTTCTAAGGGTACATCTTCACTACACGCTGTATCGGCAGGTAGCAATCGATTTATCTGGGATCGATATATCGCGTCTCGTTAAGACGCGATATATCGATCCCCGAACGCGCTCACCATCGACTCCGGAACGCCACCAGAGTGAGCGGCGGTAGCGCAGTCAACGGGGGAGCTGTGGCCGTCGATCAAGTGCCATGTGGACCCCAGGTAATTCGATCTTAGATACTTCGCTATTCGCGTAGCTGAAGTTGCGTATCTTAGATCGACCCCTCCCCCCCAGTGTAGACCAGCCCTAAGTAGCTCAGCTTTCCGTAAGGGCCTGCAGTTTTCAAGTATCCCAGGAGATGGAGCCAATTTACTATCAGCTCAATTCTAAGAAAGCAAACTGGGTTGGCCTATGAATGAAAAATGTTTCCTGAATCTGTGGGACTAAAAACCTGCTAAATGTCTTGAGAAGACTGTGTTTAAAAACAATTTTGTTTATATTTCCTGCACTTCCCTTCCCACATTCTCTATTAAAGTCTACCACCACATAATTTTTCTATACTCTGGAGGAGGAGAGTTAGCACTAGCTATTTAGGTCTTGGCCAATTTGATTGAAACCAGCTCTTTGCATATAAAGAGGGGGAGTGATAACAGTCTACAAACACATGAAGTCTGTACACATCAAGGAGGGAGAGAAAATATTTAGGGAGCTGTAAAGGATACAGCCAAGAATTACGGGATGAAGTTAAGAAAGAAAATTTAAGCTGAATATTGGAAAAGATTTCTGGACAATGAAATCTAATGGCCAGTGGATTAGTCTTGCAAGGTAAGAAGTGGAAGCCCCATCCTGTAGGGCTTTTAAAAACAGATTGGAGAATGTGTGTAACAGGAAATAACGTTCATTGTCTGGGATGGACTAGATTACCCAAGAGATTATTTCCATTTCTAGCTTCGGATTCCTGCAGCATCCGACCCTCACTCTAGCTCCAAATCAAATGGTAAAAGGAGGTTTGGTAAGGCTTAAAGTTAAAAATTCTAGTGAATAAATGTGATGGAACTGGTTGTTACACAGTGCTCAAACAGTGTGCAACTGTCTGTTCCCTACCCCAATGTCAACTGGTTGTGAGGAAATGGAGGCACCAGGTAGAAGGTCCAAGAACAGTTCTCCACCAATCATCACGTGGTCCTTACAGTACTGATGATCTTATAGAATCATAGAAGATTAGGGTTGGAAGAGACCTGAGGAGGTCATCTAGTCCAACCCCCTCTCAAAGCAGGACCAACCCCAACTAAATCATCCCAGCCAGGGCTTTGTCAAACCGGGCCTTAAAAACCTCTAAGGATGGAGATTCCACCACCTCCCTAGGTAATCCATTCCAGTGCTTCACCACCCTCCCAGTGAAACAGTTTTTCCTAATATCCAACCTAAACCTCCCCCAGTACAACTTGAGACCATTGCTCCTTGTTCTGTCATCTGCCACCACTGAGGACAGCCTAACTCCTTGGAACCCCCCTTCAGGTAGTTGTTTCACCAAATGTAAAGGCCTGGAATTTTGACACTTGCAGGCTCAAGCGTGACCATAGGTACTGTCACCTCGATCCTGAGTGTGGGCAGAGATGCTCAAAGATTTAAATGGGTTGCACTTACAATGTTTAATGTAGCTGCATAGTAGAGACCCCACTGATTCCAGTGTGGGTTGAAAAGGCACATTAATGGACTACCGCTAGCTAATCATTGAAAAGGTTACTCATGTAAAGAAACAAATGCACTTCAAAATTACAAAAGGTTAACAACTCAAGAAAGACTGAATCAACTCTTCACAGAAGTTTCTTCATTTAGCAACAGAGCTAGAGCGCAGTTACTCCTTCCAATGTGACTCAACTCTGATTTTCAAGAAGTAGGTAGCTTGGCATTTTCTGAAAATCACATCCCTTTGCTGGGCACCCCAAATCACTAATCAGTTTTGAAAGTCTTGGTCCAGGTCTCCACACTCCATGCTTGCCCCTCGACCACAAAGCCATCCTTCATCCCACATTCTGCAGCATGATGAAAGCTCTGCTCCTATTGGCTTGCCAAAATATCCCACCAGGTATTCCAGGAAGTATTTCAAACTACAAGTGTTCCAGCAGACACCCTGTGGAAATCCACAGAGGGATATTATACTTACAGGTGAACTTCCCCTGGTCTCCTTCTTCCTCCCCTTCCACACTCTGCTTCTTAAAAACAGAAAGATCAGTCTGTAGCACCTCATCAATTGCAGCGTGGATCAAAGATGCTGCAAGAAGAGGCGGTGCATCCCTGATGTGAAGAAAAGAAAAAAAAAGAAATATATTGTATTAAATTTAAACTGAACCGTGGCCTTCCTGAAGTCAGCAACCTCATGGCTCAAAAAGTTAGAAAGCTCCAGCAGCTACTAATAATTGTGACTCCTGGTCAGGGATGTAACTTTAACAGTCTCCAGAGACCACTGAAAATAAGTGTCACACTTTATTATTACCAGTATTTGTAGTATACAAAGACCTTTATAAGTCTCTAAACTCAGTTTAGACTCAAAGACAGCAGTTCCCTTGAGAACACAGGTACAAGAAGTGTGATTTTGAATTCTGCCTCATCTTTACTCTTTCAATCACAGACTAAATCTTGTGCTCTTGCATTCTGTGATGGGAACTGTTACTTACAGAGCCTTGTTAGGACTGAGCTCAGGCACTTTGCGTCTCTCACTGTGTGTCATGTCTTATTTATTTATTTATTTTTAAACAGATATGATAGGAGTTATTCACCTTCCCACCCCCAATACTCATTTCTTTTGGTGGGTTTTTTGTGAATTTCTTCCTTGAAAAGTGGATAATTATCCATTGTGTTATTACAAAGCATATCGTAATCCCAGTATATGGTATGTGCACACCACCAAACACATAGCATCCAGAGCTCCAATACACTTTGGATGGGTGAAGGGAAAGGTGACTGAATTTTTGTGCAAAGAGAAAGTGTAACATCTTAGCACAGCATAAGGTCAGAGAGAAGTTGGAATGTTTTGCCTCTAGCATTACAGTCCCCAGGTTCTCCTGAGCTGAGGATCCACAAAACCAGGGCAGAGAGGAACTGAAAAAAGTGTCCATTGTGTCCACTGTGGACTAGGCTTTGAACAGATATAGTACATGCACAGTGAGAGTTTTTTATGATACACACAAGAGACTCATGATAAGGCTTTAAATAATGAATTTGCAGATTCAAGGCAAGCCTGTTCCAACTTTAAAGTTGTGTGACTGCAAAATTATCCTTTCATATGTAATATATCTGTGTAGCAGGCATCAAGAATTCACAGCTGACGATCTCTGGGAGGAGAGGCAGGGAAATAAAAACAAGAATACTGGGAACGAAGAAGTTCATGAACACAGGACTTCAAACATGGCTCTGAGAGTCTCTGAATATCCACAGGATATTAACACTGCATCCAAAGAAGTAAAGCAGTAAGCCATCTGGATCAGGTCAAGGACAAGTTTGGGTGGGAGCGGGGTTTCCTGGAAAGAGTTTGGAAAGGCCTGCATAAATTGGCTGGCTTTAACGTAATAAATACTCTATAAAGATTCAACCCCCCGTTTTCAAATCTTAAAAGAACATTTATAGTTCCTAGTGATGTTAAGAGCTCAAATGTACAGTAAAAGCTATTTTATCCAGCACTTCACCAACCGGAAATGTCTATAAACCAGCATTTCTGATCTTGATCTGGTTTATAGTCTGGTTGGCGCGGGGCCAGAAAGGAGTTGAGGCGCAGGAGACCTGGGGTGCGAGGTCCCATATCCGGGGGTGCTCACCTCGGGCGGCTCCCCACAAGCGGTGACCTGTCCTGGCTGCTCCTAGGTGGAGGGGCAGCAAGCAGCTCTGCACACTGCCTCTGCCCGCAGGCGCCACCCCTGCAGCTCCCATTGACTGTGGGGTTCCTAGCCAGTGGGAGATGCAGAGCCAGCGCTCAGGGTGGGGGCAGTGTGCAGGGCTGCCTGCCACACCTCTGCCTAGGAGCTACTGGGACAGGTTGCCACCTGCGGGGAACTGCCAGAGGTGAGCACTCCCTTGATCCGGCGCCCCGAGCCCCCTCCTGCACCCAAACTTCCTTCCTTTTATTTAACTGGCATTTTTCACCTACCAGAACCCCCCATTTACCCAACATGCCAGAGAAAACAGCTTTTACTGTATTTAAAAAATCCTTGCTGAAAGAAAGACAGACTTTGTCAAGTATTCATGGCCACATGTGCCTCCTGCTACAGCAAACAGAAATCTTCATGCAGGTCGGCTGGCTGCTAATATAGAAGCTTGTTTTATGCAATGTTCTGTAGCAGGGGTGTCCTATTTTAGTTTGAGAGTGACTTCAGTACCCCAAAACCACACAGAAGCGTATTTGCAGTCCTCCTTTCATTTCAAAGCACTGGAAAACCAGAAGCTACTTTGCCATTTCTTTTAGTGCACGGTTAAGCCTGAAAAGGTCTTTGTTTTCCTATCCAATCCAAACAGACAAAAGCAAATCACATCTGCTTACTAGGAATATGCTAGCATGACTGCGCTGACGAAATGGACAACTCGAAGATTTAAGACCACCTTGCAAATGAGAAACGCAGTCAACCTACGTAGAAATGCAACAGCAGTAGGCAAGTATTAAGCTGAAAATGTTCTATTTCCCCCTTTTTGAGCTGCTGCATCTTTGCGGGGGGGGGAGGATGAAGGAAGAAGAATTAAATACAACATGAGCGCAAGAACGCTTCAGCCAGGGCCGGTGCAAGGAAGTTTCGCCTAGGGCGCGAAACTTCCACCTTGCGCCCCTCCCCAGCCCTGCAGCAGCTCCCCCCACCACCCTGAGGCGCTACCCCCCAAAGCAGCTCCCCCCGCCCCCCAGGGAGCCGTGCGGCAGCTCCCCACCTCAGCTCATCTCTGCTCTGCCTCCTCCCCGAGCACGCCACCCCCGCTCTAATTCTCCTCCCCTCCCAGGCTTGCGGCACCAAACAGGGGGGCGGGGAGCTGCCGCGGGGGCAAGGGGGTGCCTCAGGGCGGGGAGGGGAAGCTGGCGCAGGACTTCCCACCCCAGCTCACCTCTGCTACGCCCCCTCCCCGAGCACGCCACCCCCGCTGGCAATTACAATAATTGCATGGAACGGCCGCTGTGCTGGGAGAGTGAGTCTGAGCTGCAGGTGTCAGCGCGCCGCCGGCAGCCCAGCCCAGGAACGCTGTAAAAAAAAAAAATTTGGGGGCACTGCTTTTTGGCACCCCCAAATCTTGGCGCCCTAGGCAACTGCCTAGTTTGCCTTAATGGTAGCACCGGCCCTGGCTTCAGCAAATGTCAGCTAGTCTCTGCATTGCAGAACAAGGTATAGCATGAGGAAGTCAGGCTTTAAGCCTTGTCTAGACTAAGGGCTTGTCTTCACTACAGCACTAAATTGGCACCGCTGCATTGATTTAGCATGTCTGGTGAAGACGCATTACATCGACAGGAGAACGCTCTCCCGTCAACATAATTACTGCATGTAAACAAGAGGTGAAAGCTACGTGACCAGGAGAGTGTCTCCTGAGGACATAAAGCAGTGTCTACACCATGCTAAAGTTGATGTAAGTTACGTTGCGGGGGGGGGGGGGGGGTAGGAGGAGAGACTCAGACCTCTGAGTGACATAACTTACATTGACTTAGGCAGTAGTGTAGACAAGGCCTATGATGTAAAGGTGCTAACATGTTCGAAAAGTCTAGTGTAGACAAAGTAGCATATACATTAACCTGTGCTAGGCTGGTCAAGTTAAAGCCTATACTCCCATCTGAGCTTTCATTCAGCCAGATATGTTTGAAACATCTAATGTAGACAAGCTATTAGTTAGAACATGTTACCTAAGATAGTCTAGCATCACACCTTTTATCTTAGCCTAGAAATGGTGCAAGTGTTTGTACCATGATTAAGTGTCAATATAAGTTCTATCTCCAGAAATGGAAACAGAAAATATTATGAGGAAAACAGCAGGAAAGAAAATGGGTGAAACAGGAAGAGAAATCATTTGAATGGCCATTAAGAGCCACAGTTAAGGATCTTTTCCAGACTTACCGATGGTGCCTTGTGAATGGAATTGAAAGCTCAACCAGGTTTCTAGCTGACATTAGAATAGTGTTCAATACTTTGGTTCCAGGCTAGGCAGGGTTCTACCTTCAAAAGCCTTGGCTCAGTATGGGCTGGACCCTAGACAGAACTTTAAAGCACAGGAAATGCTGTAATGCACAAGTCTCACCGAGACCTCTAATCACAGGAAGTGTGCAACATTCCTGGTAGATTCTGCCCTCCGAGTGAAGGAAAGAATTACAAACCATCACATCACATCCTTCCATTCTTGCCAATTACCACTCAGCCCCCAAAAGGAAATTCACTGAAGATTCCTTAGCATTTTCAGGAAGCAGAGCAGGACACTGCCAAGTGAGATGTGGAAAAATAGCTTTGCAGTGTCCTTTTTAAACCTGAAACGAACCTAGATGTTCTGAGCTATATTTTATAGGGTTTTACTAGCAGCACTATCTACCATATTGGGCACAGTGGCGTATTCCTGTAATCCCAGCTATTTGGGAGGCTGAGGCTGGCAGATCACTCAGGGATTCTGGGCTACGGTGCGCTATGCTGATCGGGTCTCCAGTGCCACTGACAACCTAGCCAGTGGGTGGCTGAAGGACTGGCTAAAACAGGGGTTGGCAACCTTTCAGAAGTGTTGTGCCGAATCCTCATTTATTCACTCTAATTTAAGGTTTCGCGTGCCAGTCATGCATTTTAACATTTTTAGAAGGTCTCTTTCTATAAGTCTATAATATATAACTAAACTATTGTATGTAAAGTAAATAAGGTTTTTAAAATGTTTAAGAAGCTTCATTTAAAATTAAATTTTAAGGCAAAATTCTGCTTCATTGGCCACAAACAACTATTAGGGCTTGTCTCCACTTACTGGGGCATCGACACTTGGGTCTAGGGAAGACCCGCTAAATTGACCGCTAATCACTCTCCCATCGTCACCGGTCCTCCACCAGATCGAGAAGCATAAGGTAAGTTGATGGGAGAGTTTCTCCCGTCAGCCCAGCACGGTGTAGACACCACAATAATTCGACCTAAGGTACATCGACTCCAGGTACGTTATTCACGTAGCTGGAGTTGTGTAACTTAGGTCAACTTAGCCCTGTAGTGTAGACCTACAAATGTACTGGCTAGTTTAGCAAGCTATGTTAATAAATGACAGCACATTAACATTTATGTCATTTTCATCTTGTGTGCAGGACTCTAAAAAGATGCTTCTGATTCCAACAAGACCATGGATTAGTGTGAACAATGGGGTTTCTGAAAGAGGCAGCCATTTCTGTTAATCTCATGATTTCCTTCAATCATGCTACTACAGAGTACAGCTGTTCCCACCAAATACAGAAAGAATGATTTGTAAAGTCATGCTTCACATGAGATATCACCAACAATCTATAACTCCTGGATGAGTCACTCTTATTCTAAAGGCTTGCTGTGAAAACAATGTTGGTATGCCCACTACATTCCATTAAGATATTTTTAATGTCTCTACATACTTTGCACTACTGTATTTTATATATATATATATATATATATATATATATATATATATATATATATATATATATATATATATATAAAAATCCAAGTCACGTGAATCCATTCCCTATTGAAACTACTGGATCACAGTACTATTGAAAGCAGAGGTCATGTCAAAACAAAGTTACCAGCATCACCCAAAAAACGGAGAGATGAATAGGAGCTGTTAAGGAGGATTCAGGGGAAGGATAGGGACAAGACAGATCATTTTCTCTTTATATACATAATTACACAAAAGCAAACACTGACAACCTTAATTCTCACATTTCCTAATTGTTGAGTGCTTGCCTTACAACCCGAATAATGTTCTTTTAACATACTATTTTTACCATAGCAAGTCCTAGCCTCATTCCTCCAGAATTCCTGTCCCACTCTCCTTGCCCAGGCATCCCAAGTTCCCCTCTCAACCTTCCAGCTCCTAATCACAATCTTCCCTCTTTGCACCTTGGCTCCTCATCATATCTATCACCTCTCCCCACATCACCTCCTTCCCCTTGTCCAAATGCTTCTCAGCTCCAGTCTCCTTGCCCAGTCAGTGCATCTCAGCCTTCCCTTTCCTACTGGCTCCCAGTGCTACTGTGATCCTATTTCTCTCCCTGGTTCCAAGTCCATTTTCTTTCCCAGCCAGCCACAGTTATTCCTCCCCTCCCCCACCCACAGCTCACAGCCCCCTTCCCCTTCAAGCTCCTTGTCCCAATCTGCTCCCCCTGCATAGATCTGACTCTTCTCCTCTTTGCATTCAGATCAGGCAGATTCCTCCTCCACATTGCCTGTGCCCAGCATTGGGGGGTGGGGTTTGGCCCTGAGAAACCAAGAAAGAGACAGTATCTTTGCTGGTTTCAGAGTAGCAGCCGTGTTAGTCTGTATCCGCAAAAAGAACAGGAGTACTTGTGGCACCTTAGAGACTAACAAATTTATTAGAGCATAAGCTTTCGTGGACTACAGCCCACTTCTTTGGATGCATATCTTTGCTCTCAGTTCTGGGGCACAACATGGCTCTCAGCAGCCCAGAGCTGCAACTGCAGGAAAAGTCCTGCTCTGCCCTGCATTGGAGTATACTCCCTGTGATTGGCTCTTTAGGGAATTTAACTGCTAAAATCTAAGTCACCTCTAAAGAGCATGTACAATTTTTCAAAGGCTTTAACCTGGCCAAATGTGGGCAGATTTTCATGGGGACAGCAAGAAGCCCAAACACAAAAGCCACTCTCCTGCCAAATTTCAAGTCCCTCCTACCAAGTATGGGGCTGCTAGAGCTTTTCAAAGTAAAGGTCCCTGGAATTAACATAGACAAAACATTTTTCCCTAGCCTCATTTTTGGAAACTGTTCTACCATTTTGGCTGAAGTTTTCCAAAACATCCATCCTGAGGTAGACACCCAGCATGGAAAATTTCAACCTGAATGGTTAAGATTTGGCAAAGTTATAAGACCCTGTTTTCAGTTGCTTATAACAGGAAGTGTCAGGCAACTTTAATAGGCAGCTCTATCAGCCCGGCCTAAAACAGCAGATTTTATTATAGATTTAAAATATAATTAATTTAAAAAATAATGTAACTGGAATACATTCCAGGAATCTGTATACATCACAAGCTAATCAAGACTAAACCACAAGAGTGATTAGGATCCATCTTGTATTTAAAAGCCTAATGAAAACTATTTATTGACTTTCAATTTATACACATAGGATAACATTTTCAAAAGCACCTAAAGTGATTTTTTATCCTAAGTCTCAGTGTAACTTAGGTGCTTTTGAAAAATGTGCTCACATTGCACAAGGACTGAAGATTTCACTTGTCAGAAGCACAATTTTCCTTCCTCCCCCACTCTAAGACTTATTTCCAGTTCTGAGATAATTCCAGGCACTTCCAGTTATTTTCTCTCCCAATGCAACTGTACTCTGTACCAGATGTATGGCAGCACTATTGCACCCTTTTTCCTCTCAGATACTTCCCATAGAACATAATCTGCATATCTCTGAGTAATACTTGGCTCCCTGTCAGGGAAAATAAATCAGGATGCAATGGGGAAAAAGGTGAAATAATAGATAAAGAGCACATAACGCGCCCTTTGAAAAATGGGAATGCTGGATCAGAGCGTTACTGCGATATAGTGGAACCGGTGTCCCAATTAATCTCGAGGCAAAATTAAAATAATTTAGATTTTCCTTTTAAAAAGTGTTTTTCTGAAACCAGAATGCCTGGAAAAGAAATTTAACACTAACTGAAGGAAAGAGAGAGAGGACAAACACTTATTGAGAACGGAAATATTTGACATTTATTGAAAACCATCAACAGGATGGTGAATGTGTACTGACAAACATAAGATTAAAACAAAAACAAAAAAAAACAGCCAGAAAGGCATTGGCGGTAGGGGAGAGAGTCAAAACAGGAAGTTAGGAGGAGTCCCACAACAATTATTGTAGTAGAGTCTCTTCAAACAGGAAACCTGCTTGTGTTTTATATTGTATGTAACCAAGTAGCCACCATCTTCTAATAAATTTCAGCTCCTTTGAAAAGGGAATCTGGAACATTTCTACATTAGGGACACATTTCATTTTATTTTCTAGTATAGGTAAATTAATAACATTTCAGATTAATTCAAACTTTTAAAGCTACTGGAAAGCATTTCTGGATACCTTACGCATTGATCCATTTTCTGTAAGTCTTCATGGCAGGTGACTTTTACCTGGAAATATATTTCAAATAAAAAATTCTACAAAAAATATAAGAGCATTATTTAAGCTCTCACAAGCCCTCATTCTGCAAATGCTTAGGAATGTGTTTAACTTGGCAGAATGCAAACAATCCTGTTGACTTAAATTACACTACTCACAGTGTATAAAGTTAAGCCCATGTGCAAGTCTTTACAGGATCAATGCCTCAGACTGCACAATCTCTCAGACAAGGAAAGTATTTGACCGTGACTGTAAAGTGCTGTGCATAATTACAGAGCTAGAAAAAACTATTATTCATAGTGCCATCTATAAAGAAAACAGAGGGTATTGAGAGCAAGAGTTAGATTGGGCTTGAGCTAGCTAGCTGCTTCTTCGCCATAAATTGCAAAACTGGTGGTCCTCAGAGACCTTTGCAAAATCCCATTTAGCTTTCCACTCACTCCCAGGGTTCCCCAGAGGATTCAGGGGGCCTGGGGCAAAGCAATTTCAGGGGCCCCTTCCATAAAAAAAAGTTGCAATACTATAGAATACTATATTCTCATGGGGGGCCCCTGTGGGGCCCAGGGCAAATTGCCCCACTTGCCCCCCCCCCAGGCAGCCCTGCTCATTCCTCTCAAAAGCCCTGCCACAGCAACCCTTCTCCTACTGGTGGATGTCAGAACATGGCTCCCTCCAGAGGCAACAAGTGTTTTTCCTTGCATTAAACTGCCAAACAGCAACACTGGATGCAATCTCAAGAAACAAAGATGCTGTCAGTCCATGAATTCTGGGCTTGTCTATGTGGTGCAGCAAAGCACACCAGAAGGGTGTGATCTGTAAAGTGCTCTACTCTTGTGTGCAGATCCAGCTGGTGCACTCTAAGGATACCTAGTTTATATTAATGTACTCCTATGTTAATACAATCTAGATATTTTAGAATGCACTAGCAGAGTTTACACAAGGCAGTTAGAGTGCAGAATTTTAGAGCACTTTACAGATCACACCCTTCTGGTGTGTTTTGCCAGTGCCACATAGACAAGCCCTCGGACTCATCGAGAGTTGACCTGCACACCAATGCTGGCTACGATGGAAATGAAGTAACTGACAAAGCAGAGATTATTAAAATAATCACAGGCAGAGTTTCATTCCAAACTGCAATCTGATCACCTAGAAGACCCTTCTTCACCACAGAAGTTGGATATTGTAGTGCCAAAATTTCAAACTACACAAAGCCTTCTTGTACAATTCTAGCTCAAACTAGAAGAAAAGAACGACCACCAAGCTTTAAACTGACCCTGCTGTTTTCTTGAAGTCTAACAGTGGTAGGTCTGGCTATATTAGAGCCTATTCCTGATAAGTGTCTGTACTGACAATCATCTTACAGCAGCAGGTGACTGGATCTATGTTGTGATGATCTTAAGTTTCGTAACTTGCTCCCATCCTTGACTATGGACAGCCTTCACCACTTTTAAACAAAAACCATAATGCATCAAATAGCTTTTTCTCTATTAAATTATGGCTTTTAGAGCCCTTTCCTTTCTTTCTCCTCCCATGCCATTTCCTTGTCTTCCCCATTTGTTTGTCTGGTTTTTAGTTTGAAAATCTAATTGTGATTCTTTATCCTTTAAAACTATATTATGATTTATTGTGCAAAGCCTCAATATGGTGGGGAGGAGTGAGAGAGACTGTATGAAACCATCAGTCTAGAGAGTTTAGTTATGGTCTTTGATTAGATTATGAAAAATGAGGCTGCATGCTGCCAGAATACCAGAGTCTTCCTCTGGTAGAGCCCTGTGTTCACAAACTTCTGTCGTTTCCAAAAATAATTTCTCTGCCCTTGTATGCAAATATTTGGACGACCACCTCCACCACATGGCAGCCCTTTTGGGAATAAGTTATGTTTTTCACCTCTGGTTCCAGAGTTGCATCAGCTCCAAGAGCACAATCTGAATGGCAAAACTTTTCTTTGTAGTTGGACCTCAATATCTAGCATTTTAGATTTATCTGTACTGTGCCTAAGCAATGCTGCATGAGACTCCATGCTTCACTTTTTTGCCTTCTACGGAAAGGCAGGGGATAATATGAAATGACTGTGTCCTTCATTAAAGAGTTATTTCTGATTTTTCAGAGTGTTCCACAAGGAAGAAGTGTGTTGTGGGTCCCTATGCCATTTTTATCTACTCTGCTTTGTTACACAGCTGCCTTGTCTCTCCCTCTGAATTTTTCTAGCAGTAGACCAAGAAAAAATAACCCTGGTTTGGGGGGGGAGGAGGGAGAGAGATTAGAATGAGGTTTTGGGACTCAAGGAACTCTCAGACATAGGCCGTGTAATCACAACTGGCTGGAGGGCAGGTATGTGAAGAATTCTGCTACTGACAGGGTAAGCTCCTTGCTGTGTAAACAGCATGAGTGACAGATAGGATGAAAGCACTGCAAAAGCAGCATGGACTCTCCACTTTCACTGATTCACACAAGAACAGTCCTGAATTTGCAGCTATAAACTAGCAGAAGCCCCAGTTCCTAAAAGTTAGTTCTTTTTCAGGTGACCAAAACACAGATCTCCTTTTTCCTCCATAGAGTTCCTTTTAGGAACATCATCTTGGTTCACTTGGTGATTAGTTGGCTGGGTGTTTGTTCAAGACATGCACCACCGTGCATTGGTGGGATCCATAAAGTGCACATCCAGAACCATTCTAATCTCCTAACACTTTAGAAATCACAGAGCACACCTTTTATTTCAGATCCAACTTAAAATACAACACTTCCATTAAACAGTGCTCTGATCAAAGACAACTGTTACAAGTTCATAAATGGGGACTGTCTTGAGATCACTACACTACTTTTCATTTCTGACCTTAATCAGAAACTTAATTTGCATTTCTAGTGTTGGAAAGGTCTAGAGTATTAATCTAATACATCAGCCATAATAGCCTGACAATCACAGTTTTTAGGCCACTGATATTAGAGGAATATATTGTAATTGCATTTTTTTTAAATAGTTAAAGGATTATGTTAAAATGTTTGACTTTTGCAGAGAAAACTTACATCCTTTCAAAGCTATGCTTTTTATGCACTCAAGTGCTGAAAATAAAATCATTGCATTTGTCAAAGAGACAAGGGTGAGGGATAGCTCAGTGGTTTGAGCATTGACCTGCTAAACCCAGGGTTGTGAGTTCAATCCTTAAAGGGACCAGTTGGGGATTGGCAATACTTTGAGCAGGGGGTTGGACTAGATGACCTCCTGAGGTCCCTTCCAACCCTATGATTCTAAGTGTGGTCTAGAGGTCAGAGCACTGCAATGGGGCCAGGAACTCTTGAGTTCTAGTCCCAAATCAGATTCCTTTTATGGCCTTGGGTATGTCATTGAACAAATAGATGTGAATTTCAAAGTCACCTAGGTGACTTGGGAGCACAAGTTGCTAAGAAAGTCAATGGGACTGGTACTTCTAAATTACCTGGATGCTTTTGAAAACCCTACGCAATGTCGACACACACACACACCACACCAGAAAGTTGGATACACAGTTTACACATGTTAGGGGTGTGTGTGTGTACCTAAATGGAAGCAATCTTAATTTTCCTCTCATTCTTCACTTCATTAATCCCTAGCTGCTTTGACTGCACAAAGACATCTTTTTTTTAGAAGACCTGTGAAAATCTACATAAATCCACAATATTCTTCCGCAAATCCCCTGTAATTATTACCTTTTATAAAGCACAGACCGTGGTAGGTGCTTTGCAGAACATATAAGATATGGTCCCTACTCTGAAGTGCTTACCAGAGACAAAATATAACAAACAGGCAGACAGACAATGGGAGGGAAGAGAATCAGACGTCAAAGGGTTACATAATAAGATAATATGGTTGTTCTGGCTGGGTAGAGAATCATCATTTACTGATTAAATTATAAAGCAACAACAAAGCCAGAGGTTATGGAGCCTACTACATGAGTGAGTGGGGGAGGTTCTGTGTCCTGCAACGTGCAGGTGGTCAGACTGGATGATCATGATAGGCCCGTCAAGCCTTAAAAATCTATGAGTCTATCAGAAGGAGCCTCCACCAATTAGGATCAAAGAGAAAAAAATATTTCCCTTGAAATTGTGATGTAGGATCATTAAAGCAGCATAAGTTTATAATGGCAAGTTGTTAAGAATTGCAGTCTTGAAGCTGAAAATGACAATGTCAACTTTGTTTAAATATTTGTATCTATTCTAGTTAGAAGTATCATACTTCAATTGAAGTCAGCTTGGGTAAGTCTGAAAAATTGTGTTTTTTGTTTATTTTGTGCACTTGACAGTCCTTTGTGCATAGTGAGCTGTGTTCCATGCGGAGTTAATCATTTAGGCCTTGATCCTGCAACTGGATCTACACACAGGTGGAACACAGCACCCACCAAGACCCACTCTGAAATCCCGGGCTCACGCGCATAAATCCAGTTGGAGGATTGTGACCTTTAGTTTCCCCCATTTATGTGCATCTGTCACAAAGCAAAAAGAAAGAAAGAAACATTTTTAAAAGAAAATGAGACTGTAAAATCACAAAAGTTTGCAGGGGTTGGAGGAGCATGTGTATTAAAAAAACCTTGTGTTTACGTTTGTTTTGTGTTTTTAATACTAGTTAGATTTCAAGAAAACATCTCTTTAAACTTAGTCCAATTCAAGCAGTAGATAGCACAACAACAATACCAAGGGCCCTGTCAAGGTTAGGGATGTTTTCTGAAGATTTCCTACCATACCGCACATCTGTTAAGTTCCACGGACATTAGCAACACTAGGAATTCCTAGTGCAAAAAGGATGTTGGTGTATTACGTCATGTAACCTGGCTCAGAGCAAGTCTAATCACATATGCCAGTCCACCTAAAGCTCCTAGCGTGGTGAACACCATTGCAACTAAACAAGCGATAGCAATGTTTTCCTATCCTAGACTCGCCATTACTCCTGTTTGCATGCATGGAGCTTCACTCTCTGCAGTTACACCAATGTACATCTGCACATCTTTGCCACCTTGTACCAGTTTCACCGCTTATCATGGGGTGACTATCATTCTGGTTCATGCCCCAGATGACTTTAAGGAGTGTTGTCAAGCCTGCATAGGCAACCTAGACACAGGGGTCTCCCAACTCTACCATGCAAAGTTGGAAGGGTCAGCACAATACAGATAGCTCAGCTTTCAGCACTGCATAGGGCAGAGAGCCAGTTACTCGGTAACAGCGCATGTGCCCCAACGCATGGGCATAAGAAAAGAGACATGGTATAGCCCCTCACTCCCCTGCACCAACCCACCCAATCATACACCCACATTATTTAAACCCTCCACCCCACTAACAGCCCCCATCCCCAGTGGGCACAATACTCTCCTTTCTTCCCCCTCCCGCAGAGTGGGCACTGCCCGCTCTCATCCCCGCATGAGGGGTACAGGCACAGTCTCCCCAGCTGCCTCCTGGTTGGCAGGCACAGCCTCTCCAGCTCTACTGTGTGTCCCCCCCCCCCCCCCTTGCCCCCCAGCCGACAGGCACAACCCCCATTTCCCCCAGCTTTACTGCCCTCCAAGCCGCAGCTAACAGGCACAGCCTCCCCAGCCCTCTTCAGTTCTACTGTACCCCCCAGGCCCAGCTGACAGGACAGCCCCCTGCCAGCCCCCCACTAGCTCTACTGTCTCCCCCCCCCCCAGCTCCAGCTGACAGGACAGGACAGCCCCCCCCCCGCTCCAGCTGACAGGCACAGCCCTCCCCCAGCTGACAGGCACGGCCACCTGCCCACCCCCCACCCCGGCTGACAGGCACAGCCCCAGCGCAGCGTCACTCTCCCGCGCAGTCCCGCCCGGCGCGTACAGCCTCCCGCCGCCGCTCTCACCTGCCGCCCAGGAAGCGCCTGGCCAGCTCGGCCAGCTCCCCCGGCGCCTCGGCCCTGCTGAGGGCGGCGCTGCCCTGCGCGCTCCAGGGCAGGGGATCCTCCAGGCCCAGCGGGGACGGGAAGTCCCGCAGGAGGGAGCCCAGGACACCCCGGGCCGCCTCCGCGGGGATGGCCATGGCCGCGTTGGTACGGCTCGGCGGGCGCGGCAGCCACGTTGGTACGGCTCGGCGGGCGCGGCAGCCGCCTTGCCTGGAGCGGGGCGCGCCACGCGCCGCCGGGGTGGGAGGGGTGTGCGGAGCGAGGCCACTAACCGCCCGAGACGGCGGCTTTAAGGGCAACAGGGAGGGAGCGGGCAGAGGAGGGACCAGATGCAGGGGGCGGGGCCGAGCCCGAGGGGGCGGGGCCAGGAGCCATCCGGCCGGGGGGTCAGTGGTGTCTGGAGCAGGGCGGGAGCCGCTGGAGGGGCAGCAAGGGCTGAGTGGGCGCGACGGGGGAGGGGAGCTCTGGCTTCACTGCGGGGGATGTTTACACAGAGGGAGCTGCCCGCTGCAGATCAGCTAAGGCCAGTGCTTAATTTGTGCCAGCCTGGCTTGCCAGGGATGGACCCGAGCCCCTCTGGGCTGTTCACAGTCCCGCCCCCTCCTCTGGGCTTGCTGCACCAGTTATGAATGTAAAAAAGTGGTTGAGGCCCAGCACTTCTTTCATTACAAATTAAGAATTGGCCAAGGCCCAGGGAGAGCCAGTAGGAGCTGACCTGGAGAACCCTTCCCCTCCCCCCCCCTTTTTTCAATTTTTCCATCAAAGAAACAAAATATTGCAAAGGATTTTTTAAATACTTCACACCACCTCATTGACAGTCTCATCGTGGGCTGCTGCTGGGGTCAGCCGCCTGACACTTTTCCACTGGAAAACGCTGATCCTCCAGTACACAGCATCTGATTAGGGCAAACGTTTCACTGGAAAGCAGGCCAGGCAACTGCGCCCTTGGGCTCCTGCTCCTGCCCATGCCCAGAGCCTCAACGGGGGCTTCCGAGGCTGCCCTGCTCCTTTTGAAATCCCCTCTGGAGATGGGAAATACAAATTCTGGTTCCTTAGCTCTGCTACTGAGGTGTTACCATAGCAATCCTGCTCAGTAGGCACCCAGGGCAGCTTCAGACATTTGGTGCATGTGCTCAGTTGAGGAGCCAAGGGGACAAGATTCCCTGATGACTCAAGTAAGAATCTCCCCCTAAGCCTAAGGATATTGCAGCACAACAGAGTTTTGGTTGGGCCTGCGAGGCAGATGCTCCCACTCTAGAGCGCAGGGAGACATTTGCCCTCACCCTTAACACCCTGTAAGAGGCAGGTACATCCATCAGGTTACAGGGACAGAAATTACTAATGGTTAGGAGTGGAAGTTAAGACGTGCCACTGTAAACTAAATATGTATGGCTCAGCGGGGTGTATAGAAGCGGCATAGGTATTTTTCACCTACACTTACTCATTTCCACCCCTGATGTTCATATCCCAACGTTGGCTTTCATTGCCCCTGAAATGATAAACCTTGTCTTTAAGAACACTCACGTTCTCCGCTATAGCAGGTTCCTTCCTCCCCAGGTGATTCTTTTCAAAATGGATATCTGCCACATCTTCAAGGAAATAAGGTACCCCTGCTGCACAGCCTGAACATCTGTTTAACTTTAAGCATATGAGTTCCATTGAGGTTAATGGAATTAGTCACCACATAAATGTAAGCATGTGCATAAGTCTTTGCAAGACTGGAGCTTAAGCAACTCAGTCCTATGTATTCCATTAATGAACCACTTGATCCTCTGTATTTCCATGTTTCTGCCATTTGTCTCCAGGTTTAGTTGTATCCTCTCCCCTACTATGTTAATGAGGGCAATGTGACTGGGAAGTAGCACACTTTAAACCTATTCCAAAATCCTATTAAATAGTCCAACAGAAGGGGCAGCAGCAGATCTAGTCTATATTAATAATTTCAAACAACTTAAAATCAGAATTTGAACAAAAAGAGGAAACATTTATTAATCTGTCAGAATTTTTTTTTTAAATCCGCTACTGAGGTAATCAAAAAGTTTTCAAAGTTTGAAATTATTTTTGCAAAACTATTTTTAAAAGGTTTGTGCGACTGGGATCCCAGTGGGGGCCAGCTTGGTCACTCAGTTAGGGTGAACTGCAAAGAATGGGGCAGACAATCCCCAAAAAGCTGGTGGATATTCCAATACTTAGATTTACCAAGAAAGCATAAAACAGTTACTCAGAAGTCCGAACAACACAGTTACCTTAAAATGATCCAGTCTCAGGCCTCCATCCACGTACCTAAGTCAAATACAATGAAGATGCCTGAAAATCTTATCTCATCAGATAAAATAAAAGGTTCTACCAATCCCAAAGGGTCAGACACATTACCTCCCAGGTTAATGAAGGTTTCAGATCTTACCCAAATACACGCTACAGCCAATTATTAACTAAACTAAAAATTTATTAAAAAACAAAAAAGAGTATGGTTAAAAGATCAATATACATACAGACGAGTTCAATTCATTGAGGTTCAGATTCATAGGAGAGATGGTGAGCTTTGTAGTTGCAAAGAGTTCTTTCAGAAATAGTTCATAGTCCAATGTCATTGCAGGGTGTTCCAGGCTAGGACTGGGATCTCAGTCCTTTTGCCTAAGCTTCCCCTGTATGAAGCCTCAAGCAGAGCTGAGATGACAGAATCAGCACCCAAGGATCTTTTATACAATTTCATGTCCTCTTTGACAAGTTGGGAGTTCCTCTGGGAACAAAAGGTCATTAGGATGACTTTGAAGGAGGTCCATCACCCGTACTTAGCTATAGAATTAACATAAGGCAATTTGCTTGTACTTCCACCATTCACATTATATTTCAAAGAGAGGTGAATACCGAGATATCCCATGTTTACAATTAATTTAAATGCTAGGATGTTCTTTTGATCTCTGAACTACCAGGATACAGCATAGACAGGGGCTGTTGATTACATTGTCGACCCTACTCATACATATGTAAATACACAAAACCACAAACATCATCCCTCCACATGTCTTTTGAGGGTTATTTATTTTGCAGGATGTTTAATCCTTTCTGGCCATGTGTCACAGTTTGATTTTCCCTCCTGTTTCTCAACCAGCTTTAGTAATTAATTAATTACTTTAATTAATACTGTTGACTTGTCATCAACCATTACTTTGAATTTCATCCTCATCTACTGGCACCTCTGATAGAGAAATGGAGAAGTATCTATGTGACCGAATGCACCCCTATAGTCACACCCGACACAGGGTGTGACCTGTATGCTGGTTGGCTGTTTGTGTGGGGCCCACGTTGGGAGTTACAGCAGCAAAGTTTTGTGAGGCACCCAGGCTGCAAGGCAGGTGGTGATGCAGCCCCAAACTGCTCTGGATTGTACCATGGGATGTCATAATCTCTCTCTAAACTAGACAGAAATATCCCTTTGAGGTCCAAAGTTGGGATCTTAAAAGAGGACTAAAGAAGATAGACTGATAATACCTTTAGGCCCCTCTGGGAAAAAACAAACAAAAAAATTACAAAAGAACACTGACACAAAGGCCCCATTGCAAAGGTGCCCCTGTTCTCTGCAAACAGCTCTCATCTCAGACCTGACAAACTCACTACATCAGATAGATTGCTTAAGTATTGATCCATAAAGGGAAACATATAAAGTCTCTTTTGAAAGCTTGCAACTTATCAGTGTTCATAATCATGGCGTGATGGGCGTACAGGTAGTATTTAAGGAATAATGTAACTATATTGAAGTTTATACCCTTATGGTTTTAAGGTTAAAAGGCATCACACCAGAGAGTAATAGAAGGTGGCCATGAACTCCGCCATCCTCAGAACCGACAGCCAACTGTGAGCAGACATCGTCATCACCAGCGAGGACCAGAAGAAGATCATGATGGTGGACGTCACATTGCCCTTCGAGAACAAGACCCCGACCTTCCACGACACCAGAGTTAAAAAGATGGAGAAATACACCCCTCTGGCTGAAACCTTGAGAGCTAACAGTTACCAGGTTCAGACACATGCTGATGGTCGGAGCCTGGGCGCATGGGACCCCAGTAATGAGCAAGTATTGAGAGAATGTGGAATCAGTCAGTGCTACACTTGGCTGATGTGGCAACTCATGGTGTCGGCTGCAATCAGGTGGTTGAGGGACAGCTATATAGAACACATCACCAGACATCGGCAATACCAGGAGGGATGAGCTGGAGTGCCAATGAGAAGCACAGTTGTGAAAGTAACTAAAATACTTTCCTCATGGATTGTATTTTCTAAATGGACAACCTACCCTAAATTCTCAGTTACTGAGGGACAAATCTTCACTCACTGCTGTAGTTGCTTTCCACAACCAACTCTCTGTATAACTTTTCATGAGTGATGTACCCGAATACTTGGATTCTAATATCTAAACTGTATTCTTAAATTTATACACCTAAATTTGGGTTATTACTGATTATGCACTATATGTATCTTATGACTTTAAAAACAAACTTTGTATTTGTGGATAATCTAAGCACTATGTCTGTACATCTGGGTACTCTTCTCTTAACCTGTGTACTATATAATTTTTTAACATTGCTCCGTGATAGCCTATTCATGCAGGAGGGAGTTGCCACCCCTCCTTGGTTAGCCAGCGATGTAATGCAAGGCTCAATTGTCTACCGTTGCCTCATCATAAGACAGTTAATGGAAAACTATCAAAGACAACAGCAACAATCAAAACCAGCTCGAGGTAAAAAGTGAACATTGTAACAGACATGGGATGGCCCTGTCTATGAGTAAAGACAAAAGACTGTTCTAGTATAATCCAGAATGGGTAGAGGCACTCTGGATTCATTCATTGAGGAGATATCTATTAGAGTGGGGATGTTTCCATGAAAGGTTGGATCCTGGTTCCCATGAAGCCAGACAGCTCTGCGGCATACTGAACTTTGGGGGGAAACCTACTTTATTAGATAGTCATCTTTCCTATTTGTAACTGTAGGCCCTAGTTTGCATTTTATTATTTCATTTTGTATTGTAACCATTTGTTTTCATTACTCTGTTTCTAATTGAATCTTTATTCTTTTAAAATAACCTACTTTTGTATTATTGTAAGTGCTCACAAGTGCTGTGTGTTATACAGGAGCGGTGGTTTATGGAAAACTGGTAAACTAGGGTACACAGCTCCTTTGGAGGCAGAGGACCCTCGGATTTTTGTGACTAGCAAACACCAGGAGCTGGATCACAGGGAAATGCTTCAAAGGGACTTGGGTGCCTCTATTGTTAACCTGCAAGGCAAAGACAGGGCTGGCATAGCCCAGAGGAGTGCCCTTGAGTGGCTAATAAGTTCACACTAGAGATAAAGGTAATAAGGTGACTTGGTCCTGGGTACGCTGAGAACCATCACAAGCACCCACCTAGAAGAGTTGTACCAGATGCATCTAGGCTACAATGCCATTCTTCTGATTTGACCCATATAGTCTAGAGATGGAAAAGATCTATTATTTTATCAAGTGCGGGAATGAATTTATTTCTTTGGTCTTCTAGTTAGTCTCAATTTTCAATGCCCCAACAGATGGGCCTTTTAGCACTTCCCTCTGGAGACTATTACACAATCTAACAGCTCTGTCAGAAAGTCTACCCTGATATGAAATCTAATTGCCTAAATCTCCCTCTTCGTAACTTAAAATCCTTAATCCTAGTTATATTCTATCCTCACCTCCTTGACCCCAGGAAAGGCAACACGTCATCTTGCATCTGAAGAAGTGAGGTTCTTACCCACGAAAGCTTATGCTCCCAGTACTTCTGTTAGTCTCAAAGGTGCCACAGGACCCTCTGTTGCTTTTTACAGATTCAGACTAACACGGCTACCCCTCTGATACTTGACGTCATCTATGTACACCTTAGCCATCTTCAGACTCCATCGACAACAGCAGCTTCCAGTGTACACTTTGAGCTGCTGCTGGTAACAGTTTTACTTTCTTGTTGGGCCAAGCACCTTTTTGCAAAACTGCCTTCCGCAATCTCCCCCCTCCCCCAACAACCTCAAGCAACAGGCACACACAAAAGCAGAAGCAAAACTTGAGCAAGAGCATTGAATAGCTCCAAGAGGAGCATAGCACAGCCAGCACACCACACAGCATGCAAAATAATGTACCAAATGATGCTGTGTTGTGTTTGACCTAACAGGGAGCCATGAATATTGAGTCACTGAATCACAAGCTGTAATAAGCCAAATGTTCCAACCGTCCAGAGCATTCTAATTATTGATTTACAGCAGGAGAAACCTGGATTGTCATTTAACTACTCCACTTTTAGATGCCACTCGCCATGGCTTAGTGCCTTTCATATAAACTGCTCTGTACTAGGGTGCTATTTAACAGAGGGATTCTTGGCCTCTATCTTGTAGAGCTGTGAGTTAAACACAGACATTTCTGCTTCACTTTTTGCTAGATTAGCTCAAATTTCAGAACACCATACTTGTCTACCTCTTAGCCATAGTCACCTTGAAAGTTGTGCAGTATCCAGAGCACAAGCCCCTCCCAATCCAAAATAAACCACTAAAATTCAACAGGGCCAATATTTTGCTCTGATAGACATGAAGGACAAATTCATTCAATGATTTCAGTCCAAGAACTGTTGGAAATACTACCTTTGCACTAGAGGGATTAAAAAAGATTCTATGCTTATCACTTCCTAACTGTGCAATCATCAATTAATCCACTATATAAATCAAATACTATAGTAGCTTCAAGATGTAGTCCAAAATAATGGAGTGACGTAACCCATTTATACACAGAATTACTATTTTGGAGGATGAAGGAATAAGAAGCCGGCTGCTGGAAAGCCAGGATAGAGTGCAGCACCCAAGAACCAGGAGTTCCTAGCCATTGAAAGGTGAGTTTCCTTACACCAGCAATTCTCAAAGTGTGAAGCTGGCCATCTTGGGGAGCCTCCAACAAAAACAGGAGAAAGATAATTTTCATTTAAAATTCAGCCAAGGCAGAACCATAGGAAGCTAAAGCAAAGCAAGGCTATCCTATCCTATGGGAAATATAGTCTGTGCTCCATTGGTTTATACTAATTGGCTTTTGCAAAGTCCCAACTGGAAAAGTGAGAGAACAAGTAAGGGAAATATATTGGCTCCCCATGACTATGTTAACCTACCAGAATTCACAATTTGTCCTCTCACCCCCCCTATGATTTTTCTGCAATGGGGAAAGTCTCCCCACAGCCTCATTAACAACAATTGTTTCAAAGCCAGTTAGAAGGGATTCTACGACTGAGAAACCCTAGTAAAGTGATCACCAAATTCACTGTTCTGTTTATATAGCAACCCTCATCCAGAAGGAACTTTATAATTATATACATAGCAATCACTTCATCCACCACTAAAATGCAGCCACCTCTAGGTTGAAACATGGCAGCTGCTAAACTGCAGATAGCACCCCTATACCATTTAGGACAAGAATATGGGGCCAAATCCTCAGCTGGTGTAAAATAAAAATTGAGGATTGTGTCCAATTAGACCAGCTTTAGAAAAGAGTTGGCCATTGTTACCAGTTTATCTGCCCATTGTGCTGGCTGTTGACTCCATTACGGAACTCTGCTAGGGTAGCATTTCTAGCTGACTATAGTTTAAGCAAGTTCAGCAATAACTAGAACTCAATGACTTCAGTATTGCTGCGTGTAGCTGCAATGTATTGAATCCCTGAGTCTATTCCCTCCACCCCCATTCTTCCCAGACATGTCTATTCAAGACCGTTTAAGTTCCTGTTTCTTCCCCATCCCATCAAAAAAAGCTGATAATACACATTCACATATTTTGGAACACAAGAGCTATCTCTGGAAACAAAATTGGGAGGGGTCTTTGTGTTAAAACCTGTGCATTGTTACATGTGGGTAGCTCACAAGGGAGTTTGTAAAGTTCTTTGAAAATATAAAGGGCTACATAAGAACCACGTATCATTATAACCTTTACCACAGGCTTTAAATTACATGGTTCAGGGCTCAGTTCTTCAAGGGGCTGAGCTCTCCAAGAGCTCCTGGTAATGGGAGTTCAGGACTCTTCTCAACACAATGCAGCATCAAGCCCTGAGTTAGCCATGTGTTAAAGGCTTCTCTGCTCCCAAGTTATGTTTTTTAGCCAGCAGGGCCAAGTTCATTCTAACCCTGCCCCCTCAGCTTTTAAATACACACTGAAAAGAGAAAAAGCCATTAGTAACTAAGACCCCAATCCTGCAAACTGCTCCACATGGGCAGAGCCTTGTACTTGTAGAGTCATGTTCTTCTCACACTTTGGGCCCAAGAAAGTGAAAGTGGGTTCTGTCATCTTGAGCTTCAGCTGAACGGGATTTGAAAACAGGCTTCTCCATAGGTCTGGATCTAATCCCAAAATTTTAAGCTTTGAATCTGGTGATTTCATTCTCAATCCTCCCAAAATGCAGGGGAAGGCACAGATTTTAGATTATAGGTCCTAGTTTAGCTCCATCTCTAGTTATTCTGGAAAAGGTATGAGGGCAAAAGGTAGTGAGAACAAGTTCTATTCCTACATATTGTATGTGTTTCAATCATGGTATAGTTTATTCACTTTTCATTTAATTTATGAGTCCTGAAACCCTGAAAGCATTTTGGAAAGATAGCAATCTAGGAAGTAAATTCTAAACCTGAGAAACTATCAGGTGGGCAACTTCAAACAAATTAAATCTTTGTAGGGGATGGGGCACACTAGAAGTACCCTCCACCAGTAACATTATACTTTCTTTTGAGAGCAAAAATTACCCAGATATAAACAATTTACACGAGTGAGCCCAAACTTGGAATAAATTAGTTCTCTTGCTGCTTGCCTTAACATTACCCTGTCTACCACCCGTTCTATCTTTGTCCTCTTCATTGTATCGGTCTTCCCATCCAGAGATCACATCCCTTCTCCCTTCAGATAAAATCATCTCCTATCCCCAGTTTCCTTGAAGTCCAGATTCTGATACTCTCACTACTCTTAAGCCTCTTTCTTTCACTGCCTGTCCACCTTATATAGCACCTATGCTCCCAAGAAGCCTAATTGTTACTCCAGCTGTGACCGTAGGGTACATTAGTGCCTCCTCAGGCAGGGACAAAAATTGCAGCTTAAAACTATAAGTCACATCATTTATTTTTGTTGTCTTACATGTCGTACAGGAGCCAACTGAAGCCTGCACACAGCCACTTTTTCCACCCCACCCTCTCCTTTTCCAAAACAGATTGAAAAGTCACAACACACACATTTTAAAGGAAAGGTTTTAAATAATATATGCAAGTTATCCTCACAATGAGTTTACCCTAGGGAAGTAATGCAAAGGTAGAAGAGATCAATTTTATAAGCTATAGCTCAGGGGTTCTCAAACTGGGGGTCGGGACCACCATCAGGGGATCGCAAGGTTATTACATGGGGGGGTTGCGAGCAGTCAACCTCCACCCCAAACTCCACTTTGCCTCCAACATTTATAATAGTGTTAAATATATAAAAAAGTGTTTTTAATTCATGGGAGGGGGGGTCACAATCAGAGATTTGCTACGTGAAAGGGGTCACCAGTAAAAAAGTTTGTGAGCTACTGCTATAGCTCCTCTGTAACTTGACAGATCTGACTTTTCACAATAAGATCCATAAGCATGAGATATACAAAGCTCACCTGAATGTTAGAGATGCATCTCCAGGGGCCTCGTCCATTTGAAAATTCTCTCCCCCTTTTGTGCTTTTTAAAATAAAACCCAGAATGTGCCTTTCATCCAGTCTGTTTTAACTAGATACTCAAAAATTCCCAGTCACCTCACTGTTCTCGCCTTCTCTTCTGTGGGAAACAATTGCCAGTGACAGCTTGACGTGCAAATCTTCACCACACTCAGAAGAGGACAGCAAAGATAACCATGCCACCAGACACTCTGTTTCCTTCCCCAGACCTGAAGAAGAGCTCTGTGTAGTTTGAAAGTTTGTACCTTCCACCAGCAGAAGTTGGTCCAATAAAAGGTATTACTTCACCCACCTTGTCTCTCATATCCCGGGAACAACAGGGCTAGAACACCACAACAAACATGCCATTTTACTTATTCTTTGCTGCCCTCTGCTGGGCCATTTCCATCCTGCAGCAATCAGGGACCAACCCCTGCCAATACGTTCAAAAGAAAGGGCATTTGTAAAGACACAGGCACTTGGGAGTCTGAACAATCTATTAATATATTTTAAAAGCAAAATTGAATAAAGCCATCCTCAAAATTACAAACTAGAGGCCCACTCCTGTGATGTCAGTGGCAGTGATGGCACTCTGCTACTGGAACATGCACAGCACCTTGCAAGATCAGGCCCCAGGGGAAATAGAGGCCCTGCATAGATAGAAGGGGAAAGGTTGTCTATCTGTGGCCAGAAGTTATAATAAAAGCAATTTCGGAAGGGAAAAATGTTCTCAGGTATTGTTCAAAAGCAAGAAGGAATGGCAGATTGCCAAGAGGATATGAATTCCACACTTTGGGGGCGATCACAGCATATATCATAGCAAAGTCACCACCAATTGCCAGTCTAGCACATGGACAGTGGAATCTATTAAAGCAGATAGGTATTTTCATTCTGCCCCATTAGAATGCTGCTCAAGGAGGAAGCACAGAAGAGCAGAGAGGATTAGAATAGAATGGAGTCAACAAGAGCTCCCCCATGGACACGAACATAAATGTTTAATTGTTATGGGGCTGGGAAAAAAAACTGTTGCAAACTGAACTTTAAGGCCTGAAAAGAAGCCATCCCATGTTAATGCTCTAAAACGCTTATTCCACTAAGATTCAGTGTTTATAGAAGAAAAAGAACACTTTATGCAAGAAGCAGGTTTTAGACGTCATGCCTTAGGCCTCGTACTCACTAGCGCTTAACTTCAATATAACTTAAGTTGCTCAGGCGTGTGAACCCCTCCTCCCCCCCAGACCTCCAGAGCGACGTAGGTTACAGCAACCTAAGCACCGGTGTGGATAATGCTACGTTGGTGGGACAAGCTCTCCCGCTGACATAGCTACTGCTGCTCGGGGAGGTGGAGTAATTATGCCGATGGAAGAGCTCTCTCCCGGTGGCATAGCATTTGCACTAGCAGCGCTACAGTGGTGCAGCTACATTGGTACAACTGCGCCGCTGTAGCGATTCTAGTAGAGACTTGCCCTTATTTGGGTTCAGTGGTTCAGAAAATGCATAAAACAGACCAATAAAAACAGCAGGGCTCTCCAGTGCCATTGGCCGCGGCTTGTCATTTTTCTATTGCCAGCGAATCATGCGACCAGTTGCTGGGTGTATATTTCATGCTGGAATGCAGTTCTCAGTTTTAAAACATACAAGAGCAAATGCCTATTTTGAGCTATGGTAAAAACCCAACATTTATTCATACAGAGATTTATCTGACACCCGTCGCTTCCGCATCTGTGCTCCATATAAAATTTTGATGGCACCCTGCTTTTGCCAGTGGTAAAACAAGCCTTTGGGGTACAGATGACACAAACCCTATTCATCATCAGCTCAACAGTAAACAAAAATCCAGGAAACGGTGATAGCACATTATGTATGATGAGGGTCAGGTTCTGTACTATGCCTCTCAGAAAGTAAGTGCAGCTCCTAGGGACTGCTCTAATTTACAGCAGCTTTATCTGGCTGCCTATGAGTTGCTCTGCAGTCCAGAATTGCTGGAGCCCAGAATACTCTTACCATTCCTCCCCGCATGCACACCATGTCTTCTTCTGGCTTGCCCCTATACCAGGGATCATGAGAGAGGACAGCACAGGGCTGCATATGCCCACCCTACACGCTTCTTCCCTATGGGAATGCTCCTTGGGGCCTGCTTCTCCCTTTTATGCTACAAGAGCAGCATAAAAAGGACCAGAACAGGGGGTCAGAATTTGGCCCCGAGAGGTATTAACAGGAGTGTCATATGTAAGACATGGCGGTAACTGTTTCACTTTACTCAGCACTGGTGAGGCCTCAGCAGGCATACGGTGTCCAGTTTTGGGCACCACACTTTAAGTACTGGAACAGGTTACCTAGGGAGGCTGTGGAATATCCATCTTTCAAGGTTTTTAAGAACGGGTTAGACAAACACCTGTCAGGGACGGTGTGTATTTAAACCTGCCTCAGCATGGGGGAAATGGATGAAATGACTCCAAGTCTCTTTCAACCCTACGTTTCTATGATTCTATAATATTCACTGTCATAATGTCATCTTCATACTCCTTACAAATCCGTGGGCAACATTTTCCTCATACAGTAAGTAATTACAGCTTTGAAGTGACCAGTGCTGCTTTCTTCCTATTGCAGGTCCTGAGTTGACAATTTAACAGCCCATCATCATTCCTCATTTTTGAAGACCCATCCTAAAAAGACACAAATGAGCCTCATTTTCAAAGCCTCATTTTAAGGTTACAACAATGGGACAATGATCTTAATCAGCTCTTATAGCTCTGACAAAAGCTACTAGAGAATGATACAAAGGGAGAGTTTACGTCTCTTTTTCTGCCACGTACAAGTCATTCTTATAGGTAAGTTTCCTGAATTTTCCTCTGTCCCCTCCATGCACTGTGCCCAGATAAATGAACTCCAGTTCAAATTTTAAAAGGATTCAGAAGCATGTAGTTGGTCAGAACTAGTCACCCAGGGGGATTTTTTAGTATTTGCATTTGTGTGAATAACAATTAAGTTTGTACAAAGATCCAAACTGTTTTACTTTTCTAAAAAAGACAAATTTTAAATGATCAGTGATATTTTTAAAATGCACTGAGAAGAAAACAAAATTTTATACAAGGTTTAATTTTTAATAGGTGTTGTGTGAGCATTATACAAAGTATGCAGCCAGAGCTGCCATTTTGTCCTTGGGTCTCTTTGGGTTCGGTCTCCTGCCCTTTCCTCTTCCTCGACCCTGCCTTTTCCCCTGTCCTCCACGATGCATAGGGTGCCTCGTGGCAGCGTGCTTAAGCTCCACCAGGTCCTGGAACACAGGGTCACAGAAGACACAGCCTGAATGCTGTGTCTCATCACCAGGGAGGGGAGACTTAGCTTTATTAAAATCCACATCCACAAGGGCCGCATCACATGACTCGCAGGTCTCTGGCGACACTCGCACTTTGTGGGCATTCTCAAAGAAGTGCACAATCACATTGCATTTGTTGCAGGCCATCTTCCACTTGGGACCTGACGTTGGGTCTAGTACCAGAACCCCGTTCTCGCATTCCACACACTGCCCGATTCCAAGCATGCTAAGCGAGTGCTGGCATGTTGGGTGGGTACACTCGTTACAGCCCATCCCTAGGGAAAAGAGTAAAACCACATCATCAGAAACTTCATGTTCTATTTTTGCATTTTGCAGGAAATGTGATGTAGGATTTAAACAGAGCTAAATGTACTCTATATACCCTGAGAGCCCTATGCACAATACAGTGGGTTAAGGATGAAGTCTCAGGCTTAACTCAGTCTTCTCAGCCCAGAAGTCTAGATGTGGAAACAAGGAGAATTCAGTGGTTCTGGAGTAACAGACCCCCCCCCCCAATGTTAAAATAAAAATCACCCAATGATATAAAATTGGGTCCAAGACTTAAGTAGGTAAGACCCCATTCCGATCAACCCATTACTATTCTGATGTTTACTGTGGAACTACTCCATGGAAGTCAACAGTGGAGCTTACAGGATCAGTGAATCATAGCTAAGGTAGAGCTGAAGTAGGACGGGTAAAACTCTTGCCCTGCACTGCCACTGTGATTGCTCTGAAGAGTTCTCAATGTCACTGTACAATGAAGAGTAATGGAGAAATTTATAATGAAAATACACTATGTCTCACTGAAAATAGATTTATTATGTCCACTTGTTGTCTCATATGGAGACTGTAAGCTGTTTGGAGCAGGGAACCACCTTTTATTGTGTGTGTATTGTATTACCATACCACGATGGAGCCCGAATCCACAACTGAGGCCTCTAAGGGTTACCTTAATATGAACAAGAATCATGATGATAAAAAAACTGGCATTTTAGCTAGAAGTTAGTCTCACATTTCCCAGGCTAAACGCACCTCTAACCCCCCCCCCGCCATCTCTCCTTGAGTGCACTCCTCTTTCAGGTATCAGGCTGTGAGCCACCACTTTGCCTGTGGTAAAAATCACACGATTCCAGCACTCTCAGACCTGTCCCTGGGTACCAACCATGATTGCCTCTGCAAGACTGACTTAGGTTCAGTACCTGCAGTTCCCTTTCCTCCAGGAGCTACAAGTAGTGGTATCTAGTGACCAGAGAGCCCTCTCAAAGAAAAGTATTGTTTATTTAGAACCAAAGCATTTCAGAGAAAAAGATCTTAAGACGCTGACCAAATCTACACACAT
Source organism: Chrysemys picta bellii (assembly GCF_011386835.1). Lineage (NCBI taxonomy): Eukaryota > Metazoa > Chordata > Testudines > Emydidae > Chrysemys > Chrysemys picta. Next base: position 16,514,618 of record NC_088805.1, on the reverse strand, counting down.
TCCTGTCTTTCCCTTAAATTTACCATTCCCTTGAAGCCAGGGAAGGCCCCAGTTGTTTCAAACAATCCTGCAGAACTTGTCAGCCTGTGTTCTCCAGGGACAGCTCATTGACAACTCCTCCCTTCCTCTCTCTCAGGATCTTTTATCTAGAGCCATTCTGTTTCCTTCTTGCCTGCTTTTACAATAGCCTCCTATTAAGCTAGGCCAATACATTCCTATGGGACGACCCAATAACCCAATATAGCTACACAGTGATTATCTCACTGATCAGGTCACGCACAGAATTCATAAAATTATTATACAGCAGCTCCATGTCTGCCACAATGAGATCTATGAAACTTACTGCATATTAGTCTGCAAGTTATTCTCATCGGAATGCTCAATAAGGTGCATTGAATATATTGAGTGTTATGACGGATTCCCTGCATGTGCAGAGAGGCTGCTTTCTAATTTATTTTGATTTATAAAAGCAGCTGCAGTTGTCCATCCAGTGCTCAGAGTGCCCGCTTTATAAACTGAGAAATAATACATTACTGCAAACAACAGTAAAGGGGTTTTCATATTTTAAAAAAATCCCACTCCACATTACAGGTGTTTAGAAAAAGGCTCTATTTTTAACATAACTGGCCAAATCTGAGACTGATAAATATCATGATATTTTTCAAATTATTCATTTTGGGGAACTGTGGCAATTATTTTGCCAACACAGACAAACTTGGTGGAATTTATCGAAGTAAAATGGTCAAAAATAACTTTTTTAAAAATTAGAGTTGAGCTAATAATGAACACATTTAAAAAAGTTAGTGAATAAAAAGAATTTAAAAATTCGTTAATCCCCTATTTTCCCTGCCTTTAACTCATTGCTTTACCAGCTCTAGCAAGTATCTTTTCTCAGTCTAAAGGAAATTCACAGCAAGTATCAAGAAGATTAGTTCAGACGTTAAAATCAATCCCTGTAGACAGGGATCTAACAAGGAAATCCTGTTAGATTCTTAAGTGCAGGAACAGCCAGAAATGTGACTGAAAAAAATAGCACCTTCCTACTCAAGAGATCTGTTCCTGTGTATCTTTAAGTCATAGCCAATTACTTCGCTGACGAACAATTTTAAAGAATTCCTTTTAGCACAGAAGAGCCAATAAAGATGTGAAAGAACAAACTGGTTTCTACTATTCCTCATGCATCATTAACTGAACTAAAATCCAATTGCAGAACCTTTGTTAGTGACGATCAAGGGGCAGAGAGCAGGCCCCAGCTTGTTTTTAGAAACTTGGTTAGAAAAAGCACTTTTTCCAGCTCTAAACTCGGCATATTTGATATGGAACCTTTGGGAGGCAACAGATATAGACACTTGTGATTTGGTTTTGAAGTTATTTAACTGAACAGAACAGCATTTTAACGTTTGTACCACTGACTGGGAATCTACTAAAATGCATCACAAAAGACCAAACAAACAATTGCTTTTAAAATGGTTACAATGTGGTTGATCATTCTCTCTCTCAATGGAAGCTCTACCTTTCTTCATGTCCCTGAAGGGTGGATGGTTGTAACAGTATGGACACAGTGGGTAGCTCTTTCCTCTGGATCCGGAAGACCACAGCACCAGCTCAAAATCATCCAGGGGGCAACGCAGCTCTTTGTAGAGTTTGATGGTACCATTCTGGGGAAGGCTGTATGTTTCATCACAGTGAGAACAGTGCAGACGGCTTGGCTTGGCCTGGAAATAGAAGAAGAATCTCCAAATAAGCGACAGCTCTGATCCACTTTGTAAGGTTCAAAACCTCCAGTAACCCAACTGTTATTGCCACCTGATCTGCTCCATGGGGAAAACCCGCTTTGGGCCTTTGGAGAAGCTCTATTATGTTTTACAGAGAGGCATCTGAACCCAAATGTATTAAGGCAAAAGATATTTTTAACTATTGATCTTCAGCAAGTAACTTTTGAAGTACAAACTCAATCTCTAGGTTACCTTACCTGGATGTACTTCATAAAACGATGGCATTTGCCACAGCGAGAAAGAGGTTTGCCTGTGGCAGCTAATGGTGAAAAAGACACTTCCATCAATTCATCCATACCTGCAGAAAAGAAATTGCATAGGTGTTGGAACCCTGCTGCTACCTTTTCCCCCATGGTGAAAATCACCCTTTCTCTGCACAAAAAGTCTGAGAAAGGAGTCGGTTGGGCCAGAAGCAGATACAATATTTAGTGACAAACATGCTGTATCTGTACACTTTGTTTGCAAAACAAATATATGTATTAAAAAAGCTTTCTAAAAAGAGCTGTAATGAGCATGCATAAGACACAATATATTTCAGCCAGTTTTAGTGTTTTGCTTCTTAATATCTACCACCTTGCATCCAGGTGACAGATTTCAAGTGCGACTGTGTGTGCGCTGTTGTGATGGGGTGTATTCAGCCTTAGCAGCTCCCAGCTGGGGGCCCCGCTGTCCTACTACACCCCACCCCAAGAAGCAAGTTTGTCTACAGAGGCTTCTTCAAAGTGGCTATTTTGGAAACCACACAGACTTGGCCCTCCAAGGGCCTGAAGAGCTAGTAACAGCCAACCAGGACCCTGCTGGCCCAGATAAAAGGAGCTGTCTTCCCTTAGCACTTCAGTTCCTGGCTCAGAGTAAGATCACAGGGGCAAGGCAGGTTGCTCCTCTCTGGCCAAACAAATGTAAGGAATAGCCACAGTTCGTTTTCTGGATGCATTTTGCAAAGCTGGGTTTTCAGGGAGAAAGAGGACCTTAGAACCTCAACCCTGGGATAGAAGGTAAAGCTAAAGGGCCCAGGAAAGAAGCAGCAACTAACAGAATTGAGAAGTACACATGGCCATTTATAGGGTCCTTGGGTTGGAACCCAGAGCAGTGGGTAGCCCCAGGTTCCCAACCAGCCACAGGTAAAGTGGCATAAACCCCAAGAAAGGTCTGGAGCTTATTTGGGAGCCTAAATAAAGGGCTGAATTTAAAGGGCCCAGAGCTAGGGCTGAAGACCCTAGGCGAGGGCAGACAGACTGTTCGTTTATTGGACTCTAATACCTTGGAAGGGGTTCATTTGGACTTGGTGACACTGTATCCTGACACTCAAAGGCACTCCAGAATGAATGCCCTGTTAACAGCTGTTCATTCAAGTTCTCTGTGTACCTAGCCCCTTGAAAAATCTCCTAAAGAATTATGGATTCTCTCAACTCCTTACCAACAATTAGCCAGAGTTGGAGAACTTTAGATGTGAAGGAGCCTTACCTGCAATAGAATCAACAAAGTAGTGAAACTTCCTTTTGAAGATATCAAGGGTGTGCTCCAGAACCTGCTGATAGTTTGCTTTGCCTTGAGCTATCAAGTTGAGTTGCTTCTCTACTGCACTGCGGATTGTAGGAAGCACCAGCTCTGCATCTAACAAAGTCAGAGAGACAATGGGGAAGCAGCAATTAAACAAGAAGGGAGATTGGCAGACAACATGGGGGGATTTGTCAGACAAATCGCTCTCAAAATGAACAAAGAATGCAAACTGAAAAAAAGACAAATTTTTAGTTATAATGCTAGGGATTACAAGTACATCATTCTCAGACAAATGTGATTTGTAAGTTGGCAGTAGCCTTTTAAGGTCTACTACCTGGTTTCTTCTCTATGAACCCTCCTGTCCCTAGAGATGCAGTCATTGTGCTTTTCCTCTCTCCCAGGGGGTGAAGAAGAGAGACTTTCTCCAGACATCACTGCAGCTCAGCACGTGGTGGGGGGACAAATTGTGCACAGCCTAAATCATATGCTTCCACGACAAGAATGAGCTCTGCAGTCTGGGGTAGTGAATGATCCCTTAAAATCCCTCGGTGTCCAGGAACATAGTTAAATGAAAAGAAAACTACAGAAAATAAAACAGCAGCAACTGACCTATTTTGTAGTAACCATGAACCAGAACAATGCCAAGGTTTGTAGGTTTCAATCTGCGACCGCTCTCCACTGTGACGTAGTTCCGCTGGCAGATGTTGTTAATGTGAACTGGGATACTTGCATCAGTTCCTGTCACGCACAAACACAAATTACGACTTTACATGCAATTATTCTAGTCTCTCTTCCCCTTTCCTGGTTGTAAAGGAGACATTAACTCTCTCTCATGCCTTGGGCAAAGGCGAACATTCAGTTCTCCCCACTTTTCCACATCACTCTCCATTTCTCAGCTACTTCTTCCCTTCTGGTTTAATAATTCGTATGTTCTTTTCAAATCTGCAGGAATGACTTTTCCATTACAAGAATTCTGCAACATGTACTTTGCTTTTAACTCTTTTGCTGCTTCCAGGGAGACCACTATTATGGCAACAGCTTTCTCGTATTATATGTTGTCGGCCAATATATATATATGAATGAAACTCCACTAGAATAAGGGGGATAACTAGGCCTCTTCAGCAGGACTGGAAGTGTGCAGTTCACTGTACTTAGGAAACAGTTTAGGTAAAAAATAAATATTATAATACTGAAATGTACATAATACATTAAGATACCAGAGCCAACATGTACAAAGCATGCTGTAAAAGTCAGTCTTTGGATGGAGGGAGCACATATAATCTCCGGTTAATTGAGGAGTAACACTGATGGGGTTATACAAGGAATACGGTTTGGTGCTCCTTGGCCATAAGAGTAGTGGACACGAAATGAGATGAGGATAGGAGAGAAGGAGGAAGAAATGTGCAGGCAGATTCTTGAAGGCCACCTAAAAGATGCCAAGGACTTTGTGATTTGAGAGGAAACATAAGACATCATTGAACATATTTACAGGAACACTGAAAGGCCATTCCTGACAGAGAAACTTCAGAAGGGCAACTCCTTGCCCTCTGGGAGGAGTATTACATCATGTAAGGGAGACAAGTTCCTACCAATGCCATGTTTTTCCATCAGTGTGATGAGTTCTGCTTCAGTCAGGTAATCGGGAGGATTTGTTTGTTTCTCCAGCAGTTTTACTTCACTGACTGGGAAAACATCTCCCTTCTCACAGTTGGGGAGGCTCTCCTCTAACGGGATGCTTTGCCAGGGCATAATCTCGGTGAACCCTGTAAATGAAAATAAATGGAAACTGAACCATTCCACAACTTTCATTAGGCAAGATACTTTCTAATTCTAACTGGGGCTGTACTACACAAGTCAAGGCTGAGAAGCTGACTTAATGGCTGTTTGCACTGCCACTCAGAAGATCATGGATACCAGATTCCTGTTCCCTAAGACAAGGCTGGGAGCATTAAGGAAATAATGCATTGAATCTGTAGAAGGAGTTGCTTCCACCACCCAACATTAACCCCTCTGTGTTGATTCTGGAATGCTGGTGGCAGGCCCCAAAAGTCAGCCTTCCTTGGCCAGAAATAGAATGGTGTGAGATCGAACTTCAAAGGGGCAGGAGGGGTTTTTTAAAATACCAAGTGTGATTAGGCAAGATTAGCACAAAGCCTTAAATTATTTCCTTTTAGCACCAACAATGAGTTTGCCTTAGCAAATATAAATAAAAGACTGAAGAGCATACAATCTAAAACAGTTCGTGTCTCCTCCTGCGTGCAGGGGCAGCGCTTCTTAGCATGTTGTGGGCACAACTGGAACAGAACTCCTAAAATGGGTCACACTGGGAAATCCAAGTGTGGGAATGAGAGCAAGAGTTGGTTTATTTATTTATTTTAATATCTAAAAAAAAATAAAAATGCTTTAAATCTTCCCCACCCCCGGCTTCAAAACCCTCACTTTTAATTTAATTCCTCCTCAACTTTTTATTTGGGGCTAGAGAGAGAAGAAAGTCATAACTAAAACTGTTGTTCCCATGTTTTCCTTACCTGGTGAAATAACCATCTTTCCTACACAGGTAAAATGTTCAGGACCAATAATACAAGAAATGGTGGTTTGGAGATATTTGCAATCAGCGCAGAGAGTGGCAATGAAATGTCTAGTGATATATTCATATAATCGCCATCCATCACCACCTGAAGACACACAACACCTTGTTAACCACATAAAATCTACTCATGTTGCTCTATAGAATACTCGTTTAAAAAAAAAAAAAAGTTTTCTATAAACTTTTCAGGAAAAACTGGCACTTAAACAAATCTAAAAGTTCACCTATTTTCTCTTTTAATGTTTCTTTCTTGAAGTTCCTGTATACCCAAAACACATTAGAATTCTGCACAATAGCACCTTGAGTTTATTTAAGCTATAAGTCACCTTAGTTCTCATGAAAGTGAAAGATTAGTAGCACTGGAATGAACTAGGCATAGGTCAGGCAAGTGCTACGCAAGTTTCCTCACACATGTCTGCTACAGAACTCCTGCCAATACTCTCTTGAGCAAAGAATCCCAGTTGTGCTATATTGTGAGCGGATTTCGTTCTGTGCGCAACTGACAGGATTAGGCCAAGATCCTCACGTTTATTTTTATTTATGATCTAAAATCAGGATCTGAACTTGCATCTCTAGTGCTAGAATACTATTGCTGTATCCCACTGCAAAAACCCAACCCCAGTTTTAATCCTATTACTAAATTCTAGTGGCCACTCGCACAAGTGTTACAATAGATCACCTCTTGCTAGTTTTAATTTAGCACAAAGTCACAGCTTACATTTCATTGAGTTTCCAATGCTTCTGTAATAGTATTAATTAATTAATTATTATTATTAGCAGCAGCATTTATAGTATCACCTGCGGATTTCAAAGCACTTTACAAAGGTGGGTAAACATCATTATCTCCAATTTAAGGTAGGTCAACTGAGCTGCAGAAAGGTTAAATGGACTTGCCAAGATTTCACATAATGAGCTGCCGGCACAGCTGGGAATAAAAACACAGCTCTTGATTCCCATTCCCATGCCCAATATGTTCTACCTAGCTGTAGGCCTCCGGAAAAGAGTTATGCAATCACTCAATCCCCTAACACTCTTGCCTTTTCTGTTGAAGCTATGACTATTTTAGTGATCTAAATATGGAAAGTTGAAGGCATTCGTTAAAACTATAGATTAGTGCCAGCATCTCTTTTCCATAAAGATTTTAATTACGGTTTTTAAACAACAGTGTATGGATTATCCTTTTTTTTTGAACTATACAAACTCCCTTTGAGAGATCAGAGTACAGGAAGGCAAAAATTAATTTAAATAAAAAAGACAAGTTATAGAAAATGCAAAAAAAGTCAGTTACTTTACTAAATATTTCACTTACAATCCCATAGAAAATAAATTCAGACTTAAAAGCTGTCATTCCATTCTAAATCCACTCTGTCAAGCTTTGGTATTACAGCATACATTGATTGCCCACTGAACTTTAAGGTACTGTAATATACAGGCACAAGTATAGTATTTCATCTTTAGCTCTGAATTTCCTTGCCATTATGAGTTTAAGTCAATTTTCAATATTAATATAATGTAGTTTTCTGTACGTTAATCTACTGTTCCTTATACTTCTATTTCAGGATCAGTGACTCAGTTTTTCCTGAAAATACCAGATGGTGTTTCCAAACCGTCTCAGGTACCCAGCCCTCTTGCAAACTCCTGTTTTTTTTATAGTAAGAATTGTGTGTACCTAGTTCTGCTTCTGTTGCAGCTCTCATTGGAGTAATTGGAGGATGGTCCCCTGCATCATGACCTTTCCTTGGACGATTAACACCTTCTGACAGCAATGCCTTTACCTACACAAAATGAAAAGGAGAAAGCAGAAACAAGTTAACACATCAAGTCTCTCTACAGACTAATCTGCTTACAGATCAAATCCATAAGAACACAAACCACAGAAAATAGTTACAGATTTGTATATTGACTACTTAGGTCTACAGACCGTTAAGAGATGCTTGTGCTATTTGAGAGCATGGATTTCTTGATACTGTTTTTCCTAGAACACTGGCCAAGAAAGAACTTGTAAAGCATTTCAAATTTTGCTTCATATACTTACTGTTTCTGCCCAGTAAGGGTTATTAGTCTGCTGTCTCAAAGATTCTTTCAAGTCAAAGTTTTCTGGATAGTGGGTTGTTTCAGTTCGAGGGTAGCTAATATAACCCTGAGTATAAAGTCGTTCTGCTATTTGCATAGTATGTTGTGGACCCATTCCTGGAAGAAAAAAAAAATCATAGAGCTATGCAGAAGATTAATCTCTGCCATAGCAAACATTTTCCCATGACAGGTCTTAAATGCACTACTATGGTGTGTGTATTTTCTACAAAAGCATTTCATGACCAGAATCTGCTACTTTACCCAACACTTCACTGCTGACAAATTCTCTAAATTGTATCAATTCTGCTTTGCTAAAACAATGATCTTATATTACATTGTAGCTAGTAATCACTTGCCTGCAATGCTAACACAGTGTTCTAAATGTGCTTCATTTATTTCATGAGATGAGTCAGAACCCAACACATTTTCTCTTCAGAACAGTTTTAAAACTGAAACTGTTTATATCTCCACATTATCTACATACCCAAAGCAGCGCTGGCAACTCGTAACATTTCCACCGTGTTCAGCGCCAGTGGTCTCTGCTTTGCTTTCTCCTTCTTACTCACAGATTCTACCTTAAAAAACAGAACAGCATTTCCCCAGTAAGTTCTGATCATGTTTAATTCGCGATACTAGCATTAGTTTCATAATTCATCATCTAACAGCACCACACAGGCTTGTATTATCTATTTTGTTTTATTCTCTGGGCTAGTGTCCCCCAAGTCCTAAAATATTTCTTATTTCAAGGAAATTTGATTGAGGGAAGTTTTAGTAAAGGTTGAAAACCTAGCCCTAATATGTCTTTGTGCTAGAGGCCAGTTTAGCCCCAAGGTTAGAAGATGGAGAGAGAGGTAGCTTACTGATGGGAGAAGGGATAGCTCAGTGGTTTGAGCATTGGCCTGCTAAACCCAGGGTTGTGAGTTCAATCCTTGAGGAGGTAAAATCAGTACTTGGTCCTGCTAGCGAAGGCAGGGGGCTGGACTCAATGACCCTTCCGGGTCCCTTCCAGCTCTCTGAGATAGGCATCTCCATATATTATATTATTACATCTTTACCTCCCACCCCCTCAGCTGCATGTCACTTCAATCAGCTAATGATTCAGTCCTTAATCCACGTACAGTATCAGTTCTATCTATGATCCACATTTTTAAAGGCTTCATCCACATTCTTGGAAACTTGCTGGGTTTAAGCACATAAATCCAAACATACTGTCAAACAAGTACTGCATAGAATAGAACTGGCAGTTAATCGGCTATACAGACTGTACAATACTATGTATGTATGGCTTCTGTTTTAGGTTTTACCAATAAAAACCCACTATACCAAAAAACCCCAAAATCTCCAGATGTTTATCTGAAAAATACCAGAAATTATTACTTGTATCTAAGGGCTTATCTATGCAGTAATGTGGACTACTGGGGTGTGATTTCTTAAATGCATTACTTGGTCCGTGTAGGCTCTGCTGGTGCACACAAAAGGTTCCCATGTGCTTTTATGTAGTGCTGTCTGATGGGTCTATGCTGGTTATGTGATATGTATGTATCTCTTCATCCTTGCAACCGATACCTGTAATCCCTCATAACCCAAGCCTGACCCCAGATGTACAGTACCTTTCCTCTTAACTTGTGTATATTTAATTTTAAACATAAAATTTTAAATCTGTTAAAGCATACTAGGAAAGATTTACAAAGAGACTACTCTTTACAGTATGTACAAACAGAAAGCCTGGAAAACCCCTATTTTTGGACATCTGCATAAAATTTAAAAATTGCTAAAAACAAACCCCCCAGAACAGAAACCCTAACCATACACACAACCAAGTGTTTCACTACAGGAATATTGCCATATAAGTATAAATAAAAAAAAAAATCTATCCAGCAAGGACAAAGCAGTATTTCTCAGCAGGTTTAGTAATACAGACTTCTTGTCTAAAGGAAGCTGCCTTCCACCATGAGTGATGTCAACTCCCAAAGTCAATATTATTATTTGTATTATCAAGCGCCAAGGTGTCCCATCCATGGATGAGGACCCCCATGTGCTAGGTGCAATGGGAAAGGGGCTTCCACTAAGAAGACTACATGCCTGTACCACTAAAATGACATGAACCACAATCATAGCTCTTCTACCTTTCATTCTGCATGCACACTAAATGGAACTAAAACCAAGACAAAAACGGCATTTTACTGAATACCTTTTCTATTTCAGAATTAAAAGTTATATAATATATATATATATATATATATATTACACACACACACACACACACACACATATACACATATATACACACACACATATGGAAAAAATATATAAATTATTTAGTACTTAAGCCATATGATATATGGCTTTACTTGTACTTACTACTGTTCTTACCTTTGCTTCTCTTGCCATCTTTGTTATGTTTAGGAACATTTGAGCAATCTCCCGATCAAACACCCTCACTCTATCCCACTCCAAAGTGAGAGAACTTTCTTTTTCATGGTTCACCTACAGGGGGGTAGGGGGAAAAAAATCTAAGTTTTTTGTATTTAAGTACAGGCTGACACACTCAAGCATTATTAACTTCCAGGCACCGTCTAAAGCCTCCTTTTGCATGGACTTCTGAGAAAGATGTGGATTCTTAGGGCCAGGGTTGTAGATGGCCTAGCTGGAGTTTCAGGGTCTGGTTGATAAGTTTCATTGTACTTGCAGAGTAGTCAAATAACTGAAATGTTGAACAACCGATTTAAAAGTTCCTTAGTGAGTGTGGGTGTTTTAAATGACATGGAATAGGCAGCAGATAAATCAAAATAGTTTGTAAATATAGATAACTATTCCATTTGTAATTATCTTAGACAGAGAGGACTAATACAATTCAATTTTAAAATCCTGATTGTAAAAAATTATCAACCTGCACCATCCTGGTAAAGATGCTAATAAACTTAGGCTCTTGGAGAACAGAAATCAACATTTCATGTTATGCTTCTCCTGAATGTCATCATGCAGGACTGGTAAAGGAAACAAGAACTGATACACATTAGCTTTCATCTTTTCATTTAAGATAGAGCAGTCTATTAACTTTTTATCATCCTGCTACTACTTGTTTAAAGAAGTCAGTGTACACACAACTTTTTGGTTAGTTCTCAGAGCTTCAACACCAGCAAGGCTAGTGAAACTGGTGTGAGCTACCAAAGTATTCAGAGGACTCACCTGGCAATTAGCACACAGAGTGTTAAAACTTTGCTTCAAAACTCTCAGTCTCAGCACGGTGTTTTTGACAGGCTAATTAAATCATGTATTGACTATAACTAGAGGATCAGTGCAGGGACTTACTTATCTGAAGCAACCCATTTTGAGTAATCATTCTGGCTGAATCCAAGTTTAGACTGCTAGGATTCAAGAAGGCTGACAAACTGTGCATATAATCACTTTAATTTAAAGCTGACATCTTTGAATCTGTTCTATGAAGAGTGATCACATGCATATAAAATTAATAAAAATCCATCAGTTCTTTAGACTGTAAATTATAGGCAATCTGAATTCTAGACAGCTGTTACAAGTGCATAAGTTAATACATAGAGACAAAATAAAATTAATTTTACTGATAAAATGTGCACTAAATTTCACATATACAAAAACACACAACTATGAATGGCATAAAAAGTTACCTTGGCTTGCAGCACCCAATAAGTTTCAGGTTTGAAAGACTGGATTTTATCATGTCTTTCTACACAGAATCCAAGTGTCGGGGTCTGACATGGCCCAAAGGAGATGAGTGAACTGTCTAAATTGCCATATTTCCCCTGAAAATATTTAGTCTGAAACCTAAGAGAGAAAATATTGACAAAATTGTTTAAAATTTTTTGCATGTTAATAAATTCTATTCCCTTCAAAAGGGGAAATTTTCATAAACTCACATGGATACATATCAATGTAAGGACACACAGACCTCAGAATATTTTTTCAATAGTGACCAAAATCTTTAATAGTCAATGTAATAAATAAATAATCCTTCCACATAGGATCCTGCTACCTCTGGAAGAGACTGGGAAGAGGGACTGAGATAGAAGTCAGGGTATACAACATTTTTAGAGCCTGGTTCAAGAAGACTCTTTAGCTAGAGAACATATATATCAACTGCAATGGACAATCAGTGGCTCTTTCATAAAAACGGAATTAAATTTCACAAAAAAGTTAAAATTAAAAAGAAAATTAGGGTTACAGTTTTAATTAAAAAAATATTATATGTATAAACTAGGTAAACAACTATCAGTACAAGAACAATCCTCTCTGTTACCTTGTAAATGCGCAGCCAATTCTCAGATCCAGCTCCTGACGGGCGTCCACTGACAGAGCCTCATTACGATTGGGTTCTCCCAGGCAGTTCATAGCATTACAGATGTCTGTGTCAGTAATGGAACTGAACTTTGCTCTGTAAACTGTCTTTTCAGTGCCACGAGGTTTATTCATAACAGGAAGAACAGCATCAAGAACCTAAGGGAAATAGAAGCAGGTGTTAACAGTAATAGGAGGGCAAGGGTTTTCATGTCTGTGCATCTCTATAACAAAGATTACACAACATAATAGCCAATATATTACCCCTTTCTTCCCACCAATGAGATTTCATGCTTTTCCATTAATACGCTGGCAAGAGCAGTATTGCTCATATACACATTAGAAACACATTAAGGAATAAGCACATCATAAGCACCTATTTACTAGACACTGGCAGATGGTGAAAGTGAAGCACTATTTCTAGACAAGTGCAAAGAAGAAATTGCCAAGCAAAATCCCATGGGTGAGTTCACAGCATCACCCTACAAAAGTTTGCCAGCTTCAATCTGAATTAACCTTTTAAGGCCTCAGACAATTCAGTCATTATGACAGTGCTAAATAAAGCTGCAGATGAACACTATTTTATTAAAACCACTAAATAAAACATAGCAAAATCCACTAATGTAGTGTGTTAATCGCAGGTGTGGGATAGGTACAGAAGGTTGTACAAAGTGATACATTATATCCTTTTGTGGAAAAATTGTTAATTTTAATTCTATACCTATTGTGTACCAAATCCAAATCCCTCGTGTACTTTAAGGTGGCCTCTACAAGCTAAAATTTCTACCTTCCCAATTAACAGAGCACTGTGGTGGCCAAGTTTTTACAAAGACAGTAAAACAACTATTCCAGCTGTGAGATGTAGAAGGACCTTAGCCACAGACAAACAAAAGCTACAAGATTGATTTATGATTTTTAACTAGTGCCCGTGACGTTGAAAATCCATGAGTTATTCACCAAGTTATTCCATGCCTTAAAAATCTACTAGTCTAATTTGTGTAGCCTTTAGTACATATCCACAAACTAGCAAAATGCCTGGTAACACAATGTGTAGGAAACCTACATGTGTTATGGTTTTATAATAAAATAGTAATGAAAATCTTACCTCAAAACAGATGTTTTCCCCCTCCTTATCACAATCCAACCATAAAACAATGTAGTCACAGCCTCTTCCTTCCACCTATAAAAGAAATTAAAGTTTTCCAACAATTGAAAAGCAACTTCCTTCTGTTCCTAACTCTTTCAATGTTAGTATATTTATCTTCTACACTTGTGAACTCAAATTCCAAACTGGTGATGAAACAGAGACTTTATTTGGGGGAAGGGCCACAGTAGAAGGGAAGAGGAGTATAGTGACTAAAGCATGGGACTAGTAGCCAAGACACCTGGGATCATATTCTCCACCTTCCTTCCTCCCTCCACTTTTTCAAAAAAATCCACCTGAAAAAACCCAACTTGTTCTGTGAATCAATATAGTTATAATGAACACACACTGGTGTATGATTGTACTGTACCTACTCATGCCTTTAAACTAGAAAAATCTCAGAGCAAAAACCTACTATTTATTTGGGATCTCTTAATGACTATACACCTCAACAGCTTCCTTGCATCTGGATTCTATTCCTGGCTCTGCCACAGACAGTGTGTATAACCTTGGGCTAGTCCTTTAACCTTTGTGTCTTAATTTCCACAGCTTTAAAACTGGGATACTATTATCTCATCTCACAAGGAAGTCATAAAGCTTAATTCATTATTTGAAAACGCACTCAATCCTCAGAAGGACAGAAGTGCAAATTGTTATGATTTCCAAAAAGTATTATTTTGTAAAAGCAACCACCCCCACACTGCACATCCAGCAATACAGCTGCCTTCTGGAGACTGCATTTGTGGGGAGTGGTAAATAAAGGACATAACTAGTTTTAATGAACAGCTTACTTTCCAGGGCTTATGCATGCTACAAATGAAGTGAATTGTGAAATGATGAATTGTGTGCCTGTTGTGCCTATTGTACAAAGTGACACATCAAGGGTCAAATTCTGAAAGCAAAGGCAAAATTGAATTCAATGGGGCAAGGATTTAGCACTAACCAAACAGCCGCTTATAACAATAAAAGAGAGAAGGCCTGGTGGATTAACAAAGAGCTGTAGCGAGGAAGACTGAGGCTATGGCTACACTACAGCTTACGTCAGTGTAAATTATGTAGCTTAAGGGCATGAATAAGTCACCCCTCTTAGCGACCTAAGTTGCACCAATCTAAGCACCAGTGTGGACAGTGCTGTCAGTGGGAGAGCTTCTTCTGCCAAAAAAGCTACCTCCGCTTGCAGGGGCTGGAGTAATTAAGTCCACTGGAGAGCTTTCTCCCATCGGCTTAGAGCGTCTGCACTAGCAGTGCTACAGTGATGCAGCTGCACTGTTGTAAGCCCTGTAGTGTAGCCATATCCCCAGATTTAGGAGCACACTTATCTAGCTCTTTCCAGATGGTATTCTAGCACACTGAAAGGCACGACTCCCAAGATACGGGCTGCGGTGAAAATGGTGTGACAGTCAGGGTCCAGACACCAAGGGTTCCAAAGAGGATGGAGCTAGGCTGTTCTCAGTGGTGTCAGATGACAGAACAAGGAGCAATAGTCTCAAGTTGCAGTGGGGGAGGTTTAGGTTGCATATTAGGAAAATCTTTTTCACTAGGAGGGTGGTGAAGCACTGGAATGGGTTACCTAGGGAGGTGGTGGAATCTCCTTCCTTAGAGGTTTTTAAGGTCAGGCTTGACAAAGCCCTGGCTGGGATGATTTAGTTGGGGATTGGTCCTGCTTTGAGCAGGGGGTTGGACTAGATGACCCCGAGGTCCCTTCCAACCCTGATATTCTATGATTCTATGAATCCCAAAGAATAAGCAAGTGAATCAACTGGTTATATACAATGTTATGGTGTATAAAAATATGTCAAATAAGGTCTTATGAAAGCTTGTAATGTCCTAGACTTGATGGTCACTAGGAGATATATGTATTCATTCATAACTATAACCTGTATACATATATATGTGAAGAAAGTTGTAATTGTAACTATACTGCATTACCGCACCATCTCCTAGCAGTGTGGTGAGGCAATCAGACAGAGAGGAAACCTCCCAGGGCAGACTCCAAGCACCTAGCACTGTCCAGTCAGGAAGAGACAACAATGGACAATTAAAGTCAATGGGAAAATCCTGAAACAACTTGAAACTGAAAAGAACCCCCCAGTTTGAGACACACACACCCCTTCCCTTCCCATGAATTACCACAGTCTGAGAAAAAGGAAAAAAAGACTACAAAGGATTTGAAGTGAAGGTTATCCAGAAACCGAGGGGCAGCATCTAAGTGAGGTGCTATCTATGAAGCAATGGATCCCCTCTAGGACAGAGGGCATGCTGGGAAACTGTTCAGAGGAAACAGGTAATTTGTATTAGGAAAAGGGTATTTAACTAATATTGTACAGAAGTGTAAAGCCTGAGATTGTTTATTTTCTGTGTAACTTGTATGCGTTTGCTTTTCCTTATTATTTTATCTTTGAATCTATGATTTTTCTATTAAATAAGTTTTTTTGTTTATTTCTACCTCAAGCAGATCTCTGTTGTGCAAATTGTGTGGAGGGTATGTGCCAAAGTGAACTGAGAATTGGGGGCAGATTTCACACCTTCTGGGTGATAAACCAGCACGGAAAAGTCCAAGTGTCAGGTAGTTAAGAACTCGAGAAGACAGATTTGGGGGGGACTCAGGATCAGAAGGGATTGTTGAGGTCACTCTGCACAAAGTAACTAGCCTGGGGGAAGCCAGGGTGGGATTATGCTTGCAGGCTGGCTACTGGTGTCAGAGTGCTGAATCATAACAGCATAGCATTAAGACATCCGAATTTACAAGACAGGGGGTGAAAGAGAACATTACTGGTCTGGGTGATCTCCAAAATGTTACAGATGGCTACAATTCAAGAAGTAACATATTTCAGACTTTGAGAAATCACCCCCCCTTTGGGGGCAGAGTTGGAGGACATGTTACAGTGTTGTGGAGGACATGGTACCCTTCCAAAATCATCCGAAAGGAGAAGGAAATGGTTGGGGTTAGACAGATTCAGTTTCCACTATTAAAATGAAGCATTGTAGAACCTCACTAGTTTACACGAATCGCCAGAAGACAAAGATATGGGATTTTGTTACCTCAGGTGGCTCCCGATCAGCAGCGTAGTGGGGGTGCTAAGACAGGCTTCCTAACTGTCCTGGCACTGCGGACCTTGCTATGCCCTGGAAGGTTCCTGGCTAATGGAAGTGCAGAGCCGGTGCTCTGGGCGGGGGTAGTGCACAGAGCCCTGTGGCTCTCCACCCGCCTAGGAGCCAGACCTGCTGCTGGCTGCTTCCAGGGTACAGCGTGGTGTCAGAACAGGTAGGGACTAGCCTGCCTTAGCCGGGCAGCACCACCGACGGGACTTTTAACAGCCTGGTCAGCAGTGCTGACCAGAGCCACCGTGACCCAATGCCTTACATTCCACGACCCAGTACTGGGTCGTGACCCGCAGTTTGAAAACCACTGATCTAGTCTGACCTCCTGTATAACACAGGCCATACAACTTCCTAAAACTATTCCTTATAGTATATCTTTTATAAAAACTTCCAATCTTGATTTAAAAATTGTCGCAATAGAGAATCCATTATGACCTTTGGTAAATTGTTCCTATGGTTAATTACCCTCACTGTTAAAAATGTACACCTTATCTCTAGTCTGAATTTATCTAGGTTCAACTTCCAGCCAATGGATCATGTTATACCTTTATCTGCTAGACTGAAGAGCCCATTATTAAATATTTGTTCCCTATGTAGGTACTTATAGGCCGTAAGGGGTGACAATTTTAACGTTCTCTTACATTCAGGGAGCTCAATCTATTTAGTTTATCAATCACTATACGGCATGTTTTCTAATCCCTTAATCATGCTCGTGGCTCTCCTCTGAACCCTCTCCCATTTATCAACATCCTTCTTGAACTGTGGACACCACAACTGGATACAGTATTCCCACAGCAATTGCGCTAGTGCTAAATAAAGAAGCCAGATAACAAGGTAATCTCAAGCAGGAGTAGAGAGGTTATGTATCCAAGGACTGCATTAGCCCTTGAGGCCACAGCATCACATGGGAGCTCGTGTTGAGCTGATTATATACGGCGATCCCCAAATCTTTTTCAGATTCACTGTTTCCCAGGATAGAATCCTCACATTGTGGATATGAAGCCTCTGTTCTTTGTTCCTAGATGCACACATTTAGTCATGCTTGTAGTTAGAGAGAACACTAACCATTTAATTTCTCCCCTCCCAAAAAACACCAGCTTTAAATAAATATATGGAGATATATCTATCTCATAGAACTAGAAAGGACCCCGAAAGGCCAAGTCCAGCCCCCTGCCTACATCGCAAAGAGTACCTGTAAAAATTTCACCATAGTCAATTTGGGGTTAGCTTCTTTCTTTTCTGTAGGGGCTTTGCTAAAAAGTTCTGCTGGATCCACTTTGTCCCAATTGTTATATTTTCCTGAAATGGGAAAGAGTATTAACTGGAGTTCTAAATACCTTAAATGAAACATTTATTGTACAAACACATGGCTTTCAAAGCTTATCATAGCATGCTGTCTTCAGAAATAGCATTCGTTAGGGAAGGTCAGTCCTTCATACGCCTCCACCAGGTACCATAATGACCTCTAACTTGGATTTATATTAAGGTCGGTCATATTTTAAAGGGACATCAATTAAAAACACATTTCTAAAGGAAATTTGTTTTGTAACACATTGCTATAATTGAAAGATTAAAGAGGAGAAAAAAAAGCTATTTTTCTCTATTTCGGCAATTTATTCACTTTGAGCATTTAACAGTCCTTTATACATAGTCAATTTCATTGTTTCTCCTATACAGTCAGTTGGGTCCCATTAGCTTGTTTCTTTTATCTTCCATATCTCAAAGTCATTGTTGATTGTAATTTCTAGCACTAACAAGTGCCGTACCTCTTCAAAGCACTGTGCAAACTATTAAATCCTCCTAACATCTGTGAGGTAGTTAAGTATCATCTTCATTTTACAGATTGAAAAACAGTTCTCAAATGACAACTTCAATGTCACAGAGTGAATCAGTGACAGAGATAACATTAGAAACCAAGGAGTTCCTAGTTTCCAGTCATGTACTTAAGCCACTACACAATGCCTTGAATATTCCATCACATTTTAGACAGTGCCCTTTTAATAATATTTTGCATTTATAAAGTACCTTCCATTCAAGCATCTCAGTGTGTTTTACAAACTTGAGCAAATTTAGCCTCATTTCCCCATAATGGAGGCAGAGAAGGTAAGTGACTTGCCCTAGATCACACAGAGTCTGTTACAGTGTCAGGCATGAAACCTAGAGCTTCCGACTTTAGTCCATGTCTTAACCTGAAGGCTATCCTTCCTTTCACCCTCCTTTCTCTTATCCAATTTTCACTGCAGCGCTGACTCTGATTTTACCGTCAAGAGTTAACTTTGCACCAGTGTTGTTGTTTTTTAAATAGTTGCACAAACTGCGCAAATTCAAACAGATAACAGATAGACAATACCTATGAAATCCAGAGTCATCACATGACCACACACAGATGTCATTTTGAAGTGGACACACTGTCCTACGAATGATCCAGTGTACTCATGCACAGAGCATGCTCCGTTCAGCCCTTTATGAGAGGACATGTTTCCTATTACAATAAAAATAATAATTATTAACAGGCGCTAAAATACTGAAAGTAATCTTATTTCTTGCATCATGAAATTCGCTCTTCCCTCTGTTTCTCAACTCAGATTTCCCTGAAATTCTTTTCCACACTCTAAACAAGTTTCTCTCCTGCCAACTCCCACTTTTGGGCCTTTATTAACATATCACTTTATATTTGGAACACCCATCTATTTAAAATATCCCAAACTTCCTTCCTCTCCTCTTTCAAAAATTCCTTCTGAAAGCTCAACTTGTCCTGTGGATCAATACAAGTATAATGAACACATTCTGCTCTATATATGATCTGTACTTTTACCAGCTCATGCCTTTAAGCCAGAAAAACCTCAGAGCAAGGGATCTGCTATTTATTCGGCATCTCTCAACAACAGTACACCTCAATGTACAGTAAAAATACTATATTAAATAACAAAAGCAGACTCCTGTCACAGAAGCTGCTACATTATTTTTCAATTTTATGGTTGTCTGAGGGGACGGGAAAATGGAATGATGTAGGAGAGCTCTAGAACAATCTTTTAAATTCTGAGTGCCATGCAGCTTCCCCATGATCAGCTGTCTGCAGCTGGCAGCCCAGATTAACACTGGGAGGTGACAGCTGCCCAACAGCATCCAAGTTAGCTGTCCAGGGTTTTTTTTAGCTCCCAACTTCCCTGAAGTCCAGTAGCCTTTGTAACATGCAATCAGTAAACTGCTTCACTTCCAAGCAAAGCCCTATGCTTACATGTTCTAATGGATTTAGTCCCTACAATACAAATATACTGTTTGTCAGAAAGAGAAACAAAAAAGACTGAAGCGATTAGCAAATTTTCCATCTTACCTCTTGAGAGGATCTTGGCTATAGACTGAGCCAGAGAAGGCTTCTCTGCAACCATAAACACTGTCTTCATTTTCAGTTGAGGAGTTCAAAGGGCTTCACGCCTTAATCGTGGAATTTTAGCTTAGCATAAACTACAGTTTGTTCTCCCTGTGTTACCCCTCGACCTAAAAAGAAAAAAAAAAAAACAGCTCGAAATTAAGTGAAATCATTTGTGGAAAAAATGGTATACAAAAGTGTGCAACAATACACATTTTCCTGTTCCTATTCTTTTTCAAATAGCTATTCCTTTCCCCTAGCACTTCTTTAGCTACTCCTGTGGTTACTTACCAGTGGTGTCAGCATTTCTATTAACATGCAGAGGTTTATAGCTTGACTAAGAATTCACTCCAGGATGAAAGCTGCCATAGTTTTCCAACCAGGAACTCCTTTGGGGGCCACAGACACTTTTAAATGACTGGAGAAAATAGAAATTTCCACTTTCGGAAGCCTAGTTTAAAATCCCATGACTTTTTTTTTTCCACTCATCAAACACAACTTTCCAGGATGGATGGTCCATAATGGGAACTAGCATTCTTAAACACTGTTTGTCCAAGTCCAAAACAAAGGAAGTAGTTCTCTCATTCCCCATCCTCCTTTCCCAGGTTATCTAAACCAGTGGTTCTCAACCAGGGGTTCGAGGCCCCTTGGGGAGGCCTCAAACAGGTTTCAGGGGACCCACCAAGCAGGGCCAGTGTTAGATTCATTGGGGCCCAGGGCAGAAAGCTGAAGCCCCGCTGCATGGGGCTGAAGCCCAGGGCACTGAGCCCTGCCACCAAGGGCAGAAGCCACAGCCTGAGCAACTTAGGGCTAGTCTACACTGGCAACGCTAAAGCGCTACTTTAACGTGCCTTGTGTAGTTGTGGCGCTTTCTAAAAAAAACATCTCTACAAGAGGTGTAGCTACTAGCACTGGTGCACTGTCTACACTGGTGCTTTACAGCGCTGAAACTTGCTGCACTCAGGGGGGGTGTTTTTTCACATCCCTGAGGCAAAAAGTTGCAGCACTCTAAATTGCCAGTGTAGACAAGCCCTTAGCTTCGGGGGGAGGGGGGAGAGGGAGGCCCTGTGGCATCGGGCCACAGCCAACTGCACTGCTTGCTACGCCCTAACACCGGCCCTGGCTTTTCTAAGCAGAAAACCAGCTGTTGTGGCACAGGTGGGCTGTGAGTTTTTATAGCATGGGGGGGGGGGGGGCGCCTCAGAAAGAAAAAGGTTGAGACCCCCTGATCTAAACCACAGTCCGATTCTGTTAGTCTCAAAGGTGCCACAGGACCCTCTGTTGCTTTTTACAGATTCAGACTAACACGGCTACCCCTCTGATACTAGTCCGATTCCCCTGGCTCTGGGTTGCTCTAGTCTGAAACTCCTGAGCGACGCCAGGTGTTTCACGACGCAAATTCCACAGGAAACTGATTTCACTTAGTTGTAAAGCGACTGTAACGCTCGCAGTCCCCGGAGGGCAGCGGAGGCGGCTTTCACACCGCTGTGGTGACACCAGCGCTCAGAGCCGCTATCACCGGGGGCCTGTGGGCGCCAAGGGCCCGATCTCGCAGACGGGATGCCGCACAGGGAGCGCTGTGCCCGGCCCGATCTCACCGCAGAAGCGGGGCCCTGTCACAGCGCAGCTGCCCGCCCCCGGGGATCAGGCTCCCTGCACCGGGGTGAGGGCAGCCCCCAACCCGGGCTACAGGCTGCCGGTCCCACTCCCTCCCTGCTCAGCCCAACAGCGCCCGGCCGCTTCCGCGGAGACACCCCGACAAGGCGAAATGTTCCTGGGGCCCGTCCCGGCCCCTGCTGCGCCGCTCGACTGGCCGAGTCCCGCTGGGGCGGTACCGGGGTCTCCCCACCAGCCCCTGACCCAGAAGGCGCCCCCCGTAGCGGCACGCTCACCGGCCCCAGAGCCTCCGTACGCCGCCATTGACACCGAACCACTGCCGGGTCACACCGCGCCGGAAGCTGCAGGGGACTGACCCCCCCGTTCCGAGAGAGAGAGAGCGCGCGCCTCGCCGCCCTGCCCTCAGGGAGATGTTTTCCCCCCATTGGTCCCCCCCCCCGTCCTCAGGGAGAGGCTATCCCCCGTTGGCCCCGCCCCCTGGCCTCAGGGAGATGCTCTCCCCCCATTGGCTCCGCCCCCTGGCCTCAGGGAGATGCTCTCCCCCCCATTGGCTCCGCCCCCCCCGTCCTCAGGGAGATGCTCTCCCCCCATTGGCTCCGCCCCCTAGCCTCAGGGAGCTGTTCTCCCCTCACTAATTCCCCCCACTGGCCCCGCCCCCTGTCCTCAGGGAGATGCTTTCCCTCATTGGCCCCTCCTTCTCCCCCAGGGACAGCCTCTCCTGCCCCTCTCATGGAGATGCACCTCCGCCTCCCCACTGAAAGCATCTAGTGAAGTGGGCTGTAGCCAGGGCCGGCTCCAGGCACCAGCTTAACAAGCAGGTGCTTGGGGCGGCCAAGGGAGAGGGGCAGCACCTGTGGCAATTCGGGGGCGGCAGGTCCCTCACTCCCTCTAGGAGTGAAGGACCTGCCGCTGAACTGCCGCCGCCAATCACGGCTTTTTTTTTTTCCCAATTGCCGCCGCCGATCGCGATCACAGCTTTTTTAATTTTTATTTATTTATTTATTTATTTATTGCTTGGGGCGGCAGAAATGCTGGAGCCAGCCCTGGCTGTACCCCACGAAAGCTTATGCGCAAATAAATTTGTTAGTCTCTAAGGTGCCACAAGTACTCCTGTTCTTTTTGCGGATACAGACTAAAACGGCTGCTACTCTGAAACCCCTTCCCTGTGCCTCCAATGCTCCTCTCTGCCCCAGGGGCTCTCCCATGCTGGCAGGCTGTTTCTGCCTGTTTTTTTCAGGGCTGTAACAGGGCTTTAGCCACCCACTCCCTCAGGAGCTCATTGGCTGGGAGCAAATCTGCTCATGCTGGCTCAGCTCCACTGGCGTGAACCACACTGGTACCCCAGTGCTACTGTGGTGCCTCAAGCAGCTGCTATTTGAATAGGGTTGCAGACTTTGTAATATTTAAAAGCCCAACACTCCGGCTGGACTGCCAGAACCATCCCTGCCCTGCCTCTTCCCCCGAGGCCCCACTCCTGTCCTGCCCCCCCCCATTCGCTCCTCTTTCCTTCTCCCTCCGTTGCTCACTGCTTTTCCCTTCTCACACCCTCCCTGCGTGGGTCAGGAGGGACTCATCTGCAGAGACGGAGGTGGCCATGGCTGAGTAGGGGCTGGCATGGGTGAGGACTCAGCCCCTCCCCTGCCCGCACTAACTGGACTTTGGGCATCTGGTCAGTAGATCTGACCGGACACTGTCAGGTCCCCTTTTTGACCCGACTTTCTGGTCGAAAACTGGACACCTGGCCACCCTACATTCAAAGAACCATGGGTCCAACTCTCACTGGCAGTGCACAGTATTGCCACTCTAAGCATTGAAAAATTACAAGATAGACACCCAAACTAATAAATTTGAGTTCTTTTTATTCTGTTTTTTGAGCCTTTAAGATTCATGTTTTCCAGCTTTTGTCCATGACCATGAAGGCTAAAAACCTCCTTAAAAAAAAAAAAAGTTGAGAGTCTCAGTAAATCACCTGACTCTGGGAGCTGGGGCTTTAAGAGTAATACCAAATATTGTGAGAGTCACAATAAAATCATGAGCATTGTCAAAACTGCCTGCACCTAATGCAATCATTTGCAACAGTGCATGTGGATGTAAAAAACAACTATTCTGATGTGGTAGTGTTTTGCACTCACTGCACAGGTATAAATGACTGCACAAGGACAATGGAGCATCAGGACCCATGTCGTCTAACATTGATCAAAGTAGGTTTTATGGACACAGTGCTTATGACATGGGCAGCCATGGAAGCCCTCTCTACACCAGGGGTCTGATTCTTCATTATCCTGCACCTTGCACAGTTTATACCACCACAAAGGGCAAAGTAGGTGTGTGTTGCACCCACAATAACTACACAAGGTTCAAGGCAACAGAGAATCAGGCACTAGGGCTCCCAATGTTGCTGACACTAGTGGAGCTGAACTGGAAGCAATGTTGGGAAATTTTTGAAAATTGCCCCTGGTCCAGGCTGAGCTTAAGTTGGGAAAAGATTGAAAGGAGATGAACAATAGCTGCCCCCTGCCCTCCTCGTGCCTCTGTTATTGGACACGGTGAGAGAGAATTTCATTCTTAACTCCTCTGTTGGTAATTTTCTCCATACTAAGGCAATAAAAGCTGCCCCACCAAGTTGTTCTCTAGGGTCTCTTCCACATGGCAGTTCCTGCCACTACCTGTTTCTTAGGCACCTCTATGTGGAGCGGACAGTGCAGACTTTGTAAAGCAGAAGTTACAGTTGCTCCTCAAAACATTAACCTCTGCTACAATAAAAAAAATGAAAATACCCTACATTAGTCCTTTGATATGCAGTTGAACAGTTGTGTTTAAATTCAATAGAGGGCTGTGGTAGACATATACAAGCCAGTTTATTACTTGAATCATGTAGTGTTCTATTTTACAGTAAACTAGATTCCACTGGCACAATGAACTATATAGAGTTTCTGAATACAATGGTGATCTTTCCTATTAGTAGAAGAATTTATTTCCTTAAGTACTATTTTCTAAGACACCATTCTGGTATAAGTTGAAAATAATATCAATTCTAGAAGTCTCTCAGACTCTCATATATGTATTTTCTTTATTCAATGAATCTTAATAAAATAGAAACATGCAAGAAGCAATATTGAAGTACAATTAAATATCTTGGTGATCCTAATAATAGCAGGGAAATTCACAGTTAAGATTTTCACTTAGGTTTGTCTACAAACAAAGTTGTTACCAATATAACTAAAGGTGTAATTTTATACCTATTTAGTTAAACCAGTGCAATTGTATACAGACTTCTTCTGTCACTTTAAACCTGACTTACATCGAATGTGCAAGCAAAACTGATATGATCAGTTTTAAACCAATATAAAAGAGTCCACACACAAATCTTGTACCCAGTTAATTCAACTAATTTAAGTTAAACCAGTGCAACTTCTGTGTTTAGACAAGCTTTTCATCCTTCATTCACTTCATGGTTCCTTGCCATAGATGCACAATTTACAGGTGACCTCTCTCACTGTCTCTGACTTCTGGAATGTAAAGGAACAAAGATGGAGTGTTAAGAACTACTTTATTTCCTCCCACATAATGAATTAAATAGAAATGGCTTTTATCTCAGGTCAAGCTATTGGCAAGATCACTAAGGATTGAATAAAATATTAAAATATTAATCAGATTTTGATTGCTCACTTGCCACTTACTTACAAATGAAGCCTGACTTAGAAATGTGCCTTTCCAACTGCAGTACTCTCTGCAGAGAGAAGACAGCAAATTCTGGGCCAGATCCTGGAACTGGTTAGGCTAGATTTCTTCTGGGTTGGAGGTAAGAATGGAATACTTTCCCCACACCACAGAGGGGCAGCAGAGCCATTCCACCTCTGCTGTTGAGTTTGAAGGATGCTGTGCTCCCCTCTGAGGGTGACAGTGGGTCCGGTGTGTTGGTTAATGGATCAGTGTATTTGCATATCAACTTACAAACTCCGATGTGCCCATATGTGCTGCAGTGGAGGAAACTTCTGAAAAGTATAGCCCCCAAATAGGCAAGTTTTGCAAACCCTTTATGCAGGATCCCAATAGGCCCCTACCTCAACCCCCTCCACAATGGAACCACATAATTTCCACTGCTTATTGGGCCTTCTGTGCCAGGAGGCACCCAGATACCGCAATGATGACTGTAGCATACAAACCCAAACAGAATAGAGTGGGAAGCAGTGGGGAAAGAATGTACCTCTCCATGCACATTCTCTGTGTAGGAACAAATCACTTTATTTGACTGATTGGAAGTAAGTTTTGTTGACTGGTGACTGAAATTACCTGTACAAGAAAAATCAAAATGAACAAAAAGTTCTTAGTTCTTTGGCTGCTCTGAAGTAGGGACTTGTTAAAGCCAACGCATTCTGCTGTTTCAAACTGTCTATTCCTCAGACATCTGGAGAACATCTGGAATAATCAGGATGAAAGTTAAAACGGTCTTCAGATACGTCAAATACATATTTTCAATTTCCTGTAGTAAAAACCCAACATTTTAATGACCAATTTAACATAAAAATTATGACACATCCTTAACTATGGAGGTACTGTAGCATCTCTCTAATTTGTGGCTGAAAAACCCTGGGCCTGATCCTTAGCCCTGCTCCGGTCCCTTTGTGTGTGCAGCTCTGATGGTGCAAGGGGTTGTACAGCTGGCTTATCTGGCCACATGAGGCCTGGAGGAATTCCAACTTAGCACAAAGCTGACATAGCCACCTCTATGCCAACCCTTTCCATCCCAGCATGTGTGGTGTGTCAGAGATTCTGGCAATCCCTCTTTGGATTGTTTGCAGCTGTAAATTAGACCAGCTTTGAGTTTGCTCTAATTTGCAGAGGGGGCCAAAATACCAGGTTCAGGGAGCCACAAAATTGGCATACAGCTGCCTTTCCCCCTTTCCTCAGGTACTACACTAAACTATGCTCAGCTAGACCTGAGAATTGGGCCCCTTGCACTAAAGAACACTTACTAATGCTCTAAATACATATTCTGTATACTCAAGAACAGCATCTCTTTGTCTGCTAGCTCAAAGATGTGCTAAAACTGCCTTACACACTGTACGGATGATTCCTCCCAGCATTGGGGTATACTCGACAAATGTCGCGCTGCCATAGAGGTTCGGGGGGTAAGCCAGGGCATCCCTACTTCCCTGTTATCCTAGCTACTGGAATGCCTTGTAGGAGTCTTAGGCAGCCCGGGGGCTGCTCTAAGTTGCACTTGTACTAGAGGAACCCATATGCACCCACACCCCGTGAACTGTGCTGAGTGCTCTTCATCTGCAGCTTAGGATCTGGGGAACAATGTTCTAAATTTTAAATAAATAGCATTGACAGGCTTGAGTAGTACTAGCTTAGTTAGTTTGTAATGGCCCAAACACAATTCTGTCTCATTTCAAGCACACTGACAAGACACACACATTGACTATGCATCTAAGTCATGTATGTGCAGGAGGTCAGACTAGATGATCATGATGGTGCCTTCTGACCTTAAAGTCTATGAGTGCAAGGCAAATGTTGGTAAAAAGTGCTAACTAATCATAGCAAATTGTCAGACCCAAGATTAGAATACAGATCCTTTGATTCTACAGCCAATGCCTAATGCACTAGGCAACTGCCCAGGCAAGTCACTGAACTCCTCTATCTATCTAAGTACTACCTGGCTTCTGTCACTGTGATGTAGAATCATACAATACCAGGGTTGGAAAGGACCTCAGGAGGTCATCTAGTCTAACCCCCTGCTCAAAGCAGGACCAATCCCCAGACAGATTTTTGCCCCAGATCCCTAAATGGCTCCCTTGAGGATTGAACTCAAACCCTGAAGTTGAGCAATGCTCAAACCACTGAGCTATCCCTCCCCCTCTCAATGCCTTACTCGCCCTGTCACAACCCTCCTGTGACAACATAAGTGGACCCAGTTGACAAGTTAAACAACCCCCCCCCCCCATCCTTTTTAGTTTCTTGTATTCATAGTAGTTGCTTTTGTGTCAATAGGGAAATGCTGCCTTGAACCAGTCATTTGAGCTGACAAGCATTCCTTGATCCCTGTCCTCAGCTTCCAGCTGAACTGGGCTTCTCAGTTCAGGGCCCTTATCTAAGCTCTCTCCTGAGGGTATTTTCTGGAGTCCATCAGTGGCTACCTTCAAAGTCCACCTTTGATCATCTTGGCCTCGACATTTTCACTTGATCTTCCTTTCTTGAAGGATGTTTCATTTTTAGCCCTGTTTATTTGCATGCAGATCCCTCTGGATTTGGGCCCAGTTTGACTTTACCTTTCCTGGGTTTGCACACACATTTATATTCCAATTGATTTATTTTATAATTATATGGTAAAAATGAGAAAGGCAGCAATTTTTCAGTAATAGCGTGCTGTGATACTCTTGTATTTTTATGTCTGATTTTGTAAGCAAGTAGTTTTTAAGTGAGGTGTAACTTGGGGGTACGCAAGACAAATTGGACTCCTGAAATGGGTACAATAATCTGGAAAGGTTGAGAGCCACTGATCTATGTGATACACTAAACCAGGGGTTTTCAAGCTTCATTCATTTGTGGACCCCTAAAAATTTTTGAATGGAGGCACAGCCCCCTTTGGAAATCTTAGACAAGTCTGCGGCCCCTTAGGGGGCGGTGGACCACAGGTTGTAAACCACTGCACTACACAAACAGCTCCAGATATTTAGCTGTACTGGAGTAGGTCTAGCATATTCCATCCACGAGAGGGCAGTGACACTGCAACATATTTGTTGGCCAGGTTCTGGGTTCTGGCTGGTAGCAGGAGACAGGCACGCAGTTGGTTACAACTTGGAATGGGGATCTTGGAAACTCCTGTTAGATCAACGGCACGAGTGAGCAAACTGGGATTAATACTTCACAGAGACACACATTTTACAGCATTGCTCTTACTTTCTTCAGTGCAACACTAGGTAACAGTGGGCCTGGCTCCAGGACATTATAAATTCACATTGTTCCCTTCCCAGTTGTATCATCTCCCACATGGAAAGCTGAACTGCGGCCCATGCATTCTCCATGACAGGCAGAACTCTCTCGCCAAATGTGTGACAGACAGTCAGAGTGAGCTGTGGGAAAAGGGTTGGAGATCCAGAGCCCTAGCCCTTTTACAAGGGCTACTTCATGCTGCGTCACAGAATTATTACCACGTCGCATGAACTAGCCCGTATATTAGAAATTCTGTTGAATGAGTTTGGTACGGGAGGAAAGGTATCTGTCTATCTCTGTTCTGATACTGATGCCCATCACCGTTCTGGGGGAGTGTTCAGGCCATTAGGGAAGGGGGTTCATTCCTCATCACAAGAATTAAAAGCCGGACAGCAGATGAATTCTTGAAGAAGTGGAGCAGAATGTTAGATTGGGACTACAGCCCTCATCTCAGTTACCCAGCCCCCAACAGTAACCTTTGTACTAGGTGCAATTTTTAGCCCATACTAACTTGACCCCCACCCCAATCCTTTCAACTGGTCCTTGTCTCTTCAGTCTCTCTCTGTCTGGGGCAGCTGAAAGCCATAAAAATGCCACTCTATAGCTGTCTGATTGGGGTGCTATAAAAAAGGAAGCAGCCCCTTCCCATCCTTCTTGTCAGAGGAAGACGCATTTCATTCCTAGTTAAAATATTTAGCTTATATTTTCTACACTGAATTGCATAATACACTCATCTGCCTTACTCCTAATTATTGAATCTATAATGCTAGATCTTTGGCTAAATGCTTAAACTGAACTAAATAATCTCAGTTCCTAGCTACACCAAACTTCCTATTCTTGATTATTTCAGACTAAAGTCCCCCTGCTAGGTGAAATGTCTGTCTCATCTCTCTGACAGTTACTGAGAGGCAGATTATTTAGTGGTTAAAGAACAGGACCTGCAGTCTGGACTTCTGTTTTCGAGTCCCACTGGTACCACCAAGTCACTTTGTAACTTTGGTCACTCAAACTCTTTGTGCATCCAATGCTTTCATCTGTAAGGTGGGGCATATTGCTCCTCTACCTCACAGGAATGTTTTGAGGACTAATGTTTGTGAAGCACATTGATTTTGTCAGATGGAAGAAGATATAGAAGAATCACGCTGTTGGTGATGATGATTAATAATGTTGTTCCCTCTGTCAGAAGCACTGGGCTCATTCTTGACTTCAAATTTACTTTTCCCTGTTTGTTTCCAAACACACACACACAAATGGCCATGAAATTAACAGATATTGACAGCAGGGTCAGGCAGGCAGAAACACATCTGGAAGGAAGCCTCAGAAATTTAAAAGGAGGAAAATGCAGGTCAAATTGTTAACATAAAACTTTATAAAACTATGTAAGAACTGTGCAGCCACAAAAAGGTGCTTGGAACTCAGAGTACGAAATCTATGTGCATGATTTTTGTGCTTTCAGAGTGAGCAGACAGAATTCCATGGTATAGATACAAACAATATCCACTGAAATGGATCTTACTGGAGGGCCATAGGTATGATAAAAATTATAGTCAGCTTCCATTCTACAAAATAAAAAAAACCTTTGAATAGTGATTGTCGTGCTCAGACAAGGACAGGGGCAGTATATTATTAGCTGCTAGGGGAAAAAAACCCAAACCAAACAGGATAATCAACTTGATGGATCTTGCTTGTACTTTTCTCTCAGATTCTTAGCCCTTTATCCAGGGGAAGAGAAAAAAGTTATCAGGTAAACAAGCTTCTATGCCAGAAGACATCCAGGCTGCAAATCCTATATACATCCAATCCTGTAGACACGTGTGGTAGCCAGCAATACTGTTTGAAGACAAAAAAGTGCTAGAATAAAGTTAATGGGAAAGAACATGAGGAAGGCAAGAACCTGGAGACATAAGGGCCTGATTCTCATTATATTAATTACATTTACACACACTACAAGGTCCCTTTACACTGCCAGAGAGATGTAAAAGGGCTGTAGTGTAAAGGAGAAACAGGCTCACAAGTATGGAAGAAAAACTGAATAAGTATGCTGTCTCCGTTTTGTTTGATGTTTGGACAGTCATAGGACAATATACAGTGCAACTTAATTTTGTTTATCATCTTCCATACAATCTATTTCCAAAGGAGTTACAGTAAATAATACAATTACAGAGTAAATAACAGCAGCTGGAGAGAGACCCTCTACATGATCCTGGAGGGGGTACCTGAAAAGAGTTTTGTCTGCATGAAGTGCCGCCTGATAGAGCTGATGGAAGAAAAGATCCGAGGATTGGAGATGCAGGTGGAAACTCTGGTTGAGTTTAGAAGGGGGTTCGAGCAGATGATGGAGCAAAGACATGAGGAGTCTGAAGGGAAAAGCTCAGACTTGCAGATGGAAGCAGGACCAAAGAACTCTGAGGGGAGACTGCTGGGTGAGGAAAGTGGACAGTGGAAACATGTGACTAAGAGAACCAGGCAGAGGAAAAGACGGGCTAGTGAAGGAGAAATAGAGCTCAGGAACAGGTCTGTGGAGTTGGAAAATGAGGAAGGGGCACAGCAAGTGGTCACTGAAGGTGGGAGGCAAGGAAGAAGAGAAGAGCAGCTAGTTCTATAGAAAGAGGGGAAGAGTCAATGGAGATAACACCAAATATGAGCCCCAGGAGGATACAGGATGGGTTACAAAGGATTGCAAGGGAGAATAGGAATTGAGAGGACTTGCAGCCAGAGGGAACAGGGGATAGACCAGAGAATTGCAACATCACCAGGAAAAGGCAGGTCTACATGACTGGGGACTCCTTACTGAGAAAAATAGATAGGCCTGTAACCAGAGCTGATCCAGAGAACAGAAGGGTGTGCTGTCTGCCGGGTGCTAAGATACGGGATGTGGACCGAAGGCTGAAGAGGATCCTAAGGGAGCAGGAAAGAATCCACTGATTGTCATTCATTTGAGAACAAATGATATGGCTAGAGTCTCGCTGGAACGTATCAAGGGAGACTGTGCCAGGCTGAGGAAGATGCTTAAGGAAATTGAGGCTCAGGTGATCTTCAGTGGGATTCTGCCTGTTCCTAGAGAAGGGCAACAAAGGTGTGACAAGATTATGATGATCAACAGATGGCTCAGGCAGTGGTGCTATAAGGAGGGCTTTAGGATGTATGGCCACTGGGAGGCATTCATGGACAGAGGACTGTTCTCTCGGGATGGACTCCACCTGAGTAGGGCGGGAAATAGACTTCTAGGATGGAGGCTGGCACAGCTGATTAAGAGAGCTTTAAACTAGGAATTTGGGGGAGATGGTTGGGAGATGTCCAGGTAATTTCCACGCCGGATTTTAACATTGAGAGGGAAGAAAATGAAGTAAGAAAGGATACAGCCATGGGTAGGAGAATGGACATAAGGAGGAAGGGTAGTGTAGATATAAGTCTAATAGGTGATACTGGTGGTAGAATGCCTGTGCCTAATAGGGTAAAGAATGTGAGAGAAGCAAACAGCAAAAATTAAGATGTTTGTACACCAATGCGAGGAGCCTAGGTAACAAAATGGAGGAATTAGAGTTACTGATGCAGAAAGTGAAACCAGATATTATAGGGATAACAGAAACATGGTGGAATAGTAGTTATGACTGGAATATAGGTATTGAAGGGTATGTGCTGTTTAGGAAAGACAGAAATAAAGGCAAAGGTGGTGGAGTAGCACTGTATATCAATGATGAGGTAGACTGTAAAGAAATAAGAAGTGATGGAATGGATAAGACAGAGTCTGTCTGGGCAAAAATCACATTGGTGAAAAAAGCTACTAGAGCCTCCCCTGGGATAGTGCTTGGGGTGTGCTATAGATCACCAGGATCTGATTTGGATATGGATGGAGACCTCTTTAATGTTTTTAATGAAGTAAATACTAATGGGAATTGTGTGATCATGGGAGACTTTAACTTCCCAGATATAGACTGGAGGACAAGTGCTAGTAATAATAATAGGGCTCAGATTTTCCTGGATGCGATAGCTGATGGATTCCTTCACCAAGTAGTTGCTGAACCAACAAGAGGGGATGCCATTTTAGATTTGGTTTTCGTGAGTAGTGAAGACCTCATAGAAGAAATGGTTGTAGGGGACAACCTTGGTTCGAGTGATCATGAGCTAATTCAGTTCAAACTAAATGGAAGGATAAACAAAAATAGATTTGTGACTAGGGTTTTTGATTTCAAAAGGGCTAACTTTAAAAAATGAAGGAAATTAGTTAGGGAAGTGGATTGGACTGAAGAACTTGTGGCTCTAAAGGCGGAGGAGGCCTGGAATTACTTCAAGTCAAAGTTGCAGAAACTATCAGAAGCCTGCATACCAAGAAAGGGGAAAAATTCATAGGCAGGAGTTGTAGACCAAGCTGGATGAGCAAGCATCTCAGAGAGCTGATTAAGAAAAAGCACAAAGCCTACAAGGAGTGGAAGATGGGAGGGATCAGCGAGGAAAGCTACCTTATTGAGGTCAGAACATGTAGGGATAAAGTGAGAAAGGCCAAAAGTCATGTAGAGTTGGACCTTGCAAAGAGAATTAAAACCAATAGTAAAAGGTTCTATAGCTATATAAATAAGAAGAAAACAAAGAAAGAAGAAGTGGGATTGTTAAACACTGAGGATGGAGTGGAAGTTAAGGTTAATCTAGGCATGGCCCAATATCTAAACAAATACTTTGCCTCAGTCTTTAATGAGGCTAATGAGAAGCTTAGGAATAATGGCAGGATGACAAATGGGAATGAGGATATGGAGGTAGATATTACCACATCGGAGGTGGAAGCCAAACTCGAACAGCTTAATGGGACTAAATCGGGGGGCCCAGATAATCTTCATCCAAGAATATTAAAGGAACTGGCACATGAAATTGCAAACCCATTAGCAAGAATTTTTAATGAATCTGTAAACTCAGAGGTTGTACCATATGACTGGAGAATTGCTAACATAGTTCCTATTTTTAAGAAAGGAAAAAAAAGTGATCCAGGTAACTATAGGCCTGTTAGTTTGACATCTGTAGTATGCAAGGTTTTGGGGGAAAAAATTGAAGGAGAAAGTAGTTAAGGACATTGAGATCAATGGTAAATGGGACAAAATACAACATGGTTTTACAAAAGGTAGATCGTGCCAAACCAACCTGATCTCCTTCTTTGAGAAGGTAACAGATTTTTTTGACAAAGGAAACTCAGTGGATCTAATTTACCTTGATTTCAGTAAGGCATTTGATACAATTCCACATGGGGAATTATTAGTTAAATTGAAAAAGATGGGGATCAGTATGAAAATTGAAAGGTGGATAAGGAACTGGTTAAAGGGGAGACTACAACAGGTCATACTGAAAGGTGAATTGTCAGGTTGGAGGGAGGTTACTAGTGGCATTCCTCAGGGTTCGGTTTTGGGACCAATCTTATTTAATCTTTTTATTACTGACCTTGGCACAAAAAGTGGGAGTGTGTTAATAAAGTTTGAGGATGATACAAAGCTGGGAGGTATTGCCAATACAGAGAAGGACTGGAATATCATACAGGACCATCTGGATGACCTTGTAAACTGGAATAATAGTAATAGGATGAAATTTAATAATGAAAAGTGCCAGGTCATGCATTTAGGAATTAATAACAAGAATTTTTGTTATAAGCTGGGGACTCATCAGTTGGAAGTAACAGAGGAGGAGAAGGACCTCGGAGTATTGGTTGATCATAGGATGACTATGAGCCGCCAATGTGATATGGCCGTGAAAAAAGCTAATGGGGTCTTGGGATGCATCAGGCGAGGTATTTCCAGTAGAGATAAGGAGGTGTTAGTATCGTTATACAAGGCACTGGTGAGACCTCATCTGGAATACTGTGTGCAGTTCTGGTCTCCCATGTTTAAGAAGGATGAATTCAAACTGGAACAGGTACAGAGAAGGGCTACGAGGGTGATCCAAGGAATGGAAAACCTGTATTATGAAAGGAGACTCAAAGAGCTTGGCTTGTTTAGCCTAACCAAAAGAAGGCTGAGGGGAGATATGACTGCTCTCTACAAATATATTAGAGGGATAAATACCAGGGAGGGAGAAGAATTATTTAAGCTCAGTATCAATGTGGACACAAGACCAAATGGATATAAACTGGCCATCAGGAAGTTTGGACTTGAAATTAGATGAAGGTTTCTAACCATCAGAGGAGTGAAGTTCTGGAACAGCCTTCCAAGGGGAGCAGTGGGGGCAAAAGACATATCTGGCTTCAAGACTAAGCTTGATAAGTTTATGGAGGGGATGGTAAGATGGGATAGCCTAATTTTGGCAATTAATTGATCTTTGACTATTAGCAGTAAATATGCCCAATGGCCTATGATTCGATGGGATCTGAGTTACTACAGGGAATTCTTTTCTGGGTGTCTGGCTGGTGAGTCTTGCCCACATGCTCAGGGTTTAGCTGATCACCATATTTGGGGTCGGGAAGGAATTTTCCTCCAGGGCAGATTGGCAGAGGCCTGGGGGGTTTTCGCCTTCCTCTGCAGCGTAGGGCATGGGTCATTTGCTGGAGGATTCTCTGCACCTTGAAGTCTTTAAACCATGATTTGAGGACTTCAATAGCTCAGACGTAGGTTAGGGGTTTATTACAGGAGTGGGTGGGTGAGATTCTGTGGCCTGCGTTATGCAGGAGGTCAGACTAGACGATCATAATGGTCCCTTCTGACCTTAAAGTCTATGAGTCTATAAATCAAGAAGCATAAGGAATGGTGTTCTTATAGTAAGTAGCCTCAAATGCAAGTCCACATACAGTGTCACCATAAATCAATGTTATACATTTCCTAGTAAATTCCATCTACTGTACGTAATCAATATAAATACATCACAAAAAAATTTCCAGTTTTAATTGATAAATATATTAACTGATATTTCCAATTTAACAGTATTAATTAAAAGAAAAAAATTAGATACTGAATTCAAGAGAAAAAGAATACATTAAAAGTATCCATCGGTCAAAGTTAAGATTGTAGTGTGATGAAATACATACTTCTTTATACTTAAGAAAATATGTTTGTTTCTTATGTGGCTTGCACAAGTTTTATTATGACCCTAATGATTCATTTCCTTGCTTTTAAAGGCTTGGATTCTATAAATTATGGGTATGATAACTTTGGGCTGTCACTTAGCAATCTTAGCTGGTTTGGGAAACAATTTTTTGTTTGTTTGATTGTTTTGGAACAAACCTTGTATTTAAAATTTCTGTGTTAAATTAATAGGCTAAATCCTCAGCTGCTGTCAACTGGTGACTTCAGTGGAGCTACACCAATATACACCAGTTGAGGATTTGGTCCAATGTCCTAACAAAAAAAACCTGCATACAATGTTAGCCTCCCATCCCTCCCTTGGCTTTAAGCTTGCCTCTCACTCCAGACATGGCCAGATGTCATCCTTAAAGAGACCCTGCTTCTGCTGTACTCCTTAGCTATGCTTTCATTAGCTCTTCCCTTGATTATTGCAAACCCCTTCCTCTATGGTCTTCCTATATCCAACGCTAAGTTTCAGGTGTCCAAGATACTGCAGCTAAACTGCTCCCTCACTCCACCAAGAGCCATATCATCCCCATCTTCCATCACATCTGCTGGGATCCCATCCAGGTGGAAGGGATGGCTTAGTGGCCAAAGCACCAGACTTGAAATTGTTAGACTGTTTACAACCACAGTATCCAATTCCAGCAGGATCTTCTCATCCTTTCATCTTTCTTAGGAAGGAACAGTGAGATCTATATAGTTTATGCTGAATGGCTGTTTTGAATGAGACCTTCGAAACTGAGGTCCTGTCTGCTCTGCACTAACATTATATATTCCATGGTACTTTTCATAAGAGTAAACGTGTTCTGTTGCCTCTTTGGTCAAAATCCACCTCCAGCCATGTGCGTGCACACACGTACTGTTATGCTATTGCACTCCACCCCAGAGCTGGCTGTATTTCAGCGGTGTTGTCTATAGCTTATCAAATGCTCAGAAATCATTAGGAAAGGATGGTACATTACTATCTAGCAAAGTATTACTCTCTCAGAATTCAACAAGGAGCCTGGTGGCACCTTAAAGACTAACAGATTTATTTGGGCATAAGCTTTCGTGGGTAAAAACCTCACTTCTTCAGATGCATGAATTCTTCTCTCAGAATTCGTTTCACTATTATCCTCCTGGTTTTCCAAACTCTCTCTCGATCCGAGGCACCCTTCTTTTATACCCTACTTCCTCTGCTCCTCAATCCTTACCCTCTGACTCAACCTGGTCAGGGAGTTGCTGTTTCACTTAGGTGGTCTCTCCTTTTGAGCCACTTGCTTCAAATATTATAAAACTTCTTTGCTGTAATCCACACTAGACATTCATCTCCACCCACCCCTCTCCCCACCTTTCGAGTATCCTTCTATTCCAAGTGTAACTAGCATACAACAATTTACTTCTTTACTGCTTTGACAATGTAGCTTTCTTATCCAACTCCAGTGGTTCTCAAGCCGTTCAAGTCTGTGCAGCTGCTTCTGTCACAACAGGGAAACACCTATCATGTTGCAAGCAGTGAACTTCTTACTAATAGTAGCCCAATCCATTTCTACCATTGCCAGATACTATTTTGACCCCATGAACTAAGAAACAAGCCACTCTCTCTTGCCTGTGCTGATGTTTTAAATATTAGTTCTTTGCCAGGTGCTTTTTTAGATGTAAACTGAATTGTGATCCCATTTGTGGACCACACCAAAACGGTGTTGGAGGTTGGAGGTTGGACTTTTTTCACTGAAGAAAAAACTTTCGTAGAATAAGGAAAAACAATATTATCCCCAAAGTTACTAGCCCCAATGTGGATGTATAGCCATTGACACCAGTGCAAAGTGGGTGTAAAATCCTACCAGATAAGAGTGACAGTATTTTACATCCTCCTGGCACAGGTATAAATGACTACCCAGGGTGTCAGGCAATGGATGGAGAATCAGACCCACCATCTTATTCTCTCTTTTACTGCAAAGCTTGTGTTAAAACCTTCACCAGCCCCACTCCTACCTGGCGTCTCGGTAGAGTTTTAAAGAAACAATACATACTGTCATAGTAACCAGCCAACTGTGACCAGAACACGGAACAAATTAATTTTACTCTTTGCCTGTTTCCTCCTCTTTTAATATTTCATTTGCATGACAATCATTTCTTTCACTTTCTCAGTAAATGAACTCAGTCTCCGACGTAGCCCCACAAAGCACCTGGCCACATGGATATATCCAGCATAAACAATCATGGGCCTGATTTTAAGAGGAGCTGAGCACCTGCACCTCAGCTTGACTTCACTGGAAGTTGTAGTCATTCAGCACCTCTGAAAATCAAGCCCTGTTAGATCTATTTTGTTAGAAGAATAATGGAAATCTTCATTTGGTCTTACTTCAAGGCAAGGCAGTAATTACTGAACTTCATCTGGTTAGCATGGGCAGTACAACCTACATAGATATTATCTTCAATGAATTTGTTAGCACAGCAATAACGTCAATCAGCAATTATTTTGAGCTAGGGAAGCAGCTTGACAGATTCTTTCAAAGGAGAATTAGGTTCCTAATTATCTGCGACCTTGTGTTTTTCAAAATCATTATAGCCATTACAGGACATTGCTTGTCTCCGAGATGGCTTTTCCCTCCTCCATTTGTGTTTTCCCACATTCTCTGACATTTCCTTTGACAGAAACTTCTTGGTAAGCTAAGCCAAGGTCCTAAACTGAGCAAGAGATGAACTTTTTTACCCTCCAGATGGTCAAAAACACAATGTAGTTTGAAGTGTTGTATGTTCTGAGACTGAAAATTGTTGTGAAAAACAGTAGTAAATTATGGGACAGACCAGAGGGACCTGTAGGAATTTAAAAAAATGGCATGAAAGATAAGATTATGGGCTGGAACAGAGGAAATTGTGGGAGCTTCACCCCACACTCCCATAATCCCCTGGGAGGACCACTGGTATTCCACAATGCACTGCAAAAAGTTCCACAGGCAGTTCACTGGATGGTGGCACGGGGACTGTGATGCCTACCTACAGTGCAATGTGTCTTTTGCCAGTACAACAACTCACTAGTCTGTGAGCATACGCTGCACCAGGAAAGGTTAGCCAAGCGTGAATGAGCGCTAGTGAAATTGCAATGTCAGCAGTGGTATGTTGGCACAAATACTACCTGTACAACTTTCTAATATTGATATGGCCTGAGAATAGTTAAAATCTAACACTTGCACTAAGAAAGCCATGGCGTCTGCTAGCCTTTGGTAAGTATGTCTATGTTATACAGGAGCAAATATCACTTACATGCAGCTGTGATTCTCTGGTCTTACCAATCATTTCAAGCTCATTTGTAGGTTGTTGTTTATTACAGTCACTTCGCAAGAGTAGCTACTACAGTAAAACTGTTAACAAAGCAGAGAGCTTCATTTGTTGGCAGAGCTGTGTGACTGCTCCCGGTCAGGTATTTTGAAATTCCATTTCAGTTTGCAATTTGATAGGTTAAATGGATGGGCTGCTGCCATAATTTTATCATCTGAGGTATGTGATGGGGTATGTGAGGGGAGGGACATAGAGGGGGTGATCAGGAGGTTGGATGAGCTGGGAGGGTAAATGCAGTATTTAACATGTTTATTAGTTCTTCAATCTGTTGCATTAGCATGCATCTGAAATAAAAAAAAAAAAAACAATTAGCAACCCAAATCAATTTCAAGGTGATGCTCTTAGGTCACTTTTGCATAGCTTTCAAAAGAACCCTCCATACTAACACAGAATGCTGTTGAAACTATTATTTGAAAGATGGTTTCTTTCTCTCTTTTTTGCATTTCCAGCAGCAGTTTGTAAAGTGAAGGAAGGGTTAACTGAACAAGAGAAGTACGAATTCTGAAGACACTTTCAGATACCTGGGGTACCTTCACTTCACAATGTTGACCTCTGACTCTTGGAGTTTATCAGCACGTTCACTAATCAGGGGTGTTTAATGGAACAGCCACATGGATTCTTGGAATTCTTGAAACGTTATGACCCTGTCAGTTGTATGAAGACTAAAAGTCTCTTGCTTTTGAACTCACTATAGTTTGCACTGCCTTAGAGGCCTTTGATAAATACTTGCTGATTTCTTTCCTAGCTGCTCTAATCTGCCCCTGGTCATCATTCCAGAAAAAGGGTTTTATTTTGTGGGCATTCATCACCTAACAAGGATCAAATCAATATTTTCTCAACTACAGGAAGGGAAACATTGTGTGCCACATTTATGAAATCTAGCAGATTCCAGATTTATTGTCCTGTTACATGTGGCCCCTTTGTGCTCACCTTCAATCTCCAAAGATCAGTAAAACACAAACACCGAATACGTTTTGCACAAAAATCAACCTTGCTTACGAACTTTTAATGCAAATATGCATTGGATATATACTACACTGCCTGTGCTCAGAGAGTGCTCATCCCAGTTGGCTCATGCTGAGAGGTTTCCAACAAAAAAATTCAGGGTACAGTTACAATTAGGGACCCACAAACTAGATTGGATGAAACAAGTGACCTAAACTTTCCTCAGGATGCAAATGGCTTCTCAGCTAAACTTGCTGAAGTTTGAAGAAGTGATGCTAACTTGGTTTTAAATAAATATTATTTAAATATTTTATTTATTATTTAAATCAAATAAATAGGTAACTAAATCCCCAAATCACAGAAGTTAGAGATGGAAGACCACCTCATCTTGTCCATCACTACTAAGAACATGCTGAACTTTAGGTACATTCTTAAGCCCCGTTGCAGTCAATGGGAGTTAAGCATGTGCTTATGTGCTTTGCTGAATAGGGCCTCAGTCAGTGCACTGTTACTCCTGATACTTAGAAATGGATAAAAACTGAAGAAAAAAATACTATTCGTTTGAATTCTGAATATCAGCCTGTGCTCATTCTCCTTGTGTTTGCCTCCTGCAAAAATCCAAACAAATGAATTCACTGGCAAGAGTGTTCACTCCAAAAACCAGTTTCATTATTACTTGTTATTCACTAAGTGGTGACAGTGTGCTAAAATATTTTATGGGGATATTGTAGAATATTCAAGGAATGAAAATTGCAAATTGAGTCATGAGTCTTTGCACCAGTGCCCTGATTCTAAGAGTTACACTCACCCCAGGTAAATGTTTTAAAAGTGCTCAAGGGGACTCAAAAAGCAACTTCGGCACTGAGGAGCATAATGGAACAGAGGCTCCTCAGTCACTTAGGCACTACTGAAAAATTTGCTCCCAGTTCAGCCCAGTAACATGTGACTGAATTGTTTAATTCAAACAGCTTGAATTTTGAGTACCAAATATTTGTAATAAATTGTGACAGACCAACAGCCCAAGCCACAGGTGCTGGAACTAGAGGTGTTAGAGTTGCAAGAAAAAGAGGCTGAATAAAGAGCCTAATAAATTGCATGTTATGAATGACTCGTCGAACTCCACCTGCTGAATTTTCATGAATGTTGTGACTGATTATGTTTTAAATTACATAGTGGGAGTCCACTTTATCCCTTGCGAGTCTCTTCCTCAATGTAACAGTCCTGCCTGATATCCCGCCTAATTTTCCTTTACCAAGTTTCATTTCATTCCTCGGAGTTGTATTCCCTTGGGCCACCTTACAGAACTCTTTCTCCTTGAAGTTTATATTCTTCAGATACCTGGAGATAGTTATTAGATTCCATGGCTTAGCCGCGCTATAAGATATTTAGTTCAAGATGGACGACAAAAAGAACCTGACCCTGTGTCAGAGACTTTTCATGCTCTCAGACAGGCAGCCTCTCTCTTTCCTCCTTCAATAAATTTCCCTCCCCCTCACACTGACAACAAACAGAAAAATCCTAAAAAATAAAGTGACATGAAATCCATGCTGGTGCGTAACATGCTGTTTTTGAGAAGAAAAAAAAAAAAAGAGCGAGAGAAAAGTAACAGGACTTTTTGAAATAAACCATTCCTGAGCAGGCAGCAGCAGCTCGGCCCCACAGAGCCCGGAACCCCACTCACGCCAAGAGGCAGGCAAGCCACACCACAGGTATCCTACCCCCAGCCCAGAACAACACTGTCTGGCATTTTGGAAGCCTCCATGTCTTTCACTCCTCTCCAGACCTTATTTTCAGGCATGTTGGTACCTAATCCCATGTCCTGCCTTGAGGATGCACTTTGCCCTGTAATTCACTACTACAAATAAAACAGTTTAAGGGCCCCATATAAATAAGCTTTGTCCTGAATTTATTGTACCGTTGTCTTTTATTTCCTTGAAACATAGGTCAATTTAAGACTGAAACAGCTGAAGTGACTATGTGGCACGTGAAAGAAATTCCTCAAGATAAACCCCTCCCCCACCCCAAAAAACCCTCCACATACCACCCAGGACAAAACTCTAAGAGAATAGACAGACCTTGCAGTGAACCCTGAAGGTCCACAAACTTGACCAATGTGGGAAGAAAATTCCAGAGAGGAAGGCCACCTATGGAGAATGCCCTCCTGCAACCCACCAGCCTTTCAAGTCTGAGAACTGCAGCAAGTGCATCTCAGGTAATCTTCCCTCTTAAGGTGGCAACCTCCCATATTCTGGTTTTACACTGATGCAACTCTATTGGCTTCAGTAGAGTTGCTGCTTGTAATAGATTCTAGGCCCTTGCATGGGAATGTAGGGTTCTTCCATTCTGTCAAGGGCTTGATCATAGGATAGACATCTCAAGTCACTCTGAGTTTAGATCAGGGGTTTTCAGTTAGCTACAGTCTAGGCAGATAAGGCTTTGTCTACTCCAGCATCGATCTTAAACTCTCCCACTGTTTCTCTCCCACAGGTGCAGCTCCACCAATGACAGCAGTGGGAGTCCTAATATAGTCAGGGCATAGATGGATACTGGTGTTTTAACTGCTGTGTAGTCTGTGGTGAAGCAATCGTCACTGGAGTCACCTAAGGCTGAGGTTTGTGTTTTGTGGCTGTCATATGAGCTAACCTTAAAGGCAAGCCCACTGTCAAGTTTGGACCATATCCAGTGTGTGCAGAGCCAGGTGAGAACTCCTCCTGCTTAGAGTCCTGCTTGTCAGCTGTGTGAGTGACAGCAGAATCAGGACAGTGGTTGCTAATAAAGTCAGGGCCCAAACTACACAGGGCTTTGTAGAGTGAAATATGGTCACTAATATAACAAGTATCAAAGTAAAACAGGAAGAAACCGCCACACCGCAGGAAACACATAGAAATGGCAACCACCAACTGAAGGTGAGAAAGCACCCCTGAAAACTTTAAAGATTGGCTCATGTCTCACACAGGAGTGAGTCAACACAATGCCCTGCTATTCCAAACCCTCCCTCTGCCCATTAACCAAACCACCCAAGCCAGCGTAGTCCTGCCCACCAGCCAATTAGCTCAGCCTGACAACAATGGATACATTTATATAACTAGCTGGTTAAAAATAAAACTTTACAAATGAAATACCACGTAAATCATATAAGCCGTATAGCTGGGAGTGGGCAGCGTGATGTGAAATATTAGCCCAGGCTAATAATGACCTAACAAGCCACACTTGAGAGTTTTTAAAGGTAATGGCCAACTTGTGAAATTATTGCTCCTATCACTGTCCTCTTTCAGCTAGTACACGCTGGCTGCTCTTAGGAGCGTGCT
This sequence comes from Chrysemys picta bellii, assembly GCF_011386835.1. Lineage (NCBI taxonomy): Eukaryota > Metazoa > Chordata > Testudines > Emydidae > Chrysemys > Chrysemys picta. The sequence goes on along the minus strand of NC_088805.1, from coordinate 16,471,586 downwards.
GGGGCCAGACTTGTGACCCTAGCTACATTTTCTTCCTTTGAGTATTTTAGGCCCCCATGACTGTAGTATCTGAGCCCCTCACAGTCACAACTGTTAATGTATTTACCTTCACAACACCCCGGTGGTGAGGAAGGGAAGTCCCTTTATTTCCATTTTACAGAGAAGGAGCTGAGCCACAGGAGAGGCTAAGGCCTAGATGCTCAAGGCTATTTAGGTATTGAGATCAATGGAAGTTAGGCATCTAAACACCTTCAAGGATCTGGGCCACAGAAACTAAGTGGCTTGCCTGGGGTCACACACAGGAAGTCCACTGAGGTGCAGGGAACTGACCCTGGGTTTCCTGACACACACACCCGGGCCAGCTCCCTAACCCCTGGACCATCCTTCCTCTCAATCTTTCATCTCATTAAAAGTGAACTCTAGTCACAAAATCTGAGACATACCTTGAAAGTTCACTCATGTTAGGAAAATCGGAGGGGTTTTATTTTCCCCCTCCCTTTTTATTATTTTTTGTCATGGAAGGGGGGGCTCTTTAAGACTGGAAAACATTTGAAATCTGCCAGCCACTCTGAGACTGGAACCTTTTCAGTTCCCAAGAATGTTAATGGTTTAAGACTATAGGGCAAATTGCTCATTAAAGGTGAAGCCAGTGAAACGTTAATGTGTTCGTATCCCTGTTAAGGCTGCAGGATACTTCAGCTGCTGGTGAAAGTTTAATCATCCGAGCTTAAGTGAACAGTTTAGCTAAAGTGAACAGTTGGTTTCATGCTTCACTTACTGAAATATTCTGAGCAGCAAGACGCCCATTTGGCTTTGTGTGTTGGAAACAGCTAATTCTTTATGCATTTGTCATTTGTATCTGCTGGCCGGATTCTTATGTGCACTGTCGAATGTAAGACATTCTTGTAGGAGCCCTACATTGGATTGGATCAGTGAACATCAGCCATGGCATGAGGTGACTCAGTAAACAGCAGAGGCTTATTGGTGGTGCAAAGTTCCCTGGGAATTCCCGAGGTGGAGTGGAGTCCAGATACTGCCCAAAGACTACTTGCTAGGAGATTCAGAGCACTTCAATGCATAGTCTGCTTGCCACAGACCTCTTTACTGTGATACATCACAGTAGTCTCTCTAGCTGTACTCCTTAGCCAAGAACTTACTTTTCACAGTGTTGTGGTATATTTAATGTTAGCTTCAAGCTTTCCTTTTTGTACATATGTGGTGCTTTTTCTGCATGGGTTTTATACGGTGTTCTTTTGACATTATTCCCATTGTATACAAGTAAATTGAGCTTTTGATGCACGATACTCTAATGGGCCAATACATATTGCTAGCGGGTGTAAAGCAGGGGATTAAATGAGCCTAAATTGTTCTGCCCCTGTATCATATTACATTTCAACAGATGCCTAAGAGGGATCAAGGAGTTCTGTTGGCTCTGGATAGTTACAATCATAACAGAATGGCGGGGTCATTAGAATGATAACTAAAGCCCTCTTAAGAGCCCCTTGATGTGGACAAATTTTGCATCTGTGGGAAAAATGTAACGACAGCAGAGTTGTAGTGTAGGATATCATGAGATATTAGTCAGTTATCATTTTAGGATCCCTGGTATTGAGCTGAATGAAGTTATGGCAAAGCTGGGAGTTGATGATTTGAGGCAGAAAGTGGCGGGGGGCGGGGAAGGGGAACAAAGCAGGGAAATGTATATAAACGTGGACTTCATAGATTGCTAATGAATACGGCACGCTGAAAGGTGGTGGCACAAAAAAGGGAGGTGAAGGACTGAATCTGAGCGATAGCATAGACAGTGGGGTGAAGGAGTAGTGTGTTACGGGAGAAGAGTTCAGTCAACATAACTAAAGAGGAGTTGGCCAGAAAGGCGCAAAGTCACAATGGTAAGATACAGCCTGTGTTGGACAACTGGAGACAAAGATCATGGCTGTTCGTTATCAAATGCAGCACTGAGCTTAAGAAAGATGAGGAGAAAGAAGGTACCAGTGTCAGATGAGAGATCCCTAAACTGACCATTTCACTACAATGAACGAGTTATAAAAGATCCTGGAAGGTTTTTTTGGAGAGGGGGTTTGATATGAAAAAAAATGACTTTCCCCTATTCCATGATATTCCTAAGAAACGGAACACTGGCTGGACTGGCAGCAGGAGTGCCTGAAGGACTAGGTTGGGTATTGCACACCACAGCAGATTCTCCTTTTGCCTCACAGACTTACCACTGTCTTTACTAACGTCATTCTGACCTTTTTTGCAGTCTGTGGCCCTGAAACCCCATTTAAACGGCAACACTGTGAATGAGTTCCACTTTAGCAGATTGAAACATTTCTGGACCTCACATCCACCCAACTTCTGCAGCAGGTCTAGGCAACAATAGTGAGCAGGTTGGTACTGAGCTACCAGAGAAAGAGATTTACATATGATCATCCACAGCTCCCATTGAGGTGGGTAGGAGTTCAACACCTCTGAAAACCAGGCCATTTTTATTTAAGTGCCTAATTAGAGATTTAGGTCCGTAACTTGAAGCTCATAATTTTGAATGTTTTGACCAATTAATATAATAATTGCTAGTTTATTTCCTGCTCAGATAGGCAGTAAATCACCATAGTTTTAGAGAGCAGCCAGAACAGATTGGAAGGATTGTGGTACCCAGATGACAATGGGATACCTAATACAGTTACAATAGCATTCAGGACTTTTAGTGGACAAATATGGCTGCGTTATTAATGATTTATTAATTATTATTATTATTATTATTTGTGTTGGGTAGCACACCAGATGTGCCAGGCACTTTTCAAACATAGAAAGAGGTAGGTCCCTTGCCCTGAGAATCTGACAGTGAGCAATAGAAAACTGTGGTCTTGACTGGCTTGTTGTGTTGTGGTTAAATACTTGCCACCACTCACAGGAAAAGATCTATGTGTTTGAGTCTCAAATGGTGACTCTTGGGTTATGATTCCTGCTTGAGGCCCTGTCAAATGTATCTTAATTTGTTAACAGTTTTGCTCCATTAGGCTGACTCCGCTAAAAGGCTATAAAAAGTAATAGTCCATTTGTGAGTTGACTGCTATTAGCTACGAGTGTTAATTCATGCGCAAAAACTATAGGGCTATATACATTCAGCTAGTAATGAAGTGGAGGTGATTACATAGCTGGTAAGGAAATTATTCCCATTGTAGATTCAGTGGGTATTCGTCTGTAAACAGTTGTCCTCCTGCTTTAAGAAAAAAAAAAGTGATAACTTCTTGTTTTTAATCACACTCTGTCAGTTCTTCTAATTGCTTCACAAACAACATCACAGGAGTGGTTAATTGGACCCTTCAGCTTTTCAGTCATAACAGTGTTACTGCTCTGCAGAAGAAAAAACAAATTCCAATTCATGGCAAAAGCTAAATTTAAAAAAATAAAATTGTGTGTGTGTGTGTGTGTGTGTGCGCGCGCGAGTGTGTTTTACGGAAAAAGGGGGAACAAAAGAAGGTTTCTGAAATGTGTTCATGGAAAGGTTGCATTTCTTTTTATTATGTGACTCTGTGTCTATGTGGGGAAGGCATGTTAAAAAAGACAACACTTATGTTTTAACACAATTTAATAATTAAGGGAGGGCATTGCATGAACATTTCACTTGATGGAAGTTGTATAGGAAAAACAATTGCACTTGTAAAACTTCAAACTAGCATGTGCAGAATGCTGTCACCTGCCCTTTTACACATATAAAAAAGGTGGAGCCCATCATGCACCCTTCCTCAATCTACTCCACTGGCTGGTCATCAGTTCTTCTTATAGACAAAAAAATTATGAAGAATACGGAGTCCTTCTAGAGTGGCGCCCAGAAGGTTTTGTTTTAATAGGGTTTTGTTTTTCAGTGGCTGTGCTGCTCTGAGTTTATGTGAGAGAAGGTAAGGTCAAAGAAGTGTGCCTTGCATATGAAGCTTCCCAGAACAGTACCCTGCACACACAACTATCCCCCTGGAGGAAGAAAGAAAACAAACCTCAGATGTTAGCCACTTTGCTTAATGTACAACTAGGAGGTGCTCAGATACCATAGTGATGAGGATGGTGTAGGAGCCTAGTTACAATAAAATAGACTACAGTAGAACCTCAGAGTTATGGAGGTTGGGGAATGGAGGTTGTTCGTAACTCTGAAATGTTCGTAACTCTGAACAAAACGTTCAGAAGTTTATAACTGACCATTGACTTAATACAGCTTTGAAACTTTACTATGCAGAAGAAATATGCTACTTTCCTTTTTTTTTTTTTTAGTAGTTTATGTTTAACACAGTAATGTACTGTATTTGCTTTTTTTTTTTTTTTGGTCTCTGCTGCTGCCTGATTGTGCCTTTCTGGTTCCAGTTGAGATGTGTGGTTGACTGGTCAGTTTGTAACTCTGGTGTTCATAACTCTGAGGTTCTGTTGTAATGCATATGATCAGGAATAAATAGAATGTACTTTAGTGGTGATAAGGTTTGTGAAGGTCCTTAGTTCCTGTGGGAGTTTGTTCCACAGGCTTCAGACCAGCTCCGGAGAAAACTTTTGTCTCCTACCCAGAGGAGCTTTATCCTTATGGCAGAACAAACCCACCTGCAGGAAGTGTGCTGACATTATTACTGATAAACAACAAGGAAATCAACAAGGCAGAATCTTGTTGATTTATGCTCCAGAAGAAACAATGAAAAGAAATCAGTATCTGCCAGTGAGAAAGGGATAAAACCAGTGGGGAAAGAAATATTATTTTCATCCCTTCTGGGTATTGTAAGCACTGGAAAGTAAAAACTAAACAACAAAAAATTACAGTATATTTTAAAAAGGAACTTGATTTTTGAAAAAAGATAATAGAATTACAAGAGATGGTCATTATTGCTATTAATTATTTGTATTGTGGCAGCACCTAGAAGCCCCAATCATGGACCAGTCCCCCATGGTGCTAGGCGCTGGACAAACAGAGAAGAAAAAAAATGGTCCTTGCCCCAAATTTGCCTTCTAGCATTCTACTTCACTACATTCAATCATAACAGTTCTCTTCTGTAGCAGGAACTCCTGCGGAAAGCAGCTAGATCTACTCCTTCTCCCTCTTTTTTTCCAGTTATTTTGATAGGTTTCCAGGAAGAGCCTGGGCACTTGCAGGAGCAGCTAGCAGCAAAGAAAACCTGCAGCACCACAGGACATGCCAGACCTCTGTGGGCCAGAGGGGGCCAGCAGTCTTAGTGCAAGAACTGCTACAGTAAACTATTCCCCTGCAAAAAGAACAGGAGTACTTGTGGCACCTTAGAGACTAACAAGGTCTCTAAGTCGCCACAAGCACTCCTGTTCTTTTTGCGGATACAGACTAACACGGCTGCTACTCTGAAATTTATTCCCCTGCACTATCTCTAAGATACTCCGGAGTGATTTTTACCGGCCCCTTGATTCTCATGATTTCTTAACGTCTTCATTGAAATATCTACATTCTCCTGTCTGTTCTCTGCCTTTACATTCTTTTTTTGTTTCTGCAGCCTTCCAGATCTCAGATGTGCCTTTTCCTCGGACCCAGTACTTTTTTGCATATCTTGTTCATCCACATTAGTCTTTATTCCTATCAGGGCCTTTTATTTGTTTGTGGTTCCATGGCCCACACATTCCTCGGGAAAACATTTAATTTTTTTCAAACCGTCCCCTTTATCGGCTGTGTTTTCCCAGTGCCATTTGGTTTCACCCAACGTGACCTGCAGTCTTGTAATATTTTCCCTGCTCACACTCCCCATGCTTTACTCCATCTGCTCTCACTTCAGGGCTGTTTTCACTAACTCATTTGTGGTCGCTCTTGCTTTCCCCTTGTTCACCTCTAACTCTCCAGCCACGTCTGTTCTGTAACTTAAACACAAGTAAAAATTGCTCTCGGTGCTGCAGCTCTATAGCTGTATTTCCCATTCAAGCTGAAAATGTTTCTCAAGAGTCTTGGGGAATGAAGTCAGTGGGGTTCCTTTGTGTGTTTAAAGTTATGCACATGGCCAAGTACTTGGCTGGATTGGGGCCTTACTCTTTTCGCAGTTATTCAGTATATTTAAGAAACTGTTTCAAGCGGTTATGTTGGAGCAATGGTGAGACGCTGAGGTACAACTGCTCATATTTTGAGGACTCCTGCAAAGTCAAATGTGTTTAAAAAAAATGAGGAGACTAAGTGTCTTCTCCAACAAGAAGAGGAGGCACTAAGGCCAGTTGTATCTGCCTGGCATTCGTTCACGCAGGTATTACAGTCTCATCAGTTTCTCCAATAATAAATATCCATAACAGCAAGGACTCAGTTCTGAGTCAGAATTGGCCAGGGTAGAGGGAAGAAATACACAGTGAAGAAAATGTGCCTGGAGAGAATATTGAAAGTCATAATATCTTTGTAAACCCGGTGCAAATATGGGGAAAGGCACCTTTTGTTTCACCTGTACAAAACCCTCCTCAGTGTAACCATCCTGGTGAATGGGCGGGGTGAGGCCATGCCAACATGCTGATAGTGCTGGAAAACCCCACTTGTACTCCCCAGTGCAGAAAAGCAGATTATACCTGTGCCTGGGAAGATGCATTGTAGAGACCTCTGTGGGCCAGAGGGGGCCAGCAGTCTTAGTGCAAGAACTGCTACAGTAAACTATTCCCCTGCAAAAAGAACAGGAGTACTTGTGGCACCCTCTGTGCCTTTTCCCCAGTTCTAAAGAATCCTAATTTAGTGCCGTGTATTTCCTAGAAAAAACCTAGTGCAAAATGTGGTGGCTTTTTTGGGTTGCCGTTTGTCAGGATGTTTCCAAAATGTAATATTTTAAAATTGCTCTCTTTCCAGATTCCATTTTCCAATCCATGATATTTGACAATAGTCATGTACAATGGCCACAGACATAGGACTCAATGTATTCTTTCCACCAAGCAGTCTGATAGTTGAAATCTATCATCTATCTTTAATCTTGACCAACATCTTATATAAATTCTTCTACTGAGAATTTGGGGATCTCAAAAAAGATATATTGGACTTGGAAAAGGTTCAGAAAAGGGCAACAAAAATGATTAGGGGCATGGAATAGCTGCTGTATGAGGAGAGATTAATAAGACTGGGACTTTTCAGCTTTGAAAAGAGACGACTAAGGGGGGATATGATAGAGATCTATAAAATCATGACTGGTATGGAGAAAGTAAATAAGGAAGTATTATTTATTCCTCATAACACAAGAACTAGGGGTCACCAAATGAAATTAATAGGCAGCAGGTTTAAAACAAACAAAAGGAATTATTTTGTTACACAACGCACAGTCAACTTGTGGAACTCCTTGCCAGAGGATGTTGTGAAGGCCAAGACTATAACAGAGTTCAAAAAAGAACTAGATAAATTCATGGAGGATAGGTCCATAAATGGCTATTAGCCAGAATGGACAGGGATGGTGTCCCTAACCTCTGTTTGCCAGAAGTTGGGAATAGGCGACAGGGGATGGCTCACTTGACGATTACCTGTTCTGTTCATTCCCTTTGGTCTGACCCAGTATGGCCGTTCTTACATAAGAACATAAGAATGGCCCTACTGGATTTTAACTATCTTTAGTAATTTTGTATCATCTGGAAATTTTGCCACCTCACTGTCCCGATATTTATACTTCCCATCTGGTCACCCTATATTGGTAAGTGATGAAACCCCTTAGTACAAGTATCAGGGGGTAGCCGTGTTAGTCTGTATCTGTAAAAAGCAACAAAGGGTCCTGTGGCATCTTTAAGACTAACAGAAGTATTGGGAGCATAAGCTTTCGTGGGTAAGAACCTCACTTCTTCAGATGCAAGTCTTGCATCTGAAGAAGTGAGGTTCTTACCCACGAAAGCTTATGCTCCCAATACTTCTGTTAGTCTTAAAGGTGCCACAGGACCCTTTGTTGCCCCTTAGTACAGTAGACGCAGGTTAGAATGGAAAGAGATTGCTGGAAGAGAGTTATGGGACTTGTCCCTAATGGGACGAGTTTGATTCACTCTGTATATTAGTGACCTAAGAGGAAGAAGAAACATGCAGCCAGGTGGACATAATCTGCTGAGGATAAAAATTTTGGGTGTAGGGAAAAGGGAATCAGTCAATGCGGATTCATCTTTGGAGCTGCACAATCAAGATCTGACTCACTTGTGGCCATTAGAGAGTCCCTGACATTTTCCCTTAGGAGTAGGGGCATTAAATGCACCGTCTCACCCCATTCCAATCCACATTGGGAGCACATTCTGCTTACTTAATGACATCCACACTGCAGTGTCAGTTGAGTATGGTATTCTTCACTTCCTGTCCTAATTGTTGAGTAGTGAAGCTGTGCACAGTTAGGTAGCTTCTGCATTCTGCTCCAGAGGTGACTGCATTTCCATGACAGGCGAAACAATGCTTAAAAGAGTCTGAGATGTTTGTGAAGCGTGTTGGGTTCCTCTGGTGAAAGGCACAAGGAGGACAATAACACTTCAGAATTACTTAGGAAGCTGAGGAACACAGGCAGCAACTTGTGCAGTAGAATGTAGAAAAAGCAAAACTAGGTAATGGCCTTAGGGATTAAAAATAGGTAAATAAGAGAAGGGATCATACCCTCAAGAATCAGAAGCTACATTACCTGGCACAGGACAAAGATCTAATGGGGGCTTAAAGCTCCAAAACCTGCTCAATGCTTAGAAGCAGAAGATAGCACATACCATTTCAGAATGTATGAGGAGAAATGTTTATAAACCCAACAGAAGTTATTCTGACACCACCTAGGGGATTACTGAAACCATCTTGCGAATACCATGTCCTCTTCTTCTTGGTCCCCCAACAATGACACCTGGCTGGTCAACTCCCGGGTTTGTTGTCATTTTCCTGAATTTTAAGAGGGTGTTATTTATGTTTTTATCTTATTTTAATGTGTATCCACTACGTTATACAAATTGCCTCTTCAGGAAGGTGCTTCATAATACAATTATGTTATTAGTAGCAGTGGAAGAAATTGCAGTATTAGAGTATCAACAGAAGTGGCTATGCTATTTTAGAAAAGAGGTGGGAAATGGAAGAAAGGAGGGGGCAGTCAGCTGATGTGTCAAACATACCTATTCAAATAATGAATTAAAGAGACGTTGCAAGGGTACCAACGCTAATGAGACACTACAGATAAAAGTAGTGGAGACAAAATCAAGCTCATTTTAGTCTGAGTGTGTTATAGAGCTAATCAAGAGGCTGAGAAGGACAAATCATTGCTTGGAGAAGTGGAACACATAGTAAAAAATCCCAAATGAGTCAGTGCTCCTGGTTTCAGCAATCCATGGATTTGATGGGAGAAGTTTGCAGGGCAGCATCAGGTTCTTCAGAAATGTTGTCAAAATGTGTGTTATGCCATTTATTGACTTAAAAGGTAAAAATATAGCAAACAGGTGGGATGCAGTCCTAAATCTGATATTCACAGATATGGAAGGAATAAACCTAATGGGAAAAGGAGGCTCAGGAATAGAAGACTAGGGAAACAACCATGTCCACTCAAGAGGTGCATGTGGTCATTGTTTCAGCAATCTAATATAGTTCTGTTGGCTAAACCTTTGTTTTATTGTTCCATGTGAGTGTGCGCATGCATCTTTTAATAGCTCATGGCTTGTCATTTTGAAGTTTTAGATCTACAACTCTTTCATGACCCTGCTCTCAATGTACCATGAGATCCACTTGGTGTGTTACAAATGACATTCCAAGCTCTCTCAAGCTAAAACAGCCAACCAGGCCAATGAAAAAGGCAAAAATCCAATAACAATTCGGTGGAAAGGATTTAGCTCTGGATCGTCGAAATGAAAGTGCATCAGACCCACTACGCCACTTAGGGCCAGACTTTCAAAGGAGCTCAGCTCCCATTCAGGCACAAAAATTAGTAGCCAGATTTCCAAAATCTTTCAGTGTCCATTGGCTGCTGAGAGCTTATGAAAGTCTGGCCAAAAATGTCACAATGGGAGTTGTTGGGGGCAGAGTACTTTTGACAACCTGGCCCTTATTTACGTACCTAAATGGGAACTGGTCTCTTTTGAAAATCTGGCTCAAATAGTGAGTGCTGAGCACTTGGAAATCTGGCATTTAGATGCTTCACTTTGTAAGGTCACAGAAGCTCCTGGAGTATATTACATGTTACGTAGTGAACGATCAGAAAGTGCTTGCTATGGAGACACAGAGAAGAATATCAAAGTACTGAAGAGCACAATAAGCAATGGAAGATCCTGGACATATTTCCATAATACATGTAGCCCCTTTGTAGGAAATGCTATGAATGCCCATGTAACTGATTAATCCTCAAGCACATTTAGGAGAAATGCGTTGAATAATATATATCCATGACTAGTCTTTTGTAGGCAACGCTTTCTATTAGCCTGCATGGCTTGTCATAATATATTCAAAGTGATACATGATGATGGTGAAATCTGTTATCCATTAAAAAGGTGCTGAACACCAGCTTGTCAGAAGACATTTTTTCCCTTTAGTTTTGCTCCTCATTAGTTTTTGAAGCCTGGAAGTTATAGAACAAAGTTCATGTTAAAGGCTACCACCAATATTAGCATGCTGCTTTAACGCTGAAGCAATCAACTATGTGAAAAACTATATTCCCTGATCCATTGCACCACATTTTTATTCTAAACATTGGGCGAGCACACACATCCTGGAGAGAAAAATGTTTGCAGCTGACCAATAGTTATCTGAAAAGTGTGATTTCCTCAAAAGCAGCTTGATGTGGCTTCCAGTCTTGAGGTTCCCTAATGGTGTCTGATTCTGAACTCACTTACTCTGTAAAATAACACTTTACACCAGGGTAATTTCGTTAGCTTTAACTGAGTTACTCCAGATTTGCTGTAGTGTGAATGAGATCAGAAGAAAGCTCTCCACTTCTGATTCTGCAATTTAATTCTCGTTTCATGGGAATGGGAGCTTTTTGTAATAAAAACACAGGCAGGTAGAGTGACTTTGATTCTCTAAGCAAATTCAAGATGGTGTGTTTTTGTAGACAAGGGTCTGGTTTGCTTTCAGTCCTCAGGCATTGTCCTCTTGTTGAAATAAACCTGGTGCTTTCTAATACTGCCTTTGCAATCAAAATGCAAACGCTAAGGGAGCTCAGCTGCTGCAACGTTCCTCTTTCCATCACCTAAAGAGATTCCAAAAACTGCTCCAAAAAGTTCAAGCCGCAGAGCAAAAGATTCTGTGCTCCCATCTTCTGGGTACGAACTTTGTCAAAGAAAACATGCCCCGTCTTCGTGGCACATTTCCCCTATGCACTGAGACTTTGAAGAATATGATTAAAAGCCAATGATAAATCTTTGCACAAGCTGTTGTGGAAAATAAATGGCTCTCAGTACTGTTCATCAGATTCTGGGATTGTTGCATCAGATTATTAGATTGATAAAGAAAGGAGTGCAGACAGAGTATGATTCTGTTGCCATTGAAACCAATCGGGAAGACTCACACTGGACCTTAATGGTACAGAATTAAACTCTCACAGAAGTGAAATAACTGATTGCTAAAGTGCTGAAGAGAGATGGTACTGAACCAAACCTCTAGATGTAGACATCCTTGAACTTTGAGGTGTTCCTGGATCTGGATCTGTATTTTGTGTCTTGGTCTCATCTCTATTGTTTATTTAATGGAAGGAATTCAGGGCTGCATTCTGATTACCGGGATATAGTACATGGAAATGAGCATGTCCTCCTCAGTAGCACAAGGTCAGAGACATTTAACCGTATGGGTCAGATTCTGCCATACATGCTCATTAAGATTAATTTTTGAGTCAGTTACTACACAGAGTAAGGGTAGCAGAAAAGGGCCAAAGCGTTTGGCTTCATTGGTTTTTATTTTTCTCTTGATGATCACTGAAGGTGGGCTTTTCAAAGTCACCTAGGAGATTTGTACACCCATTTTACATCCATTGCCCATTAGCTTTCATATTTTCAAATCAAGAATTTTAATATTTTGGAAATATTATTTTTTAATTTTGGAATTGAACAGCCAAGTCCCTTAGGCAGCTTTGACAATTTATTTCCTTTTCCTTTATTCCTCTTCTCTGGATGACATCTCCCTTCACAGACACAAGCCTTATCGATTTTCAGCCAGGTAAGTTTAAAAATAGAAGTGCAATGCAAACCACTTGATTCAGTGCTTGCTTTTTCTTTCACAGAATTCAGCATGGCAATGCAGCAGTTCTGAGGTGTGTCTGAGGTAGAGAGAAAGGGACTGGTGAATATTTTTGAGTGAACGCAATAAGGTTGACTTGCTTTTACTTGTGGGATCACATTCTTAGTCATTTGTGAATATTTAGACAAACACTAGGTTATTCCTGAAAACATTCATGAGTCCGACCATATGAATTTTGGCACCAATGATGATTTATCTGGGAATTTGTTCTGGAAAGTGTGTTATTTGATAGTCATCATTCATCATGCTCCTGTTTAAAAATTTTCAGTCATCCAATCAGTGACCAGGAACACACCGTGTGAAATCAACAGGGTTCTGCATGGATCTGACTGTATGATCAAGTGGATAATTATGACAAGGAAGCCAATTCTCTGATCCTATAAACTTTTAAAAACTAAACCTTTCAACACTCAAACACTCTCCTTGGTAAAACAATACAGTCATCAAGGGACAGTTCTAATAAGGAACCCTTTTTCTGAAGCCATCACCATATAGCATCTTCAGAATTTCCAGTATAAATTTTGTTTAGCCTTTAGTTAGAGATCCACCTTTACCAGGAAGTTGATTCTTGTTGGTCCCTTGAATTCCCTGCATTTTCACTGCATTTTTTTAAGGCTTTAAAGACAATTTACCGTAAAGAGAAAAGGAAAATTCAATGACACCCTGTGTGAGCAGAGAACAAGGCGTAGGGTGAAGATTTTAAACCTCCATACCTTCAAACTCTCTCTCCCATAAAGTGAATGGAACCTTAGTTTACGTCTCCATTAGTGCACAAAACTTCCAGCCCCATTCCAAAGTGTGGGTACGAACCGGTGGGACAACCTAAAGATATTGTTGTTTATACTGAAGCAGGATAAATGACTGCAGTTCTCCATTAATTTTAATCGCTGCAGCAAACCTGGGAGTGCTTTCTTGTGTGAAGAGATAGCGAACCAGCCAAAGAGCTCAATGGAAGCCTCTTTGAAGGCTCACTTGGCTCCCTGCTCAGTGACATTTCTGCTATTAATGTTATTGCTATCATACCAGACAGCACATTAAAAGGCAGCAGCTCACAGAAAGGCTCAGGCTAGAATACACTGAATTAGTACTCCTGGAATTACAGTGTAGGATGAGCTCCACAGACTATCGCCATCAGACTACGTTAACCAGTCATTGTGCTCCAGCATGATTAATTGTATGACATCAGCACCTAGAGGCCCCAACCAAGACTGGGGCCCATTGTGCCAGGTGTGCACAGTAAGAGACGGTCCCTGCTCCCAAAGAGTTTACAATCTAAATAGAAAAGAAAGGGTGGGAAACAGGGACAGAGAGAGGGAAATGAATTGTCTAAGGTCACAGAGCAGGTCAGTGATAGAGCCTTGGTCTCCTAAATTCAAGCCAAGTGCGCTAACCACTGGACTAAGCTGCTTCTAAATCCAAAGAGAAGTTGGGCTGTGAGTAACAGAGTGGCCCCTTTTAAAAAGTTTCACAGGGAAAAGCATTGGCTATTTTTTAATCCTTTAGATGCCCCAGGATTTATAATATACTGTGGTGTATTGAAAACTGTGTAAACATTGTAAGCTATCACTTTAAATTCTCAATGAGTTTTTTGCTCCTGCTTGCAGGCTGGGGGGCCCTGTAGAGAAGCATGCAACCTGGATCTTGCAGCAAAGAGCTGCTTAATCTGCAACGAGCCAGTTTAGAATGAGGTGAGGAGAGTTAGGCCTCTGCTTTGCAGAGCAGCCTGCTTTCTTACTCTCTGTTTTGGGTTTTGTGTATTAAGGTTCTGGATTTAAAGAAATAAATCTGTGTTACCTACACTTCCAAGAAGAGTATTTTAGTTTTTTATCCAACTTCTCTGTTTGTATGCTGTGAACATAACATAAGTGGTTCTCTTATTGATTGGCCATATGAATGCCTAACCCCAGGTAGATTTTATGCTCATTCCAGAGCCAGGATCAGGCTTTTCAAACATCAGATTCCACAAGGAAAACGCAAGTCAGAATGGTGCAGCCCTGAAGCCACAGATATCGGGAGCTCTTATTCCCCTTAAAGTGGGAGGAGTTGCACCTTCATGGAACATTCCCCCCAAACCTCACAGAGCCCCAGTATCACCAAGGAGCCAGAATGCAAATGTTGAGGCTTCTGCATGGAGGGTCTGCCTCTTTGTATTGTCTTGGGAGACCTCCTCCCACTCTGGAGCCATTCAATGCCACTCCCAATGGCCGAACCATAGACACTGGGAAGGAGTCTCTGGGGGAGAAAATGCTGCGGTTGTTTATTTAGTTGCTTTTTGCCACTTATAAAATAGGCCCTTTGGTGCAATGACAATAAACAATATCTAACAAACATCATTCCGCAGCTAGAGCATTATTAACCAGTGCCGACAAAACAAGTCCCCCGCCATACAAACAAAAACCTCAGACTTCCTGCCCACAAAAACCACACAGCTCCCGCCCCCCGAAAGACATTGGATAAATACGTTAGCTTTGCAATGTTCCCTGAAGGTCATCAAGCTCAGGCTCTGTCACACCAAAGAAGGAAGCGAATTCCAGAGTCAAGGACCCTCTACCAAGAATGCTCGGCTCCCAGCCTTCCCATGTTCAGATGGAGGGACCCCCAGATTGAGCATTCCACATAATCTCTGCTTCTGCGGTAAGACACGAAGAGTGAGGAAATGAGCAGGAACCAAGCAAATAGGGCTTTATACATCAAAAACAACACCTTGCCTTGCACCTCCCAGAAATGAAATGACAGCCAGTGCAGTCTACGGAGCACAGATGTAACATGTTCTGTTCACTAGCCACTGCTGCGTAGACCGTCCACTGTAGCTTTGCTAGCTCTGATTCAGGAAAGCACTTAAGCACGTATTTAAATCCATCTCTATTCAGGACAGCCCTTGAGCACATGCCTAACTTTAAGCATGTGCACAAATGCTCTCCTGAATAAAGAGACTTTCCTGAATCAGGGCCTGGCTGAAGTTTGGTCTTCCAGACTAGCCCCAAGTGGAGCACATTACACTGATCCTCTCTGGCTGTGACAAAGCCTTGGATGACTATGGTGAGGTCCCCGCATCCACAAGGGAAGGTTCAAACAAATGTAGGAAAAAAGCATCCTTGGCCACCAGCTGCTATGTGAACATGCAGAGGCAGCTGGGGATTCAATAAATCCCCTACGTTGCAAAATTGAGGCACAGGAGGGGGGCACTGTCCCCGAGCCAGTAGCATCTCCACTATTTCTTCTGGTTACTTCTTCCATACAAACCAGAATCACCTCTGTCTTGAGTTTCAGCTGCGTAGCTGTCATCCAAGCTCCAAGCCCCTGCACTATCTGGGTATAATGACACAGACAAAGTTGAGTGTCATCAGCATTCTGCAGGCACCGTAGCTCCTGGCCATCACAATCTCTCTCTCATCGGCCCTACATATGAACTGAACAGGAGAGGTGATAATATAACTCCATGTTATCCCCTGTGAATGAGTCCTAGGGACAGAGGAGCAATCACCCAAAGGCTCTTGGTTCCTCTCAAAGAGAAAAGAACAAAGCTGCTAAAGCACAATTCTGGCTGTCCCAGACAGGGTCCACAGCTGTGTCAACACCTTGTGGTCAATAGTATCAAAGGCAACTCATTTGCTCTAACAAAATCAGCATGGATACTTGATCTTCATCCATCTCCAGAAGGAGATCAGCAACCAATGAAACCAGTGCAATCCCCTGGGCCTAAAATCAAACTAAAACAGGTCAAGGAAATCTGAGATGCTAGGTATCACCAGAGTTGCCTCCATGTATTCATAATCTTCCTCCGCAGTAGGGAGCAGCGCCTTTGCAAGGATTGCCACTCAGAAATCCTCAGGGTTCTGAAGCTAGCATGTCATGCAGGTGGAGTGCTGCTGATTCCCAGATCCAGGCCCTCCCCTGTAATTTGCCCATCACACCCCAAGGCCCAAGCCCAAGAAGCTCATGTAAAAGGGATTCATCATTCTGTGTGGGCAGGGGGAATCATCATGCAGAGAAACAGTTCTCTTCTCTACATGTTTGTGGCCTTTTCTGACCCATTTTGTTCTTTCCTGCGAGGTCTGTAGCTCATGGTCTCTGGGATGGAAAATGCCCCACTGCCCCAGTCATTTGGAGACTTCCAGTTTATTACCCAGAATAGAGATGCTAAAATATTGCACAGCCTGGGCCTCAGAGCCTCTGAATTTCTGAATGTCAGGGGGAAAGAAGATACAAAGAGCTCCAAGACCCCCCAGTCTGGCTTTCTATAGACCTCAACGTAGCAAATTGACATGGGCCTCTTTTTGCCCCTGGCTCTTCCTATAATTTAAATGCTTTAACCTTAAAAGGCAGCATTCGGGAGTCATGGTACTCAAGTGTTAAAGCTAATTCGGGGGGTGTTTTTGTAAAGGGGCAGGAGGCCTAAGGGACTCTCACCTTTGGGACCTGATGTTTTGTTTCAGCACAGGTCAAGCGTGGTGCTAGTACCTACAGCAGAACCCTCCCAGGCTACCTCATAACACCAATTTCCTCATTCCTGTGCTGCAGGGATCAACAGATTAGAAGCAAAGAGGATTTGAGGTTTGTTTCTCAGCGGTGCTGAGTGCCTGCTAATTCCATGAATATGGATAGGAAAGGTGGGTGCTCAGTACCCCTGGAGAAGGAGACTGTTAGTCTTTATCAGTTCTCTTCTTTGCATTTGTTTCTAAAGGGCTTGTGAAAGGTGCTGAACTGACAACACTGACAAAGGTGCCAATTGTGATGATGGCTTGTGTTGAATGGATGCCTGTCCAATAGGACCTGTGTGAAGACCTCTAGTTCTTTTTATACGATTGCCATTCATACGGTTACAATTGGAGTATGCAAGTAATTACCATTACAGTGGGGGATGCACTGTATTCCTCACTTAACACTAACGAGGTAAAATTAACAGGAGTACTTGTGGCACCTTAGAGACTAACAAATTTATTAGAGCGTAAGCTTTCGTGGACTACAGCCCACTTCTTCGGATGCATCCGAAGAAGTGGGCTGTAGTCCACGAAAGCTTACGCTCTAATAAATTTGTTAGTCTCTAAGGTGCCACAAGTACTCCTGTTCTTTTTGCGGATACAGACTAACATGGCTGCTACTCTGAAACCTGTCATTATGCGAGGTAAAATTAGTTTAATAGCCACCAGATAAGGACTCACTGTGCCTGCTCTAGATTTGACCTAGGGGCACACAAGGGAATGGCTCTATACCCCATTAATCCCATGAAGCCATCCAGCTTCTGTTATGGAGTAACTACTGAAATCAAATGTCTTGTCAATGATTTTGTGACAGTATATCACAGGGTGTGGAGCTCAGAGTATGAAACTTCAGAACAATGTGTTCATCCCCGTACTGTAGCACAGAACTTCAATGAGCCCTCCTACACGCTCATTCCAAGATTCTAGCTGGGTTCTTTTCTAAGAATTAAACTAGAGTAATGTATAATATACACACACATTTATACCAATACAAAACTACTGTAACTAACCAATCAGCAAAGCTTCCTAGCATCTCTCTCCTCTTGTGTATGATATTTTTGCATTTTGCTGCTCACCTTCTTCTTTATCAACTATAATTAACATGCCAATGTCTCTGGGCACAGGAGGGTCAAGAGAGCAGATTAATTTAACTGGAAGCCAATGTCTGTGGTAGTTCACAGATTTAGTTGTATGTGGTGTGACAGACCCAGACTAGTGGGGTACAGGAGTCTGGTAGAGGGCAAATATACTGGTCACTGAATGAATCGTTTTCTGTTCCCTGAATGACCAGAGCAGGGGCTGCACTAGAGTAATCAGGAACTTGCTAGAACCAGTTAAGGCAGGCAGGCTAATTAGGACACCTGGAGCCAATTAAGAAGAAGCTGCTAGAATCAATTAAGGCAGGCTAATCAGGGCACCTGGGTTTTAAAAGGAGCTCACTTCAGTTTGTGGTGGGAGTGTGAGGAGCTGGGAGCAAGAGGTGCAAGGAGCTGAGAGAGAGAGTGTGTGAGTGTGAGTGTGTGTGCTGCTGGAGGACTGAGGAGCACAAGCGTTATCAGACACCAGGAGGAAGGTCCTGTGGTGAGAATAAGGAAGGTGTTTGGAGGAGGCCATGGGGAAGTAGCCCAGGGAGTTGTAGCTGTCATGCAGCTGTTACAGGAGGCACTATAGACAGCTGCAGTCCACAGGGCTGGAACCCGGAGTAGAGGGCGGGCCTAGGTTCCCCCCAAACCTCTCAATTGACCTGGACTGTGGGTTCTTCCAGAGGGGAAGGTCTCTGGGCTGTTCCCCCAACCCACATGGTGAATCTCTGAGGCAAGAAAATCCGCCAATAAGCGCAGGACCCAGCAAGATAGAGGAGGAACTTTGTCACAGTGGGCAGAGCCCCCAGCCAGCCATGTCCCTAAAGAAATGTACCACACAATGCATGACTCCTTGTTACTTGGCATCGGAGAGTAGGACCCCCCTCAGCCCAACATTGCCACCCAGATGAAATGCAATCCACTAGCCAGACAGGCAAATACATGAGGTGTGACATCTATGAACAGCTTCTGAAAGGAAATAAAAGGCAAATGAAATACACTTAAAAAGAACCTACAGTTTCTTGAGTTTCAGATTAGCTGGGACCAGTGTTTATAGGCATCTCGAAGTTGTTGTCAAACACTGGCACCATTCCTGACTGTCATTCGTGAGAGCAGACTCCATATCTGAATATGTTTGAGATGACAGCAAATATTATAGCTTTTGGGTCCCAACAAGACCCAGCTTGAGGTGCAAATGATAAGAAGAAACAACTCTCCAAATAGCAGTGTAAAGAACGTCACAAGTTCATTTACTGCTTGTAGTTCCACCCTGGGATGTTATCAACAAGCTTGGATGTATTTTCAAATGGAAGCCTTTTTGGTGTTTTTAAGTCGTTTATTGTTAAACAGGCTTCATCTTCCTTAAATTGCTGTTTCCCTCTCTCTCTTTCGCTGGTTAAATCTCGGCTGAGATTTGATTGCTGTAGGACAGAGGTATGTTAGGAAATTTGATGCAAAGGACAAGAAAACAAAAATCAGAGGTATTCAGCCTGAAAAGAGGCTTTGTCCAAGGCATAATTCTTGTGTGTTTAAGGACAGAGTAATAGATTTGGAAGGATAAGTCATATATCTTAGGATTTTCTTCCCTGCCCCCTTTGATTGATTAATTCCAGTCTCTTCAGATCTTTGCCTGTTCCCACAAACCTGGAATCTCAGGATTGTTTGATTAAGTCATGGTTACCATGACAATAAAAGTGCCTCTGGCCAGTTTGACCTTTGACTGGATTCAATTCACTGAGGGATGGACAGAGACTATAGAAAAAGCTTTATCTTCAGGTCCACTACTGCATAAAACTGGCTATACCATACTGGCAATAAATGATTTTGTCTATCCTTTTAAAATATAAATAAGGCTGAAACTCTATATGGAACCTTGACGAGATTTTGATAGTCAATTTCTCTGTTAATATCACATCATATAAAATAAATGCAATCAAAAGGCGGGTTGTTTTGGGTTTTGGTTGCAAAATTTAGGTTTTTTAGCACAATCAAAAACACAAGCCAAACTCATGCTGCACTTATGAAAGAGCCCCTTGCAATTGTGACTTTATAGATGTATTTTAAAATCACATCCGATATAAAGGATTCCTTTCTTCTTATCCTGCCCCACCCCCAGCTTCATTCGGAGGGCATTGTGTTTCTGATGCTCACATAGATGATGATTCCTTTTCAGATACTTTCGTTGTAAATCCATTTCTGCAAAAATAAGGAAAAAAAAATAGGTGGTGGGGGCAGTGATTTCAGAATTAAACCTGCAATGTGATTTGTAAACGGGCCTGACAGAATGACAGCAGTGCAACTCATGCATGCAGGATTTCCAAGATCCCTGGTGGGCGAGCAGGCTGCTCCTGTGTGTGGTGTGCGCCATGTGTACTGTTCTTCTGGCTGCTTTGCTCCCTGCACTTCAGCCCTCTGCAGAGGACAGAACCGGGTTCACCAGTCCACCCTGGAACAAAAAGCCAGTTAAAAAGGGACTTAGCAGCTCGGCAGTATCCCTGCACGATCTGGCTTGATGCTAGAGGTGGTCTGCTTCCCAAAATGGAGTGGATCAACAACATGACAGTCGGAGGATGAGTGAATCGAGAGATGAAGCCATTTGGAAAATGTGGATTTAAATGTGCACAGCCACAGTTAACCGCTACTGATGTGGAAACCAGAATCCCATCCTTAGTTTGTTCAGTCAAGGTAATCAACTAACCAAGGACATAGTATAACGCCAAATAAATAGAAGAAAAATAAAATGCCAAACACTCTAAAGGAAAGTGGAAAGAGGGGTCGGGTTGAGGCCATACTTGGGTTGGTTTTACATGGGTAAAAAAGTGTGTTTAATTTAAAAGATGGTTCCATGCAGCAAAATTGGGATCTGAAGATAAAAACTTCCCCAATGTTCAGACACAGGGTTTTGGTTTGGACTCATCTCTCTTATTTTCAAGGATCTTTTCTTCTACTGCTTGCTTAGGGCTTCCTTGAATTGTGAAGTCATGTGCCTTATTTCAGCCTGAATGTTTGTTCTCTCGTAAATGGCCCATTGGACCTTTAATGCTTTTGTTTTCCATCCCACCTGCTTGGGAATGAGTGGTGTCTTGTGCCATCATTCTGACAGGACACTGCCATTGCTATATCATTTTGGTTCACAGGTAGGGTGACCAGATGTCCCGTTTTTCAAGGCACAGTCCCGTTTTTTGGGACTTTTTCTTATATAGATGCCTATTACCCCCTCCCCCCCATCCCATTTTTTCACAGTTACTATCTGGTCACCCTATTCACAGGCCACCTACAGCTAGCAAGTTTGATGGGGTTTTTTGTTTGTTTTCATTTTGTAAGGCAGTTGGGCAAAATGGCAAGAAAAATGTAAACAAAAATGGAAATGCAGACGAAAGCCTCCCTCTTCTGGTGCAAGCATTCGTGCTTTTAAGAGAAGACAAACAGTAACGTTTTCAAAAGCACCTAGATTCCTCAGGAGCCTAAAATCACACTGACTTTCATTGTGGTCTGGACTCCTAGGTGCCTACATCACTTTTGAAAATGGTTTAAGGCTTTTGAAAATGTTACCTGAAGTCATCTGCTTCTGTGGATCCTAAATAAAACTTTACAGAAGTGTGGGTGGGGATTCTGCCATTTGACTAGACATCACCAATGTAGGCGCTCACTAGCCCCGTTTACCATCTATAGCAGCAAGACTGGAAAGCATTATTAATGTAGAATTAGACTGTTCCATCTCTGTCTTCTCCCTCCCCTCATTCTTTTGATGCTGAGTGCTTCCAGTTGTGCCCCTACAATCTGTAAACTCTTGACAGTATTTTGCATTTCCCCGCAGTCTCTCTCTTTCTCTGTGAGACTTCACCAGCCTATTAGTGTTAGAATGTGAGTGTTTATTAAATCCAGATATCTATTTATCTATTGGTCTATCTTTATGCAGTTCATATACGGGTATGTCTGCAGAAGCAAAGTCCTGAGTATAATGTTCCATTAGAGTGAAATGTTTACATAAAGGAAACTGAGGAGTTTAGCTATTATAAACCTGGAGACTGTCAGTTTAGTTACAAGAATGTCATATACAGTCTGTGGTAAGCCTTAAATTGAGACCCTTTCCCATGTCTCTCCTTTTATATCTTTCCTTTTCGTCTTCGCTTGTAATCGACCGGAGATGTAGCAAAGGCTCGTTCAAATGTGATGAGAATAGTTAGTGAACATCGTGGTTATTGACAAGACATTGGCTTGGGTATTTGCAGGTGGCTGTTGATAAGCCATGTAGCATGTTGACCAAGTTGGCATCTCTCCTTTAACTTCATACAAAAAAATCCATCAAGATCCCAATTCCAGTTATGCCCAGTTCCAAAATAAATCCATACACAGCCACAGATTTTTTGTTTTGTTTTTCATATTGGAACTGCCACTTATAGAAAGGTGAATGTTATCCTGTCTCAGGCCATCCTGTGGTAAACCATGACTTAAGATATTGGCCTAACAAATGTACAGTACCTGCCTATCTTAGGTATTTATATGAATCACATTACCATAGTTTCTAAGCCCCTAACAATCATGTATTTACCCTCCCAACCCCCATTGTGAGGTAGGGCAGTGCTGTTATCTCCATTGTACAGATGGGGAACTGAGGCGCACAGAAAATATGACATGCCTGAAGTCACACAGGAAGTCTCTGGAGGGGCAGGAAATTAACCTGTTCTTATAAGCCCCAGGCTAGTGCTCTAACCATTGGACAATCCTTTCTCTCTAAGATCACCCTTTCCTTCACCAACTTCTCCCCTGACCTCTGCTGATAGCATTCAAACTGTGATTTTTGGCAGAGAGGGGATTAACTCCCTGGATGGGTCAAGGGGAGGATACCATCCCCTGGGAAAGTGATTTGAAAGTACCTGCCATTTGGTGCAGTCTGGTGCATTCCAAAGGGATAAAAATGCTCTTTAGGAGAATCTTTATGAACTGTGGGTAAAAGTCATCGCAGGCTGGGATGGTTAAAGCAGACTTCAGAGAGGAGATGAATTGCTCCAAAGTCAGCTGGCTCCTACCATCTCCTCTTCAATTCCAACCCTGCCGGCTGAATTCCACTTGGAGCAACCCAGGGGCATGTGAGAGAGACACAATTCATGACAACGTTTTCGGAGAATTTCTGCATCAAACCTGTGGATTCTGCACTTCATTGCCTGCCCAGAGGCCAAAGATTTCCTCCTGTTGGAAAATGGATGCTGTCATATTGCATGGTAACTAACATAATGGTAAGCACTCAGTGTGGACAAGCTGTGGTCATCCCTAGGGTAGCTCTAGGCTTAATCACAGCCAACTGACATGATTTTAAACACAAGGGCTAGGTCATGCTTAGCAATGATGTTAGTTAATGAGATGCCTTCTCTCAATTCTCCCATTGCCAAGGTTTGCTGATCACATGACAAGCTCTCAGCCCTCTGAGAACCATATCATTGTTTGTATATGGACGTACTGTGTGCCCAATTCTCTTTTCACTTCCATTTGTGGAAAATTGGTGTAGCTCTAATGATTTCCGTTAAATTACTCCGAATTTACACCCCTGAGAAAACAGAATCAGAACTGATGCATCTAAGACCATTTTCAATCTCTGGATAAAAAGCCTCTAATTACACCTTGTCTCTCCATCTCTGACCTGCAATTGTAACAGTGCCACAATTTTTTTCCCTTCATCTCTTCTAGCCCATTCCAATAGCAAGCAAAACTTAGGACCAAACCCCCCAAAAGCCAGGAATATGGTTTTGAGGGTTATTTGGGCTCCCATCCATTTAGGGTAGGGGTAACTAGGATCAGGGAGGGCCGGAGTTCGCTGATGGACGAACTGATCCTGCAGGGTTGAGTGAAGGAAGGATTGCAACCCATCCACGTTGCTCTCCTCCTTACTCACTGCTTTCAGATTGCTCATTTGAACTGGGATGTTCCTCTCTTGAAACAGAAGAGCAAAGGAAGGACTCCTCCATCTGCTCCTTCCCCTCCAAACATACACCAAAGACCAACTTTTCTTCCCCACCCCCATATTTCTATCTCCCTCAGCTATCAATGAAAAGAGAGCTGTCACCAAACAAAAGGAAAGAATAACTGAAGCTTTCTTCTCTTTGGTATTTTTCCCCTGAATCCTCTTCTCCCCTCCTTTATTAACATGTTAATCTCAGCCCGCTGGTCTCATGGGTTATATTCCAGCACTTGTACCAGCTGCCTTGGGAGCAAGTCATTTGAAGCTGAATTCACATGAGCAAGGACACCATGCACATGTGCCGCGTCTCCTATATACACACTAGCAAGGGTGTTGCACATTATCGAATACTGGAACACTGAGCTTCATGTGGCTCCTCTGTAAACTGGACTTAGAATCTTTTCTGTGGCACAAATCCCGAGGACATTAGCAATAATAAAAGAAGGGACATGAGCAACTATTTCTGAGGTGTCTGTGCTCTTTGTACAGCATTGGGTTCTCAGCCCGATCTCGTTTTTTGTGGAAAAAAAAGTTGTAACATTTTACTCAACATTTTTATTGAAAACATTATCTGAATTTTTCATTTACCAGAAGCTTGTTTTTTTCCCCAGTGAACCAAACACATGTTGATAACCGCTGCAACAATGTTTTTGCTAAAAATGTTGGTGGAAAAAATTGAAAAAACCCACCAAAATCGTTCTATTTGAGAATTAAACAACTTCAATGTTTTAGGGGGTTTTATGTGAAAGTGCTTTTTCATTTTCCGGCTTACTCTAATTCTCTAGCACTCCTTTCCATTGAAAATTTTCCTTCCAAAAATGAACACCTGGGTTATGTGTTGCTCCTTAGGCCTTAAATATCTTCCACTGTTTTTTCCCGCCTGTGCTTGTATATCCATGTTACCCACTCTTACTGCCATCACATCTCCTATTCCTCTTCAGAGACTGGAGAAAACCAAAGCCTCTTTAATAAACAAACAAAAAAACCCCGCTCCTCCCCTAAACTCTAGTGGTTCAGATAAACTGATTCTGGGATTAAACCACCTCTAGTTTGGGGTTTGAGCTGCAAAACATAACTAATGAGATTTTTGCTCAGTCTTTTTTCACTTCTTCTCCAGTATATTCCCCCTTTGCAGCTCCTAACCTTATTCCTAGTTTTTGAAGCATGGGGATCACCATTCAGAAATGTTTTAAATTACTTTTTTGCTGAGTTCAAGGAAAATGCCAGTGGTGCTAGGGAACAGAGTGGTCAGTTTAATTCACTTCTTTTAACTGGTTCCTCACTCATCTAAATTGCCTCATCTCCTGCATCCCCGTAGAAAAAAAGTCAAGATTGGAGACTTTCTCCTCATCTCATCAAAACACCACTTGTCCTTTCCCCACCCCTTGGCAGGAAGTCTTGCGGAAATCTGATTGTGATCAACAGTGGTAGAGTGGTGTTAGCTTTTGAAAGGCTCCTGTAGAAAATTTTGCACCTCTTCCCATCCTAGCCACTTTCCCAGGAGTTGTGCTTTGAGATCTGCCCAAGGAAGGTGAGATACATGTGCAAAGTAGTATTGTCCTTATTCACTTGGATTGTCAATTAAGCCTTCCGTGCAAGTGAGAATAGGAACATGGCTTCACTTGGGGAGGTTTCCTTCATTTTCCTCTACAGCAGAGTCCAGACTCAAATAGCCCCTGTCTCTTGTGTGTCTAGAAATCATGGTTCCTTCAAAGACCAGCTTTATTTCCTGTAGTCCTGGAAAGTTCTTTTTAATGCAAGAAGGACACTTGATTATTAAACACTGCAGCATTTGAGCTAATCTGTTCTGCTATATTGTTAGTATCATCACTGGAAGCTGGAACTTCTGAGGCACATATTACTAAGCCCCATTCCAGGTAATACCCTGCCAAGGTTAGTCAAAGAGCAATCCACTAACAACAACCTTTTAAATGTATCAGAGACATACTCTGCACTTCTGCAGCATCTTCCATCCAAGTCTTCTATTCTAACCAGGTTCTTTTCTCATGACCATATCTGAGCACCTTCCAGAAGTATACTAAGCATCAGTATCTGTGTCTTCCAGCACCTTAATGACACTAATGAATGAAGCCTTACAACACATCTCCTGAGGTGAAACCCACTGTTATCCCTAGTTTACAGATGGGAAAACTGACACATTGAGGAGACAAAGATGGGGTGGGGAGGAATTGTTGAAATGGTCTGCAGGATTTTGTTTCAAAAAGTGGAAGGGGCTGAGGTGACTCCATCTCATGGATTTGTGGTGTTCTCTCTGATGGCTGACACGCTTAACACGAACCTGGCTTCCCTAGCCCTCATGCTACATTATTATTAACCAACCACAGTTCAGCATTTTTCTTTAATTTCCCCTAAGATTACAACCAGGGCAAGTTTGCTGCTGCTTCAGAACAATGTTTCTCCGATTACAACCTATGCTGACAATTATAGTGATTTAAAACCAAACTAATTGTGAAGTACTTTGATCATGCTTAGCACAACTTGTGGTTTGTAGACTGAAAATAGTTGAAAGGAACCATTAGAATCACAATTTCCCTTTAATATAAATTTTATGTTGATATATAATGTATGATTTTAATGTTAAAATTAACCTGGTGATTCCCTCCCACTTGCCCCCCCCCCCAATTCTGCTTCTTATCTAAATATTGCTGCTGGTCTGATTTCTCTACCCTTTGGATTAACAGTTCCTATGCAATTTGTTTTAGCTTAAGCCCTACTTTCCTTATGTATTTGCTTTCAGTGAGAAGAATATTCTGAATTATTTAGTCACTGATTTTGGAACATTGTTCTTTTTTGTTAAATGTAAACAGAACCGTTGACAGTACAAGTTATTTTCTTACAGAAGCAGTATTAAAGCTGGCATCTGACCTGCCACAGGAGAGATTACAGCGGAGTTGGAGCAGGAGAAATTATGTGCTACCGTGAGGATTTGTTCAAATATAAATGCCCTCACAATCTGAGAAGTCTGAATCATTCATTCCATTGGCTCAATTTTTGTTAACTTAACACAAACAATTAGTCTTTCTGTTGCTCTTATTATATTTTATATTCACATGACAATTTCTATTGTGGCCATTTGTTTTTGCAATAATAACAAAAGACATGGGCTGGCTGCAGTAAAATATTTTCCGAACAACTGATTTTAATAAAGAGTTGCGCTTTTGTATGTATTTTGATTTTGCATTGATTTGTTTAGAATACTCCTTGAGTAAAACTGGCAGGGAAACACATATGTTGGGACTTTGAGTGAATTTATTTTTAATTTCTCCCCTTTATAGTCATCCACTTCTGGAACAATCCCACATCCAGAGCTATTCAGGGCTTTTACTGTCTCTGATCCAATGTGCTTATTTTAAGTTTTATTTCAGGTATGAGTGGCTGGTTCAAAGGGAGGTGCACATGTTGGCCCCATCCAAGATCTGGCGCCTCTCTGCCTGGGAAACCTGAGAGTTTCTGTCCTTGCTTATGAACCGTGACATCTGTGCATTCCATGGGTGCTGACCCTTGGGGTCAGAGGTCACTCCAAGGTCAAGCAGTTTCCTCTTTCACCACCAATAGAGACCTTGACTAGAGGTAAATTATGTTGCAGTTTAAGGAAATAATTTGAAACACTCTTGTAATTATAATAAATTTTGCTGTTTACATTTTAATCTTCAACCCTTTCACCCTCTGGTCTCTTGTGTTTTTTTTTTAAAAAGGGGGGGGAATTATATATTTAACAGAAAAACTCCTGCCGTGATGGACAGTCGAATAAATAGCTTGAGTTCCAATACACAGTTATTCCTGTGTCTGTATCTCCATTCAGGATGAGTATGCATTTTTGTAAGTGTAAGGTCTTCAGATAAGTATGTTCATGCACTAGACTGGAGGTATAACATAAGGGATGCCACATGATTCCTAGAATTCCATGTTGAGCAACTGTAAAGTTACATGGGGGCAAAATCCTAGGGACTTTATTCATACAAAATTCCAGTTAACAAAGTTTATAGTAAAGTAGGACTTCAGGGTTCAGCTCATGCTTTGGAAAAAGGCAGAGGTTATACTGAACATAGTTCAATCATTGTCCCTTTCTGCTCATGAAACTGAAGGAGATGAGAAGAACTTTCATACAGAAGAAGAGGCTCCAGTACATTGGATGGGAAAACAAAAATTCTGTTACCTTTCAGCTACATTTCCTTACTCTATTTGCAAGTTAAGCAATTTGTGTTTGCATACAGTTGCTCTCCTACAGCCCTGTTTCTCCTTTTATCTGTTGCCCAATGCCATCATAAAGCTGAATTTGTGGCAACATGCTAATTACTATGGCAGGAGGCTGTGATTATATAAATAAATACAGGATCAATCACTGCAGGATCAAAGCAGAAGAAGGAAAAAGGATGTTCTTCTGAATAAAGCACAGGGCTGGCAATTACAAAATCTGGGTTCTGTTCTTGACTCTGCTACAGACATGCTGGGTGAATTCGAACAGTCTCGTTGGGCATCAGTTCCTCAAT
Organism: Chrysemys picta bellii; assembly: GCF_011386835.1. Taxonomy (NCBI): domain Eukaryota; kingdom Metazoa; phylum Chordata; order Testudines; family Emydidae; genus Chrysemys; species Chrysemys picta. The sequence continues at coordinate 16,443,396 of NC_088805.1, read as the reverse complement.
CTGTAAAATGGGAATTAAATTACCTAGTGCTCCTATTAGTGGTGTTATGAGGCTGCTACACTTGAAGGATTGTGCCTGTATGAAGCACAGTCAGTCAGTAGAAGCAATATGGCCAAGGGCATAGACATTGAAGTGTTCTATTCCTGGCTCTGTTACTGACTTTCTGGGTGACCTAGCGCAGGTAATTTAACCACTCTGTGCCTTAAGATTGCCATCTGTAAAATGGGGATAAAACATACCTGCCTTTGTAAAGTCCTTTGAGATCTACAGCTGAAAGCTGCTATTTTAATTCTAATAAGTATTATTATATTAGTGCTATGTGCCCACAGAAACTTGGATGAGGGCTACTTATGAGGAAGGCCATCTCTTCAGGAACAGGAATAGGGAAAACTGAACATGAGCTAAAGATACTCACCAGCAGGTAGGGAGATAAATCCAGTTTCAAAATAGCCACTGTAAGGCTGCAGCAGCTTGGCTTTGTCAAACGTAAAGGACCACACCTTCCCCAGTCCAGAAAGGCATGCTGGGAAAAAAGCTCCTATAAGAAGGCAGTCCTGTAGTGGGGAGGTTAGTAGGAAGAGGCAGTTACTAAGGCAAGTTCTCTGGGGGAAATGGGTTGCTTCAACATTGACTGTCTTACCTAGAGTCAAGTGCTATTGAAGTGTAAAGAATTACCAAGATGAGCCATGAGGCTAGTCCCTTATTAAACACAGCCATGGGAGTAACAGCAATGGGAATACAGAAAAATACAGGACAGGTCTAGCTTTCTGGTCTAAATGTGCTTGTTTCCAAGTTTGCTCCATTGTGAAAGTCCTTCTCTGAGGGGAAACCCAACTCTCTGCCATTGGTGCAATCACATGCAGGTTGTGCTGGGAGAATGAAAGGGATACTTCAGCTTTTGCCTTTCTGGCCAAAGTCTTCCACTGGCTGCACATGGAGCTTTCCTATAAGTCAATGGGAGCTATACACTTATCTCCCCAGGCAGAAGTTGGCCCTTACATTTCTTAGCCAATGTTTAGTATCTGAAATCCCTGTCCTACTCCAAAGCAGAGACTTGAAATGGACTGAAGTTGCAGAGGTTGGATAGGAATTGGAAGTTCTCCAGAGTTCAGATCTGGGCTTTGATTAGAGGCCATCTCTTGTAAAGGTATGCCCTCTTATTTTGTCCCAGGGAGCTAACAGAAATGAATGGCTTAAGCCTATATCTATTTAAAGTCATCAGCAAAACTCCCATTGAGTCCAAATGGGATCAAGCTATAAATCTGTGATTAAATGGACAAATTAGAAATTAACCAGCTACTTCCTTGTTCAAATGCTAGAAAACATTGGTCCTCCTTGTCTTCTTTGACCATGAAAAATAAACCGTGTATGGAGTAATTCACAAATGTTGTTGAAGCAAATCCTTTCTAGATGAGTATTAAACTGGTAAATAGCTGATAAACTGGGAATTGCTTAACTTTGTTTTGTTTTGTTTTGTTTTAGTTGGTAGTTAACTGCTACTGCCAATCTGTTCTGGTCCCAGATTTGACCTAATTTACAACTGGTATAAACTAGTGTGAAACAATCTACATCTTTCATTTTCATCCGCTGTTTTGTTGCTGAAAGACTTATACAAATAATCCCTGTGTTTTACTATAAAGGGGCATCACACACAGCATGGGCTGGAGATGGATTAGATGAACTCCCCATCTCTAGTCTTCAGGATTAGATTGGTATCCAGTTTCAGACAGCAACCAGAGCAGACTGGCCACTCCGATTATCTGGTATGGCCATTCCTGTGTTACCTGTATGGTGAGAGCTCAAAAATCATTTGGTTAGTGGGCTCCCTTGGGTGCTCTCTAGCAGCAGCAAGTATCTATAATTAGGACCAAATTCTTCTATCAGGGAACGCACGTCAGTGCTAATCCAGAGTGGCTGCCCAATGGAGTTACTCTGGATGGATGAACACCGGCGTAAATGACGCTAGAATCTGGCTCTTAGACTGCAATGCAAGCTTTTATTTTCTAACTTCTAATAGGGTTTGTGGAAACAACGGAAAGCCAGGAAAAGAGAAGTGAAAAACTATCACTAAAAAGATTGATGGTGCCCTTCTCTCGTCCAAAGGTGCCCCTGGAGCCTATTCCTCCCTCTTCCCTGAGGAATTACAGTGTCACAGTGGGCCATGGTTACAGTTCTAAGGCCACGTTTCCCTGGGAACTTAACCACAGCTTCATGCCTGCCCCATTAGCCTATGATACTGCAGGATTGTGCTGCTCTTAGTAGCCTATTCTCCTTTTAAAGCCCCACCCTTTCTCTCTGGGGCTAGAATCTGTGTATATTACAGTGATGTCTTTCCCGTTACGAGAGGGAAGGTATAACAGAAAGCCATGAATTATGGGCTCCGGAGACAATGGCATATAAGAGCACATTAAGCATTAGGACTCTTATCGGTCTCACTGTCAAATACTTAGAAAGCATTTTTTAAAAGGATACCCAAACTGCAAATCCTCTCGCTTCCCTCACACAAAAGGTCCCCAAGGTTTAACCAGGACTGTTGGTGCGACTCAGGTGTGCAGGGCTGGTGCCCATACAGGTGTGCACATCAGACTCAGACTATAAACTGAGTTGCCCTGCCCTTTTCTGGTGTGGAAAGGCAGAAACATGTGTAAAGACCACACAAACCTGGCCAAAAAGCAGCCGCGGAGCCCATGTGATATCCCTCCCCTTGCCCTTGAGCCTGGAGACGCTCCTCCACATTAAGATATGTCACACAATGAAGCTCAGCAGGTGAGGGAGGGTGGCAGGCTGGGAGTAAGGGGCAGAACCAAAGGGCAGCTGTTCTGGGCACCAGCATCCTTAAGAAATGTGCAAATGTTACAGTGGAAAATTCATGGGAGCTAATAGTGCTCATAGCAGTATTAATTCCCACTCCGTGGTTCCCACCCATCTCCAAGCAGGGCAGTGTGTAAGCACAGACTCAGCTCCCACACACTAGCTGTCGGACCAGGGGAAAGAGGAGACAAAAGAGTGCTCAGAGAAGCTTGCCCATGCCGATCTCTCATTATCCAGGAGGCTAAGGCCTGGGTTCCAATGGACGTATGAGTTTTGCATAGATAGGAAGAGACAAGCCAGGGTCCCCTTCACGTGGCCACCATCCCCTTGCCCCCTGACAGGAGAATGCCTTGGGAATTCTTTCCTTTTCCTCCCTAAGGGGTGATTCAGACCCTTATCCTCAACTGAATTCCTTGAAGATTTTCAAACTGGTCTGGCTAAATCTGTTTACAATCATTTCCCCCATTTATCGCCTCCTCTTACCCTCTTTAATTTTGGCCCTAGCCCCACAATTTATCTATATGCCTTTTGTCTTACACTGTATGTAGTATTCTTTACAGAGGGTTTTGTCACTGTGAGGTTGCAGCATTGATCTAATTTATTCCAGGTACCTCCCACTTGTTGAATTGCAACCTTAGCTGTTAGAATATTTGGATGGAAACTCAAGCCTTGATAGTTAATATAAAGCTCAGTTGGTGCTCTGGTAAGTACATACACTGCAAAGGAGGATTCTCTGCAGATGAGGAAATGGAGCAGCAAACCAGCAAGTCTTTCTCATCTCTGGTTTCTAAAATTCTACACTGCTCACATGACAAGTGAAACATGCACTGTGCTGCTGGTGCACGGTATGGACCCTGGTTGCCAATAAAGTCAGAAATGGATGAGTTGGGATAAACACCCCGTGGCCTGAGCTTCAAAGTAGTCTCAGCAGTAAACATTGCAGACTGGTGACAGTTCAGGAAAAGGAAAGAGGCAAACCAGGCTGAAGTCTTGTCTTGAGATCTGGAGGAGCCTAGCTAGACACCTTATGCTCTATTCTGCCTTATATCCTTGTACATGAAGCCAGGCTGATTCCAAATGGCCATCTTGCTGTTTAGTTAAGGACACTGGCAATAATAAAAGAAGGGACATGAGCAACTCTGTTTCCGAAGCGTCCGTGCTCTTTGTACAATATTGTATTTCTCTGCCTGATCTCCAGTTTTTCCAGATTGGTACTCTTTTCCTGAACCAATGCAGATTATGTTGGCTCCAGTATTCTTTTCCTCCCTCTCTGCAGGGCACGGCAGTTCAGAATGACCAGTTTACTTCATCCACTCAGATTATCCATTTATCTGCTTCTGGCCTGCAGTCTGAATCTGCCCTTTTTGCATTCTATATTCCCATCAAATTACTTTTGACTACTGCAATAGAGGGAGAGAGAGTTACCTTTCTTTCTCTCATGGTGTTATCAGGAACCAAGGAGTTTCATGGTGCTTGTTATTCAGGAAAGAGGGAATTTGCACATTTGGATAGGCACTAGAGAAAACTGGTGCAAAGTATTGAAGACTGGTGGAGAAAAGGGGTTTTAAATTTAGATCACATGCTCTTCAGGGCAGGGCCTGTCTCTTACTATCTGTATGTACAGTACCTAGCACAAAGGGGTTCCTGATCTCAGCAGCTGCCTGTAGACACTACCTTAATGTGAACAACAATAGCATTCTCAACAGGGCAGATTTTATACAAATGCCCTGTTTAGTCAACGGAATAACTTTGCACTCCAAGAGTGCTTACTGCACACTGAAGAAATTGGTATATTCTCCCCAGCTCATTATTTATTTTATAAGAGTCCTGCCTGCAGTAAAAGGAACAATCTTTCTGACCCTCTGCCCTAGCGAAAGGCACATTTTGTGTGTCGAACGGTTTCAGAAAGTTAATGGCAAAGTGCACGTTACTAGTCCAGCAGAGAAAGCATTTGTAAACATCATCACTATCAAAGAGAACTCGAGCTGCAAAGGCTGTTTTTCGCCTTGTGAGTTCATGTCTGTAAATGACTAATTGGTAAAGTTTTATCTGCAGAAGGTGGTTGCCGGTGGAAGATATTTACAAGAAAGAAAAGCAGGAAATAATTCATCTTCAGAAGCCGAACCTCGTCTGAGATGGTTGTGAGTTGCAATGGGATTTAAAGATGGCTTCATTTCCTTTACAAAACAATGTTAGGGGTCTTATCCCTGTTTATATTATAGTCCTTTTACACACCCAGAGAGATGTAACGGGGATATTGTACAAATGAGAATCAGGCCCTCGCTCTCTGGTCAAAGAATCACAATTAAACTATAGACATCTTTTTGGACTCCACCCTTGAGTCCACTTGTTACACTTATTACTGATTTGTCCAAACCAAATAAGTTACAATACATTGAAACAAAGAATTGTACAATGAAAAGCAACAATATGCGTTATATTATTTCACAGGGTTCACAACATATCTCCCATCCCCCCCCCAAATTAATTTTCTTTAAAAACAAAATAATATCTTGCTGTTATGGCCTTGAGTGTAAAGTTTTCCTTTAGGCCATGAAGTTGTTAAAATCATTTCAAATGAGCCTGACATTTAGTCTTCACTGCAGGAAACATTGCTCTACCTATCTGGAATAGCTCTTATCAGGAAAATAGTGCTCACTACCTCTGCTGAAAAACCAAGAGGTGACTCTTTAAAATAGTTATATGACCTTTAAAAAGTACACAAAATAAAAGAACAACAAGGATGTTGGAATCCCCATTAGTTAAATGACCTCCTAGGCTTTCATAGGGCTATGGATGTATTTAACTAATAGGAAACATCACCCAGTCTGATGCCTGTCTTGGAAGCAAAATAGGGATAATTTAGTATGAGGAGTGATTAATGTCATTTACTTACTCATTTTGTTATAGCTGTTACTGAATTTAAAATGCTACTCACAAATTAAACATTTTACAACCGTTTTGTTCCTAATTGGTTGCAGATCACAGATTTCCTTTAAACATAATGGCTGTTTAGGTGGTGGGGTTTGAAATGCACATTGTTTTTTTACAATCACTTTTGAAGTTTTGAGAATTTGTTTAATTTTGATGTATTTCAGACCAAGGCATAAAATCTCTTTATATGACTCTGTTGTTTCAAAATGTGGTTTTAATGCATGATGTTCCTTATTATTGTGATTCAGACTTGGCCATTTTATATGATATTTATATATGAGATACATGTTGTCCGGATCATTATTTGGAGCAGGATAGATAATTATGAGCTTAGTGAAAACACATTCCCATTCACACATGGAGTCTGAGGATTTGGGGGTTTGGGTTCCCCCTAGATACACTTTAATGTTAGGTTTAATTCAAATACAAGTGATAAGAGAGTAAAGGAGCATATATCCCTGTGTGGTTGTGACCAATATGAATGGCTGTGAACAAGCAGAGAAAAGTTAACATTCTCTTTTCTAGTCTGTTCCACCAGGGTGAAAACCAACAGCATTTCAGTAGAGACCAGTAACATCTGAAAGTGAGCAGTGAAACTAACACAAGGTGTGTTCAGAGCCAATTAACAGCAGTAAGTAATAAAATAATAATAATCAAGAATCAGAAGTGATGCTGGAAGCTTTGGAAGTTATTTTGCTACATCTGAGACTGTCTTGTACCTGACTCAAACCAGATTAGACAAAGCTAACCTGCCTACTCAGATGAAATCCTAATAGTTTGTTTTAATGACTTTCAAGATGGTTTATATATATGTGTGTATATATATAAACTTATGTACAAATATGTCCCATCCCTTCACCTAAATCTTTACATGTGAATAGGTAAGACAGTCTCAGATGTAGCAGAATAACTTCCAAAGCTTCCAGCATCACTTCTGATTCTTGATTATTATTATTTTTTAATTCCTGACTGAGATTCTTGATTTTATTTTAAAGATTGTTGTTGTTGTTCATCATTGCTTCCACTGAAGCTTGGGTCAAAAGCACATTGATTGAACCAGTTGACTTCTAACAAGAAGTGCAAGTTGTGCTTTTTATTAGTAAGATTAAGTCATTCAAATATTCAGAAGACAGTGTACAATTAAGGATTCTCCCCCCCCCCCCATATAGTCACCAGTTAGTAATATAAAAAAAACCAGCTGTCTGGTTGGTCATATCACTTACCAGAAGATACTTATCTGCCTAATGGACTTCTTCATTAACTAAATCTATTGAACATCTACCATCAGTTCTGAGAAGGAACCTTTCGGTGGTTCTGTCACCTACTGCACTTTATTGCCTTCATTTCCACTTGACATTCGTTATTGTCTTCTTAGAGAAAACTTTGTCAACTGATAGTGTTCACTCAGTTTCTTGGAGTGTGTGTTAATATATTCTGAAAAGGCTTTAAAGTATCTTCCTTTATTTCATAATTAGAATATTTGTTCTGTGATTATCCAGATAGTGTTTGCTTATAAGGGTCTTATAAGGTCAGCTTGGGAGATACATTTGGATATTTCATGATGGTCTAAACTCAGTCCATTACTAAGAGTAGACCCAGACTCTTGCTATTCTCCAATTAGCTAACCCAGCACTAGTTATGTTAGTTACTAAATTCATCTAGTAAAACAAATGAATTTTTTGAGAAATAATGTTTTGGAAAGTATCTTGAAAGGGAATTGTAATCGGACCAATTTTAACAGATTGAAACTACTGTCTAATCCGATCTCCACTTATAGAAAATATGACTGTCCTACAAAGAGTTCATTTATGGTAAGCTTTATGTATATTTGCTCTGGGTTTGGCTAAAGCCATAATCCTAATAGTTTAGAGCTCTGGGTGAAGAATTAGTTTTGTGTGTGTATGTTTCAGGTAAAGGTTTCAATTAACATAAAGAAGCTCTAGGTCTTAGATAAATGTTTTTAACTATAGATTGGTACCTTCAAACAGCACTTGGCTGTTTTTAGGTGCATATAACACCAACATGTAATTGCTGTTTATTTCTCATTCACATGAAATGCATACATATATTTCCCAAGCATGATAAAGGTCTAAAAGTGCTTGAAATATTTCAACTTTTTTGGACCTTTAGCACATGCTACTTTCCTGTGGTTAAATGCACAATGTATTTGAGGAATTGACCAAATGAATTCTGTACATCAGAAAATTATTACTCAGAGCTTGTTAATACATTTGTTTCTATTCTACACTTGAACCAACATCAGATTGTTTAAGTAGTCTGGCATCTTTCATTGTAAATGATGAGGAATAGTAGATTATAATGAAATTTAGGTGCTCTGCTCTGTTAACCTGAGGAGTCTGAAGACTGGATATTGACTAAAAAATGGTATTTGAAATATAATTGCACCACTGGTCTAAGGTTGACTTTAACAATTAGCATCCAGCTTCAGACTAAGTAATTAAACAAAATATCAATAGCAATTTGTTTAGATTTCTAAGAAGAATAAATCACACAAGTATTAAAGGTGAGGGAAATTAATTCTGAAACAAACTTTTGAGTAAATGTTGCTTGTAATAAAATATCATTGGTACAAATGAGCAAGACTGGGGTTATAGTTAAGCTAGAAAGTATTTATTGAGGCTGCAGGTTAAAACCAAAGTCATATTGGTTAACAAATAAAACCAAATGAAACCAATTTTCAATTCATTCCTAGAACTTAATTCTGTACTGCTGCTGAGTAAATTTGTGTTAAGTAATGTTAAGTAAAATTGTGAACACATCTTTCCACTGTTTGCAATTTTTTTTTAATTACAATCCATGAAATGGTAGAAATAAAAGAATATAGTGTAACACACTCACCCATTTTATCCCAACGAATTATTAATTTGGGGGTACACAAGTCTTGTGTATTAAACCATTTGTTTAATATTCAACTCAAACCTTAAGTTTATATAGTGTGTTTTGTTAGATCAGCTATTTTTATGCATGTAAAATTGATTTGCATCAGGTGATTTTAAAAAAATCAGTATTATAGATAAAGGGGAAAGATGTTTAATTTTTAGTACAGTAACAAAAATCTGCGTTAGTATTAGACACAGACATTATGTATCAAAGTTATACACACAATAAACATAAAGACAGTCTATATGTTTAGCACATACGTTATTTTATAGATAAAATAAGAAAGGGGAAACCTTTACAATTACTTATTTTGATATTAAATTCTTAACTCAGAAGTGAGGTGTGTCCCTTAGGTACATACTACACAATACCCTGCTGATTTTTCCCATTTGGTTAGGGCTAACAGAATTATATTATTTGGCAACTGTGGTATGTGAATAAAGAGGTATTTTTTCCAGTGAGTTTTCTTGAATGTCAAACAGATCAGAGTATTACAAAGTCTGTGAGATAAGCATATTAAAACTTGCAAACAATTGAGTTTAGAAAATTGTTTGTTAAGATCAATTCTGGAATCCTGTGAACTAGGCTCTCTTTTCCATACTGTCTGGACTGTAGGTCCTAACAATTATTTTTTTTAAATTACAAGAGGAAAAATGTTCATGGGGAAGGAGGGAGTAATTAAATCCCACATTTTGTTGTGATCAAGTTTTGTGGATTGTGTTTATTTAATGAAATAACCTGAATGTTTCCCATTGATACTAAAACAAAGAATGAGATCCTGAAACACTTGGAAGTGTGTATTTTGTTGCTGTTGTACACTCCTAAGAAGTGCTTTAATCTTTTAAAACACAATTGTGTTCTGTCCCTGGCCATCTGAAAGTTCATTTTAACTGTTTGGCATTGCAAGATGACCCTTTTCAGAAACAGTTTAAAGTTCAAATTCACACCAGTATGAAAAAATATCTCCTTGTGATTTTAGGTAGGGGGCTTATTTGTAAATCTTCTTTGTGAAACAATTATCAATCTATAATAGCAAAATAATAAAATTTACTTAAAATATACTTCCTTAGAAAAGTTCTTTGTGTTTAAAATGTTGTTTATTACACACACAAAAATGTGGACTCTCTAAACACAAAATATTGGGAATCTTTCCACTATGTAGTCTGAGCAACTTAAAAATAACTTCTGTATTAATATTAATCAATCAGAAGTGTTAGGATTATTCTGCTTTAAATAAAAAACTTTAAGTAAGAATTATGGAACACATTAAAATAACAATGTAAAATAAAATATGACACCAACCAAAATTAGAGAATCTATTTTTTTCTTTTAATTTAAATAGTGAATATTAGCTATAAAAGAAATTCATTTAAAAATTATTATATGAAGTAACTTCTTTATTTTCAGTACCTAGTTAAATTATCCTATTCAGAATAGAGTACTCTTGAAAAATAATAAACTTAATCTCGATATACAGCTAAACTAATTCCAAACAAATATAACTCACTGACAACACAGAATTTAGACAAGAAGTGCAATTACACCGGTAAATATCAAACTATTTTATTGTTCAAGCCAATGTGAAATTTGAGAAATCTACTAGATTTCTTCACCAGTTATTGCAGTAACCTGGGGATGTTTTTAGATACATTGACATGAAGTGTTGCTGATTAAATAGGTATTGAACTTCTTCGATTTTTTTTAAATTTTAGATTGAAATGAAGCTTTAACATATGGCTGTAAAGTATTTGTTCCTCAAAGTGACCACTGAGAAATGCTTGCATTCTAATGAGAGAACGTAGCTAATTCACTTTTTTGCCCCCATGCCAAACTTCTGCAATATTTCTGTGAGCTAACCTTTATCCCCCTTCTGGACTTGTATTGGTCTCTGCTAGAAAGCAAGTCAGCTGTAATTACTTACAGGTGAGTTATTCCATACTCATGAAATAGCTCTATGAAAATGATGTTATTGAATTGAAATGTAGATGGCAGAAACACATTGATTTATTTTGCATGTTTTTAAATGCTTAACAATCACTTCTACTTCCCCCAATAGTAAAGAAAATCAGGATCTAGCAGAGAAAAGAGTTAACATGAAGTCCACTTGTAAATTGAATGAATACAATTTGAGCATTTTTTAAAATAAATAGATTTAGAAAAATAAAAAAAAAATCAACTCATGTTCAGAGTTGAATTGTAAAAGGTTATCCCTTCTTTCCAAACAGTTGGCTATTTGACACAAAGCTGCACAGCATCTCTGCTAGCTTACCGTTGAAACTAGTTGAGAAATGAATTTGTTTACTTTGTTGTGCTTTTTTGAAAGTGCGGGTAACTCCACCCATAATTCTGCAACTCCCCCCCAGCAATTTCTTTTTAACCTTTTAAGCACTGCTAATGATTCCAGAGCTTCTCTGACAAGAGATGCTCAAACCAGGTACATTTTTATTGCCCTCAACCAAAATAAAACACATACAACCATTGGCTTCCAACCTGATCCCATTGAAAATTTGACCCCAACAGCTGTAAAAATAGGTGTTGTTGCAAACCCTATCCAAAGTTGCACTAACCATGTGTTTGGTAAACACCAACACACAGCAGCCCAGAGATTGTGTGTGTTTGTTTGTGGAGGGGGGGAGTACAGATTTTGTTTTGGTTTTATAACAGCCATACAGAGCTCTGGCTATTGATTTTCGGGCACATGAAAGGGCTTTTTTACAGGCCTTCCCTGTGGAAGGGAGAAGCAGTAAAAGGTGATGCCACCCACTCCGAAGGAATGCTATGCATGCAATTAGGAGCAAACTCCCAGCTAGGGGGTTAGAATTCAAAGCAAGGCAAAGGCTCCCCACCTCCCACAAACAACAAATCCATTAAACCTACCAAAGCCATCAATACTGATCAATGCGTCCGGGGGCCCTTAACCATTTCAGTACTCAGGACCTTTCCCCTTCCAGGTGACAGCCGCCTCCCCTCCAACACACAACTGGCTGAATTTCCCAGAATAAATAGCTATTTGTTTACTATTTTTACACACACACACACTCCGGATGTGCACTCGGTGCATTGCAGCCAGTCTCATGAAATGCCATTAAGTGAAACTAACTTCAAAAGGCTGGCTGGGATGGCCAACAGTGAAAAGCCAGCCTTTTAAAACAGGGCTCACGTTGATGGTTGGTCGAAGTACAGCCTGCTCCCAGTTTTTTGCCCCGCAATAGGAAGACAACCTAAAGCTGAGTTTTAAAATAGAATAATCAGAAAGACCCAACAAATCTGTAGCAGTGAAGTGGTTAATCAATACCAGGGCTGCAGGCAGAAGGAGGGGCAGGGTGGGAGGAGGATAAAAAAATGCAGAAAGGAAGGAAATGGAGGGAGTGAGAATTAGACTCACTATAAAACCTCCTCATTCTGATTTACTAAAAAAAAAAAAAAAAAGGGGAGGGGGGGGTGAGCTAGCAAGCAAGCAAGCACAGTAACCTCTTTTCCTGTGGAGAGGATGTTTATTAGGGATTGTACTATGTATGTTTTTTTAACTATTAGTTCCATGGAACCTTTGAGATCTGAGGTGGGAAAGTCACTTGAATGTAAAATACATGGAATTAGACTGATTTTTGTATTTGCTTTGCCTCTGCTCATTTTTCTACATTCTTCATTTCCCCTCCTGCCCTCCCTCATTCATAACTTGCATTTAATAACTGTTTATCTCATTCATCACTGCTCCCTCCTTTCCCTAAACACTGTCAAAACCGAACACAAGAGCCTGCTTTATAAAGGTTTGATCAGAAGAGATTTGGGATCTTTAGGGTAATTGCATTTGGTTACCTGCAATACATTTTTAACCTATTGATTGGATACATTTATGGAAACCTGAATGGGATTTTTGGCCATCTTTTAGATTTGAGATGGTCTTTAGTTAACAATGTTTTTATTTTATTTTATTTTTAGGAAAGAGACTAGGAGATTTCTTTGGTTTTCCTATTTTTATTCTGCAGATGGGAGAATATTATTAAGAAAATTGTACATTTTTATCATATTATAATAATTTATCCACCTAAATAAGCATATATGTGTGGGGGTGAGCTGAGGCATATTTAAAACTTTTAAAAATAGTTTCTGACAGTTTTTAAATTGCTGTAACATTTCAGTCATTTTTTGGGGGTCATGAATAGTTCTTTTGTTTTTTACTTTTTGAAAACTCCCTTTAACCAGTTGCTTTTTTAACAAAACATATATTAGGATTGAAAAAAATGAATAATGAAACGACATCTTGTATTGCAATGATGCAGACACAGTGAGATTTTAAGTTATTTTATCCCATCACATCTGACCATTCAAACAACACGTTTTGTAAACTTCTTAGTTAAAAAAATAGGGGTAAAGAAGTTATACATTTTAATGGTAGACTGACAGTAAGGATAATTCAAATTGATATTTAAATAAGGGGTTGACTTGAAGAAGGATCACATTCGTGTAGAAAAACCTGTGTCAATGTGTTAAAAGTGAGGAATGTGAAGGGTTTAGAGAATACCAGTAATGCTTTGGTTTCACTCTCCAAAGCCCATGTAAAATAGTGACAATTTTTTTTTTTAAGTTGAGGCAAACCAAACCTCAAATCTGTTTGAGCTTAAACATTAGTACTCAATGCTGCCCTGTGAACATTTTATGAATGTATTTGTTCCTGTCCCCCACTAAGTTTTATCAATTCCTTTTGAATCTAACTTCACATTTTTGTTCACAGGACTGTTTGCAGCTCATGAGCTGGGAATAAAGGCAAAACACAAAATCAGATCTAAGTCTTCCTAATTTATATTAATCTTCCACCAGGAGGGATTGTAAAGTTAATTCATAACAGTCTCTGTAAATACTTTGGAAACTTTGTTAAATAATTTTGCTGCCTCCAAGTTTTCTCTTTGTCTCTCTCTCTCTCTCTCTCTCACACACACACACACACTGACAAAACACATGTATGTTCTAGGTCTAATTAGGAAGAGTTTATATGATTTTGTACATGTGTTTTCACACTCATGCTAATTCTGAAGTGTGTGACTGTGCAGTTAGTGTGGGGCTATTTTAACACTGCAGATGGGAGAATATTGGTACGAAAATGGTAAATAATGGTGTTAAGAAGTAGATTAAAATTAAAAAAGTGCTTTGTTGCAGCAGGGGTCTCATTAGGAAATAGTCATGCCTGTCTGCCACAGATTTAAAGCCTTTCACCACACCAGGCCTTGAACTGAGGCAGATATAGTTTAAGCAAACGCATCAGAGTCTCCACCCCCTGTGATATCAGATAGAGTTACACTGAAAAAAAACCACCCCAAGATCTGAGGGCAAAAATCAGCACTGCTTCCTTCCCCTCCACATTCAAAAATATATATTTTTATTTCTCTCCCCCCCCGCCCCGTTTTAAACTTTTCAAAGCCTCCTTGTTAAAACAAAACAACAACAAAAAATACCCTCCGTGGTTCAGACTCCCTGTCCAAAGAAGAGGCACAAAACATTACTTTTAGAGTGTAAAAAAACACCTCACAACCAAAACAAAACCCCCTCAACCCAGGCCTTTTAGCAGATCAGGGAAGAGCACATTTGTAATAGCTTTGGGAGGCAAGTAAATACCAAGGACTGGAAGCGAAAGGTGGGTGGTGGAAACTTTTATTAACTTAATTTACAATTTGGTCAAAATTAAATTGATAAACACATTCTGGTTTTGCTGTCAAGTTACACATTTTTAATGTAAACTTCCAAGGCAGTTGCCTTTCTTCATGACCTGTCATTTCCTGTATAGCCACAATAATATATTAGTTAAATGTATAGCAGTGGATTTACATGTATGTGTCTCTCTGTGTATGTGTGTATATATATATATATATATATACACACACACTATACATATGAAAGACACTATACTATGTATATGAAGTACACTATGTATATATAGTAAATAAGTACAAAGCATTTTGTTTAAAAGCTTGGAAAGTCACCATGCTGAAAGAAAAAACAACAGCACACCAAGTATTCTTGGCATTCAAGACAAAGCTAGCAAGGCAATACAAATTGAAAGGTTTGTGGATGACTCAATGTGGGGCAGAAAGCTTCTATGTTTAATAGATTTGAGGCGAGGGTTGGGGAGGAATGTAATAATGGAGATACAGGTCACAAAAAGATCTACAAAAATAATCTTATTCTTACCTGCTTATTATGATTTTTATTTAACTCTGGTTGGTGCAATTGAAAACATTTATCAATGTAGTCTAGCAAGAACTTCTAGAGAGTTCCAAGTTTAAGCTGTATTCAGAAAGGAATGATCTGTATGGTATATAGGGGCTCACCTTTCCTCCAGGAAGCACATCTTTCTTTTGCTGCAAGATATGTACTTTTTCCCAGCAGTAAAGTGCCAACCCCACAAAAAAGCGATATAATTAGTGCTGGTACCTAGTGCAAACTCTGATCTCTAAGAGAAACCATTACAGCTTTTCAAATGTCTACCATTTTGAAGACAGAAAA
Source organism: Chrysemys picta bellii (assembly GCF_011386835.1). Lineage (NCBI taxonomy): Eukaryota > Metazoa > Chordata > Testudines > Emydidae > Chrysemys > Chrysemys picta. The sequence goes on along the minus strand of NC_088805.1, from coordinate 16,428,252 downwards.
ACATTTTCTAACAGACAGAAGAATCCCTCTTGAATCCCCCCTGGCCCTTTTGAATTCACGCCCTGCCTTACATCAAACGGTTTTTTGCTGATTAACTGCACAATCAGGTCCCTGCAGATCAGGGGGAGAATGGAGAAGAGAAAAGCAACCTCTTTTCCAGAGAACAATACCATTATTTCAGCTCCATTGGACAGGAATGTGTGATTTCACAGCCCACTGCCCCTCTCTCACATCTCCAAAAACACTGCCAGAGATCCACTGCTCAAAAGTCCCCACCAGTGGTGCTGGAGCTAGGGGTGCTCCCGCACCCCCTGGCTTGAAGTAGTAGTAACAAACACCAAATGCATAGTTTCCATGGTTTCCATCATCAGCACCCCTATTAGAAAAAATTGTGCCAGCATGCCTGGTCCATCCAGTTTCATCAAAATCCAGCATTTACAACTGTGTCAATACTTGTGAGGTTTTTTTCATAGTTTTTTTTTTTAATCAGCTCAAGAAAACATACAATTAAAGTTTAGTTTTGAAAAGTCTAGTTAGTATTCACAGTTTTTGCTAGATTTCTAGTTCACACACAGAAGATAGATTTTGGGTGGAGTTTGGGTTAGGGCAGTTAACAAATGAAAAAAAGATTTTTGATTAAAACCATTCAATATTTTAGGGAGAACTCAATTTTTTGCAAATACAGTGAACCCCTTATTCATTTAATAAAGTCTTAACAAATAAGAATAAACTTTTAAAAACCACTTTTTTTAAAAAAAGGATACATTGATTCCTCAAGATTTATCTAAAGATTCTTTTGCAGTTAAATTATCTCCTTCCAGTCTGAAACAAAATATTTTAATTGCACAAACATATAGTGAAATGAATTATTGAATGACTGTTTGCACAAGGTCACTATTTATTTTAAAAAGACTAAAATGATTGAACAAACGTTTTTTGTTAGTTAATAATATTCCAGTAACCTTTTAAAATTACCAAGACATTTCTGTGTTAGGGTTACTGTGTCAGAAACATCTCACCATCTTTGTTAATACATTTTAAAACGATTCATGTGTTTCATGATTTGCAAGAAAAATATTAGAATACTTTCCCCTCTGCCTCGCAAACTTTGGTATAAATTGTTCTCAGATATGTTGCATCATATGTAGTTTTACAAAAGCAAAAGTTCTTGGTGTCATTAAAGTGTACTGAAGTGACCTGGTGTGTGTAATAGTCACTAACAATTAAATCCCTTGTTTTGTTCGGTCCCATAGTAAGTGTATATCCAGTACAGTGAGAGTGTGAAAAAGCATGGCAATCGACGTTGTAATTTACTAATTTGATACAGGGAGAGAGAGAAAAAGAGGTTCTTACGGGAGGCATATACAAAGTTTCTCCCCCAACCCCAGAAATAAGTAAAAAGCTAAAAATAAGTGATAATAATACAATAAATAAATAATAATAATAGTTTTATCGATTTGTTTGATCAAAGTACAGGTTAGTTTTCTGCTACTAGGAAAGAGGTCAAGATTTAAAAACAAAAAATGTAGAAACTAGTTACAATGTCTTGGGCAAAGCAGAAAACACTGACCACACCTCTCAGATAAAAGCCAAGTGGGGATCAGTTTGTCTCCCCAACACCATCACTACCAAACAAAAGAGAGAGAGGGAAAATAATATTTGTTCAGGTTTCCCCTCTGTTCGCCTTTGATTTATCTGTTTACAACCAGGACCCCCTCAGTTGAAAAAAAAAATCAATGAAAATGTAGTTCGAGAAAAGGCGGGCAAAGTACAGAAAAAAATTTGTGAATGGAAGAATGTGTTTGTGCATTCATTGTTAAAATAAAGAGTATGCCGTGACGTAAGCTCCCGGATGCCAATGGGAAAGGGGATAATATTTTTAAATATCCTCCCCGCGAGCCAATGGGAGAGGCGGTGGCAAAGACTAGCGCAGGGATGCGCCAATGGGGAGGGAGGTATGCTAATGAGGAATTGGTCAGGCAGGAGCTGAATGTCAACTAGTCAAAGATGGAGGCTGGAGCTGGAAGGCCATGAGGTTTGTACTGGAGGATTTTCCCAGATTTTTATTGATTAGAAACTGAAGCTGAAATACAGCCGGCTCTGCCCAGGACCATGGAGCCAAGCCCCCAGGAGATGGGGGGAGAGAGCTGGACAGTTCTTGCTGCCTCTTTTGCTCTTCTTTTGACAACTTTTTTTCTTCTTGGTGAGAGGATCTGTCCCTCCCTTGGCCAGGTACCATTCATAGCATTTGGGGGTTCTCTCTCCCTCTCCCCCTCTCTCTGGCTGTGAGTGAGTAGCATCCGGGTGATTGGGCGGAAATGGCGGGAGCTCAGGGCTAAAAGGGGGAGGTGCGGGGGGGATGCAAAGGGATTTAAATCAGGTTAAATTGGGGGCGATCGGAATATCGGTCCAATGGCCAGGAACGTGCTCCCGCAGCTGCTGCCATGGGAGCGAGAGAGAAGCGGGGCAGGCGTGTGCTCTAGGGAGCAGCTGGGCAGGCCTGGGGTTCCCACTCCCAGCTGCTGAACGGGAGGGATTCGGTTCTTCCCCTAAGCGGGATTGTTGTAACGAGACTCCGGGCTGGAGGATGAGTGTGAGGGCAGGAGCAGAGGAAGGCGGTGTAAGGGGGGGGGGGGTTAAGAAAAGTCCTGCTTTTTCCTTCTTCTTTCTCCTCCCCTCCCATTCTCACTTCTTTCCTTCGAGATCTGGAATCGGGCCTCTGTGCCCCACCAGTTCTCTGACTTATTCCCGTCTCTGATCTGGGACTGGCTTCGCGTCCTGAGGGGGCAACGCTCGGAGCAGGAGCATTTTCACACCCTCTGGCCATTGGGAATGGGCAGGACACTTGTGTGTGTGTGTGTGTGCGCGCGCGCCCGCAATGCTTGGAGTAGATGTTCTCGGTGAGGTCCTGCTTTGTGTGTTTAGATTTCAGAAGTTAAGTTCTTTCTTGTGGTTGATTTTGGGGGTTGTTTTTTTTTGTTTGTTTTTTTACGGTGCAGTAGATACAAAGGATTAAAGTTTGTGAAGCTGTTTAAAACCCGTAGGAGCAGCCCCCCGAAAGGCCAAGGCAACAGAAATAAAACTCCCGATTGGAAGGAGTAGAGCCTAAACTGGATTCCTTTGATCAACTAAAAATTAGGGGGAGGCGAGGCGGGCAATAGCGATCTATTTAATGTACGTGTTGGGTACGTCTTGTGAGAAATGCTTTCGGGAAGGCTTGTCTGAAAAATAACTAGAGAATGGTGAGCTAATTCCCCCCACCCCCAACATTTCACCTATGCAAACACTTCTGAGAAATTGAGTGTGGTCCTACGAATCAAATCCTTTTTGCCAGAGTAGACTCCGTTGCCTCGCCTCCCCCTCCTTGCACACAGACACAGTTAATCGCTGAGTATTGTGTTTCAGGGGAGGTTTTCTCTCTGTGTTGCTAGCTTGTATTGTGCTGTAAAGCTTTGCTAGCCTGGAGAAAAGTGAAACGATTCCGATTTTTAACTTTGAAAACAAAATATTTTTGCTGAGGCATCATCTGTTGAAAATTCATCTCTTCCCTCCACCCCTTAAAAACAAAATAAGCGAGGCAATAAGTCACATGCTATCGCCAGCCAGTATTTATATTGGCTTAATATTTAAATCTCATAAAACTAATGCTTTGCTTAAATAGTCCAGAGTTTTTGCAATAAACCAGGGTGTGCAGCCCAAAGTGTTTCTTTGGCATTCTTGCACTTTGCCCCAATTCCACTCAGCTTCCCTCCAGTGTGTGGTCTTCGAGCCGTGTAAGGAAACCTCGTCCCCTAGAATACAAACCCAGGGCTGTGGAATTTAAAAACCTTCCTAAAGTTCAACACATTCTTTCTTCTTACCTCCCTTTTTTCCTTTAAACATCTCCAAACTAGTCCCGGCAGCCGGGCTAACCACTAAACTTTGTGCAAAAACAATAACGATAATCAAAAATAAAATAATTCGGCAACAAAATACAGATTCAGATTCAAATGGCCTTTTGGCAATTCACATCCAGTTGGATTTCTGCTAACTGCCCTGTAGATTTAGAAAGTAAACCTCACTTAGAACACTTTTTACTCAGGAAAACTCCCCATGACTTTAATCAGCTTACTGTTTTGTCTTAGTCTTACTTCACTACACAGTGTATGAAAAGTTGGTTAGATTTTTTGGTATTGTTTAAAGTTTGAAACCAAAGTATTTAGTTTTATAAAGTTTTATTTGATAATTTTGCCTTATTTAACTAGCAGTTACGTTTTTCAGATTTTTTTTAAATTGAAGTAGTTTAAGGAAACAAGGTAAACAGTTTTAAATCTAAAGAATAACAAGTTGCTTTTTAAATGTTACAAATTAGACATTGTAAATAATTGTAGGTAATGTTTAATTGCTATTTTTCTCCTTATTATCAATATGCTTTTTAAAAGAAAAAGTTTCAATGCTTTTGTTTTATTATGTAAGTGGATGATTTTGCCAAGTTCTCACACTTCTTGATGGCAGTTATTATAAGGCTTATTTAGTAAAAATATTTGTTTAAAAACAGCAAAACCTTATTTAGTGTTTAAAAGATAAATTAATCATAATACTTGGAAATAGTATCAAACGTATTTAACAAGTATCAAACATTTCAGCTAATGATTTAAAAAAATGGTATACGCTGTTCATTTCTTCTAAATCTTGTCTTTAATATAAAGCTTCATATAACTTATACATATTTTTGTAATATGTTGACTCCAAAATGTAAGGGGTAAAAAACAACTCTGGTCTTTCCCTTCCTACAATGTAATACGGTACCTTTATTATAAATTTAAAAAAAAACTAACAAAAAAAACTTGAGTTAAATTCTGGAACTTTTGCTGAAGTTAATGCAAGGTAAAATTTTGATATTTCACAAAGTTAATTTAGAAGAATGATGTTGCATCAGTGTGGCTGTTGAAGATACTCCTGTTGTTGAATTTAACATATCTGTTCTCGAGTAAATTATGCACAGAAGGCAATCTCTTTGAGAAGTTACTGATTTATCATTTATATTGGAAAGTCTCTGAAGTATACTGTTGTCCAGAGCCCTTTTTCTGTTGTACTACTGGCAATTATGATGAGCAGTGCAATATTAAAAGGGCATTGGCTGGCAGAAACATGACCCCCTTTAACAGCCCACCCTCTTCAGAGTGGGCAAACAACCCTAAAATAGATGCCTCCTCCAGTATATTTATGCACGTGTGTGAAAGAAGATTTTATGCATGTGAAATTGTTATTAAATAAGGAGAGATTGTGGATTGTAAATTCTTACATCTCTTAAGATAGATACTGATTTAAATGTCATGTTTACAACATAAAATCCAAACATTTCTGTGAGTTTTCAAGTTATCACACTACCTATTTTGTTTACCGGTATCTTGTGAATTGTGAGTGACTCATTGTTCATTTTTCACCCTATGTAGGGTCTAGCTTGGAATTTTATAACAATTTTTTAGGGTTTTTTTTCCTTTGTATTAAATTTTTCCTATATGTTTAAGGTGATCACCAACCTTCTAAGACTGAATTTAATGCTCTTATTTTGTATGTGAGATTCTGTGATGTTTATATTGGGATTTTTTTGTATAGTGGCACACACAAAAATATACGTGTGAGAGATTGTAACACCCACACCCACAAATACACACTTTGTAGATGTCTGATCACACTGATGTTTAGGAATTCTGTAACATTTTCCATAACACATTAAAGATGTGTATTTATACCATTATATACACCCCCCCCCATGTTTTATAGTCTATGTTGTTCAACCATCATGAAAAGTACAGTACAATCTGGAGAACTTTTAAAATTAATTGTGGATAAATGGCACCTATTGAACATTTATTTTAAATTGTGTATGTGAGATTAATTTACTGCACAATTTGCCTTTTATGGAGACAAATATTTGTGGGGACGCTGAATTTTATACCCATCATTCTTTTATTTCCCCTATTTAAATAAATATCTGTAAAGTGTACTGGGAATGGCTATACTGGGTATATAGTGAAAGACATGAGTGAATTAAGGAGCCATGTTTAACAGGGGTCTGTTTGTTTTTGTTGTTAACTAACTTTTTGTTGTTCTTTTACTTTGTCTAATTATGATCTCAAGTAAACTTTAAGCCATGCAGAGTTTTATTGGGGCGAACAGAAAAACCGTATTGTGGTCAACAATCTAATGTAACAGTCCCTTACAAAAGGATGCAGGGACAGCTGTGCACGATGTGACAGTGGCTGCTGGTATCGCTGGCTCTGACAATGTTGCACTACTGTCTGCACAAATAAAGCAGTGCAATAATATTGTCAAAGCATTTGGTTCCAGTCTTAATACATCCTTATGATCAGTTACTGTTGCACACCCAGTCCCCTTTGTGGAACTTTGTGTAGTTATTTAATGTGTCTTAATATGCAACTCTCCCTCTACTATGTTTTGTTTTTTTCCTAAGGCTTAAGTGACCTTAAGATGCCAAGATTGTGTAAAACCTGGCCCATAATATATATATATTGCTTAGTTTTTTCTTGGTCTATATAGAAATTCCTTGGTTTTGTTCCCATTTGTGACTGCTTCAGTGTACAAAATGGATTTCCTCTCCTGCCACTCGTGTGTGTTTGTGTGTCCAAGTTGTACAATAAAAAGATGGCCTATTCAAATTTAAAAGCCCTCTTGTCCTCCTTTAGAACAAACACCTTTACTAAAAATCCCCCTCGGGTTTTGATCTTCTTTTTGCTTCTGGTTTTAAACCAGGGTTATAAGAAGCTAAGAACGTTACTGTTGTCTATGGAATTCAGTGGCTTTTGTATCTATTCACAGACTATTTAATTTCTTGCTTCTTCCTTGCTGTATTTTTCAGGTTGCATTGTACCTCTTTGATTTTAGAGGAAATTATGATTTAGATTCAAGTAATAATGGCATAGCCATTTCCCTTAAAAAACAAAAACAAAAAATAGACATCTAAATAACAATAGGGGTTCCAAAGGCATGATCCTGCCTGGATTCCTGAATAGCAAAAGTGGAATGAATCGGGGAGCCGCATTGGTGAGGCAGACTTGGTAACAGTAAATTGTGTTAAGAATTGATCTTTAAATAACAGTATGTTGTTGACTGTCACTCGAATTTTTGGAGGCAGATGTGGAATTTTCACTTGCAGCTGCTGAGAAAGCAGTGTTGGGGGGGCGGGGCAGGAGAGGGGACCTTTTTGCTGGGGCCCAGGGCTGTTACCTGGGGGCAGGGAGAAGGGGAACAGAAGAAGTAGAAGGAAAGCTGTGATATTGGAACCCAAATCTATGGAAAAGAGCATTTGGGATTGGAATGCATATCTAAACCCAGCCCAGGGCGTGCTAGTGAGTGAGGCATGGGAGACAGAAAATGGAGTACCACTTCCTATGGGTTGAATCCCATTTCAGAGGGAGCAGGGGAAGCAGTGTCCACAATAACACACTCCAATTCTTTAATAATAAATAAATAAGTAATAATAATAAACCTTGCAGTTCCGATATTTAGTGTGAGGGGTTAGGAAAGCCTCTTCCTGCTCCACAGCCAGATGAGGGCGGGGGAGGGGGAAGAGGGCCTAAGCCTTCCAGTTTGAACCAGAAGGCAGAGTGATGGTGGCTGAAAAGAAAATCAGGCAGCTGATGCGGTATCATACTGAAGAGGAGGTAACATGAGCCTTCTTGGCTCCCTTTCTCCTAGGATTTTTTTTTTAAATGCATCTCTGTGCATTGTGGCACGTTTGCCATTTGTGTGTGTGAAAAAAACAGGAGGGCCTGGTTAGTTTCGGGTCTCCCCTCCCGCCCCCCGCCCCTGATACTTGATTAATCAAAAGCTTGGAGAGACTGAAACCTGCAAAGGCTCCGTTTGTTGGCATGACCATACTCCAGATTACCGAACTGGGAGCACAAGACTAACAACAGCTCATTGACCTGAGTGTATAATAAAAGGGATCCCTTTCATTGGGGGTGGGGGGGGATGGAAGTAATCCCATTGCACCTCGATGCTGGGTAGGGGCACAGACCCATGGAGGATCCCAGCAGTAAATTAAAATGAGCCTCGGGGAAGTCCTTGGGGGGGGTGGGGTGCAAGGATGTAAGATGGCCTCGCACTCATGGCAGCCTGGCTTGTTGTCCAGCGTGCCTGTTGTTTAATGAGTTTAAGTTTATGAATTGAACAAGTTCTAAAACATAGCAAATGTGCTTGAAGATGCCTCCTGGGGGCATCTGGGTCTGGGCGTGAAACTTACTGGAGGCTGTTGGGGGGAGGATTTGTGGGTTGTTGTTTTTTTAAAGATACCTAGGGCAATGCTATACTCCAGCCCTGTTTCCTCAAAGAGGCTCATCGGTAAGGCTCAGCCAGTGCAAACCTAGTCATGCTGTAGGCGAGACAGTTAATTCTATGCATGGGGCGTTTGCTGCTCCAACGCAGCAAAAGGCAGAACCCCAAAGAGGGTAGGGGGCCTTTCTTGGGAAGGAGAGGTGTCCCTGCCGCTTTTGGTCTGGAGATAGAGATTATACATTCCACACCCTCCCTTCCAGGGTTGTGTTGTTTTTTTAAACCCTGCCTGGTTGAGGAATTTTAACAGTAAAAGGGGAGGAGGAGGGGAAAGAAAAAGGGGGATTCGGAAGCAAAGGCCCCTTCAGGAGTCCCTATTTGTGTAAGGGAAACTATTTGCATGTGTGTGTGTGTGGAGACTCCAGGGCTTGTCTCCAGTTGGGCAGTGGAGGGGGAGGGGGTATTTTGTGGAATGCAGGGAATCAGGTCGGGCGGGGGGGGGGGGGGGGGGAGGGAGGGCTTTGGGAGAGCTTCCATCCTGTTGTTGCATAAACTTGTTAAAAGAACCCCTCCTCTGTAAAGGCAGCTTACATAGGGTATTAGTGTGCTGGAGGAGGCCAGACCTGCGCCCCAGCTACACAACCAATTGGAACGGAAAGTGAAATCAGATGGTTTAAGTTTTCAGAGGGATTTTTTTTTTCCAGGGGGACTTTTTGAGTCATTGCATTTAGTACCAGATTCATGTTAAGGTCGCTCATTCTTTGGCTTTTACTTGGGTGGTTTGGGGGAGGGACCTAGTCCTGCAGGGACAGGAGACCCAGTTTTTCTGTGAAAACAGTTCCTGTCATGTGTGGGGGTAATGCAGGGGGAGCCAGCCCCTCCATCAAGGCAAACGCCTTTTGCTAGCTGTTCAGATCGCTCAGGAGTGAAGTCTGCAAGGGGACCCCTTCCATCGTGGGGGAGGGGATGCATGCACCCTCTGATTTGTGAGCAGGGTGGTGGAATTTCACAATGGCCTGGCTACCCCAAAGCCAGTCCCACGTGTTTCATCAGGCAGCAGGGCACTTTTAAGGCATTTTGTTTGCTTTGCTAGATTTACTGGCTCAGCCTTTTGAAGGTGATAGGACTTAGCCCTATTTTGCTCCTGCATTTAGTACCCTGGTGCCACCTTTTTTTTTTTTTTTTCCACCAGACAGCAGAGCGCTGGTAAACACCATGCAGAAAAGCCATATTGTGGGGTTACAAAGTCTAGGCTGTTTAAGGAGCTCTGTCATTCCTTTTAATGGAGCTTACTGACGCAGAGTTGGCTTCTGCCAGCCGAGGAAATGTTACTGCTGAGAAAAGGGTTATTGAAACCCACAAACTAAATATTTTAAGCAAGAATCAAATAGCAGGGCATTCTGGAGTGTAATCCCCTCCGATTTCAAGAGAAGGGGAATGTACTGATAAATGGCTGTGGGTGACAGAATTCCCCCAAGCTCAGTTGAAATCCACTGTGGAAGCTAGTGTTTTCAGAGAGGATTTACAAACTCTTACTTTCTGGAATCTCTTGCACACCTAGACAGGTTGACTCTTGCATGGAGGCAAGAATCACCTTTTTATCTGGAAGGATTTGTACTGACTTGCTCGATAGGCTTAAGGAGTCATGAATGGAATGCTAAGAATTTGGTTTAAAAAAGAAAAAAAATTAAAAAAGCAACACTTCCCCGTTTTAAAACAATGATTTTTTTTTTTTAATGGAAAACTCTAAATCAAGTCTCGGCATCCAGCTGTTTCCACAGGGTTTGGATTGACCTTTGGTAATAATGTCAATTCCTTTTCAGGAAAAACATACTGTAGAATTTCATGCATGCATATATATGTATTGCAAGATGGCTTTTTGAAACATCTAGCTCCCCCAGCTATAAACAGCATGAGGAGGCTGGTGGTTTGTTACCTGGCCATTGTTTGTGAAGTAGCAACTGGTTTGAAAACAAAAATCTGCCTCCACGGTGGCACCTTAACCAGAAAGAAAGGAGAGAGGAAGACAGAAAACCCAGTAAGGGAAGCGGGGAGAGAGGGACAGTGAAATAGCTTCCTAAACTAAACCAGAACATCCAAGGTATGATCTAATAAGTAAGCAGGAGGCCTCTGTGCTCTGGGAGCCAGTTCACTACTTTATTTAGCCCTGAGCTCCATAATAGGGTCAGTTTAGTCTATTCTGCCTGTTAATATCAGGAATGGGGGGGCTGGGTTAAAAATATTGCAATGACTCCAGCACTGCCATGCAGGTTAAAACCTCAACTCATTTCCTTTACTGAGCAGCATTTAAAGCGTTATTTCCATACTAGTCCTGGTGACATTTCCATTTAGTTTCTATGAATGTGATTAAAGGCAAAAGAGTTTTCTAAACATATCTAGAGACGCTCAGCCTTGTGGTGTATAAATAGAATGCATTTCATAATCTCGTGTTTAAATGCTTATTTTAAAATAACCCCCATATACATTCCAGGGAAGCATTCCTGCAAAGGGGAAGGGATCAACACAGGATTTGCATATTGTTTGCAAATGGTGTGATTATTATTGGATGTTGATTCAACCTTTATTTTTCTCTCCTGTAAAACGGGGTGTGTATGTGGGGTCCTACACAAACACACCACCCCAGCGACCCTTGAGTTTACTTGACGTGTTGAACATAGAAATTCTTGAGACATATCTAGGCTACAGATCCAGCAGCATAGACACAAAGTGACATAAATGTGCATTTTCCTAGACTTTTAAGCTATGATTGAAATTCATAATTGTGTCCCTTACTCTCTCCTGCCAGCTGCAGGTTTCATAATAATGTCACAGATCAAAGATGTATAGAGATTGTTGAACAGTGGTTTCCCCCCCCCCCCCTAGATTGCTGAGGCAATAGTAATGTCACCTGAAGTGTGTTAACTGTAACTTTAAGCTATAAACTCACCAGTGGGAACAGTTGTTTGGGCCATTAGAGAGGTTAAAAGGATGTGGGGTTGTTTTAGTTCTGTTTGAAATAACATCCAGGCTGAAGGAGGAGAAAAAAAATGGTAAATGTGAATGAAAGAGAGACTGGAATTATTGGACTAGAATAGATGGAAAAGGTAAGGTTGTGCATAGCTGTATCTTTTAAAGTGTCATCAGTCTAACTAAAGATCTGGCTCTTGGAGATTGTTGAAAAGCAGGATTAACAGAAAATAATTTGCCAGGATAAGGAAAATACTCAACTTTGGTCAAAACCATTCTGAGCAGTTTACAACAACCTTCTGTGAACATGGCCTTTTAATTACTTCAAGGAAAGGTTAATACAAATAAATAATGAAGGGAAAAAAAGCTTCCTATCTGCCTCCAACCAACACCTGAAAAGGAGGTGGGTGGAAAGTGAGGGGCAAATTGGATGTGTTTTTTCTTATCAATCCATTAAAAAAAAAAAATTAATGCTGCCTCTGTCCTGGTCCCACTTTTTGGGTAGTGTCCTTGGTTTTTAGTTTCTTTTGGCTAGTGAGCCATCAAAGGGGATAGAGGGTTGTCTCTCACTAGAGTGCCAAATGCCAGGGATCTTTAATGGCCAAGACCAGATCAATGCGGAATGCATAAATTAGCCAGGAATCCATGAATTAGGGGATTGTCTCTCCATTCCACTCTTATTTAATCCGCTGGAAAGCAGGCTGAGGAAAGAGAAGCTTAAAGTGTCAAATTTGTGAATTGGTTTGGGATGGCCTGGGAATAAGATTTCCTTCCTCTTCGCCCCAGATTCTCAAGTGTTACGAGATAACAAGTATAATGGGGCAGGTTTATTTAATAGCTCAGCTAGAGCAAAGCAGGTTGACTTAGCGGAGCAGCTCTGAATTTGGAGAAGATGGAGAGGTGTCCTGGCTCTTTGATGAGATTTATTCATGTGGTCACCAATGTGTTGAGAACAAAACAACGTGTTGAGAACACCAATGTGTTGAGCAGCCACCGCTGTCTACAGAACCTTCCTGCCCTTTCAGTTATGCACAAAACGTGCTGAAATGTTCTCAGGGAAACATCAGCTTGAATATTAGGTTGTAATTTGTGCATGTTATTCTAAGGACTGAGCTACAGAGCCACCTCCACAGACCTTGTTTTGCTTTCTAATCTCTGTTGTGTGTTTAATGCTGTTGTTTCCAATGCAGGACGCGGAGAGATACTTTAAAACCCTGGCCTGTGTAAGCAGTAAAGCCCTAGAAAAGAAATTCTACAAGGACCTGAAGCATGTTACTATAGGTTCAAAATATAACGATCTAGTAATAAAATAAATAGCAGACTTTCCCTGCCTCTACTGTAGGCAGCTAATTGATCTGGTGTTTTAGATAGAGGGGAGAAATCTGGATTTAAGAAGATGATGCCCCCTCTCCAGGAAAAAGTATACAAATCTGGGTAACATCCATGCTGGAATTAAATATTTGTCATGGAGGGAGGGGGACCAATGAGATTCTATTTTCCAAAACACTCAATAAGTGTTTCTCACACTCACTCACCTTTTTTATTCCCCTTTCAAAGGTGAATAATTATTTATAGGAATGCTCTATTTTGTAGGGATGCTTTATTTTCTAACTTTTTTTACCCCTTCCACATTTGCAGACCTGTAATGGAGATCCAGTCACCTGCTGCAGGAAGCACAATCCAGCTTCCTAACCTTAAGGAAGAGACCCTATCAATATTGCCTCTGCTTTTGTGATCAGGGTAGTAGTGCAATATTGCTTATAGGGTCTTTTCTTTGGAGGGTATTCTTCACAGGAAAGAGGAAAGCAGCGTGCTGGTCAAGTTAAGGCAAAAGTTTATGTAAATTATGAACATTGTTAGCTAGGCAACTGAATGTGCAGAGAAGCTATTGTGAACATAAATGCTCCTGTGACAAATAATTGTGCATAGATGCTAATGCGATGACTCAAGTTGTGAGTAATTGGTATATTTTTGATGTTATTAGGCGGGGTACTAAAACAGCCTGGTATTACAAGCACGAACAGTTGTACATGTTTGAAACTGGAGTAACCCAACATACTTACATTTTAAAATAGTATGGGACAGGAGATGTTTGAAGGGGGCAGATTTTACATAATGCTGTAAACACCAATCAAGGAATGGGAGGATATACTTAGCCACATGCGCTGGTTGTATTCCTGCACTTAGTCTGAAAACCAGCACAGTTCTGTGAAGCAGGATTTTATATAGCAGCCGAAGCTATAATCCCAATAACCTTCAAAACAAATCTAACTTAGCTGATTAGCAAATGAAGTTTGATCCAGTAGCGCCTGGGCACACAGGCAGCAGTTTATGGAGCTGTGATTTATATTATACGACGTGTAAATAGCTGATGGGGTGGTTCTCGTCGATGGCCCCAGCCCCTCTGTCTAATCGTTGTTCGAAGGCTGGGCCCTCAGAACACACAGGCAATAGCTGTGAACCGTTATCTGATTAATAAAGGTTCTTTCTGCGAGCTGTATGGTAAGATATGTGGGAAAGTGGTGGGAGAGAGGGGTGTTAAATCTCTTATTCCTCTTTGTAAATTATCAGCTGAAGGAGGAGGGGTTGACAGAAGCCTGAAATGACTGAGTGGGTGGCCTGTACCAGGATTTTCAGGTGGTCCCCTCGCTCTCTTGTGGGACCTTTGAGGCCCAGGAAAAGGGCATAGAGGGAGGGGACTTCAGACCGGATTAGAAAACAGCAGAGGAGCCCTCGGCCAGAGAGGTTTCTAATCAATTCCCTCCAGCAGCAGGGCTGAAGCCGCCTTGGGAGCGCTGCGCCCCTCCTTACAACGGCAGCTCAGGGCTGAGCTGTCTCCGCAAGGTTGCAACAACAGCTCTGATCCCTTGACACAGAGCTCTGGGGAGTGCAATTGACCTGGGGGAAGCCAGGCTGGGTTTGGGAAGGGGGAGTTTTTCCCCTCCCCCCCCACCCCCCACTTGTTCCAAACCTGAGCCCGGCCTGCACTGGGAACCACCAGGCAGGCTGCCACTCTTTCCCTGTTGCACTACTGTTAAACTTGTAGCTAGCAGTGCAATAATGAAAGGGCGTCGGTCTGCCAGGGACCAGCCTTCCTCCAGTGACCGCCTGGGCGGGGAGCTGGGGCAACAGGCCCGAGGCCCCTCGGCTAAGAATTAGGTCGCTCTCACCTCCTCCACCACCTTAAAAAGGAGGCCTCGTATTGTGTAACTTTGTTTTCAGCCATAAAGCAGTTGAGATCTGGGGACTATGAATCAGTTTCTGCTCCTTCGCTCTGGCTGGGAAAGGTGAGCTGAGCAGAGCTGCTCAGACACTGAAATCAGACGTGCCTGGATAGTTAACAGAACAGAAGACACCTCAGCACAATTGGTATCAATGGGAGAGGAAGCGCAGGCTTCGGAGAGAAATCCAAAATGTCTCTACCTGACAGGGGGAGGAGAGGGAAAGGTTAATGCACTGGTCCAAAAAAATAAAGTAATTTCACTCATTTATTTTTCTGCCTGGTTGGTTTTATTTCAGGTTGCCAGAAACTTACCAATATTCAGCAGCACGATGTGGATTTAAAAAATAATAAAAAAAAATTAAAGGCTCCTCTCGTTGCAGTTCAAGTTGTCATTGGGGGTGGGACTGGGGCAGGCAGAGGTAGTGAAGAGGGGGTGGGGGAAGAGATGTGAAGTGGGGAATAGAGTAATGGGGGCGTTTGTGGGTGTTGCAGGAGGCTATACAAATGAATTAGATCAGAACAGCACTCGCTGCATGTGTGAGCTGGGCTGGGCGGTCCAGGAAATAGCCCTTTGGTTATTAGTGACTATGGTGAAATGGATTTGTCCGGGGGGGCGGGTGAGGAGGGACTGAAAAGGGTATTTCCTTTAGTAAAGGACATTTCCACGCTGGCCTATTGAACCTGCACTTCTCTCTGGCATGATTTCTGCTTCATCATGACTTTTTGCAGAGGAAGATTAGCACAGAAGGCAGGCTGGCTGTACAGGAGGGATGCAATCTAATCCTAATGAAAAGACTTTTACAGTCCATGCTTCATTTCCTATTTCTTTGGGATACTCTCTCTCTCTCTCTCTCTCACACACAGGCAGATCTAAAAGATGGATCCTTCCCTGCAGTCTCTCTCCCAGGGAGAAGTCAGCTCCCTCCCTAGCTTCACCTTCAGGCTTTGCACACATACAAAATGGCTGCAGCAGCATGTGGGTGGGCATGGATAGCACAGGAAACCGCTTTTCTCTTTCCCACCCTGCCTGCCCAGGAAGCCCCTTGTGCATTTATTTGCTGGGGTATTTTGCTCTGCATAACTGAGTGGAAGCGAGGGGTCTCCCAAGTGTCAGTTATGCACAGAATGGGGGCTGGGGAGGGGAATGGCCAGTTTGCATGAGAAGGGGACCTGCCGGGCCCCAGTGTTTATTTTTTTGCTGACCTTCTGGGGATATGGTCAGTGAGAGCTGTGACAGCTGCTGGAAGCGGCAGGGGCTTTGAAGATTGCAGAGGTTGTGACCTGGAGGCCCCTTTCCTCTCTCTGTCCCAGGAGCTGCTGAGTCAATCAGGGAAAAGGGGAGGTGAAGTAGGGGGGTTGCTCTTTGGCCATTTTTCAATCGGTGAATGAAACAGGAAAGGACAAATGCAAGAAGAAAGAGGAGCAATTACTTCCACTGCGGTGAATTGCTGAGAAGGGGGAATCGCTCTCTGGTCAAGGTTTAAAAAATAGTAATGAAAAAAACATGTGCTCCCAGCTCCCAGCCCATTCCAAATTAAGGGCTATTGCAAATCAATATTGATAATGGAGTCAAAAGTCGGTTCTTACAAACTGTTCTGGATCACTGAGATACAACCGCCTGCCATTTCCACCCTGACCCCAAGCTCTGCTCCTTGTGGGGGAACCTCTCCCACTCCCACCCCTTCCAGTCCAACTTCTCCACTGCCCCTTTCCAAAGGGGCTCCCACTGAAACTTCTGCCTCTTTGCAGAACCGCGCTGCACCGCATTGACGGTCCACGACAAAGTGTCATAAATAATGACGCCGGCGCTGCCCTTGCCAAAATAAATGAACAAAGTACATTTTGTGATGCTGGATCCTTGATTTTATTTTTTTTAAATGTTTGTTCACTGGGGAATTTGCACCATTTGGCAGCCTGCCATGGGGCTCCCATGCCTTACCATGAATCGGGGAGGCTCCTCTTGCCATATTTAATTCAATATTTTTTTTAAAGTTGTGGGATGACTTGGGCCTATGTGTCTTTCCTTTTAGGCTAGTAATCAGAATAGCAAACAGGGTGACTGCCTTCAGCTGACCACCATACGACAGAGGCAAGGAAAGCAAACAGCGGGCTTTTCAGTTAGTTTACACAAAGGTCACTTAAGTCCTGTGTGTTGGTTAAATAATACCATTTGGGGTTTGGGTTTTACACCTTCTGCTAAATATTTCTACAAGAGTTGTTATAAAATGGCCAACATAAATCCAGCCCCGGCTTTAAAGGAAAACTCCAGTGATTAGGTCGAATACCCCTAGGTAGCTCATAGGCCATTTACTAACAAACATTCACAATAAGAATGTCCTTCTAGGAATATCCGTCACTGTTGTCAACTGTCCCTTACGGAGAATGGCGTTGGTGGGTCTCAATGAAGGCTGCCATTTTTACTGTTACTTCCCAGCAGGAAGGTGAGTCCGCTGCCTTTCAGGGCCATATCCTGCCATTGATCCACATGCAGAACTCCCGTGGATTTAACCCAGCGTGGAACCAAGGCAGGATATGGGCTGACAATTTGTGACAAAAGAAGTGCTAATGAAGCAGATGAGTGCATGAGAAGGGCTGGAGCCCATCCCAGCTGCATGTTACATTTGATTATTTACTAGAAAACAAGATGGAGGAAATATATAAGCATTGTTCATATTAACAAAACCATCCTCTTCCCTTTGCATCTTCCCCCCTCCCCCCCTCACCTATGCCCCTTTCACTTGGAAACCCAACCCTCAGTCTCCTCCATTCTGTCTTCAGTCACATCCCTCCTTAAAACACACCACACTTCCCTTCCACTAATCCTTCCACCCGGAGTCCCCCAAAGGGAGCAGGATGTGTTAGCAAAACTGCACTGCTCTGAGATTTGAGTCCCCTCCCCCCACAATCCGCCCACCCCAGGTCATCAGAAGCCCGATTCAGAAAGTGCTCTAAGTGCACAGCTCCTGGTCCTCCCTTGTGTGGAAAGCTTCCATATTCAGGGCTTGTCTCTATCTGCCAGATCCTTGTATCGTGCTCATCTCTGTAGTATCTGCGTGGGTGACCAGCTGGAGGTAAAAATCTCAAAGCAGCACACCTTTAAATAAAGGCTCCTTTCTATGATGGGCTGCCAGGGAAGGCTGCACAGAACAAGGATCTGCCCTTTAGAACCCTAGCAGAACTAGGGCTGGGCATTTGTTGTGTCAACAGATTTGTCGAATTTAGAATTTAAGTTCCTTGGGGGCATTGTTTTCATCTGTGTTCTGCAGAGCACCAAGCACGCTGCCCTCAAACCAGACTAGTAAAATCCTACTTGCCCACTTACCTTGGGGTGAGGGGCGAGTATTTTTTTTAAATAGATTAATAAAGTATCAGATTTTTTTCTTTAGAATCATCTGACCTAACTAGATCAGTAAGATGTAAATTGGCCTACACCACAGCTAGTGACCGTTCTCATGCCCATTTTGTAAGGTTGTAATAAACCAATATCAAATTAAAAACTTCTATCAAATAATAGAATTTACCTTGAAACAAATGACAATCCTCAGCCTCTCTCCTATGTTCATCTGCTGATTGCCAACAGTCTATGCAGAGCTCCCAGTTCAAATCAATGGGGAGTTCTGCTTCATAAGAAAAGCCCACCCGTCACAGATCATAGTACAAGACAGACAAGCTGGCAATTTCTTGTTCCTTTAGTATTATTACTTTCATTAAGCTAAGAACAACTTTAAAATACTGGTGATCAGTTCCTCTCTCCTCTACACAAGCAATAGGGATAAAACTCGGAGGGATTTTTAAAATTTGGGGTTTCCTTTAAAATATCTCCCAAACTTTTCTGGGGGGGGGGTTCTAACAAAAGAGATTGTCCTTGGGAGCTTTTACTGATCGGAGGGGCTAAGAGTGGCAGAAAAAAGGTTTCTAGATCCAAAAGAAATGGATCCCTCAGCAGCTGGGTCTAGAACTTAGACTGGAAGTGCAACAAGTGCTTTGTAGTTATCCGTAAGAGTGGTTAACTAGACAAGGCTGAACTAAAACAACATTCCCTGCAGATTTTTTACTTAGAGATTCTCACCTTCAAAGCCACAAATATACTTTGTATTTAGAGTTCGGAATAAACAAACTGACAGTGCTAGTGTCTCCATTATTTCAGGCTCTCCAGTCAAGCTTTTCTCCTGTTGTCAGAAGCCAACCAAACAACCCATGCGTACCATTAGTAAATGGGAATGTTTAAGAAAGAAGTGAGAGAGTCACATTTTGGGCTGAAAGGGGGGGAAAATCTAAACAGTTTCTCACTCATGCCTAGATCAAGTTATGGTACCGTCCTTAAAAATCCAGGAACAGCTGAGCAACTAATCCACCAAGGTAGGTAGGTGATTTGCACATGGCAAAGCACATCTCCTTACAGATGGGTAGGCACCCCATGGCCATGAGAGACCCTGCCATGCAGCAGCAGGATTATTTAGGGTAGGGACAGCTGGGCTGGCTGCAAGTCTCCAGCCAGGGGATGGAAATCACTTCCCTGCTGCCTTGGCAGGAAGATGGTGCTTTCTTGGGGGAAGCTTGAATGAAGAGATGCACTTTCCTGTGGGGGCTCCTGTGAGGTCTAGGCAATGGTATTTACAGTTAAACGTGCATGTTAGAGTAAGTTTCTTGCACTCTTTCCCTAACGTGATCTTGAGCTTTTGTATCACCAAGCTACAAGTCACCTGACCTGACTGTGAGCAGAACGTGACCCAAAGATCATGAATCCGCAAGGGATCCTTTGCCAGGAAGTGGCTTTAGGCCGAAGGGATCCTTTTGAAGAGCCATTAGTGTCCGAGTCTCATCTTTGCCGCTATGTGAGGGATGGGGAATCACAGCAGCCACTGATCCTGATGGTTGTTAGTAAAACCCAAGTGCTGATTTCTGAGAGTCTTCAGGGCAGTGACCCTTGATTGAAAGGACCCTGCTCTTGATAATTAGTCTGACAGTATTTTTGTGTCCATACTGTTGTTTCTACAGCTCTACCCAATGGGAAACTGATGAGGGGAAGGAGAGTGAATCCAAGGGAGTCAGTCTGGAAGGAACTCCCCCACACTCCCTCCAGTGAGTGCTAGGGATTCAAGAGGGAGAGGGGTGGTGGGGTGGAAATTCTGTTTCTTATGGAGACAAAGGTGTTTCAAATCAGACCCCTCCAAATTGCCGATTCCACCGAGTTTATCCCTTGTTAGTGTTTGATACAGCTTACCTTCCACAGGGAGGAGAAGAGGTTAGAAGAGGTGGAACAGTGTCACAAAAGGTGTTGTTTTTTTATAAAGCCAATTTCTAGGCTAAGGAAATGCTATTTTGATGAGCCCAAAAGTGTGCAATAGAAAATAGAGGGGGAAAGGGTACCCACCAGAAGACAACATTTTTGTCCATGCCTTCTGTTTCCCAGACTTCTGTCTAAACCTGAAAAAGCCTGAAACCCTCAAATACATAAACTTTTCTTGATCTGCAGAAACAAATTTGAAATCTATCATTCTCTGCAATCTAGAAATAACTCAGAAAATTATCCATTACAGAATCTACTGTTTCTCTGATATTCTTTCCAGGAACTCTCTCTTGCTGGGTAAGCACCAGGTGCTGAACAGATCGCTGTGAGAGGGCATCAGGTTCAGAGACTCTTCCACTGCCATTTGGGGTTTCCACACACACAAAACACACACACACCACACCAATGTGCTATTTTGAGTCTCTCACGTGGAACAAAAATACGATTGCTTTGATTCCTCTCCCAGTAGAGGGGACGGTAGTGGGGTATAGGACAATGAATAAAATACCTGGCCTAGAGTCTCGGTCCCATTAGAGTAAGTGGGGGGGGGGGGGAAGAGAAAAAACACCTGCATGAGGGCCAGGATTTACACTTTGTGAATAAACTCATTATCCAGGGGTGTATTTTCTTGATCATTTTTCCCCACTGTATGTTGAGGTGTTTAGATTTATCCTCTGTTTAGAGACACAGAGGAAAAAACCCAAAACTAGCGATTCTAAATCCTTAAAGTCTTGAGACCCCAGTCAGGGATCAGAGATCACTTGTGCTATGGGCTGTATACACACCACTCTCTGGAAATGACAGTCTTTGCCCTGGAGAGTTTAAGACTGTGTCTACATTAAGCAATGCAACTGTTGCTAATTGAACCAACAGGATAGCTCCAGTGTTAAGTATGAATCATGCAGACTTTGGTGTGTGACCAGGTGTCCAAGTAGCTATCTGAGATGGGGGACCAGAGTGATAAGCAGTGCACAGAAAAGATCCAAGGGGCCAATGTCACAAGACTGACGAGTGTCATAGAATCATAGAATATGAGGGTTGGAAGGGACCTCAGGAGGTCATCTAGTCCAGCCCCCTGCTCAAAGCAGGGCCAATCCCCAGACAGATAGTGTCAGCACGATGCTGGGCAGAATCCATGGAACCTAGGCTTCCTCACAGCCAAGAGTGCTCTTGGAACACATGACGGCCACTGCTATGGTGGGTGACTACTGTGTGGAAACAAGCTGTTTTACATGCGTGCTAGAGAACAACATGGTGTTTAGCACACCCAGTTTCTCTAGGCCTAGGAATTTCTGAAACCGACAGGCTGCCTATAATAAGACATGACCCTCTCCTGGCTTTATATGCATCTTTTGACTCCAGATTTCCTATCCAGTCTCCCTCCTGCCATGAGAAGAGAAAGGCTTCTTCCCATACAGGAACTCCCATCTTTGGCCTTGTCTACATTAGGCACCTCTCAATATCCTCCCACCAGTGGGAATTCTAGTATAGACTGGGCATGGGTGGCTGCAAACATTTTAATCACAATATCTCCCAGCTCTAAGATGATATGGAGGTCAAAAAGCCAGCAGCTGATCTACACTAGAGCGTCCACCCTCACTATCACCTGGGTAGCTGCACAGGTAGGAAATAAACAGCCTGAGAGGGTTTTCCTGGCCTTCCTTGAACACACATTTCCCTTTGTTCCACTTTTTATTTTTATTTTTTAAATTCCTGATAGATTGTTTCCCAGACAGTCATATAGAGCCTGCATCTTAAACACGATTGTTGGGGTCAGGGATTTGCTGCCTCCTCAAAGACTCACACAAGCAGCTATAGGTAAGAAACAAAAAACTAAAGCAAGCAGTTCAGAGACAAAAGCAGCACCCCTACTCCCCAGAGCCTTGTATGCGATTCCACCACTGTCTTTCCCAGCTATTGTAGACCTTGAGCAATTAGTAAAAAAAGTTTGACTATAGACTGACAGATGTGGGTCCCACTGTAGTAGGCACTGCACACTCAATAATAGTCAGTCACTGCCCCAAAGAGGTAACAGGCTACACAGACAAAACAGATAAAGGAAAGATTATTATTCCCATTTTCCAGATGGGATGGAGGGAAACATGAGGTACACGGAGATTTTGTGATCTTGTGCAAATCAAAGAATCTGTGGCAGAGCTGGGAATCAAAGCCATCTCTCAACAGGACTTCCAGTGACTTAACCGCATGACCATCCTTCCTAGAGGATGTTAGATCATTCAAGGCATATATAAAGTCCCCTTGCCCCTCATATTAAATTGTTTATTTACCAGTGAAACAATGAGTCATTTTCCTTTGGTTTCTTCCGATGTTAGAATGAAAAGTCTGATGTTACACTACCAGGTGCTTTCCTTGTACTGAAAATTCTAGGGTGAACAACCTATGTGTGAATTAAGGTGAAAATAATAATTGCATGGAGATGGTAAGAGCTTTCTTCAATTGTTTCTTCAGAAACACCTTTTAACACATTGCCACACTCAGCAATATCCTTAACAGGGTTGCTTCATGCAGCTTTCTATCCTATCAAGGGATCATCTTCAGCACTGGCTGCTTTCTGCTAGTATAGGATTTTCCACCCCAATTCAATTTTAGTGTGAATCTAAGCACAGACTAAGCACAGAGCATAGGATATTCCTGCATTTGCACAAGGGGTGTTGGAAGGAAGGGTGAAGCAGAATAAGAAGGGGCACAAGGCACAAGTGACTTGAAGGGTCAAGCAGAGGATGACAGAAGTATCCTTTACCTTCACATTTCTTGCCATGTTGCCCCCACAATGCACTCTTACCCTCCATCACACTCATACTCCTCTCACATGCCAATTTCCGCTTTAACCCAACAGCCTTTTTTCCTGTTTCCCCTCCACACACACACACACACAAAATTGATTGGGGGCGGGGCACAGTTCCGTGTAAACTCTTTCTCCAGAGAAGTCAGTGTATTATAGTTAAGGTTGCAACGCAATTTCCACCAGAAGCCCTTGTTTTCACACCAATAACTTTGTGGTTCACCTTTTGATCTGATATTTTCAGTGTTTGATTTTTGCCCATAAGGTGACTTTTTTTCTATAGTATGAGCAAGAATCCTTACATGTTTTTATAGCTATGAGTGTCTGGGGGATGGGACCAGGGAATACTATTTTCCCATTTAAAATCTGATTACTTCCTTTTCCCTCTGTAAATAAAAGTCTAGATAAATAACTATAAGAACTGAATTTTCAAGTTTCAAGCCTTGCATCTAAGCAGTGGTTCTCAACCTTTTCCATACGTGGACTACACTTACTACCTTTTCCATAGGAAGAGCCCCCTTCCCATCTATCTGGATTCCCTTCTCATTGAGCAATATGGGAAGGGCAGGGTGATGGTTACCCTCCCACTCAGACACCTTATTGTAGGGACAATGACCCTCAGGTTGAGAATTCATAATCTACGGATTCCTCACTGACAGGTAATAAAGTTATATGCCATTGAGACATCACTTCTGTGCATGCGCAGTAAGACCTGCTAAGATTTTTTTTTTTAAGCCTAGTGAAGCCATGTTCCCTTGTGATATTTATTATAATGCACCTTTTCCCTGAGCAAAGAGCCAGCGGGCACAGAGGCTGCTGTCAAGTTGCTGCTGGGACTTTTTGTACAAGGGAGACTGTTTCAGCAAGTTGATAATATTAAAAATTCTGCCACAAATCAATGCTTTTGCATCAGGAGAAAATAGTGGGCATTAAAATATGATGTCTCTCTTTCTCCCCTGGGATTTTAGGGCCTTTGTTGTCTCTCTCTGCATTGTCCGGTAGTGTAGAAAGATTTTTTTTTAAATGAAAGCAATGAAATTTCATTGCTAAGATACAAGGCAGCAGCACATCTGCTTTAATGGCTGTAATATAACTTTACAGAAAACTGTCTCCAGGTAAACAATAGCTTCCTTTCCATCCCCATTCCACTGGTGGTACACATTTGACAGCAAAGAGCAATATATTAAAAAGTTACCACTGTAGCAAGACAGACAGGAAGATACACTGCTATGTATGTGCAACTTCACTGAGTTAAGGATGCTGCAGTTCCCGATTTTGATTTTAGCTGGGCAATCTTAATATTGCACTAACTGTCCCCTCACTACCCCCTACCACACACACACACTATATTCACTCATGTTTAAGGAATATGTGATTGTGTAGTATTTGCATGAGTTTGGGATTTGCACATTATGCACAAGTGAAGCCACATATAAATTACATGGATCATCCCAAAACAAGCGTTGATAAAGCCTTTGTACCACATCACACCTGCATATATTCTGTATATGACACATTACAGAAAGAACTATTCTACAAATGTTTTAGAGTTTAAAAAAAATGGGATCGGGACTATTTCTTGTATACTTCCCCAAGTGATGTCTAGAGCATTAATTAGCATGAGGCCAACTGTACAGGGCTATAGAGGAGTAATAAACAAACAAAAACAAACAAACAGTTTTTTAAAACGGCTTTTCTACACAATGTAACTTGTGACATTCTGGGGCTAGAAGTGAGTGAGCTCTGTTGGGTGGATCTGGGACAGGTGCACATTCCTTGATGGTATAAATGCCTGTTCTCTTGCACTCCCTGAATCTGTTCATTGTAACCATCTCTGATAGCTCATCTTTTACATAGATTGTGAGCTCTTTGATGCAGGGACCAACTTTTTGCTACAAGTTTGTGCTAGGTGTTGCACAGTGGGGCTTAGGGCTCTAGGTGCTACCATAACATTAATGACAATACAGCACCCTTTCCAGCCTTTTGCATGGTCATGAGACATCACATTTTATTATTTATCTGTAATACCATAGTGCCTAGAAACTCAATGGGGCCCTCGGCCGTCACTGGTGGTAACCATTATATAAACACAGAGCAAGAACTGTCCCTACCACATGGAGTTTACAATTTAAGTCTAAGAAAAAAGACAACAGATGGATACAGACAAATAGATGGGGGAGTCCAAGGAAACAATGAGACAATACTGGTCAGCATGGTAGGCAGTGAGATAGCTTTAAAGCGGTCACTGGTCAAGGAGGGAATACTTAAGTTTGGGGAACAAAATCCACGTTTGAAGGAGGGGAGGAAACAGTGTACAAATAAATGATGGTTGTTTGAAACTGCTCAGAGATTTGGAATGTTATCAGTAGCCCCAGAATAGAGGGATTAGCGGGCAGGCGAGATGGTCAAAGTGGCTTTATCCATGGCTATGTACTATATCACAAGAACGATACATACAAGGTAGCATGGCTTTTGTTGGTTATGGTATTGAATAATATTGATAATTCCTTTTAAATTCTAGTATCAGAGAAAAGTCTGATCTCCATGGCTACTCCAGTATTTAAAGCATAAAGGCTAATACCACCATGTGTTCTAGCATCATTACTGGAGACTTGGAGTATGCAAGAAACAATCTTTATTAAAAGTCTTGTCACACATTAATTGGTGTTTTCCTATAACTGTCACATAAATTGCAAAGGTTGGGAGGGAGGGGGGAAAAAAAAAAAGTATCGAGCACCAGGATTTCCAATTCTTTCGTACTCACATCTCCATATGGAATCCTGAAGAAGAGTGCAGGTGGCCGGCTCCTGTTGAGGGTCAGGAAAGGATGACCTCCAGGAAGCGGTGACCTCCAGCCATCTGCCAGACCCTATTTATAATAAGTTACACATATGCCCACCAAAGCTAATTAATATGCATGAGGGTTGAACCCCCTCATGTCCATCTTTGGGAGGGTCACCCTGATATTATCAGGAACTCTTCATCTGATAGGCCACTTGGATAGATTAAAAAAAAAAAATCTGTCCACATTTACATCACCATCTTATCACCATAGTAACCCGTGGTTAGCTTACAAGTCTCTAATATTTCCCCCAGCTACCAACACACACCTTGTGGTGTCTACTGATCTCTCAGACATTTTCTTCCAAACTCAGCAGTTTTTTTTTCAAAACAATCAGTATACAAACAAATATAAGCTCAAAAGATTTATAATTTACTTGTGCTAGTTTATCTTTATACTATAGCTAACTTAATCTAAGTCCCAAGGCCTAATAGTGGCTAAGCTAGGTATCTTTCAGGCATAAACCTGTAGGTTTCTTGCATTTCAGCTTTAAACATTAAGCTTTATTTAAACCTGTTACCTACCAGGTATTAGTGTCTTATATCCGGCCCTTATAATAAATTAATTTGTGTTACAAGCTACAGTGGAGTGGTACAAAGTTGTCATTGATACTTGCTTGGAACGCCAGGCGTAATTCACTCCTGCGCCATCACTTGTGGACCATAGAACTCCTGCAGATGAGCTCCCCATCACCATGTATCCCATAGAGAATACTTACACCCCTTGACTATCTCCTATAATAGCCTTATGTCAACGTAAGCTGCCTTCTATCGACCTAGCTGTGGAAGTGTCTTCACTTAAATTTGTCTCCCTCTGGCATAAGTGCCTCTCTACGCCGATCTGGGAACACCACCTCCCCCAGCAGTGTAGAGTCAGGGTCAATGTAATCAGGTTGATGCCCCGTCAGTGTAGACCAGGGGTAGGCAACCTATGGCACACCTGCCGAAGGTGGCACGCGAACTGATTTTCAGTGGCACTCACACTGCCTGGGTCGTGGCCACCGGTCTGGGGGGCTCTGCATTTTAATTTAATTTTAAATGAAGCTTCTTAAACATTTTAGAAACCTTATTTACTTTACATACAACAATAGTTTAGTTATATATTATAGACTTATAGAAAGAGACCCTCTAAAAACGTTAAAATGTATGACGGGCACGCGAAACCTTAAATCAGAGTGAATAAATGAAGACTCGGCACTTCGCTTCTGAAAGGTCGCAAACCCTGGTGCAGACACTGCATGGCTTATATCCATTGTTACTGGCTTTCAGGAGATGTCCCACAGTGCCCTGCAAGGACAATATCATCGATACAAGTGCTCCTGCTGAGGACACACGCCACGTGTCCACACACACAGGCGATTTAATATGGTTTAAATCCACATAATTCTGTTGTGTAGACATGGCCTGTATTTCCTTGCCCACTCTCTCCCAGTCCCAGTGAGCCCTTTGGCCAGCCTTCGGAAATCACCTGACGGCTCATTGGCTGCCTAGAGGGAAGATCAATGCAGGGTCTCCCAGGAACTCCGAGCCAGGGTGGGTTTCCTCGGGATAGATAACCAGCCTACCCAAAGCTGGAGCGGCTCAGCCCCCAAACCCTCCAGCAGCTGCCTCCCGGAGGTGAGTTTTCTCTGCGCAGTGCAGACCCCTCGGTTTCCCTACAGAGCCGTGTTGGGGGCATAGGAGAAGGGCGGGGGGGGGGAAATCTTTTGATGTCTGAAGAGCCGCTAGAGCCTGCAATTGCTGTGGAGGCAGAACCGGCCCACACCCACTGCGTGGTGCAAGGAGGGACAAGCCCCTCGCAGGCGAGTCTCGCGGCCGGGCACATAAACGAGGATCGGGGCCTTTCTGCTCCCCACCCCCATGCCGGTGTTTTGACGTGACCGCAGGCGGGGGCTGAAGAAAGAGACGTCATTTGGCAGCCGGCTGGAGAGAGGATCGCGAAAGATCGGGGAGGAGCGGCCCGAGGAGGGGGCGGCCGCCGAGCTGGGCAGGGTAGGGGCCAGGATCACCGCCGCTGCCAATGGACGAGGGCGGAGCGGGGGAGCACGGAGGCTTGCATGCTGCTGCCTGATGCCGAGGCGAAGGAGGCGATTGCAGAAGGGTCCTAGGCAACCCACACCCCTTCCCCGCCCCACTACACCAGGGCAGAGCGGGCCACAGGGAAGGTCACGCCGCAGACTGGAGTGACCGGTGAGTTTGCAAGGGGGCAACGCTCCGCAGCTGGGGGACAGCGGCCCCGAGAGCTCTGCCTGCAGCCGCCCTTCGCTCCCCGCCGAGCCGGGTGCGAGGCGCAGGGCGGCAGAGGAAGGCGGCCCGGGGGGCCGCCGCACCGCAGAAACAGAAGGAGCAGCTGGATTTTGCGCAGAGGCCGGACGGTTCCCTTGTAACAGATGGACCGTTTCGCACTCAGGTTCCCCGGGAAGGCGAATGTGCGCGATGGATGGCGCGGGCCCGCCCTAGGGGATGGCCGGAGAGTGAAGCGCTCTCTTGCCGGGGCCGGAGGTGTAAGATCTTGGAAAGCATGGCTAATTGCAGCTAGCGGAAAGGAGCATCGATGTAAGTATTACCATGGATCGATGGCCTGTATCCGGCGTTGGCTAGAGACAGACGATGATTTCAGCGCTTGTTTCGGGGAGATCCCAAATGCAAACGATTTGCAATAGTTTAAACAGGGAGCTTTCTTCTCTCATTAAGCCTAGGCCTTCCAGCATATTTCTGGCAACCCCTTTGTGTATCCCTCTCTTCCCCTCCCCCCAAGAAAATTAGAAACCAGTTTGCATTTTAATATAGGGGTAATTGCTTTAAATAAGTCTACTGGAAGCACATAGACTCTAGTTTGGGTTGAGCTTTCCGGGTCCTGTGGAAAGACAGTAAACAGAGACGCCTAATGCACTGCTTTACAGGCTGCGCTAATGTTTTAAACTTTCCTTTTAAATAGCTGAGTAGTATATGACTTGGCAGAGTCCACCTAACAAGCAAGACGCGGCTAGAGGTATTACAGTAGTGGATCGCCTTGGCAGTTGTAAGGCGAGGGAAGTGGATGTTATTTGTTTCCCCCCGAAGAGTATAAATTTGTAGGCAATCCAGGCTACGCTGCTGGGTTGCCAAATCTGCAACATTCCCATGAAGTTCTGCACACAACAAGCGAGCTTTTCATTGCTCAGAGGCGTGACAATCACAGCTCCAAACAGAAAGAAAGAAGAGCAGCGCTAGCTAGTGGCCGTGATAGATACTGCTCAGCGTCCCTGCCTCCGGTACCCTGGAGTGCTGCGTATTTCCCCTGCTAAAAATCTGCCACGACCGTTTAAAGCAAATAAACTAGACATTTGCAACATTTGGGTTTTAGATCAGGCTTCGTCTGAAGCTCGGTTCCCTCCATCTCCTTGCGAACCAAGGGGAACGTAGGACAGAAGTTTTACAGTCCAATCCTGGCTCTCCCACTCTCCAAGCCAGCAGGCTTGCCTATGAGAGGAGCCACCAGTGATGGTCAGGGCAGCCGTTTGGGGTGTGCATCTTATTACAACATAAATATAGTAACTGCCTGGGCGTCCAAGCCTTGGCGATAAAAAACATTGTTAAGAGATACAGAATGGTACGGTTCCTGTTCCCCACAACGAGCAGCAGAGAAAACAGCTGCCAATGCTGTCTAATCCATCATATTTGCCAGGAATTGAAGCAAATCAAAACAAAACTGGAGCAGACACTAAACTGAATCTTAGGCTGTGCTCTGGGGGAGCTGCCAAAGAAAGGAAGTTCCAAAAGGATGAGCGCTCCACTACACCGCTCGGCTGCCAGTTCTGGAACACACAATTCCAGGAACTGGAAAGTAGCATTTTGTGTCTTCATACCATGCTTGCTTGGTATGAATCTAGGGTGATTCCTGTTCATCTCCATTTACCATGGCAGGGTGCAAGATGAGAGGTGGGGGTGATCCCATGCCCAGGAATATTTGTACTAAAGGCAGAAATGAACTGGAGGGAGGGCAGAGAGACATTTGCTACTGGACAGAATATGGGCACAGAATGAATGGGATATGAGCACCCTTTTTAGGGGGGTTACTTCCAGGGTGAGCCTGAAGTGTATTGTATTGACAATTATTCCTTATCCCTAAGCTTCCAACAATATTTTAATATCTCTAACATGCACTTATTAATCGCTAGGCATTTTAAAGAAACCATAACTCCCCTTTGGACAAATGCACACTTATCTATTCATCAACCCTTTCAGAAAGTGAAGGCTAGGTAAACGTATCGGCCCTTTTATGTGTCCTGAAGGTCAAACTTGGGCTGTCTTAGGTAGGATTCCAGACTTGAGGACCCTCCTCCACTGCCAACGCTGTGCTCCAAGGCATACAAAGCTGACACTTGTATGTTAATTTGAATACAACAAAGCTGTATGTCAACTTTTGAGCAAACTTTAAACTGGCATATGCTTCTGATAAATTGGGAGTGTGTTTCATTAGCCTCAAAATGCCACATGGCTCTCCACACTTCCATAGCATTCTGCCATGCCAAGGTCTTATGTGAATGAATTTTTCCAAAGGTTTAGAAGGATCTGAAATCCTTCAAAAACAGGAGTTTGAATAAACAGTAAGCAAGCATGGTATGAAGACACAAAATGCTACTTTCCAAGCAAAATTTTGGAAGTTTCCCTGAGTAGCATTTAGATGGGAGGCTCTCGGGGAGAAAAAGTTCTGGAGAGTGCAGGTGTAATAAGTATTTTCCTTTCCATCTTCTGCTTTCCCCTTGCCATTTGTTCTCATAGACTTTAAGGTCAGAAGGGACCATCATGATCATTTTGCTCATTGCAAGCCACAGAACCTCAACCACTCACTCCTGTAATAAGACTCCTAAACACTGGCTGAGTTACTGGAGTCCTCAAAAAAATGATTTAAAAAGACTTGAAGTTACAAAGAGTCCACCATTGGCACTAGTTTAAACCTGCAAGTGACCTGTGGCCCATGCTGCAGAGGAAGGTAAAAAACTCCCCAGGGTCTCTGCCAATTCCTGACCCCAAATATGGCAATCAGTTAAACTCTGAGCATGTGGGCAAGACCCACCAGCCAGACACCTGGGAAAGAATTCTCTGTCCTAACTCAGAGCACTCCCTATCTAGTGTCCCATCGGCAGCCATTGGAGATATTTGCTGCTAGCAGTCACAGATCTGCTACATGCCATTGTAGGCAGTCTCATCATACCATCCCCCCCATAAAACTGATCAAGCTCAGTCTTGAAGCCAGTTAGGTTTTTTTGCCTCCATTGCTCCCTGTGGAAGGCTGCTATAGAACGTCACTCCTCTGATTATAAACCTTCATCTAATTTCAAGCCTAAACTTGTTGATGGCCAGTTTATAAGCTGTCATGGGATAAGAGGGAAGGTTCTCTCATGCATTGGTAACTGGTTAAAAGATAGGATACAAAGGGTAGGAATAAATGGAGAGGTGTAAATAGTGGTGTGCCCCAGGGGTCTGTACTGGAACCAGTCCTATTCAACATATTCATAAATCATCTGGAAAAAGAGGTAAACAGTGAGGTGGCAAAATTTGCAGATGATACAAAACTACTCAAGATAGTTAAGTCCAAAGCAGACTGCAAAGAGCTACAAAAGGATCTCTCAAAACTGGGTGACTGGGCAACAAAAATGGCAGATTAAATTCAATGTTGATAAATTCAAAGTAATGCACATTGGAAAACATAACCCAACTCTACATATAAAATTATGGGGTCTAAATTAGCTGTTGCCACTCAAGAGAGAGATCTTGGAGTCATTGTGAATAGTTCTCTGAAAACATCCATTCAATAATGTGCAGAGGCTGTCAAAAAAGCAAACAGAATGTTGGGAATCATTAAGAAAGGGACAGATAATATCATATTGCCTCTATATAAACCCATGGTACACCCACATCTTGAATACTGAGATGTGGTCACCCCCCTCTCAAAAAAAGATATTGGAATTGGAAAAGGTTCAGAAAAGGGCAACAGAAATGATTAGGGGTACGGAATGGCTTCTGTATGAGGAGAGATTAAGAAGACTGGGACTGTTCAGCTTGGAAAAGAGATGACTAAGGGGGGATATGATTGAGGTCTATAAAAATCATAACTGGTATGGAGAAAGTAAATAAGGAAGCCTTATTTACTCCTTCTCATAACACAAGAACTAGGGGTCATCCCTGAGCGCTAGCTCCACAGCTCCCATTGGCTGGGAACCACAGCCAGTGGGAGCTGTGGAGGCGGTGCCTGCCGGCGGAGACAGCGCACAGAGCCACTCCTCTGCCTAGGAGCGGCTGGCACAGGTCACTGCTTGCCGGGAGCCACCCCAGGTGAGCGGCCCCCGGATCCAGCACCCTGCACCTCCTCCCGCACTCCAACCCGCTGCCCCTCCCACACCCAAACTCCCTTCCTCTTAGTTAACTGGCATTTTTCACTTACCAACACCCCCTATTCCTCCAACATGCTGGATAAAACAGCTTTTACTGTAAATTAATGAAGGATAGGTCCATCAATGGCTACTAGCCAGGATGGGTAGGGATGGTGTCCCTCTGTTTGCCAGAAGCTGGAAATGGATCACTTGATGATTCCCTGTTCTGTTCATTCCCTCTGGGGCACCTGGCATTGGCCACTGTCAGAAGACAGGATACTGGACTAGATGGACCTTTGGTCTGACCCAGTATGGCCGTTCTTATAGTCATTTGTTCTTGTTCATTTACAGTTTTATGCTTAGTATATATTTAAATTAGTATGTTGCTACAAAATGGTGGAGCCTATCGTCTTACCCTTATAAAACCCCACTGAGGTTAGTGTAAAGCCTGATGTAAGGATGTAGCTCTGGGGATGGCATTTCCTCCTTCCTGCAGGAGGAAAGCGTGTTATTAACTATAAGTTATAAGGGTCTCTCTAAAGCAGTGGTTCCCAAACTGGGGTTTGTGAAATGTTATGGGGGTTCTTGGGAAAAAATTCCCTAATGGCAGACAGAACTGCCCCTGGGGACCCCAGGAAGCACGGGGCCAGCAGCCCAGAGCCCCTGGACTTCCAAGAGCTAAACAGATCAAAGCAAGCATATCTATCACACTGAGGAGATTTAAACTTCAAGACTCCTTATACGAAATGGAAAGAGGTGGATTTTTTTGCGGTTTTTAAAATTAAATAGGCAGCTAGTATTGTTTTTAAAATTATTATGAAGAACAAGTTTAAGCTTTGTTGTAATGTGCATTGTTTGCCTGACCTGCTCAAGATCTGAATGTTTGTGTAGGAGGAACTCTGAGTTGACTTCTTAAATACCTTCATGCTGTTTCACATCTGATACTCCTTGATGAAACATAGGAGCCTTGTCTTATAACAGGCTTATTCAAAGTGATACAAGCTACGAAAGTGAGCTCTTGGAAGAGTGTTGCTATTTTCATAATGTAATAAAAATACTGTAATGATTAATAATAGTGTGTAATAAGCATGTCAAAAAAACAAATTTTATATTTCCAAGATCACTGCCTTTATAATTTATACTCAGGTAAAGGAGAAAATCCCTGGAAATATTCATTTTTAGGAGGGGGTTCACAAGACTTGACATTTTAGTGAAAGGGGTTCACAGGTTGTTAAAGTTTGGGAACCACTGCTGTAAAGGATTGTTACAAATATGGGCGCAATAAAACGTGCTTGGGCTATGTATTAATTTAATCAGACATTCATTTTCCCAGATCTATGTATTTGTTATATTGATTTTTAACTGTACTTTAAGACCCAAAGTCTGCCTTTCATAATTACACAAGAGTACCTGTGAGATATGCACACAGTACATGCTATACACCTTTAGGGATACTCAAATTGCCCTATGCCCCCAAAGCAGCCCCAAGATTGGCCTGTCTGTTCCTTCCCCAGGCAGGTACACTCCATCTCTGCTTTCTTCTCTATGGGAAAATTCAAGGGAAGCTGTATGAAGGGAACCTCATGAGTTTCTGGCTGGTAGGTGGGTGGGTATTTCCTTGTAGGAGCATGATTTCATCCTAAGTTTTTTCCATTGAGTTTTACCACAGCACAGATTGTAAAAATTGAGTAAAGGACCTTATGATGTAGCCGCAGGTCCTAAGAGCACTATGATGCAAAACTTACACATTGTATCACTTTTTATGAACAAACACTTTTGAATAGTGCCCCAGAGATAGATTAGAGTAGGAAGTTATACTTGAACAGAGTACATAAATTCAAAGGTAAGAAATAGAAAGTGAGATACAGAAGGGAAAAATGATCAGGCAACTCTGCATTCTTCAACCCCTGACAGGCTCATGGCTAATTTCCCAGCTGCCAGCAGGGAACCCAACCAAAAAAAAAAAAACCCCAGCAAATGTGCCAGCCAAGGAATCAGACGCCCAACAAGATGCTGCTGCTGGAAAAAGATATTCTGCAGCTTGGCTTCTGTGCAGGACAGCTGTCAAACATGGTCCATCTGTGGCTACAGCTGTTGATTCCATTGCTGAAGGAAAGGAGCAGGCAGAAGACAGACAGGGGGTTTCCACAGGACTAGCAGGATCAGAAATACTGTCAAGTCAGCATCGCAATTAGAGGGTTGTGCCAACTTTTTTTTTTTTAATTGCACATTTTAAAATGTGCTTTGCTCGCTCATTCAGTAGATGCCCACATGTAATGGCTGAAAGAACATGATGGTTCAGGAATAATTCCTCTTCACTGACATTCAGAATAGAGAATCAAGAACTGATAGTTTCTTCTGACATTTTAAAGAAACCAACACGACCTTATTGGTCCCCTTTCATATTTCAGTCACTACAAATGAGACCTCTATAGCTCCTGACGTGGCAAATGTACACACATTGATCAGTTACATAGAGCTGTAAAGTAGAAAGGGAAAGAAAATAGCATTTTCCATAGACATTTACCCCTAAAAATTAAAACAAGGGCATCAATATTTGGTACAGGATACATTTCAGACTGAACTACAAGTGTGTGGAATTAATTCAGCATTAAGCAGATACTTTGAAATAACTACAGCCTGTACATTCAAACTACAGTAATTAGATTTTATAAACAGTCGTCATATCACTTATTTAATAAAGTTATCCCCAATTCTGTTTTCCAAAAGTTTTTCCAGTCCACTATTTTGAATTAAAATGGGTCACTGTTTCTCTTCCAAACTGTCCCTGTTTACAACACTGATGTTCTCAAGGTTCTTTGTGCACCTTTCCCAGTTATTTATACAAATTATCTACTAAAGTCACTGGCCCCAATAATTGAGTTTATGATGTAAGCTTACATGCAGACATTAGTTCCGTTCAGTGACGAATATTGTAAAAAACAGTTTGGTGCCCTAAGAATACAGCAGGGACCAACTAAACAGTGTCCCAAATCTCACCATTTTCATCACAAGTTTCAAACTCATGTGTTTCATAAAGCCCAGCTCCTGAAGTCAGGCAGGTACATGAGAATCTCAACTCCACACACCCACCCCACCCCGCCCGCCCCCCTCATAAGTTGCCAGCCTTCACTGGCGTGGAGGAAAATGTGAATGCTAAGGGCTCCAAAGGTAAATAAAAATGCCCCAAATTAGTTATTTTCTAAAAATCTCATTATTTTTAAGCCAATCTCATGATATTTAATACTTGGTATAGAGGACACTGAAGAATAATAATGTAAATATCTATCTCCAGAGTGCTTCACACATATAGGAGAGCGTGCCATCACTGTTACAAGCCATCCGTTTCTACAGCTGTAGCACCACGTTTCCCAAATGCATTCAAGGCTTTTGAAACTGGTATTTATTAAATTGATTTGGGTCTGTGCTAGACCTTGACAATCCAAGCCTGGCTGTATTTTACAGCTAGGTCAATCTATAACAGTGGTTCTCAACCAAAAGTACATGTACCTCTGGTGGTACACAGAGGTCTTCCAAGGGGAACATCAACTCATCTAGTTATTTTCCTAGTTTTACAATAGGCTATATAAAAAGCACTAGGGAAGTCAGTACGAACTAAAATTTCATAGACAATGACTTTTTTATACTGCTCTATATACTATACACTGAAATGCAAGTACAATATTTATATTCCAATTGATTTATTTTATAATTATATGGTAAAAATGAGAAAGTAAGCCATCTTTCCAGTAATGGTGTGCTGTGACACTTTTGTATTTTACGTCTGATTTTGTAAGCAAGTAGTTTAAGTGAGGTGAAACTTGTGGGGTACTCAAGAGAAATCAGACTTCTGAAAGGGGTACAGTAGTCTGGAAAGATTAAGAACCACTGATCTACAAGATCTTTATCAGTCTGACTGCAGGTATGAGAAGAAATGAATGTGACACAATATTCCTGTTTGGATGAAAGATTATTGAAGCATTTAAATTATGGCATCAATTCATTTAGAATCAGAAAATAAATTAATCTCAAGTTTCCAGATGTCTTATTTCTTAATTTGTCAAGACATCTGGGGGGAAAAAAAAAGAGGAGGTCTTCATTACTGTTAAACTTGTTATACGGAGCATTGAGAAAATGTCAATATCACGCTCAGAGAAAGAAGTGTGCCTACTACAAGAATGATGGAGAAGGGCTTTAGAATGAGATAGCAGAAATCTGTGATTTAATAGAGAGCTGTCTGAATTCCTATCTATTAAATTTGTATTATCTTCAAAAACAAATAATGGAATATAAAGGAGGCTAAAGACCCCTTACTTTACTAGGTTTTTGCCTGGAAATCAATTTCTCTTACATATAAGAAATAGCACTTAGCAGTATGGATTTTTGAGTCTCATCCAAATGCAGAATGATTGCTGTACACACAAAACAATTGTTTATCAAAAATTTCACAAGGATTTTTGTTAAACCCACAAACTGGAAATAAATAGTTGCATGATACGCCACAGTTTCACTATCAAGGAAATGATTAGTGTGTTTAAGGTGTTCTAAACATGGAAACCATAAACATAGAAAAATAGATTGTCTAGTCAGTCTCCCTGTTAGTATACCTAACGAGGTTTTTTCTCACTATTGTTAATGATTCTCTGAATATCCAAGGCAAACTAACATTATTGTATATGGCTCTAATCCTGCAGACACTTGCCAAGGTCAATAGTTTTACACTTCTGAATAGCCTCATTAAACTAACCACAAATTTGCTGGACTAGGGCCTGAAGTGTTTTAAAACTTTGTTAACGTGAAAGGGACAAAATGACTTGTATCCTCCTAACCAAAATAACCATCTCCTGTTCTTCTCGGCTCTAGAAACAGCCACCTCAAGAACAGGGAAGGATATGCTTGTTGTGGAAGTCAAGCTGTATTGCAAAGTTAAAGATCAACTTGCTGAGGGACAAGCACTTCATACATTGACCCTCTGTGCTAAAGACTCAAATGTTGTAGGGAATGAGGAAGAGTGGTAGGGTAGATCTCCTTGGGTATTTCGGTGGGCTTTTACGCCTACATACTCAGAAACAAAAGTATGTGAGTACTTATAGCCCTACTCTCAGTTTTCTCTCTCTCATTTCTGCTTCCAGTCTTCTTGTACCAGTGGTCATAAGGGCAAGGAAAAAGGGCCAAGTCCAGCAAGCTCCTACTCAGTTATGGTAATTGGAGAGCTAAATGTCCAGGCCAAACATATGGAAGAGAGACTGAAGGGATATGAAAAGTTAGGCGGGTAAATCCTCTGGGGAAAACCAGCCTGCTCGTGTCCACAGGCACAATGCTCTGCCCCTCTTTTCCAGCCAACTCAAAATCTTCCACAGGACAATGAGTGCATATGCCTAACCTCCCACCCCCCACACCAAAGCTTCTGGGTTTGTACATAAAGGTCCTTGGCTCCTGGCAACAGTACAGATAAGAAGCTGTAATGCCAACTATCTAGCACATGCTGCCACCCCTCTTGAAGTTATTTATAATGCTGGCTTCAGGGGAATGGTCTTTCATAGAACAAGGAAGGAAAGCAGCAGCTTGTATTGCAACATTTAGAAGAAATATTTTTGTAATTATACATTTGGGACTATCATTTATTGATCTTTATTTTAAAACAGAGTATTAGTAAAATGAATTCATCTGTACTATAATGGGTAATACAAACATTGATCCTTCAGCCTGATCCAATTCCTACTGAACTCATTAACTTTAGTGGCAGCTAACCCTTAGTTCTTGTACATTTGCTAAAATGTTTGACTATTAGTTAACTGATTACATCTCAACTAAAAAGTCAGTGAAAAAGTCTGTGCACCCACAGTCTCCAGCTAAAGTACTTGCAACTTCTGAATAGCAATGTTTAGTGAATTTCTGCAGCATCAACAAAAAACAGTCTCACTCACCTCTTTTTGTAAGTAGGAAAAGCAAATAAGTGCTGCAAAAAGGCATGGCAACAGAAGAATTCTTCCACTGGCAATGCTAATTACAAACAACTCTAACTCTTAAAGGAAAAACTGAAGCCACCATGTGAGGCTTAACAGCATAAATGATCACAGGATATTAAGCACTTGTCACCACATTTAATTGCAGTGGGCTGTGTTTGAGCCAAATAGTGGTATAGCTCCTGCATGCTTCACATTTGTAACAGTTGTGACAGTAGCAGTAAAGGGAGTAAATGTAATAGCCCAAGCCAATTTCCTGCTTCAGTAATTGATAGTTCAGTGATTCCAATTGTAATTAACAGTGTATTCTGGGAGATAAGCGCGCCTAATTTTGTTACCTTTCGCCCACCCTGCTGTGCTGAGCAAAATGAGGGCAATTTCTGTATAAAACAAATAGAGTAAGCAACTTACATAGCAATTTGCATCTTAAAAATATTTTACAAACATTATTTAACCTTCCTCATACCCCATTGTGACAGGTGAGTGTTATTCCCTTTTTACAGGTGGAGAGAAAGAGGCACAGAGAAATTAAATGACTTTTTCAAGGTCACAGAGTTCCTGACCACTACTCAGAGACATGAGGGCTTGAAGGGAGCTCGAGAAGTCATCAAGTCCAGGCCCCTGAAGAGGCAGGACCAAGTAAACCTAGGCCATCCCTGACAGGTCCAACCTGTTCTTACAAAACTTCCTGCGATGGGGATTCCACTTCCCTTGGAAGCCTATTCCAGAGCTTAACTACCCTTACCACTAGGATTTTTTTCCTAATATCTAACGTAAGTCTCCCTTGCTGCAGACTAAGCCCATTACTACTTGTCCTACCTTCAGTGACATGGAGAACAGTTGATCACAGTCCTCTTTATAGGTCCTTAACATACCTGATGACAGTTACCAGGCCCCCACCCAGTCTTTTCTCAAGACTAAATGTGCCCAGTTTTTTTAACCTTTCCTCATAGGTCAAGTTTTATCATTTTTGTTGCTCTCCTCTGGACTCTCTCCAGTTTGTCCAAATCTTTCCTCGAGTATGGCACCCAGAATTGGACATAGTACTTCAGCTGAAGCCTCACCAGTGCCGAGTAAAGCGGGACAATTAGCTCCTGTCTCTTACATACAACACTTCTGTTAATAAATCCAAGAATGATATTAGCCTTTTTTGTAACTTCACATTGTTGACTCATCTTCAACTTGTGATCCATTATAACCCCCAGATCCTTTTCAGCATTTTGTAGCTGTGCATTTGATTTCTTCGTTCTGTGAAGTACTTTGCACTTATCTTTATTGACGTTCAGCTTGTTGAATTCAGGCTGATTCTTTAATTTGTCAACTTTTTTTAATTCTAATCCTGTCCTCCAAAGTGCTTGCAACCCTTTCCAGCTTGATGTCATCCATAAATTGTATAAGTCTACTTTCCTCTCCATTATCCAAGTCATCAGTGAAAATGTTGAATAGTCCAGACCCAGGACTGACTCCTGCAGGATCCCAATAGATACATCCCTATTCTAATAGGGAATCATCGATAACTACTCTTTGAGTACAGTCATTTAGCCAGTTGTGCACCCACCTTATAGTAATTTTATCTAGACCACATTTCCCTAGTGTGTCTCATTCTCAAAAATACATTAGCTGAGGTTTGCTCTTTTTTCTAAAGCTGAACAATCACGAACACATAGCCCTATTTTCAATTCATCTGGTTTCTTCTAGTGATCTTTCAAAGTGATGTGTGAGTACAAAAACCAAATAAATAAAATGAAAAAATTAAAGTTCAAATGCAATTGCTCCTTCAGACTATTTAGAAAAATTTGTTTAATGAACAGAATTCTATAAATAGTAACTTTCTGTAACAGTTCTCAGAACAATCTTACCACTTAAGTAGTAGCAGCAGTATCACTACCAAAATGCAAATTCTTTAAAGCAAAAAAAAAAAAAAAAAAAAAAGCCAAACAAAACACCACACATCTAGAGTGAAAAATAACTGTCTTTACCCCATCTTACACAATATTTACATTTTCCAGTGGGATGTCTTTAAATGCAGATACAGCACACATTGAAACCCATTACAAACATTAGAAGCAATTTTCAACTGAACTACAATTTTTTTCTGGAAGATTGGATTGTTGATTCCATCACCTCTACATAATGCCATGTTTGAGAAATATTTTCCCCATTCTAGATCTATTCCATCTTGTCATTTAGTAACGTTCATTCACTAAACAGCAGAGACTAGTTTCCAAAATTTTAATTATAACTGCAAAAAGAACACAAAATATAAATGTGCATTATATTTGGGATTGATCAGAGAGATGCTTTACTTCAAATCTGTCACTTCCTTTTGGATTGGGTAGAGGGGAAGAAATAAGCAAAGGGAATTACAGTGAAAACTAACAGAAACACAAGCTTTTTCCCACCAATTAAATTAGAAAATTCAAACAGTACTTTGCCAAACAAATTTCAATATGTGATCCAGGAAATTGCAGTTCCCCACAGAAGTGTTGCATTCTTAGAATATCCTAATGCCCTTCTGTTGTACAGAGAGTCAGTTAAACAGATAAGACAGTATTTACAAGAGACCCAGGATTGGCAGCTCCTACTCCTGGATTAACAGATACATTAAAGTCCTTTAACCATTCATAGCTCATCGTGTTTTGCAGGGTCCATGCTGGGTTTAATGAAAACTCCTTCCATTGCCATCCAGTAGTTGTGATGATTAGGAGAATGCATGCCATGAACTTCCCGTTGGCCTCTGATTGGGTGGCCATATTGTTCTCCCGTTATTGAAAGGAAGACGTCAGTTCCTATGTGCTTGAAACGCACTGCATCCTCCCGCTCCCAGTGTGTCCCACTGCACTGTACTGTCCATATATCCAAGTCATCTCCTTCACCATCATCACCAAAGGCACTTACTTCCTGAATTAGAAATAAGGGAACACCAATGATACTTAAGACACCAATCACTCAGCCAGCAGGGGGATTGTAAAGAGAAGGGTAGGTGGGAAACAAAAAGTGATGTTGTATTGCTTTTATGACAATGGATCTAACCCGGATGGGATAATTTGGCCCCTCTATAGTCCAGAGGTAAAATGCCCAAAATAAAGGCATTATGAACAAAAATAAAACAAGGGAAACGGGACAATCCTTTCAAGAAAAAAACAACACCTTGAAATCTAAAGAATAAAATACTCCTCAGATACAGGGCTCACCTTCCTTCCTCTCAGCAAGATAGTATGGCATCAATCAGGTATTTAAGTCATTCTTAAGAAACATTTCCTCTCCGTCATTTATTTTATTACTATTTATATCGCAGTAGCGCCTAGAGATCCCATTGTGTGAGGCACTGTACAAACACACAGTAAAAAGACAGTTCTCAAAGAACTTAGAATCTAAGTAGACAAGACAAATGGTGGGAGACCATGTGACTTGCCAAGGTCACACAGTAGGTCTGTGACCAAGTCAGAAATAGAACCCAGGTCTCATGTATCCCAATCTAATGTCCTATCCACCATACCATGCTACCTCGCAGGAAGGAAGACTCTAGTGAATACTTATGGAAACCCACAACAGCTAAATAAGAAATGTATTTTAAGACATACACTGGAACCCCGCTATAACACGCCCTGTGATAACGCAAATTCGCTTATAACGTGGAGCGAGTCTGGCCCCGGCGGCTGCAGCAGGCGCGGGGCGTTTGGGATCCATGCCCCAGCAGCTGCAGCAGGAGCAACTCTCCCTGCAGCCCCGGCCTGCCCCTGGGGTTCTCACCTCTGTCCCCGGCAGGGCCGGCTCCAGCCCGCATCCTTCCCTCCGCGGACCGATGTAGGGGGCGGCAGCGCGGAGGAGGGAAACGCCCTGCTGGGAGCGGGCTGCAGGGTGGTGCGGAGCCCTCC
This sequence comes from Chrysemys picta bellii, assembly GCF_011386835.1. Lineage (NCBI taxonomy): Eukaryota > Metazoa > Chordata > Testudines > Emydidae > Chrysemys > Chrysemys picta. The sequence goes on along the minus strand of NC_088805.1, from coordinate 16,386,651 downwards.
CGGCAGTCAGCGCGGCAGGCCGGCGGTGGTAGTCTTCGGGGGCCCCGCTCCCCTGGCCAGAGCACCGGCCGGAGCGCGGCGAGCCCCGCGGCTCCGCTCTCCCGGCCGGAGCGCAGCAGCCCCGTTCTGCCGGCAGGACTCTGGCCGGAGTGCGGCCAGCCCCGCGGCTCCCCCCCCACCCCCGAGTCGACAATCTCAAGTGCCGCCCCAGGAATCGGGCCCCACCAGCCCTGGCGGCAGGAGGGGCCGAATGGCCAGCGCCCCAGCTGAAGGAAGCCCTGGCCGCCCCCCTTCTCTCTCTCCCTCCTCCCTCCCTCCCCCTAGCCAGGACGCGGAAGCTGAACACAAGTACAGTGGAACCCCGCTATAACGCGACCCCGCATTTACCGCAATTGAATTTTTTGGACCCCAATGATCGCGTTATAGCGGGGTTCCACTGTATTTTCAAATTTTGCAGAAGCACTTGCTTAATGATGGAGGGAGGGAGCCGGGAGGACTAAGAAGGGGAAACACTGATCTTCAGAGAAATACAAAGATGAAGTGTGTAAGTGTGGAAGCAAAGGGTTCTTTTGATGGGGTGGGAAGAGAGCAAAATGAGGATAGAGAGAGACTTAGGATATGTCTACACAGCAGCTGGGAGGGTTTCCCAGCATGATTAGACAAACTACTCGAGCTAGTGCACTAAAAATAGCAGCGTGGCTAAAGAGCGGCATAGGTGGTGTCTTGGGCTAGCTGCCTGAATATAATTCTGCCTGACCCCTGGGTACGTACTCGGGCAGGTAGCCGAGCCACTGCAGACACATTGCTATTTTTAACATGCTAGCTGGAGCTGAACTAGTGTGTGTCTGTCTACCTGCACTGGGACGCACCCTTCCAGCTACTGTGTAGATATACCCTAAGTGACTTGCCCAAGCTCACACACAAAGTCTGAGGCAGAGTAGGTCTCACAAGTCCCTGGCCAGCATCCAAAACCCTGGACCGTCTTTAGTCTCATGCTGGTCTCTAGCTTCGCAAAAACTTTTACTTTACCAAATGACTGCTCCAAATTAGGGTGAAGACTATTTTAGATATTTTTTCCACACACAAGAGAAATTAATAAAGCACAAGGTTTGAAGCACAACTCACCATCTTACCTGATTATTGGACAGCGGTGACGGGAAGTGATGTGTGTGTAAGTTTTTTCCTGTGTTAACATGGGTAAGTCGGATTGCTTGCCCACACTTCACTGGTGTTCCTCGTTGGCAAGTGTCGTCATTTTTCCCTCGAATCCGCCAGTAACTGTTAGCATCATCTGAAACTTCAACTCCAGTCACCGACTGCTGCCCACTTCCTGTTTCAAAATAATTTAAATGGTAATTGACCTAACCCACCTTTCTCCAGTTCAGGGAATCAAAAATACTTTATTACTAAAGAACATCAATCTATTCAGACTAATAATTGGAGGGGAACAGCAAAGGAGGGTTGCAAGACTAATTTCCCTTCTCGCCCTATTTTTACACCACTCCTGAAACTAGTACAGCTTCTAGATCAACATCCTCACCTGTGATGCAAACCCAGAAAAAAATATATACTGAACAGTTGAGAAGCAGAAGAGTCACTAACACACAAATATTACCAGGGGATAACACGATTTTCCCGTGCCAGGATTCTCATAGGTGTTGTGCCCTCACATCTCCCCTACTGACTTCAGTGGGAGTTGCAGGTACTCTGCACCTTAGAACAGTGGTTCTCAAATCAGGGGTCCAAGGCCCCCAAGGGGGCCATGAGCAGGTTTCAGGGGGGCCGCCAAGCATGGCCAGCATTAGACTTGCTTGGGCCCAGGGCAGAAAGCTGAAACCCCACCGCATGGGGTTGAAGCCTGGGCCCTGAGCCCCGCCACCTGGTGATGAATCCAAAGCCTGAGCAATATAGGGGGGGGGGGCGCAGCATGAGGCCCCAGGCAATTGCTCTGCTTGCTATCCCCTAACCCCAGCCCTGGCTTTTATATGCAGAAAACCAGTTATTGTGGCACAGGTGGGCCATGGAATTTGTATAGCCTGTTGAGCGGGCCTCAGAAAGAAAAAGGTTGAGACCCCCTCCCTGCCTTAGGATATCAGGTTCTGAAGCTGTTGAAACTGACGACTGCTCATTAAATGAAGCATTTTTAAATTAAAGTGACTGTTGCCAATGGCTCCAGACCCCCTTTTGGATACCCCCTAACTGCTCTGAGTGGCTCAGTCCTGGATATTTGCTTACTCCCGCTAAGGAAGGAGTCAGGCTCCGTGGTAAGTGCTGCATGTGAGAACTTGGCTGGTGATGTGGCCTCCAGATGAAAAACGAAACCTGTGGGATACTAGCAGGACACTTTTGCATTTTCTCCCCCCCCCCCGGCTTTGTGCCAGCGGCATTTGTCCATGGGAGCTGCCCTTCCTTTCACCCTCTTCCGTCGCCCCGTGCGAGCCCACTTAGCAGCACTTGCCTAGCAGCCGACTTCTTCAGGAGCCAGCCACCCTCCCCACATCTCCCGCCCCCTTCCGGCGCGGGGAGCGCCCGGGCCAGCCCGTCAGCTCGGCGGGCAGGGCCCCGTCAGGGCTCCCCTCCCAGCCAGGGCAGCCGATCTCAGACCGCCACAGGGCCGGGCTCCGGCCTTAGCCCGCGCCCACCCCGGATACCTCCCCGGCATCCCCATCGCCCTCCTCCAGTCCCCGCCTCCGAGTTCTCCCGCGCGACCCACCCGCCGCCCCCTTCCTCAGCCCGGCCCGCCGGACCCCTCCCCACCGCCCCCTCAGGCCGCGGCCTCCCCCCCCCGTCTCCGGCCCCGATCCTCACCCGATCCGTACTTGACCTCGTGCGAGTGCAGCCGCACGTTGTGGCGGGTGTTGAGCAGCTTCAGCACCGACCCGCAGGTAACAGCGCCCGGCCCGGGCTCCCTGCCGCGGCCCGGCCCGCACAGCAGCGCCAGGAGCAGCAGGAGGCAGCAGCAGCGGCGCCGCATCTCTCCTCAGCCCGGCGGCCCCGGTGCCCAGCGGCTCCACACACAACCAACCCGCCCGCTTCCGCAACCGACCGGCACCCCGCTTCCGCATCCCGGCCAATCATACGACGCCAGCACCGCAGCCTGCCAATCCCCGCCCGCCTCTCTTCCAACATCGCCTCCGCATTGGGCCGCCACCTGCTGACCGCACAAAGCGTACACGAAGGAGGAGCCCATTGGCCTAGGGAAGATGCCAAAACAACCAATCAGAAGAGGCGGCGTGGCACCTCTCAGGGAACGGACCCAGAGGGAAACTAAAAGTTGGAGTCCAAGGGAATTAGTCAGTGGGGGCAGGTGGGAGCTAACAGGTGGGTTGGACCTTTGATACGTGGGGCTACCTCATGGCCAGTCCCTGCTATAGGGATTGGCAGCAACAAGAGGCCCAATTGTCACTCCTTGCGGTGCCACATAGCCAACCCACTCCAAAACATCAGCGTGTTAACCTTGTGCTTCGCCACCCTCCCCTGGCACCCGCACATCAAGCAAAGCATCAGCATGCTTCAAGGCCAGGCAGGGACACTCCCCTTGCACTGGAACATCAGCATAGTACCATGAGTAGAGTTGATCTGACTCTTTTTATCCACTGAAAATTCCTACCTTTCAAAAATAAACAACCCCTCCCCCCCAAACTGGAAACTCTTCAGTTTTCAGACAAAAAACCCAACACAAAACAAAAAAGATTGCTTTGAGGACAGCAAGCACGTTCTGCTAAAATATTTGTTTAGTTGAAACCCCAATTTTCCGTTGCAAAAATGTAAATGGAAAGTTGTTGCCCAGCCCTAATGATAAGGGGAAAACGGGACCCTCAAATGGCCTGGCAATGAGACTGGGCTATTAAATAACATGGCATCCTGGAAATAACAGTTCCAAGAAGTTCAGTGAGCCTCTCTGCCACATAGTTCTTGTCGTTCTCAATGCCACATTTAACAAAGGGCTGAAAAGAAAAGTCAAAATATTGTAGCAGATTGGTTAGTGTGTGTGTGTAACACTGCCCCTGTACTGGATAAAAGCTTCTCAACCATGTGGCATAGCCAACATATTGCTAACAGCTAATAATGACTTTCATTCAGCTCAAGTGATTGTGTGCCTGTGCTTTTGGAGCAGAAATGTCACTTTTTTATCCCAAGTGCTACTATGAAGTTATTGTAGCATAAAGCAATTATTAAATTATAAAAACTATAACAGAAAAGTACTCTGTATAGAAAGTAACTGAGACAATGAATGGATCCTTTTACACTTCTAGTGCAGTTCTGCAGACTGAAGCAAATTTTTTTTCCTTACATGGTTCTGGAAAGAAGAAGAATGTGTTTCTCATCACTTTATCTACAGGAGCAGCTGGGGCAAGAGGTGACACTGAGGGAACTATAATGTGGGCTCTCTTAGGTATGCATCTGATAGTGGATACAGGGCCTGTAACAACATACCATGTTCATTGCTGGAAGCATGGTGTGAGGATGCCAAGCTACCAATTTAATGCTCCTATGAGGGCAACATAGGTAATTTTCTTGGGACAAAGCAAAAAGTCTCCAACCCTCCAAGCCACAAGGAGGTAAATAGGAATGGAATTGCATGTGTGCAGAAGTGGGCTCTCCTCTAAGTTATCCTGACCTGGATAGTTTGGGCAGCACATCACCATTTTGGGCTAGTGAGAGCGTCATGAGATACTCAGCTGACTCCATTTTCCACCAGTGCTGAATCCGTCAAGCCCTTTGCGCCCCACATGATGCAACTCATTCATTCGCTCACTCAAAGGTTTGTTATTTGAGTTGTTGATATTAACCTATTACATATGTAGAGAAGTGTCTCTGACTTTTGGTTCATGCGTGTTCAAATTGCCTGTTTTAAATTAAGCTTCAGTCCTAAATCTCCCTCAACCACAACTGTACCCCTACTCCCTACACCATGTACATTTCTGTTCATCAGAAAATCATTTTCTATTGCTTGATGTTTGTGTCTGATCCAAAAGAATGCAAATGAGTATGGTGCATTGTTTGGCACTTGAAACCTTATTTCTGTTTCTTCTAAGAGGCTTTCCTCTTCTTCTAACTAAGACAACAGCTCACTTTTGTTACTGTTTTTTAAACAGGGCAAAACAGATGTCTGTGGTTGCCGTTTTAGCCATGGAAAATCAATCAAATGGAGCTTTAGCTGGCACCTGTTTATCTTTCTGGGAGGTCACTAACTCCGAGTGCATTTAGTACAGTTTATATGGTGCTCCCTACAATGCGTTTCAGTTGTACTTTAGAAACATAATTGGGTTAGAAAGCTTGCCAACAAAGAACCCCATTGGTGCCAAACAACTAGGGCAATTAACAACCACATTATTGCTATAGGAACTGTTGTTGTTTTTAGTAGGCTGCTGTGAGCTGCAGGTAAACTCTCCCCTGAAATTATATGGTGGGGGTGGGATTGAGATATATGCTTCTTGGAGGGGAACATTATAATTTCTCTTTATGCACATGAAACAAAAAACTCAGTGAAACTGAACCAGTATAACAGACCAGACCAGCAAACAGCTAGAATGCTTTAGGCCCTTAGTCACTTACAGGGCCGGCTCCAGGCACCAGCTTAACAAGCAGGTGCTTGGGGCGGCCAAGGGAGAGGGGCAGCACCTGCGGCAATTCGGGGGCGGCAGGTCCCTCACTCCCTCTAGGAGCGAAGGACCTGCCGCTGAACTGCAGCTGCCGATCGCGGCTTTTTTTTTTTCCCCCCCCAATTGCTGCCGCCGATCGCAGGGCAGAAATGCTGGAGCCAGCCCTGGTCACTTAATCTTACAGTCCTTAAGTTGTAGTCTTGATTTTTAGAGATACTAAGCACTCAACTTCCTTTACACTGTACTTGTGGCTACTGAGCACCCATGAAAATCAGGCCATAATTGACTTTGCAGTAGGAATCAGTCCTGTATTAGAAGTGCAGGGACCCATAAGATACAGGGGTGTACCTTGAGAGGAGTATTTTGGCACAAAGCACTTTATTTTACAAGAGGATTTTCCTTTCTATTATATTGGTCTTTGTGAAACAAGCTTTGAGCTTTCTGTTTAGTGTGTATGACAAAAGCACTAACTGACAATGAGGCTAACATGGCAGGCAGCTCTCAGGTTTGATCCACACCAAATTGTACCGATTTAACTGGACTCATGACACTTCATATACAAGTGCTTGGGTATGAAGAATGTGATAGGACTCTTGGCTTCTAATCCTCAGATTCCTGCTAATCTGAGGCAAGACATTCAGGGCCTGATCCAAAGCCTGTTGAGGTCAGTGGGTGTAAATTAGGAGTCATTCCACTGAAATCAGTGAAATTACAGTGGGAAGAAGGAAATTACCCCCCTAACTGCTCTGTGGCTCACTACACCTATTTTCCTTTGCCACCTTCTTTCCCCCCACATTGATAAACTGGTTGTAATGATGCTTCTCCAGATTGAGTACCGTAATTTTATTATCTCACTTCATTTAGCATAATGGGGCCCTGATCTCAGCTGGGGCTCTAAGCACTGCAGTACTATAAATAATAAATAATAGTAATAATCATAATAGGAGTCAATCACCCAAGGAGAGCTAGATGTAGTTAAAAGAAAGGGTAGATTGCAAAGAATTTTTGGAAATGCATAGCTCCCTGCCCCCTAACTGACATGTCATTTGTGGAGTGGGGGCCGATAATAGGTATTCAGGTGTGTTAGCAATACATGCAAATAAATAGAAGAAATTTGACAATAAAATACAAATATATTTGTTTTATTTTAAACTGGTAGGGTTTCAAATTTTGGGGAGAACAGTTGATGATTTTCGGCTGCTGTCCCCTGTGATGCTAGTCCTTTGAGAAAATGAGGATTGCCTTAGAGATTCTACAGAATTCTGGCCTTCAGTGTCCGGTAAAATAGTCGATGATTTTCTATTGCTCCCCTCCATGATGCTAGTCCTTCGAGAAGATGAGGTTTGCCATAGAGGTTCTACAGAATTCTGGCCTTCAGTGTCCAGTAAAACAGTTGACGATTTTCGGCTGCTCTCCCTGGTGATGCTAGTCCTTCTAGAAGATGAGGCTTCCCATAGAGGTTCTACAGAATTCTGGGCTTCAGTGTCTGATAAAACTGTCGGTGATTTTCTGTTGCTCTCACTGGTGATGCTAGCCCTTCGAGAAGACAAGGATTGCCTAGAAGATTCTATAGAATTCTGTCCCTCAGTGTCCAGTAAAGCAGCAGATAATTTTCTCTGGCTATCAATGGGAATGATAGACTTTCCAGAAAATGACATTTGTCTTAAGGCTTCAACAGAATCCAGACCTTGCAAATCCTCTCCACTTTGTGGTATATCATCGGGGAATTTTAGAGGAACTATTTCAGTTATTTCTGGCAGAGAAGAGATGTTTTGTTCAGTGGGTTTCTCAATTAATTTTACCTTGCCAGTGATCATTTTTGGTTTAGAATGAGCAGTTTTTTTGTCACCACTCTTTGAACTAAGTTTTGGGGGTTTAGTGGGTCTTTTTGCATGTACCTGCTGATATACCTCAGCCCAATCAATCTGTGATGATAACCTTATGCCGCTGCCCTTTAATTTTTTAAAGCCAAACATTATCTCAAGGAGTATCTTTGTTACAGGAACTGAAATAAACCCAAGTTTCTCTGACAGTGACTTTTCATAGTTATACTTGTACAATACATGTCTGGCTGCATTTTCAACAAGAAAGTCAACAATCTCCTCTTGTCTTCTGTAAAGCTTGCCTTTCAAGCGTCCACCTGATAGATCTTTTTTTAAAATCTGTCTGTAAAACCGATGTCTTGAAAGAAAACGACCAGTAGACTATCCATAATTTCAATGGGCAAAACAAAAAAAAAGGTTATTCATTAAAAAGTCTATTTAATACCAACATTTTAAATGTAAAATTTAGTAAGTTAAGTGTTTTAAACCTATGGGGCCCAACTCTGCAACCACTCACTAGTATATCTCCATGGATTTCCATGGAGCTATTCTTGATTTATACCAATCTGAGAGCAGAATCAAGCCCTTTGGGCCAAGTTCTGCTCTCTGTTAGGTGTAAATTGAAATCAGTAGAGTTAGTCTGGATTTCCACCAGCCTAACTGCAAATAGCATTTGTTCTATCAGCTGTGCATATTTTGCAGCAGATCCAATGTGAAGGGAATCTTCCAAATTTTGGTTTTGATTGCTGTTTGTATTTGATTTCCTTTTAGTTATTTGAAGGTGGGGGAATGCAACATTTTGGGCTAGATTTTTAAAGGTATTTAGGCCCCTAAAGATGCAGATGGGCACCTAGTGGGATTTTCACAAGTGTTGAGGCACCTACCTCCCACTGATTTCAATGGGAGTGAGGGCACCTTTAAAAATCTGGCTCGTTGTGATCTGCATGAATGTGATATGCTACATACCTTCTTAGGACACTTTCCTTTACATATTTACATTAGAAAATGATTAAGAATTTCTTTTCAGACATTGTCATTTCATCTGCATTTGTGAAGTAGTTTTGCTGCGATGAGCCTGTCACTCGGATTCGAGATGAAACCATCACTCCTACCATTTAGTCAAAATGTTTGTATGTTTGGTCCCATTATTTTACTCTTTGTTAGGGATTCCCCTCCTTCTTCCTTCCCCCTCCCAATCTCTTTTAACTTTACAAACCCTTTTATATTTTCTAATTCTTGTAAGAATGTGGCATAAAAGCCGTTTGTGGTAGGGACAGACAAACTTATTTGACCTATTTTCAAAAACCATGGACTCCAAGTTCATCTCAGACTCAAATGTTAATGGGTTTGCATTATATGTAGGAGAGACTATGAGGAAGAGGAGGGGGGATGGAGTAAAATCAGCTGTAAATGAACATTAATTAATTTAAAATATAGAAAGGTTTGGACATTCTGACTTAAGGGTGGTGTATGAATATTAATTCTAATTAATAGCCAAATCTTGGTCCAGTTGAACTTTAGTGCAGTGGTTCCCAAATTCTATTGGTATATGTACACTTCCTTAAAAACACTGATGTTTGAAGTGCTTACCACATGCAAATTTCTCCTTTTTGTGCACATATATTTTAGCCTTAATAAGCGTAATGTAAGTATTTATGGATTCACAGTAAAATAAGTTTTGAATTTGGCTGGTGGAGATCTGCCTGGGGCAAATTAGAAGAGAAGAGAGTTTGCCTGAGGGAGTCTGGGTGGAAGAATTAGAGGCCATGAGGTTTAAATCTGGTAGGGAATTTTCTGACAAAACCATTATTCATAAGAAAATGCCAGTTTGTCAAAATTGAAACTTTTCATGGGAGCATACCAGTTTCAACAAAACTTTTGCTGGGAAAGATTTTGCAAATCCAGGATGGAATTTCTAGTCAAAACCAAAGAGAGCGAGAGCGAGACCCACCCCATGATAACCTGGTGACAAGGGCACTCACTTGAAATGTAGGAGACCCAAGTTCCGGTCCCTGCTCTACTGCATATTTGATTTATACCATGTTGAACAATTGCACCTGAAGATATTGAGAAAGACCCACCCACTGAATAGTCTGTGGCCAGGGGACTTACCTTGGGTGTGGAAGATCCAGGTACAAATCCCTGGTCTGGCTGATTCAGACCAGGGTCTTGAAACTAGGTTGTGCACATCACAGGTGAATGCCCTGTTCACAGGCTATTGGCTAATCTGAGCGAAGGCAGAGGTTTCTCACTTTGTTGTTGTGGGACAGTTTTATGTGAGTGTTTGAAAGTTCTCAGTTTTGTCCTGATGTGAAATATGAACATTTTTGAAATCCCCAAAAATGTCACGAGATATGAATACCATTTCTTGGCTAGCTCTAATGAGGTTAGACTTATGTTAGTGGTTCCAGCTGGAGTGCAGGGGAGCTCTGGTGCTGTGTGTGTGCGCAGCCCCTGGATTCTCTCTGGATTGTCTTTCCTACATGTCTCCTCCTCCTGTCCTCACAATTCTTTCCTCTTGGTTAAGGGATTCCACAGCTCTTCTCCATGGGATTGTGCTGTGATTCAAACAGGTTTCCTCATCCCACCAGTATCCAGGTTCCAGCCTTATTCCATGAAACCTCCCTTGGTCTCATTCATTTCTTCCCTTTGGTGTAGGCCTCCACAGCCCTCCTCTGTGAGGCTGTGGAGTGATTAAGGCAGGCTTCCTTAGCCTGCCAGTCTCCCTTCTGTTTCTAGGCTCCATCCTAGGGATGCTCCCCTGTAATTCTCCTCTCCAAGTGGCCTGCCCTCTGTCTCCTCCTGGGAGCCATCTAACATCAAGGTTTTATCATGTTAAGGTGATAGCTACCTGATTAACACTTGGTCCTATTCCCCAGCTAGTCTACTGCTCCCTTGAAAACCTTTTTCCTTAAAGGGGTCATGTGATGGAATAAAGGTTGCCTGGCCTCAGCTCCCCTCCTCCCGCTTTTAGAGGGGACAGACCATCCTGTTACAGTGTATCACTTCCAACAAGACCACCTACCACTGTTTGGGAATCCCTGATATAGGGTAAAACTCCAGTTGACTTCAGTGGGACTAAGATTTAGCCTTATATGCATATTTAGGTCCTGATCCTGCAAGATACTCCAGCACCTATGCAGAGTCCCACTGAAGTCACTGGGGCAAAGACTCTGAAGTCTGCCCACATGCATTTCCTTGCAGAATCAGGGCCCGAGTTTAACATTTTCATACTGGAAAATTAGCCATTTAATATTAAACCCGACATGACAGTAAAAGCCACCACAATCACCACCAAAGGCCAACTCCTCCCTTCGTTTACACTGTGCAGCCTCCCGCCCTTCCCCTGGACCAGGTTCTGATCTAATTGACCAAAGTCCATGATTCAGCATGGGAATTAGAAACCGAGTCTCCCACATCCCAAGTGAGTGCTCTGAGCATTGGGATAGAAGGTTAAAGGGGCGGAGGCACCACTAACACCATTTCCTCAATTTTGTAAATGGCTCCAAAATGCGCTTGTGAATCCAGCCCTTTGTTTCCAAATTTCCCTTGCCTTTATTTAAACAAAAAAGCCTGAAATCTAAATGAACTGTTAGTTCTGGGTTGAGTTTTGTTCAATTCAAAATTAAAATGTTTCCGACTTTTTGATTCACTGAAAATTCCAACAAGTTTTGGTTTCGGGTTGACACCAAATAATTTTTTTTTCAATTTTTCAGAACTGCCAGCACCCTAAAAAATCAGTTGTTCACACAACTCTGCTCCTGCGTGGTTGAAGTATGAGGACTGCATAGTGACCTCTGTGAGCTCTCCTAAATTGAACACAGTCCTATAACGACTGAATCTGAGTTTTGAGTCCACGCTGTTCAAGTGGGCATGAAATTAGGCAAAATGAGTTAATTCATCCCTGATTCTTAAATAGACCTCATACACTATGAAGTAGGTATAAACAGCACCAAGCACTATGGAATGATAACAGTACTCAAGTATTCCACAGATATATGATTATAAATAATTTGGTTGAGCTAAAAAATGCAAAGGTACCTGGGAAAATGAAAGTTCCTCTTCTACCATCGCTGGTTTCTTTGGTTTAGGCTTAGGAAGTGGGGGTGGCACATATTTTGGTTTGGGAGGAGGTTTCTCAACTGGCGGCCTAGGCTTGGATTTAGGGAGTGGAGGCGGTACATATTTTGCCTTGGGTGGAGGTGCCTCATCTACTGCCCTAGGCTTGGATTTAGGGAGTGGGGGTGGCACATATTTTGGTTTGGATGGAGGTTTCTCAAGTGGTGATTTTGGCTTGGATTTATGAAGTGACTGTGGTCTATGTTTTGATTTTTGTGTAGATTCTTTTAATGTCTTCTTTCCTGTCTTTGACTTGGATTCCTTTCCCTCTTCTGTCTTTTCCTCCTCTGTCTTTCCCTTCTCTGCATTTTCTGAAGCTGTTTGAGTCGACTCATCTATTTTTCCAGGTGAAGAACTTTTTTCATAGAGACTTGTTACATTCAAATCATCACCACATGGTTGGGAATCACCAATAATGCCAGAGTCATCGGCCATGTTAAATAAAGGGGATCCATCTTTCTTTGTTGTATTCAATAATTCTAGAATGGCCTGATTTACAATATCTTGAAGAGCAGAGAATAATTTATTTTCTTCTAAGAAATCAAGCGTTTCAAATGGTTGCTGACCAGGATAAGAGAGAGCAGTATCAGATGGAGTGGGTCGTTTCTGGACATTTGTGATTTCTTTTTCAATGTGTTTAGTATCAAAAGATGAGTCTTTCTCAAACTGAGACTTATCTTTCTTCTTAATCTTAGAGAAAAAATCTGATGTAGCTCGTTGTTCATGGAGGCCAACAGAAGACTCTGCCAGTTGTGCCCAAATGTGAAAGTGTTCTTGACGGAAATAATAATCAGCTGATTTTTCTGTAACACTCTGTAACAGAACAGAAAGAAGGTGAAGATCTGAAAAGAGTAAATAATGTCATGGCTAGAAGCAAAAGGACGCATTAGGACATTGTAGCAAAGGAAGGAAAAGAGGTAAGGTTTCAATAGACAAATCCCATTTCAGATTTGAGAGATGGGTCCTTGAATCTGAACCCCTGTGAAATTCAGTGAAGACTGGAGTTTAATCCTTGTATCTGAACCTGTCCTTTTCAAATATTGGTTCTGGGATGGATCCAAAACCAGAGAGACCTATTTTCTGTTTGGATGCAACACAACTCTTATGAGAACGTTCCCATGAACTAGCTGCATGTAGGGTGGAATTGTTCTTCCAGCACTTAGGTTTAAAATTGCAAGATTGCAGTATAATAAAATCAAAGCCTGAACTGCAGCTTTCATTCGGCCTCATATTCTGTTACCAACTTTTGCAATTTTATCACAAATATCGCAAGATTTGTATTATGCTTGAAGCCCCAGCTCCTGGAGTCATGTGAATACAGGAGAAGCTGAGATTTCATATTTTTAAATAAGTAATTTTGTAGCATCATGATTGTAGAGAAGAGCCTGAAAATGTGACCCAAGTACACCCTAAAGAAACCAGAAGGCAAATAAAAAGAATCACAAATTAATTATATGTGATTTTTAGGTACATGATTCATGGTTTCTGAACCGTTGGGCTAGCAATGCTGCCCACTCCTGAACCTTTAGAGTAAATCAGATCCAGACCCAAACTCCACTTTCTTGGCCCATTTCCAATTTATGTCCCTATTTTACAGTTTATAGCACCAGTTAGCTTCATTGGGACTACTCAAAGTGCATACTGTGGTGAAGGGAAAAGCAGTGGAACACCCATCCAGGGGAACTCTGCAGTTCCACAACAGGTTTGAGCAAAGGAAGGGCCCCCACGCCAGCTCAGGAGATGAGCGGCAGCCCATATCTGTAGTGCAGACCACAGTCCCTTCCATGACTATGCAGCCCAAGCCAGGACTAGGGAGCCTTCTGTGGTGACATGAGGCAGTACACACTGTGCTTAGTGAGGCTGGAAGCTGGAAAGCAAAGTGGGTAAGGTTGCCCAACGTTTTCTGTTATACGACCCTGTTTTCAGTGGTTTATAATTTTGCCAAACTTTCACCATTCAGGCTGAAATTTTCCATGGTTGGTGTCTGCCTCAGGATAAATTGTTTTTAGAAAATTTCGACAAAAAATATTCAGCCATTTCTCAGAATGAGATGGGGAAAAATATGCTGTTTTGCCCTTATTAGAAAATTAATATAGCTGTTTCATTGACAAGTTCTAGCATCTTCATGCTTTGGAGAAGGCCAGGGAAGGGGGACCTTGGTGTCAGGGACATGCCTTTTTCTTTCCCCATGAAAATAGACCCAAATTTGGTCAAATTATGAGTCTCTGAAAATCCCAGTTTGCATAAGTAAATCAGAGACTTGTTAAGAGTCTGGCAGCTAAATTCTGCAAACAGTCCATTTGCACAGGGATGCAGGAGCTGAGCAGGACTCTCCTGGCAATTGCTCCTCGTGGGAGCCAGGGGCTGCTGTAATGCTGGGCATAGGAACTGAGAGCAGGGAGACTTTCTCTCTTGTGGTCTCAGTGGTTCCCCTGTCACCCAGGCAGCAAGGAGAAGGAGGAGGAAATAGCCTGACTGGAATACAGAGGGATGAGGAGTCAGGCCTGGGGTAGTGATGGGGGATGTGATGTGTTGAGGAGCTGAGGGAGAGTGGAGAGGCACTGAGACATGGCACTGTGGCATGGAGGAGGAAAACAAGCATGAAGAGTCAAGGATGTGTGTGGGGGGGAACTGGGACAAGAAGCAGTTGCAGGGACTAGGGTGAAAAGTGGTCAGGTTTTGGTGGGACAGGGGCAGATGGGTCTGTAATGACTAGAATACACTCCCCTCAACACCTGGAACAGAACCCAGAATTCATCCACGCCAAACAGCTCCACCCCTTCAGCAACTACTGTAAAATATTTCTAAAGTTTCTATCACAATTCTGTACCTTCATTTGTTAGATCTCTAGTCTGCAATGATTTTTGTTGGTTCCTTGGCTAATGGCATAAACCAGGTTTCCCTGTATCTTCAATGCATAGCTTTGGTGCAGAGAATTCATGGCTCTTTTAATAGCTGGATTCTTCTACATTGTGTTTAATTTCAGAGATGGCTATGCCATTCTTAACTCACCATATTGTGCCGAGATAATGCAATGCCCTTCAAACAGGGGGACACATACTCCCTGAATTTCTTTATGGTAGACTAACATGAAGCCCAAAGGAGAAAGTTCAGGATGAAATTTCAGCTGGAACTTGGAATTGCCTTGCTTTTATGGCAAGTATTCACAACTGCATGTGTACACAAAAACTTGTATGCATTTGCACCCATAATTTGTATATGCAGTTAGTGCATTTGCATGTGTATTCACGGCACTGGTGCATGCAAAAGGCAAATTAGATACACACTTATAAATGCATATGGATTAGGTATGTGATAGATTATGGGTCAAATCCAGTGCTGTGCTGCATGAGTAACCTAGCTTGGGGGTGGAAGAACAGGGCATAAGAAACCTCTTACCTCCTACCTCTACAAAGCAGCCAGCATACCACAGAGCATTAGGGTGGGGGAGTTTGTCTGCACAGGCAAGCACAGCACAGGCCTCATGGGATATGATCTGGTGACTAGATGGCATGGCCAAGTCCCCAGCTGGTGAGCGTACATGCTCCTTGGTATGTGCTACCCCAACTGTGTATGAAAAGGAGGAAAAGTATGTGCTTGGAAGCTGCCTGCCCTGAGCCATTTCATCACGCTCTTGCAGAATGACTCTTGCGCTGAGTAAATAGTGGGCACAGATCCTTATCTCTTCCCCTGTCAGTGAGGCACCTACTGGTAAGGGCAGTATTTTGCTGCTTGTGTATGTCTATGATACTATAAAAGTAGTGTCAAGTAAAAATTGGGAGTACTTTCTTTCCTACTTTAATCTTACGGAAAAGAGTCCTAGTGCCCAGAGAATTAGAAGAGAGGAGTAGAAATACCTTTTTGTGGACTATCCCAGCCACTTCTTCTGTCCTCCTCCTTGTTTCTTTCTTTGGGGCTTGAGCTACAAACTTATCCAGCATGCACTGATTCTGGAGTTTGGTTTCACTGCCCAGCTTATCCCCGGCCTTGCTTTTGAAACATTCCTTCCAGTCTTCCTCTGAACTGGATGTGGAGGGATAATGACTTGAGCTGAAACAATCACACTGCTTTCGACAGGAGATGGTCCAAGACTCACTTTCTGGACTAGAACTGACATCCTCTTTGAAATCAAGTAAACCCTCTTCATCCTCCATTATTACTTCCCTTATTTTCCGGATTGCCTCTTCCATGGTTTGCTGGAGGCTGTCCAATGCATCCATGTCGACCAAGAAGTCCACAAAATTGGAGAAATCCTGTGCAGCCCTGTGGACATTAGAGATGGGATCATCCTGCTTCCCTTTTTCCTCCACTTTATTGTCAATCTCAAATGTGCTAAAAGCCATAACAGCTGGTGATACAGTTGGATTCTGACATCCACAGGGAGAAGCTGGTCTCAGCAGGGCTTTCCAGTCATGTGTTTTTCTCACTTGGGTGACAGTTGGCTTGTTTGACGATTTGTCTCTCTGTAACTAAGCAAAGCAGGGAATGTCATTAATGAGGAGACTGGGAAGATCTGAAGCCCCATTGCTTGAGACTGTGAAAAACTAGATTGGCTTTTGCAGTCTTAACTGTAGAGTAACTATTGTAACTCCATAGTAAAGCCCGAGAAATTACACTAATTTTGGAATAATCCTGCATTTGCAGGAGGAAGGACTAGATTATTTAGTAAGTCTTTGATTAATAAGAGAATAATCATTTAAGAATACTTTGCACTTTTCTGGTGCTTTCCATCCATGATCTCTAAATTTTACAAGCATTAATGAATGTAACCTCACAATAGCCCATGAGAAAGGAATGTTTTATCACCCCGATTTTACAAATGAGGAAACTGAGACACAGAGCAGTTAAGTGACTTATCTCAGCTCACACAGTGAGTCAATAGCAGAGCTGGGACCAGAGAACCCAGATCGCCTGTCTCTGTGCTTGACACTTTCCTTTGCCAGTTCTAACTGTTGTGATTCTAATATTCACTTTGCAAGGAAAGAAGGTTAAACGTTATTTCTGGTGAACAACTTTGAATGTGACCCTGAAATTGGTTGCAGGTGTGGAAAGGCCAAGTGTCAAAACTGATGCATTAATGGGGATTGTTGAAAGTTTATATAAGTCCAAAAGAGGAAACCATCTCACTCAGCTGAGGAAACATTAATATAGACATTGTGATGAGCTGTAATAACCAGCCTGTTCTTTACAAAAGCTACTTGTCGTCTCTCTCCTCCCACACTGCCCCCCTGCCCAAAACATATGTTTTACCTACAGCAAGTCGAACAGAAATATCATGGGCAAAATATAGGCCTGATTCTCCTCCCTTTACACCTCTTTCACACCACTGCAACTTCACGGGAGTTACAATTGATCTACACCAGTCTCAGTGAGTGGAGAACCAGGCCCAAAGGACAAGTCAGGCTGTCTCTGGTGTGTGCAGGGTGGAAGGGGGAGGGGGCAAGGAGCATGTATGTGATACTGGTGTATATAGGGGGTGAAGATGAGGTCTGCTGGGAGGTACTAAGGTATGTCTGGATGGTGTATGAGAGGGCTGGGGCATCTGCTGTGTGTGTCTGAGGATAAGGTGTGCAAGTGTGGGCAGTGCAAGTGGTGGTGGGGATTGAGGTGGGTGAGGGGGTAAACTGGCAGGGAAGGATGACTTGCACATGTGGAGCGGTGAGGATGTTGTGTATGTGAGTGTGTTGGGTGCATGGGTAAGTGGGGGAGGCAGGTGAGGTGTATGGGGAGCAAGGGGTGTGTATGAAGGATATTTGGGAGTATTAGGGTGGTGGGGGGGGACAAAGATAAAATTTGTGGGGTGGGAATGGATGTATAAGGTAGATGAGAGGGACCAGAAATCTTTCCCGTGGGATTGGAAATAAAAGGTTATTGTGGTGACTCCGGGTAGGAAAATGTTGCAGGCCCAGGGCCCACAACCCCCATTGTGTAGACCCATGGCAGGATGTGTCCCTAGAAATGCAAGCTAAGGGGATGTTTTCTCTTTCTCTGTTTCTTACCTGGGCTCCTTGAAGATCTTCATCATCTGCCAAATAGCCTGAGTAGTAGCGGCCCACCATGGTGCTGAAAGGACAGCGACTCTCCGTCCTCTCCTGCCTGCAGCTCCCTCTTCTTCCTCTTCCTGCTGCAGCTGCACAAGGCTCTGGAAAGAGTTTCCCACACAGAAGGGCTCTCGAGGGATGAGAGATACACAGCACTGGTGAAATCCTGACCCTATTTAAGTCAGTGGCAGTTTTGCTATTGTCTGCCGTGGGGCCAGGATTTCACACCATCTGTCAAATAACCCCCGCCATCTCCCTCTGCACACTCACCCCATCCAAAAGCCTTAGCAGTACCTCAGGAGAAAGTCTAAAAGAAAATCCAAGCACATTTCTAGATCAGATGAATTTGTCACAAGGGCAATAAAACAGTGTCAGAATAATTCGAGCCATTCTTGATTTACCCCAGTGTACCCCAGAATTTAGCCCCTTATAGCATATTTAAAACATCAAAATGCCATCAAATATTTAATTGCTATAGGTCATTTGTTACCAGCAGATAAGAACATAAGAACGGCCATACTGGAGCAGACCAAAGGTCCATCTAGCCCAGTATCCTGTCTTCTGACAGTGTCCAGTGCTAGGTGCTTCCGAGGGAATGAACAGAACAGGTAATCATCATGTGAGCCATCCCCTGTCGTCCATTCCCAGGTTCTGGCAAACAGATTTACTCCTTCCAGCTGTGTTTAATACTTACAGCTACTTTCGTAAAGGCTGAACTATCCGGGCAATTAGAGAGTGTGGTATCCAGGACTTCGGTTCCTTACGATTTCTTTCAGTGCCATAAGATTTGAATATGGAAAGTGCCTAATTCTGAAGTCAGCAGAGTTTCAGTGGACGAGACCTTGCAACCATGAGGGAGAAACCTGACTCGAAAGGTTCAGATGGAAGCCAGAGAGTTAAGCACATCACAACCCCACCCTCTCTTCCAAGCAGTCTTCCCCAGTGATTGTTATGCAGGAGATTCTATTTGTTTGTGCAAAAGATTCCATGCATTTGCATAGTGGTTTCTGTGCATTTGCATAGAGGATTCCATTCTTTTACATAGCATGACCTGGCTGGTGAAAAAGCAGTTCCAAGCTCTCATTTCACTGATCCTAACAATCATCTCTCTTTAATATTCTTCAGAAATCATATAGAATGCTCTGAATAAAATGAAAGGATGCCTAGTTGTGCATTAAAAGTTTGAAAATATGTCCAAAGATAAATGATATAGAGCCTGATCCTTTTCCAGTTGAAATTTGGGGGCCCCCACCATGTGAGACTAGGAACTGAACTTGAGGAAAGTGAATGGTTCAGGGAATATGGAGCCTTTCACCTCTCAGATGCTGTTTCAAATTAGGTTTGATTTGTTAGGGACCAAAAGTCATTACCAGATAATGACCTACACGAGGACTTGAAGACATATTTGTTATGGGGGCCTATGTGAAAGGACTTCATGGTTGCAATCATAGGTGCCGACTCTGTGGGTGCTCCGGGGCTGGAGCACCCACGGGGAAAAATTGGTGGATGCTCTGCACCCACCGGCAGCCAAGCTCCCCGCCCCGCCCCGCCCCTCCAGCTCACCTCCGCCTCCTCCCCTGAGTGCGTGGTGTCCCCACTTCTCCCCCTAGCTTCCAGCACTTGCTGCCGTGAAACAGCTGTTTCACGGCAGCAAGTGCTGGGCGGGAAGGGGGGGAGGGGGAATGCGGTGCACTCGGGGAAGAGGCAAGGCCGGGGTGGGGATTTGGGGAAGGAGTCCAATAGGGGCAGGGAGGGGGTGGAGTTGGGGCAGGGACTTTGGGGAAGGGGTTGGAATGGGGTTGGGGAGGGGGTGGGACAGGGGTGGAGTCAGGGCAGGGCAGGGCCGGGGGAGGGGGTGGGGTCGAGCACCCACTGGCGCCGGGAAAAGTTGGCGCCTATGGTTGCAAGCCAGTTCCTTGCAGACAACTGCCTTTATCACAAAACAGAGTGTGACAACTAGCCTCCTTTTGAGCAGTCCCACGAAGAGCAAGGATTGGGTGAGCATAGGAAATGAATTGGTGGCCTCTAGTTACCATGCCACAATTCAACCATGAGCTGTTCCAGATTGTGACTTCCCTCTGATGTGACAATTCTAGAGAAAGGAGGAGAGAGAGAGAAACAAGGAAGAGGGGGAAGAGAAATGGAAGAGGAGAGGAATAGGGGGAACTGCCTCTGATGTCACAATCCTATCACAAGATAGGATATTCCCAGCATGGAAGCAGAGGGAGAGGGAAGAGAAAAGGCGAGGAAAGGAAGGGGCCAGGTAAAGGCTGAAAAGAAGATCAAGATGGGACATGGCAGGGGGATCAGAAGAGAAGAGAGAAGGAAGAAGTCAGGGCTGTGACCTACCCCTGATGTAAGTACCCCCCCCAGTCAAAGTGAAACAGTGAGAAATGGAGGAACGGGCAGGGGAAAGAAGAAAGCTGTTTAAGGTGCAACTTGCCTCTATTGTTGCATTCTCACCACTTATGAGTGATCTGCGGAAAGGCTTAAAGACAGTGTTGGCTTAGGGCCTCAGTGCAAGAGCAGCAGAAGGAGGAAAGCTGAGGAAAGGCAAAGAAGAAAGTAGTGGTTGGCGGCTACTTCTCCTGTCAAAATCCCACTAACCCACCCATCCTCGATGAGCTACCAGCTAAGCTGGCTTGTATACCACAGTTTCTTCAAGGTTGTTACTTTTATGTGTGGTGAGCACAAAATCATCACCTTCATCCAGTAAAACACTCAATCCTGCTTTCATTGAAGTTAATAGTAGTTTTGCCATTTACTCCAATGGTAGTGGGCCTAGATTCAGAACACTTTACTTTCCATGCCCTTTAAGGGGCATCTGAATGTGTAAAAGCACCCATTTGAAAACAACCTACATATACAGCATGGGGCACAGGACTTTCAGCTCAGACTGGTATATTCTAGTGCAGCAAAAGCTGTATCAATGTGGGGAGAATTCAGGCCCAGTTACCATCTCATGCAGGCTGGAGCTCTTGGGCTGCCATATTTCTTTGATCATAGAATATCAGGGTTGGAAGGGACCTCAGGAGGTCATCTAGTCCTACCCCCTGCTCAAAGTAGGACAAGATTTTTACCCCAGTTCCCTAAATGGCCCCCTCAAGGATTGAACTCACAACCCTGGGTTTAGCAGGCCAATGCTCAAACCACTGAGCTATCTGATGTGATTAATTTATGTATTTGTTTCAAGAAGCACTCCCTAGGAATGGGGAAATATGCGCTCCTATCTCACTAAAGCAGTGGTTTTCAACCTTGTTTCATTTGTGGACCCCTAAAAAATGTTGTATGGAGCTGTGGACCCCTTTGGAAATCTTAGACATAGTCTGTGGAGCCCCCGGGGTCTGCGGACCACAGGCTGAAAACCGCTGTTGTAGGGTAATGACAACCTTTCACAGACCCCTTAGACATATTGTGTGGACTCCCAGGGGTCTGCGGACCCAGGTTGAAAACCACTGCACTAAAGATTGGAATTCACCTTTCCTGTCAAATTGTATGAAACATGGTCCCAATGGACCTGGCCCTCGGTTCCCGGAGTAATTATGTTTTTTTAATAATTCTACTCTATTCTATTTAGGTTCTATCACAGCGCTTGATAATGACAGATGAGCTGACATTGCCAAAACAGGCTTTGCATCCAAAGCTGTTGGAATTAAAAATAAGAGAGAGAAAGACATTTAAAATCCAACATTCTTATGCGAGCCATTAAACTGTCATGAAATATATTTCGTAAAACAAGTGAGACTGGGTCAGAAAAGAAAATTATATTTTCTATCATTTTAAAAACAGTTCTTGCATCATCTCATTAAAATGTCTTTCATATTTTATGAAACACACTCATTTCAAGTAAATTTTATCCTAGGGAAAAGATCCTGTCCTATTTAGCAACCACCATCATCTCAAGTGAACATTAACTCACAGCAGCCGAGGGAACAGAAAAACAAAATGCATTTTAATGTCAGCATGTACAAACAAACAGATTTCCCAGTTTGCTGGAAGCATTAATTGTTGGGCAAATGACCTTCCAAAATGCAGGAAACCCTTGACAGTGCTATTGTTAATCAGGAGTTTAACAGATCTCTGGGGAAAGTGAGTTAGCCCCTGAGCCAGGAAAACACTTAAGCTCACGAGCAACTTTAGGCATGCAAATAATCCTATTGAGTTCAGTGACTTCAACTTAATTCCATGAGCTCAATAGGTTGGTTAAAGTTACGCACATATTTAAAAATCTGATCTAAAGACCTTTCAAGTCAGTGGGAGTCTTTTCATTGACTTCAATAGTCTTTGGATCAGACCCTAAAGCCCAGATCCTCAAAAGTCTCCCAAGCAATCTTATGGGACACTAAGGGTATGTCTACACAGCAAAGAAAAACCCGTAGCTGGCCCCTGCCACTCAACGCCGGCTTGTGGAGCTCGGGCTGTGGAGCTGTTTCATTGATGTGTAGAGTTCCTGGCATGGGCTGGAGACCAAGCTCTGGGACCCTGCTTGTATGTGGAGGAGGAAATTGTAGCCCCACCACCATTAGGATTAGTTCTAAATTCAGACTTCTACTGTTTCCCTAGGGAGAAGTTGGTCACAATTGTGGCTATAGGAAAGCCTAGTATCTGGTTGCTTCTAAATTTAAAAGCCATCCCTTATTATATTCAGAGTCTTCAGTCTGGGGTCACTGCAAAATTTCAGTTGCCCATAGACCCATTCTGTGGCCCCATTGAATTAAAGAAAGGGATTTTGAACATTCACCCCATAATTGAAAATGATCCCTTCATGTTCTTGCCTCGCTTTAGGGAGATTCCCACTGGCCCCAAGCCCCCAAAGAAGGAATAACAATACCTTCAACTTAAACATAGACTCATAGACTCATAGACTTTAAGGTCAGAAGGGACCATTATGATCATCTGGTCTGACCCCCTGCATGCTGCAGGCCATAAAACCGTCCCTACCCCTTCCCTGGACTCTGCTTGCTCTGCAACACCAGTGGGGGCTGGATGCCTTTGAAGCACCTGACCTCTGAGACTTTCTAAAAAAGTTACACTACCTACCGAGGCCATTGGCCAGTCTGTAGCCATATCGGGCAAATTGGCAATCAGCAGTGCCAATGTTATTAAGAAAGGGGAATGTGAGCTGTCAGTTTCCCTTACCAACATTGTTGCATTCCTTATCAGTCTCAGACCTGCTTATCTGTGACCGTGCAAACCTGAAATTCCTGCCTCTGCAGCACTCCTCAATTATATGTAAAACAAAACTATGGAAAGAATGTGCCTCAACCACATACTTGTTATGAATAGTGCTATTTATTTACAATAAAACAACTTCCCTATTGCATTTTGACTGTGTTACAAAAATGTTCCAACCTAAGTCTACAGAAACAATATCTATGTATAATGGTAATTTAATAATAGTAGGGCTGTCAAGCAATTAAAAAAAATAGTCATGATTAAAAAATTAGTCATGATTAATCACACTGTTAATAATAGAATGCCATTTATTTAAATATTTTTGGATATTTTCTACATTTTCAAATATATTGATTTCAACTATAACCCAGAATACGAAGTGTACAGTGCTCACTTTATATTTATTTTTATTACAAATATTTGCACTGTAAAAAACAAAAGAAATATTTTTCAATTCACCTAATACAAGTACAATCTTGTAGTGCAATCTCTTTATCATGAAAGTTAAACTTACAAATGTAGAATTATGTAAAAAAAATGCACTAAAAAAGGAAACAATGTAAAACTTTAGAGCCTACAAGTCCACTCAGTCCTACTTCTTGTTCAGCCAATCTCTCAGACAAACAAGTTTGTTTACATTTGCAGAAGATAATGCTGCCCACTTCTTGTTCACAATGTCATTGGAAAGTCAGAACAGGTATTCTCATGGCACTGTTGTAGCCAGCGACGCAAGATATTTACGTGCCAGATGTGCTAATGTTTCATATGTCCCTTCATGCTTCAACCACCGTTCCAGAGGACATGCGTCCATGCTGATGTTGGGTTCTGCTCGATAACAATCCAAAGCAGTGCGGACCGACACATGTTCATTTTCATCATCTGAGTCTGATGCCACCAGCAGAAAGTTGGTTTTCTTTTTTGGTGGTTCGGGTTCTATAGTTTCCGCACTGGAGTGCTGCTCTTTTAAGACTTCTGAAAGCATGCTCCACACCTCATCCCTCTCAGATTTTGGAAGGCACTTCAGATTCTTAAACCTTGGATCAAGTACTGTAGCTAGCTTTAGAAATCTCACATTGGTACCTTCTTTGCGTTTTTCAAATCTGTGGTGAAAGTGTTCTTAAAATGAACATGTGCTGAGTCATCATCGAGACTACTATAACATGAAATATATGGCAGAATGTGGGTAAAATAGAGCCGGAGACATACAATTTTCCCCCAAGGAGTTCAGTCACAAATTTAATTAATGCATTTTTTAAACGAGCATCATCAGCCTGGAAGCATGTCCTCCAGAATGGTGGCCAAAGCATGAAGGGGCATACGAATGTTTAGCATATCTGGCACGTAAATACCTTGCTGTGCTGGCTACAAAAGTGCCATGTGAACGCCTGTTCTCACTTTCAGGTGACATTGTAAATAAGAAGCAAGCAGCAGTATCTCACGTAAATGCAAACAAACTTGTTTGTCTTAGCGATTGGCTGAACAAGAAGTAGGACTGAGTGGACTTGTAGGCTCTAAAGTTTTACATTGTTTTGTTTCTGAGTGCAGTTATGTAACAAAAAAAAATCTACATTTGTAAATTGCACTTTCATGATAAAGAGATTGCACTACAGTACTTGTATGAGGTTAATTGAAAAATACTGTTTCTTTTGTTTATCATTTTTACAGTGCAAATATTTGTAATAAAAATCATAATATAGAGTGAGCAGTTGTATTCTGTGTTGTAATTGAAATCAATATATTAGAAAATGTAGAAAAACATCCAAAAATACTTAATAAATTTGAATTGGTATTCTATTGTTTAACAATGTGATTAAAACTGTGATTAATCGTGATTAATTTTTTTAACTGCGATTAATTTTTTTGAATTAATCGTGTAAGTTAACTGTGATTAATTGACAGCCCTAAATAATAGGCATACTAAGCTTTGATAAAATAGTGTTTGGTTAAAGAAATAAACTGAAAGTCAAGGAACTTTATTCATTGGTATGTTTATGATTGATCTGTGATCACACCAAAACGTCTGGATTTCCACAAGTCTCATAATATCATAGGAGAATTAGTTGAATTCTTGAATAAGTTCCCTTGAAGTTTTTTTTGGAAGACAATAGTGTACTTAACTGACTAGTATTTATGTGCAACCCTGCCATCTACTGGAAGAAATTAAAACTGCTCAGCTGCATGTTAGGTCAAAATGGGCAAATAATTCACAGAGAATTATTTCTGCAATGAATTTCACCTTTTTCCCCCCCGCTTGTGAATCGTCCAAACACATCACAAAATCCTTGAGCATATTTGTTGTTCACATTCAGTCACAAATTTCTTCATCAAATTAATGCTAGTTTGCAGATTGCTTGCAATTTGTTACAATATTGTGATATTCACAGTTATTGGAGTTTAAGCTAGCAACAGCCAGAGCTCACAGCAATAAAACACAAATAAACAAGAAAACTGTACATAAATGTTTTTGAGAGTTTCCCAAAACAAAGTTGGGAGGAGCAGTGAAATTAGATTTTCTTGGACAGATTTGGAATCCAATTGGCAATCAAACTATATATAGCTCTTCTGCCTATCTAGATCATGTACTTATAGCCTTTATTACTATAGTATGTGAGTATCTCACAATCATTTAGCATCACAACACCCATGTGCAATAGGACAGTGCTACTTATCCCCATTTTACAGACAGAAATGAGGCACAGAGAAGCTAAGTAACTTGCCCAAGGTCACACAGGAAGTCTGTGGCACTGCAGGAACTTGACCCAGAACTCCTAAATCCTAGGCTAGTGTCCTAACTACTGGACCCTCAATCTTCTCTTGTAAGCTACTGGTTGTCCCCTGTAATTTTATGCTTCTGAGACCCCTGTTTGTCCTGACCACAAACCAGACAGATCACTAGCTTTTATCTTTTGGAGGAGACAATGTTAGCTCACAGGAAATACAGTTTTTCTCACAGAGATTTCTCAGCTTGGTTGGAGAGAGGTTTCCAGCCCTCCATCAGCAGGTGTTTGCACAGAGGGTCAAATTCAGAAATAGTGTGTAAGATGGTGTAAGTTAGGCTATGCTTCCCCTAGATCTACACTGCTACATCGATATAACGTGACCTGATACAACATGAATTCGGATATAACGCAGTAAAGCAGTGCTCCGGGGGAGCGGGGCTGCGCACCCGGTGGATAAAAGCAAGTTCAATATAATGCGGTTTCACCTATAACGCGGTAAGATTTTTTGGCTCCCGAGGACAGCGTTATATCAAGATAGAGGTGTACTTACTCCCACTCTACCAATGTTTGAGGACACTGATTGTAATTTACATGCTTAGAAGCTGGAAGAAGCTAGTATTATTTAAAGTAGAGTAGAAGATTCTAAAATTTACACTTTCTTCTAGCTCCTTAGCATGTAATTTACCTAGGGAGGTGATGGAATCTCCTTCCTTGAAGGTTTTTAAGGCCTGGCTTGACAAAGCCCTGGCTGGGATGATTTAGTTGGGGATTGGTCCTGCTTTGAGCAGGGGGTTGGACTAGATGACCTCCTGAGGTCCTTTCCAACCCTGATATTCTATGATTCTAAGTTCACCAAGTTTGCTCCTTTACTCCTCAGCTGAGTGTGTGTAAGTTGAGCTAAGGCAGTCTGAGGGAATGAAAGGGGGTCTGTACATTACACCACCTTATGCAGCACATCTGCATTTGGGCCAAAGGTTTTGTAGCTGGTCCACATGAATGAGTTTATTAGTCAAAGACAACTTCAGCCCTCTGTATTCAATAGACGTGATAGTCCTGGCTGCATGTCGGATTAGGTCCTTACAACCTGTGTGGGAGAGCGAGCTTGTATAGTCCCACCACCACCAGTCCTGCCCTCAGCTAGGGGAGCCTAGAGCCCTTTCAGTGTAAAGTCAATGTGGAATATTATATTTTTGAGTGGATCAGCTGTGTGGGGAAGGGAAGAACAGCCAAGCCAGGTGGTTGTGGGGAGGGGAGAAGTGTGCAAGGGGCAGGTGTGGGCAAAGACAGAGGGCTGGTTATGAAGGGAGGAGGAAGGAGAGACAGGCCTCTACTACCCACTTAAAGAAGAACTGGAGAGAACTCATTTATACTTCTGAAACGATTCACCCCTCAAAATCAAGAGAGGAAACACCCAGGCATTTGTCGCTTCTGCCATAATCTTCCTAGCCAAGAAGCTCTGCCTGCCCAGGAAACACTTGAGGGATTTAACTCACAAAACCAGACTCACTACTATTTGATCCACCCTGGAAAATGCAGATTGGGTATTTTTTCAAAACTTGCTATTTTGGAAACAGCAAATAGATGTCTGGATATTAGGATACGGGCTATGGACAATCATATTGCATGTAGAGACAGACAAAGGCCCAAAACAGAATTTGAGAAGCCTGGTAATGAAGGTATCACAGACATGATCACTTTGATGGACAGCCTGGTGCTCCAAGTTCTAAAACTTAACATTCACAAAGACCTGAGTTAAAGTCCCTAGAAATACCTTGTTCTGCGTGTGTCTAAAACGAGGAGACCAATTTTTAAACTTGGGCTTTGTTAGGGGACTCAGTTCTCCATCTGGGCACTCACATTGGCACCTGAAAGAACAACATGTCTATAGTTCCTTCCGTCTGAGGCTCTCAAAACACTTGGCAAATATTAAGGAATGAGCCTCCAGCTGTCCTGCGAGGGAGGTGATTATTACTATCCCCATGCAGCAGGTTGAGAAACTGAGCAACAAGTTTAAGCGACTTCTCCACTGTCTCTCAGTAAATCTGTGACAGCTGCGATTGGAACTCAGGTTTCCTGATTTCCAGACCTGTGCTTTAACCAAGGACTATTTATCCTCCTTCTATAGTCACTCCAGTTCTTTATGCATTTTAAAATGTCGGTCTCTCTTTCTGTCTATCTTAAGGTTTTAATCTATTGCCTATCAGTGTTGTGTTTGAGCACCTTCCCCGTAAAACTGATAGCGCTCAATTTCTTATCATCACTAACAATTTCTCTGCCACTAAAACTGAAAAGGTTATTTATTATTTGACAGTGCTTGGCATGTACTAGGTGCCTCCCAATACAGATAAAAGAACAAAGGAGCTTACAAGCCATGTCACAGATTCAACACATCTCTTAAGCATGCACTTAACTTTAAGCGTGTGAGTAGTCCCATTGACTTCAGTGCCACAACTCACAAGGTTGACGTTAAGTATGTATATAAGCCTTTGCAGGTTCTGGGCTTTGTTTCAGACATCCTCCCTCCCTGCATAGTGTCATAAGAAGGACCTGATCCAAAACTACTGAAGTCAATGGGAATCTTTCCAATAACTTTGATGGAATCTTGATCAGACAGACCCCAAGACAGCAAGAAGAGCTACAGGCAAGAAGGGCAGGGGTAACATTAATATGCAGTTGCTCAGGCCAGATCTATACTAGGAAAGTTTTGCCAGTATAGCTACAATCGGCAAACTCCCCTAAGCTTTGTCTACATTAGCACTTTTGTCCATAAAATTTTTGTCAGGGGTGTGAAAAAACAACCCCCCTGACCGGCATAAGTTTCACCAACAAAAGCACCAGTGTGGACAGCGCTATTTTCGGTGGGAGACGCTCTCCTGCTGACATAGCTTCCACTGCTCGTTAGGGGTGGTTTAATTATGCTGGCGGGAGAGCTCTCTCCCACCAGCATAGAGTGGCTACACAGGAAAGCTTACAGTGGCAATTTTCTTCCTCAATCAGTGCCACTGTATGGTCTGTAGTGTAGACAAAGCCCTAGTGTAGATACAGTTTATATTGAGGGGAAATGCTTTTGCTGGTATACCTTATAACAGTTCCTTGACTAAAATAAACTATACTGTCAAAAACAATTCTATGCCACTATTACTCAGTCTACTCTAGGGTTTTTGCTGGTATAGGACTGTCATAAAATAAATCACACCCCTAACTGACACTGCTATACTGGCAAAAGTTTCTAGTGTAGAACTGGCCTCTTTGAGGCTAATGCCCAGCACAATGGAGTAAAGAACTTGTGCTTGGTTAAATACGTGCAATATATGAGAGTCCTTGCTGGCTAGTTTTCTCATGGCATAGGGTAGTAGCCTTGGGATCAGCTCAGGAAGTGGTTTCTGGGAGGAGGGGGCAGCATGGAAGGGATTCAGAAATGTCCTCAATTTGCTGAGAGAGAGAGAAAAAAAAAGATTTCAAAAGGGGGCAAAATGGCAAACGATAAATGTCTCTTAAGGTGTAGCTCTACCTCCTGCAGCCCTGATTCTGCAAAGGTTTAACATGTGCTTAGCTTTAAGCATGTGAGTTTTTCCAGTTAAACCTGCATGAAAGTCTTTGCAGGATTGGGGCCTAAGAATAAAACATAAATAAGAAGAATAAATAAAATAATAAGAAGAAAACCTGTGTTACTACAGCATGCCTAGCAACCTTCTTTGCTCTTCTCTGTCCATAATGGCTCCTGACAGCCCTTCTGTGGCACTGATTGAGGAAGAAAATTGCAGGCTCCTTCTATCTAAAACCTTGTCCCCAAGCTGTTACCTAATCCTAGCTTTGCCTCCCCTGTGATTAGAGCTCAGTTCCCCTCCCCAAGGTGCCCATATATAACAGCTAACAGTTACTCGTTTCAGGTCATCTTATAGAATCATAGACATGTAGGGCTGGAAGGGACCTCAAGGGATTATCAAGTCCAGCCCTCTGTGCTGAGGCAGGACCAAGTAAACCTTGACCATCCATGACAGGTGTTTATTCAACCTGTTCTTAAAAACCTCCAATGCCGGCGATTCACAGCCTGCCTTGGAAGCCTGTTCCAGTGCTTAACTATCCTTAGAGTTAGATTTTCCTAATATCTAACCTAAATCTCCCTTGCAGCAGATTAAGCCTGTTACTTCATGTCCTACGTCTCGTAGATATGGAGAACAATTGATCACCATCCTCTTTATAACAACCCTTACATATTTGAAGACTGTATTCAGGTCCCTCCCCCTCCCCCACTCTTCTTTTCTCAAGATTAAACATGCCCAGTTTTAAAAAACTTTCCTCATAAGACTCCGTGGGTGCTCCGGGGCTGGACAAGATGGTCATTTCCTTTGTGGGAAGCTTGCTCACACGATACATTCCTTTTGGAAACCATTTTCCACTGACTCCTGTTTAACTTTCGCCCTCTCCCAAACATAAATGACTGTTTTCTGGGTGTGTCCATGTCTCATCTCTTTCTCTCTGAGAGTTGTGTCCATATACAGTCATTTGTCGGGCTAATGACTCTAAACAACATCAGCATCTGCAAGGAACTCCCTGAGATTTGGATTTCTTATTCTCAGATTCCACAGAATTGAGAAAAGGCTTTTGGTTCCTGGAGAAACCTGCCAAAAGGGATTTGTCTAAATACAGGCAATTTTAACAGGATCCCGCATACAACAATGGAGTACTTCGGTTAGCCTCTCCTTAGTCCAGTGGTTCTCAAACTTTTGTACTGGTGACTTCTTTCACATAGCAAGCCTCTGAGTGCGACCCCCCCCCTTTTAAATTAAAAACACTTTATAAATGCTTTATAAAACCATTATAAATGCTGGAGGCAAAGCAGGGTTTGGAGTGGAGGCTGACCGCTCACGACCACCCATGTAATAACCTCCCGACCCCCTGAGGGGGTCCCGTCCCCCAGTTTGAGTACCCTGCCCTAGTCCAACACCAGCTACTCTATTTAATCTTGCTACTTCTTCTTCTGGCCTATGCAAGAAGAGTACAGCAGTAGTCTGAACATTTAGGAACAATCCTAACAACTGAGGTGAGGCTCACTGAACACTGATGAAACTTGGTCCCCTACCTTCATAGTTGAGAACGTTGATAATATGTCTTACTCAACATTTTTGGGACTATTCACACAATCTATTAAACCTTTTTTCTCTCTGTATTAAGGAAAAGAAGCAGTTAAAAGCCCAGAGAAACAGGATTTTACATACAACATAAGGGATAGGCCTGAATCCAATACTAAATGGTAGCTTGTGATCTAAGCTATGTTCCCCCAGACACTTATCTATTCCACCCAATGCCCCTCCCCATCCCAGGATAGGAAGTTTAGGCACTTCCTGATTAAGGTCTATTGGATTGGATTTCAGCACTAGATCAACACTTAAGCTCAGAGCTGCAAACAGACAAAGGTAGGTAAAAAACAGGGCTGAGTGGCTACCCTGGCAATTCATGAACCAAATGTGCCAGTGAAAGAAGATTTTGATTCATTTTACACTGAGGAAACAAAAGAAAACATCTCGTGTGATTGCACTAGTCATGCCATTTACAGCTGCAGGTACAAATCTAACTTCATCAGTAGGTCTGAGAAAGGGAATCATCTCTTTGTATGGTGAGTGTTGTGGGCATGTTGTCTGGGAGAAAAGGATATTCTATCTATCTGTCTATTTCAGGGCTTTCTATACCACTCATTACTGTAGTGTCTAAGCACTTCCCAGGCATGGTAAGGCTGTGTTTGGGAATAGTTTTATATGTGAATCCATTGGGGCATGTTGGGGTGCAACAGGGGGAAATATACACCAAGGTCATATCAGAAAATATTAAATACAGTATAACCTCAGTTTTATGAATGTCTCACAGGACACCCAAGACCTTTGTAAATGTGAGGATTCAGATAACTCAGGTTTTCTTGATAATTGGTTGGTTGATTTAGCACACAAGAGCTTCAGTTTCATGGATCTTAGTGGCCCTGTAGAGCTTAGCAGATGGCGAGGAGTGTAGCTTCAGTCTGCAGCATTTGGGGGCCTACCTGCTGTATTGTTGGATAGAGTTTGGACAGTTGGATTTGCTCTAGGAAGCCCAGCGTAGTTGATCCAATAGGGGTTTCTTTCATTCTGAATAACATGCATTTCCTACTGGTGGGATTCAGGTTCTCATGAACCTGAGAATGCAACACAAAACTCAGCTGAAACCAGAGCATTTCAATTAGTTTTGTGACAAAGCTGTACAACGATGCAAACTGATGTGAAACCATAAATCAGCCCCAGGTTCAGCTATGGAAAAAAAAGTTAGCCCAAGGTCCCTGGAAACATCCAGCATTTTAGTGCATCTTTGCATAAATGTAGACTGAGTTTTTGCATTTATAACAAAGCAGGAAAGCAGGAGAGGTGCCTGTGTTTTCTAGTTTCAGGAGTAAAGTTTGGTAATAATACCATCCAATCTTCTTACCGTCTCGTACCATGGTGCTGGGTTAGGAGCACCCCGGCCTTTTGGTATAAATGAGGACACCCGCCATGCTCAGGTACTATGGCAATGAGTTCTATGGAAATGCCCACCAACAATGACAAGGTAAATAAAATATCTTTTATTGGACCAACTTCCAATGGGGAGAGAGAGAGAGACACAAGCTTTCCAGCCATGCAGAGCTCTTCTTTAGGTGTGGGAAAGGAACTCCCAGGGTCAAAGCAAAATCCAAGGTGGAACAGATTGTTAAGCAAAAGTAGTTCACACATATTGTAAGAGACCATTCAGGGTAGAGTGGCCTGTTAATACCTTTGCTGTCACAGGACAAAAAGTGGGGGTTAGTGGGTTATATATTGTTGTAGTAAATCCAGTGTCTCTGTTCAGTCCATGATTTTTGATGTCTGGCACAGTAATGAATTTAAGCTCCCAGGCGCATCTTTTGAAACTGTTGTGCAGGTTTCCTGTGAGGATGACAGGTCAGATATACAGAAATCGCTTTGTGAAAAATGTTCGCGCACAGGTGATATGGTGTTTTTGTGTTTTATCATTTTCCTGTATGAGTTCATTCAAGAGCATAGTGATTGTCTGGTTTCATCCACATAGTTGTTATTGGGGCAGTTAGTGCACTGGAGGAGGTATACCACATGTGTAGGACCCATGGATCTTGAAAGGTGTGTTGTTTGGGGGTGTGGATCGTTGTAGCAGTGTCAACATGTCTGCAGGTTTTGCATCTGTTGTTCTGGCAGGGTCTGGTGCTGCTTTGAGTTGGTGTGTCCTGGTCTGTGGGGAGCTTGCTTCTGATGTGAGCTTGGAGAAGTTGTGGGGTTGTTTGAAGGACAGAAGCGGGGTTTCAGAAAGATTTCTTTCAGGATGGGGTCCCCATCGAGTAAGGATTGTAGGTATTTGATGATATCCAGTATGGTTCCAGTGTGAGATGGTAGGTGACAACTAGGGGATGTAGGCAGAGGGGGGTTTATTTCTGTATTGAAGCAGGACAGCTTTTCTTGGGGTATTTGGGTGGCCTATTCCATGATGCAATCTACTTCTCTGGTGCAGTGTCCTTGTTTGGTGAAAGTGGTTTTAAGTGTGTTAAGGTATATCTTGGACTTTCTCCTTGGAGGATATTCTGTGATATCTGAGTGCCTGGCTGTAGATAACAGATTTCTTGGTGTGTTTGGGGTAGTTAGTGGATCTATGAAGGTAGGTGTGGTGATCCATGGGTTTCTCGTATATAGTTGTCTGTCGGGTTCTATTATTGAAGCTGATTGTGGTGTCCAGGAAGTTGATGCTAGTTTGGTAGTGTTCCAGGGAGAGTTTAATGGATGTGAGTTTGTTGTTGAAGTTATAGTGGAAATCTATGAGGGAGTTTAAGTCGTCTGTCCAGAGGAGAAAATATCATCAATGTATTTCAGGTATATCACTGGTTATGTGGTGCATTTGTCTAGAAATTCTTCTTCAAGGTGGCCCAGGAAGAGGCTGGCATATTGGGAAGCCATCCTAGTTCCTATGTCTATGGCCGTGGTTTAGATAAAGTGTTTGCTGTTGATTGTAAAACTTATGGGTGAGGATGAAATGGATGGAGGTGTTATCTGGCCACTCTACCTGGAATGGTCCCTTATAATCACTGCTAACTACTGATGCTAAACAATCCCTTCCACCTTGGATTGTGCTGTGAGTTCTCTGTGTGGCTTGAAAGCTTGTCTCCTTCACCAGCCGAAGTTGGTCCACTAAAAGATATTACCTCACCCACCTTGTCTCTCTAATATCCTGGGACCCACTTGGCTACAACTACCCTGAATACAACAATGACGCGGGAAGTGCCCTTCAGAGCTCTGCCAGCAGTGCTTTATTTGTAAGGAAAGAGGTGATGGGGCTCAAAGAATTTTTTTTTAACATTCATAACTGAGGCGCAAGCCCAGAGGTGCAGGGGCTATGAACTCCCAAGCCCTAGAGGTGCCCGGGCTCAGCCCTGACACAAATTAAGCACTGTCTGCCAATCACTCCAGTGCACGGGGTACATCCCTCGTTTTACTGCCTGCTGCTCGGCCAGTGCCCCAGCTCCAGCAGGGCCCTCGAAATCCGAGCCACCGCCGCCCGCTTTCACCACTGGGGGGCGCACACGCCACAGCCCGGGAGCCGCGAGCCTCCCCGGCGGCTCTGTGCAGCGCATCACTGCGGAGGCGCCTGGCTCGGGAGCGGGTCACGGATGCTGCAGCTGCTGCCGGGGCGGTGCGGGCGCTTCATGATGGGTGAGTCCAGGGACCCTCCCGGCCAGGGGGGCACGTGCCCTGGCTTGCACGGGCCCCGCTTCCCGCCCTTTGCCCCGGAGCTGGAGGGAGGGAAGCGGCAGCGCCGGCTGGGGCGTTCCAGGGGAGGAAGGCGGCCGCAGCGCGGGGCTGGCCCTTGTGGACGCCGCAGCATGTTGGACACTAGCTTAGCGGCCCAGCGCTGGCTGTAAGTACCTGGGCCGGGGGCGGCGCTCCTGGGAGTGGCAGCCTCCCTGCTCTCCGCAGCCCCCTTGCAATGGGGGGGGTCCCCCTCCTTTGCTCAGTGCGGGGGAGCTGGCCGAGGAGCCCGGCTCGCAGGGCAGGGATTGGGCAAGGGAGTTGTGGGGCTGGGGAGCCTTGTGTGCAGGCAGGGGGCTTAACTCAGGGACTAGCCAGGAAATCATTAGGGCAGCGCCTTCACCCCAGGACTTTATAGGGTCTACCAGCAGCTTGCAGGGGTCAGAAGCCCTCCCATCCCTGATTGATCAGGGGCTTTTTGGTGCCTGTCTGTCTTCTCCAGGACAATTCCATCCTTGCCCCAGGAGGGGACCTCCCCTGCTCCTGATTGTTTCAGGGGATCAGGGCATTTGCTGTCACTCCACAAATGGGATCTGAATGTCCCTGCAGTTAGGAATTCTTGTGATGAAATATTGTAGCGGGCAGTGTTAAGTGCTCCAATTAGGGTGACCAGATGTCCCTGATTTTATAGGGATAGTCACAATATTTGGGGCTTTTTCTGCTATAGGCACCTATTACACTTCACTTCCATCCCGATTTTTCACACTTGCTGTCTGGTCATCCTAGCTCCAGTGGGGGGTGGTTTGTTGCTATATTTTTATATGATTTATGAGCAAAGACAGCATGGCCCTATGAATAAGCCGATTAATTATACTGAAAAATCACTTACAAAATGAGACAAGTACGCTATTGCTTCAGCCAGTTACTTTCTGCCCTATTGATTTTGGGCCGCTGTTATGAATTCTAGGTCTCTTACCCTCTTTGTAAGCAAACACTGTGTGGCGTATATAAATAGCTCACTTCTCTGCTGCTTGATTCACTGCTCCACACTTCCTGCTTGTTCTCAGCGCATGCACCGCAGCCTCCTTACTATTGCTGGAGTTCCAGCTCAAAAACAAAGGCACAGAGATGATGAACCGCTTCTACATGGAAAAAAGAAAGGAAGAGCAATAGAAGGGGTGAAAAAAACCCAAAAGAGGGTGTGATTGACTCCCAAGGTGAGTTCTGCTCTCAGAGCTGTTCTGGTGAAGCAGAAAACCTCCAGCTTCCTGTGTGTCAAATGCTGAACAAACACCATATGCTCAATAGTTAAACAAACCTCAGATCTGTGTGACAGGAAAGTGCGAATACCGATGTGAAGGAATCTTGCTTACTCTTCATCAGAGGAGGCATGCAAATTGGAAAGGGAGAGGCAGCGTGAGGAAATTAAGACTCTGACTTCGTTCCCTTGTCCACTGTTTTACTTAAAAAAACCCACCCCAAATGTAATGCCTGTTTGAAACCCTGACGTAGGAGAATGTAAGCTGCTTCTGTGGAATAACTGCAGAATTCAGACAGCATATACAGAACCAGGAACCTTCTTTGGACTGGACTTTCATTGAGATTTGGCTATTGGAAGAAGTCAGTCTTTTAACATAGACTAACGGTTTAGTTTCTTCTAGGGTCTGAGTTCTGCATTCCGGATGTTTCTCCTCTTCAGATACTGTAAGCTAGCAGCTCAATATGATGGAGTCCAGAAACCAGAGGGTTCTGAACCTTGATGTACCATCAGTCATTTAAATCATCATGTAAATCAGTGACCTGTTAAACTGGAAAAACTACTCTTAATCCAGATGGGTAATATAGCATGACACTCCTTCCTTCCCTGAATAGAAAAGTGAAGGAGGCTGATCTTGGCACCGAGGGAGGGACAGAGTACTGTCTGTGAGAGCCACAATTACGGTAAAATGAAACTAGCACGCCAGTACATTAGTCATTACCATTGTAAACAGCTAAGGTGGAGCAGCAGATCTGGCAGGAGGCAGAGTCACTTCTCTATTCTCTCTCTCTGTCTCATTCATATATACTGATCCTGCCTTTTCCTGTATCCCTTTAATGTGCTACAGCGATCCTTGCTTTGATTTTGTCTCCTTTGATTTCCTCTCAGGGCTGACCCCTAAGGATGCTTCAGGCCAGAGTGAAGTTAATTGTAACCGGAGATGACTTTGGCTACTGCCCAAGGAGGAACCAAGGAATCGTGGAGTGTTTCCTGGCTGGAGCAGTTTCCAATGTTTCCCTTATGGTCAATGGCAGCGCTGCGCCAGCTGCAGCACAACTAGCAAGAAGGTGAGCTACTTACTTAGTGCAACCTCCCCAGGCCATATGAGCAGAGCCAAGACTGTAACATTCACTGAATCCATAACATTCATAGCCAAATGGAAAAACTCAACTTTCCCAGGCTTTTGCAGGAAAACTAGAGCTCGTGCATAGAGAGACAAGGTGGGTGAGGTAATATCATTTATTGGACCAACTTCTTTTGGTGAAGAGGAGAAGTTTTCGAGCTTACAAAGAGCTTTTCTTCAGGTCTGGGAAAGGTACTCAGAGTGTCACACCTTGTATTTAGTTGTAACAACTTCTTTAGCATAAGGAAGTAACACATGTTGCAAGAGTCCACTCAAGGTCAAGTGGGCAGTAATTTCATTGCAGTTGTAGGACACAGGAGGGTTAGTGGATTACAGATTGTTGTAATGAGCCATACATCCAGTGTCTATCCAGTCCATGATTTTTAGTGTCTAGCACAGGTATGAATTTAAGCTCTCAGGCTCGTCTTTTGACGGTGTTATGCACATTCACCAACAGAAGTTGATCTAATAAGAGATATTACCAGCCTGACCCACCTTGTCTCTAATATACTGGGACTGATATAGCTACAACACTACTTTATTAACATAGTCAAACAAAATATACTAATCTGCAAATGTTACTCTAAGGGTGCATCTACACTGCAGTTCAACACCTGTGGCTGACCCGGGTCAGCTGACTCGGGCTTGTGCTAAGGGACTGTTGAATTGCAGTGTAGATGTTTGGGCTCAGGCTGGAGCTTGAACTCTATGACCTCCTTCTCCTGGGATCCCAGAGCCTGGGCTTCAGCCGGAGCTCCAACGTCTGCACTGCAGTTAAACAGCCCCATAGCCCAAGCCCCACAAGCCTGAAGCAGCTGGCACGGGCCAGCCGTGGGTTTTTAATTGCAGTGTAGATGTACACTAAATGGTTCTGCTTCCTCTTAGCCACTACTTTGCACATTTTTCCTCTGACATGTATCGGGGGTGGAATGGAGATTATCCTGATTGTTATTTCTTTCATTGTCACAATCTGGGTTTGTTGGTCTCTCGCTTTCCAGAGCACTTCAAGGGACACCATCAGGTGAAAAGTCCATGCTTTAAAAAGCAAATGTTCATTCCGAACTGCTTACACCCTAGATTATTAGAACTGAATGAATTTTAAACATCTCACTTATTTTTATCATTTATGCTGTTTGTTTACTTTTTGCATTTCACTCAGCTTGGACACTGAAAGTAAACTAGTGGGTTCCACTCTCTGGTTCTCAGGCACTAGCACAATTCTGCAATGTTTGGGTTGCAAACCTGTGCAATTCCAACCAAAAAAACATTTTTTTTTAACAGTCATGAAAGCATTTTACTCATATTAGGTTTTGTAAAACCATAAATAACACACACACACACACACACAGAATGTTTTGGGGTGTCAGGTACCTGAATTATTTTATATATTCCTGATTGCTGCTGAAGCTCTTTAAGAGATGCTGTCACACTTGGCTCTGTATCACATCACATGGTATGTTCAGGGCTCCTGGACTAACCCAGCAAATCCTTTAATATGAAGTATTATTTGTAACTCATTTAGAAGGTAAAACCCAGCTTATACCGCAGCTCCAGACAGGGTTAGCACTTGGAAAGAGAAGTAAGTCCTGAAACAGTGAGCAGCTCGGTAACCTGGACAGCACTGTGTAGACTAAAAAGCATCTTTTTAAAAAGAGGGCTCTGCTGGGACTCTGAAACCTTGTGTCTCATTTCCCAACTCCAGTTGTTCACAGGAGACAGCTTTATATTAGCAACTTCATGCTAGTTCTCTGTGCGCAACCAAAGCCACCTTTGGAAGAGGTTTGGATATGCTTGGAGGGTGGCATGTGTGTTTTGCATGATGTGTATAACTGTAGTCATATTTTTAAAGACAAGAATGTCTTCAGTGAATTTGGCCATCAGGGAAGGGGCCCAATTGGCAGCCCTACGGACTGTGATCTTCTAGCCACAGATCATAGGTGGCACCAGCGCAGGTTTCCCACCATCATACATCAACCCTGAGCTAGGGACTTTCTCTAAGGGAAAAGGCCTCCAGGCCCCTTCAGTCCACGGCCTCTCTGCCTACAAGAGACCAATTATTAGTGGCAAGTTTGTCTGTTGTTAGAAATGACATGGAACTGTTGCCAGGAGAGCAGATCAGGCAGAAGGAAGTGTCAGGGGGAAATGTAACCTAGAGGCCTGCTTATTAGTAAATCAAAAAAATCACGTAAAACAGTGAGGTTAATCAAACACTTTCCCAAGATACAGATATAACATGAAAAGCTTTAAACCCCGGCACTCTGGTAATAGTCTGGCATTATAACTCTACTTTTGAGCCCTACTCACTGCCAGGTTTTTAAATATAGACTCCACCTGGCCTAGTTTCTGGTTACGTACACTTCTGTATTCAGAAAGTAGGCCATGTGACTGCAGTTTAAAAAGGCATAACTGAATCCAGGTCAGAGCATTTATACTATCAGCTGACTAAGTGTGCTAGGGCAGGGTTGGAGGGACATTTGTCAGTACAAACTACAGCCCTCCTTTCCCCTCCCTTATTTTATTAGCACAAACAGGGATTGTTTTGGATTCTAAATGTGTGAAATTGATTTAAATCATTTCTGGGAAAACAAGCTGGTTGGCCTGGGAAACATTTTAATACTGACAAGTGTCAGGGGGTAGTCGTGTTAGTCTGTATCCAAAAAAACAACAAGGAGTCCGGTGGCACCTTAATGACCAATAAATTTATTTGGGCATAAGCTTTTGTGGGTAAAAAACCCACTTCTTCAGATGCATGGAGTGAGAATTACAGGTGCAGGCATTGTTATACTGACACGTGAAGAGAAGGGAGTTACCTCACAAGTGGAGAACCATTGTTGACAGGGCCAATACAATCAGGGTGGATGTAGTTTACTCCCAACAATTAATGAGGAGGTGTCAACTCCAGGAGAGGAAAAGCTGCTTCTGTAATGAGCCAGCCACTCCCAGTCCCTATTCAAGCCCAAATTAATGGTGTTAAATTTGCAAATGAATTTTAGTTCTGCAGTTTCTCTTTGAAGTCTGTTTCTGAAGCTTTTTGTTCAACTATGGCTACTTTTAAATCTGCAATAGAATGTCCAGGAAGATTGAAGCGTTCCCCTACTGGCTTTTGTATGTTACCATTCCTGATGTCCGATTTGTGTCCATTTATTCTTTTACGTAGAGACTGTCCGGTTTGGCCAATGTACATGGCAGAGGGGCATTGCTGGCACATGATGGCATATATCACATTGGTAGATGTGCAGGTGAATGAGTCCTTGATGGTGTGGCTGATGTGGTTGGGTCCTCTGATGGTGTCGCTAGAGTAGATATGGGGACAGGGTAGGCAACAAGGTTTGTTACAGGGATTGGTTCCTGGGTTAGTGTTTCTGTGATGTGGTGTGTAGTTGCTAGTGAGTATTTGCTTCAGGTTGGACTGGCCTGCCTCCCAAGGTCTGTGAGAGTGAGGGATCGGTTGTAGATCGTTGATGTGCTGGAGAGGTTTTAGCTGGGGGCTGTATGTGATGGCCAGTGGTGTTCTGTTATTTTCCTTGTTGGGCCTGTCCTGTAATAGGTGACTTCTGAGTACCCGTCTGGCTCTGTCAATCTGTTTCCTCACTTCCCCAGGTGGGTATTGTAGTTTTAAGAATGCTTGATAAAGATCTTGTAGGTGTTTGTCTCTGTCTGAGGGGTTGGAGCAAATTCGGTTGTATCTTAGGGCTTGGCTGTAGACAGTGGATTGTGTGATGTGTCCTGGATGGAAGCTGGAGGCATGTAAGGAAGTATAGCGGTCAGTAGGTTTCCGGTATAGGGTGGTGTTTATGTGACCATCACTTATTTGCACTGTAGTGTCCAGGAAATGGATCTCTTGTGTGGACTGGGCCAGGCTGAGGTTGGTGGTGGGGTGGAAATTGTTGAAATCCAGGTGGAATTCTTCAAGGATCTCCTTCCCATGGGTCCAGATGATGAAGATATCATCAATGTAGCGCAAGTAGAGGAGGGGCACTAGGGGACGAGAGCTGAGGAAGCGTTGTTCTAGGTCAGCCATAAAAATGTTGGCATACTGTGGGGCCATGCGGGTATCCATCGCAGTGCGGCTGACTTGAAGGTATAAGTTGTCTCCAAATCTGAAATGGTTGAGGGTGAGGACAAAGTCACAAAGCTAAGCCACTAGGTGTGCCATGGCCTCATCAGGGATACTGTTCTTGACAGCTTGTAGTCCATCCTTGTGTGGAATATTGATGTAAAGTGCTTCTACATCCATGGTGGCCAGGATGGTGTTTTCAGGAAGAACACCAATGCATTGTAGTTTCCTCAGGAAGTCGGTGGTGTCTTGAAGATAGCTGGGAGTGCTGGTAGCATAGAGTCTGAGGAGAGAGTCCAAATAGCCAGACAATCCTGCTGTAAGAGTGCCAATGTCTGAGGTGATGGGGCGTCCAGGGTTTCCGGGTTTATGGATCTTGGGTAGCAGATAGAATACCCCTGGTCGGGGTAGTGGGGGTGTGTCCGAGTAGAGAAGGAGCCTTAAAGTAACTGGCCTCAAATTTATCAGACGCAGACATAGCTTAACTATTGAGTACAAATAAATGAGGGCTCTTCTCTCTCTCAGATATCTCCTTTCAGAATGACGTGGGAATTAGTTTATTTTTGTGCCACACTATGGATTTGTCTAAATGAATACTTAGTTCATTGCTAGCTGGGGTGTGAACGTACCCTGCTGCAGACTGTCTGCGTGGACCCTGCTGCCATGCAATAAGAGCTCCCTAGTGCATTTTAATCTATCATGGTTTGACACAGGAGTAGATCAAAGTACACTAGGGAACTATTAGTGAGCGTCAGCAGGGTCCACATGAAACTTAGCGCACAGCAGGCTAGTGCGGGGTAGATTCACACCCCAGCTTGCTGCAAACTAAGTATTTGTTCAGACAAGCCCTATGATGGTGAAGTGTGTGTCATCCTAGACTTCACTTCGCCACCACTTTGCTAGGCCTCCTTTGGAGCACCATATGTTGCCTTATGCTGTGGTTGGGTGACTCAGCAGGAGTAAGACAGCAGGAATTAGCAGGTCTTCATAGCAGCTACAAAGCAAAACAAGCGACTGTAGAGTGTGGGAAACAGCAGCAAAAAAATAAAAATACCAACTCCCCCCAACTTGCAACATCCAGATGTAGATCTTTGCCTTCCCACAGTGTCCCCTGTCTG
Organism: Chrysemys picta bellii; assembly: GCF_011386835.1. Taxonomy (NCBI): domain Eukaryota; kingdom Metazoa; phylum Chordata; order Testudines; family Emydidae; genus Chrysemys; species Chrysemys picta. The sequence goes on along the minus strand of NC_088805.1, from coordinate 16,344,858 downwards.
GCTGTTCTCCAGCCACTCATATCGTCCCTGAGCCCCCATGCAAGGAATACCGGAATTCAGCCTTATTTGCTGTGGAGCTGTACTGCGTGGCCCTCTGCCCCAGGAAGCTTTGGGGGAAGTCTGTGTGTAGGTTTTCAGCATCTGCAAAAGTCTATAGTGAAGTGTTGCTCTAAGATGCCCGTGGATCTGCACGCATTAGTGTTGTAAGGAACAGTGAGCATGGGTGAAATCCCACTGCAGAGAAGCAGTAGCTGTCAATGGCGTCTCCGGGAAATTGCTTAACCCTGCACTTTGACGAGAGAAGCTGCTTCAGCCATGGGGAGTTCTGAGTATGGAAGTATTTAGCCCGTCTCTGTCCCAGGCCATCCACAGTGGGGACAGATGACTTGTGTTTTCCCCCCAAGCATCTGCAGCCTTTGTGAGCCAAACAGCCAGCACATAATTATTCCCGTGTACAAGGCAGGGCTGCCTTGGGTAATGTTAACTTGCAATGTCTTTGCAATCAGAAATTATGCAGTGTTGAGATGGACAACTTGGCAAATATCAAGTTTCCCATCCCTCACGGCCCTGCTTTGCAGATCCCACCCTCACTTTCACTGAATCTATGACTGGGATTATCGATTCCAAGGCCACAAGGGACTATTGTGATCATCTAGTCTGACCTCCTGTCTAACACAGGCCATGGAACTTCCCCAAAATAATTCCTATAGGAGAGCTTTTAGAAAAGCATCCAATCTTGATTTAAAAATTGTCAGTGATGGATAATCCACTACAACCCTTGATAAATGATTCCAATGATTACGGTAATTATCATTACTGTTAAAAACGTACACCTTATTTCCAGTGTGAATTTGTCTAGCTTCAACTTTCAGCCATCGGATCACGTTATGTCTTTCTCTGCTAGACTGAAGAGCCCATTATTAAATATTTGTTCCCCATGTAGGTACTTATACACTGTAATCACATCACCCCTTAACCTTCTCTTTGTTAAGCTCAATCTATTTAGCTCCTTGAGTCTGTCAGTATAAGGCAGGTTTTCTAATCCCTTAATCATTCTCTTGGCTTTTCTCTGAACTCTCTTCAATTTATCAACATTGTTCTTGAACTGTGGACACCAGAACTGGACACAGTATTCCAGCAGCAGTCACCCAGTGCCAAATACAGAGGTAAAATCACCTCTCTACTCCTGCGCGAGATTCCCCTGTTTATGCATCAAGGACTGCATTAGCTGTTTTGGTCACAGTGTTGCATTGGGAGCTGATGTTGAGCTGATTATCTACTCCATTCCCCAAATCTTTTTCAGAGTCACTGCTTCCCAGGATAGAGTCCCCCATCGTGTATATAAGGCCTACATTCTTTGTTCCTAGATGTATACATTTACATTTAGCTGTATTTAAACACATATTGTTAGCTTGTGCCCATTTTACTAATTGATCCAGATCACTCTCTATCAGTGACCTGTCCCTCTCCATTATTTACCATGTCCCCGTGTAGACGTCCGGGGTAGGGGTTCGTCCCTTGCAGGGGAGACTGGGAGCTAGGCCGCCTCACGTCACGAGGCCGGGAAACCGTTCAGTCTGGCAAGTCCAAGCCCTAGGTCGGGGCGGGGCAGCAAACAAGCAGTAGTTCAGGGGCTCAGGCCCTCAGGCAGGGGCTGAGCAAACAAACAGTACTTCAGGGCTCAGGCAGGGCTGAGCCAACACACAGTCGTTCAGGGCTCAGGCCCTCAGGCAGGGGCTGAGCAAACAAACAGTAGTTCAGGGCTCAGGGCTCAGGCCCTCAGGCGGACTGAGCATTGGCATGAGGGTAGGGGAGGAGGAGAGACTGCCACCCAGGGTGGGGTGGCAGGGGGGACACAGGCCCACCCACCCCACTGTGTCCCAGCCCGGAGCCCTAACAGCAGCAGTCCATCTGCTGCTGGGTCAGTGGGGATCCTGACCGCAACACACTGACATGGGCTTGGGGTCCGTTATCCCCGAGCCACTTCCAATCTCCCCCTCCATGGGTACCTGCACGTCCTCAGTCTCCTCCTCCGTGTCCCAGACCATGGGCTCCCCAGGGCACCAAGCGCAGGGTAGGTTGGGCGGCTCCTCTGGACCCTTGTCGAGGGGAAGCTCAGGCCGCTCCTCGGAACACCGGGCTCGGGGCCGGCTCGGCCAGTCCTCCTCAGGATACCGGGCTCGGGGCAGGCTCGGCCAGTCCTGCTCAGGAGCTCAGGCACCTGCGTCTGTCCTCTCCCGTGGCCGGCACCAACTGAGCGCTGGGGCCGCGCCTTTATACTTCCTGTCCCACCCCTTGACTTCCGGGGGGGAGGGGGGGAGAGGGCGGGGACAGGCGGCGGTGACTCCGCCCACTCAGGCGGCTGTTCTGGCTCGTCCCTCGCAGGGGCGACCGGGAGCCAGGCCGCCTCACTACACCCCAATTTTTGTGTCATCTACAAACGTTATAAGTGATGGTTTTATGTTTTCTTGCAAATCATTAATAAAAATGTTAACTAGTGTAGGGCCAAGAACCTTGATACTTGCAAGACCCCACTAGAAATACACCTGTTTGATGATGATGATTTCCCTTTACAATTACATTTTGAGACCCATTAATTAGCCATCTTTTAATGCATTTAATGTGTGCCATGTTAAATTTATATCTTTCTAGTTTTTTAATCAGAATGTCATATGGTATCAAGTCAAATACCTTACATTAGTCTGTAAGTCTGTTACATCAACACTATTACCTTTCTCAACAAAACTTGTAATCTTATTAAAAAAAAAAAAAAAGATATTGTTAGTTGGACAGGATCTGTTTTCTGTAAACCCATGGTGATCAGCATTAATCATAAAACTCTCCTTTATTTATTAATTTAGTCCCATATCAGCTGCTCCATTATTTTGCCTGGGATTGAGGTCAGACTGACAGGCCTATAATTACTCTGGTCATCCCATTTACCCTTTTAAAATATTGCACAACATTAGCTTTCCTCCAGTTTTCTGGAACTTCTCTGGTGTTCCAAGACTTATTGAAAATCAGCCCTGACAGTCCAGTGAGCTCTTTAAAACTCTTGGATGCAAGTTTATTTCAATCCATACATTTAAAAATGTCTAACTTTAGTAACTGCTGTTTAACATCCTTTGACATATTAGTAGAATGGAAATAATGTTATCATACGATATGACTACATCATCTGTTTTTTCCCTAAATAGAGAACAAAAATATTTATTGAACACTTCTGCCTTTTCAGCATTATTATTGATAATTCTATCATTTCCATCTAGTAATGGACCAATACCATTGTTAGGATTCTTTTTGTTCCTCGTATACTTAAAAAACTGCTTATTGTCCTTAACTCTGCTGGCCATACATCTCTCCTTGTGTCCCTTTGCTTCCCTTATCCATTTTCTAAAATTCCTAGTTTCTGATTTATATTCATTACTGTCAACTTCCCCTTTCTTCCAGTTGTTGCATTTTTTATAGCTGCTTTCATATCTCCTCTAAACCAGGTTGGTTTTTTAATCAATACAGCCTTCTTCCTCAATTGTGGGATTGTGGCTTTGGGGCATCTAGTAAAGCATTCTTAAACGATTTCCAATTTTCATTCACATTTTTCTGATTAAAGTCTTGGTTTGCATATGGGAAATCCCTTTGCATATGTGGGGTTTTATACCACTGTTGGGGTTGTGTTCTGGTTTTGTCTCACAACACTTAGCTTGTCAGTTTTCAGTATTGCTTGGCTTACTTTGTACTGCTCTTCTTTGTTCCATAGCTCACAAGACACTAGTCTACAGCCATGTCTGCAGGTTTTAAGAAGCTGAATAAATACAGCTTCAAAGAAATAAGATGCTGGTCTAGTAGTCTGAAAAAATATATACAACCTGAATGTCCCCGGGAGTCAACACCTACAAAGTTTGAAACATCTTTTTTCCTTGTTAGGCCCCTCATTATATCCTGCTTTGAATATTGGCTCCCAGTCTAATGTGGCACCTCCCATCATGCCCCAGCTGAAGACACCTCCACAGCCACAGTAGGATATTGGGTGTTCTTGCAAAGTTATATTAAAAAAGCACAATGAAGCCTGGCTTAAGACAGCCACCCAATGGGCCAACAAAATTTGGTTGCCTGATGTAGACAGGACGTTCACTGGAGGTCAACTTAAATTACACTGGAAAGCTTGGAGACATTTTAGAGATATCACTGAAGACAAGGCTTGCCTATTGGAAATGGCCCTGAGTGCAGGTTTCACTGTATCACTCCCCAGTGGGACATAAAAATATCTAAGGAACTGAAGTATACTTAAGGGGAATTCCCTGCCCCCTCTGCTGGTTTGGTTGGACCAGCTGTGTGCTACAGCAGGTTTGTGTGGCTGGTGGGATGCTGCTAGCATCAGTGCAGGAGTTGGTGATCAGAACAAGGCCTGGATGTTGCAAGACTTGAAAAACAACTTTAATATCTTGTCTCTCTCAGGTAGTTGTGTGACACTCGTAAAAAGTTTATTGTTCACCCTGAATTGCAACTCCACCAGTATCAACCGCAGTACATAGGAGTGGAGGAGACTAAGACCTGCTATTCTTAGGTTATTTTGTTGCGCTATGTAGATAGATTCCAACATCTTATCTTTACTGGTCTTTTTAAACATTTTCCACAGTATTTTCTTCATTCTTTTGTCAGCTCAATTGTGATTGAACATCAATGTCCCTTATCTGTTACGAGCGGCTTAAACCAAAACATTCGATGAAAAAAATTAAACACTGTCAAATGGAAGTGGATAGTCTTCTCTAGTCTCATTTGGTTTTTTGTAGCTCAGGTGCAGAATGTTAGTTGCACAAACTCTACCACATCTGGGTACATTTAGAAGAAAAATTCTAACCAAACCACATCATTGCCCTCTGCTTTCACTTCCTTTCCTGTCAACGCTAATTGCAAAACGTGTGTGTAAACAGTGACTTCATTCTGATCCTCCTGCTTGACATTTACCTAATCTGGAAGTATTTCTGCTGCTCCCTCCACCCTCTTATCTGCTTGCTAACCACATCGCCCTCACTTTCTCAGTGAGCTGTGATGACCCAACCATTGAATGAATGGGGGCAGCACAGTATAAGGCCATGTCTGCCTGCAAAGTAGCGTACTCAGCCTCCAGATCACCCCTCTGACATCAGGGTGCAATGCTGCAAGGGGCCCTTGTCGCCAGTGACTCCTGGAAGCTGTCTGCCTCTCACCAGGTCTCTTGTGGCTCAGCCCTCTGGCCAAGTCAGAAAGTTCAGTCCCCTTCTGGGGTAGCACAAGGTCCAACTGACAGTCCAAGCTAAATGTCCAAATAATAATTCTTCCACCCTCTCAGGCTCCATTGCAATGTTTCTATGGGCCCTTCCTCAGGCCTCCCTCACAGGAGCCTGACCTGCTCCGGCAGAGCTCTCCCTTTGTTACTTCTTGTCCTAGCAGGTTTTCCCTCACTGCCTCCTTGGCAGGTTCCCCATGACATCTCCTTACTCTGGTCAGCCCTGGTTCAGGGCTTCCCCCACAGGAGCCTAACCTACTCCCTGGGGGCCCTTCTACCTGACTTTGTCCTTGGTTAAACCCTAGCCCAGAGCTTCTACCCCCACAGGTGCCGGACCCTGCTCTGCAATCCACTCTCCCCCCACTGAACTCCTAGCTCTATGTAAGTAGCAGTTCATGATTCCCTGCAGCTGGGATCACTAATGATTATTAAACTGCCATATCACTATCAGCTGGGGGCTAGTTAGTATGTGATCGAAAAGGCTGAGCCTGGCTTGCCTCGAGGGCCAGCCAGTGGCATTACCCTAGATAGGGTTTATTGGGATAGCTATTCCAGCAAACCCTCCTACTGTAGGCGTAGCTTATACCAGCAAAAGTGTGCTTTTGCTCTGTCGTTTATTTCATTCAGGTAATTGGTATCCGATTACTCCAACAAAAGAGTGCTTTTACCGGTATAGCTTATACAAGCTCCCCACATGAAGTAACTTATATGGCAAAAGGACTTTTTTGCAGGTATAAACTGCGTCTACTTGAGGGCTTTTGCCAGTATAAAAGTGTCATAATAAAACTACACCCCTAACCAACATTACTATACCAACAAAAGTTTTTAATGTAGATCAGGCCTAAGAAGCCTGGTCTCTGTATAAAAGGCTTTGTAATCAGAAATAATGGGAAGAAAAACAAGAACAAGATGCATGACAATTAGATGTGTTCTTTGACCAGAGGGAGGCAGTGACCAACTCTTATGCAACAACCTTATTTGTGTAAATGTGTTTGTATTTGCCAAGCAGAAATCCAAAGGTGTTCCGCTGGCATAAGTTCTTGTAAGCATTGCACAGCAGAGCATTGCTTTCCCTGGTGTCAGACACTGTGATATTTACTAACGTGACATCTGTATGCAGATATTTCTATCTTTATCCTGTCACCACTTGTAATAAAAGCCGACAAGCCCAGCCAGCTGGCGGTTTCCAAGGTAGGGATATAAACAGGATGCCAACAGAGATCCATTTACTTATAAAGGAAGAGAATAGCATTCACCCACCAGCACTGCTATTCGATGACATGCAGCTTAAAGCAAGAGCTCTGTGTGAGGGCCTAGGAAGATCCCTTCCAGATTCCCAGCTAGGAATTCAAAACAACTGACGATACTGGTCTCAAAGAATGAATCCCAGGTTTTGCACTGGGCCCAGCATATGGCTGGTCAGGACTTGGGGTCAGGAGACAGACATGTTCAGAAAGCTGATGGATCTGTTAACAGCAAGTTTAATGCAGTTATGCATGAAGCTCCCAGTAACCAGAGATACTCAACTACATTCTGAACTCGGCATTTATTGTGACGGCGGAAAGGTCAATTGTTTCAGCAGGAACATTTGCTTAGAGCACTCACGCTGAGAAACAACAGATCCTTGAAAAGGAAACGATTCCAATGACTCATTTACCTGGTTTATTCCCCTCCCTTGTTTGCATTTACCACAAGAGTGTGTTCTCCTTCCCTACCCCTGATTTGGATGAGGCATAAATCGCAGCCAGTGGGCTGGCTTTGACAGTTACCCTTCACTCAGGAGAAGTAACTGGATGCTGTCCCATTATTGAGTGCTGACAATATGCTCAGTGCGGTACAGAACACAAAACAGACTAGAATTCTGCCCCAAGGAACTTACTAAATCCTCCTTGTCTGATTCCTATGGATAGCTCCATTGGGTATTAGTCACGAGGTGTGTGCCCAAGTTCACAGAAATTGTGTTATTTAGGCTTTGTTTAATCACAATTTAGTTAAACCCTGATGCTGCACAGCTGTTGCCTCTCTGTATATTACCCAGAGATTATCCAGACAATCTTGTAAACATACATTTGCAGGTCTCTGTCAACTGATCACAGAATTGTGGTTATTGCTTAACACACTGGGTAAAACTGATTTAGAGACCAAGTGAATTCCCCAGCTTACTTTAGGGACTCTCTTGAATATGTTCAGTGTTTTGCATTTCAGGCCATTGACAGCAACTGTGGTTGTGATAAATCAGCGGTGTCATCAGATACAACTATTCTGCTTTACAAATAGTATCAGTTGAATTAGATGGGGTTTGGATTCGGATTGTTTAAAAACCATTTGTGTTAGTGGCCAGGAGTGACTGACAATGCTCATTCCGGAAGGGGGCCCGTGCATAGTAAGTGGGTGGAGAGGGTACCAGACTGCAAGCCAGGAGAGCTGCATTCTGTTTGGCCACTGAGCTGCTGTGTAACCTTGGACAAGTTATTGTCTGTGTGTGTCAATCAGTGCAGTGAGGATAACATCCCTCCCCTCCTTTATAAAGAGCCATGCAAGAGGAAAGTATTGCTACTGTGTAGGTGTGAGACAATTATCTGCCCCAGGCTGGAAATTTTCTTCTAAGGAAGAGTAAGGGTTGTCCGTCCCTGTTCCTAATGGACGTGAGTCTTTGGGATCCCCCCCACATATCTCAGCTTTCACCATCCCTTTCCGTTCTTATTGCTCATCAGTGGCTGGAGAGGTTCCTTTTCGGTGCCGAGAGGTACTGCAGCCTGTAGACGTAATGCCCATTGGAGTCCGTGGAAAAGCGCCTATTGAATTCAGTGGACACTGGGTCAGGTTCTGGTGGTGTTCCCTCCATACACCTGTACCCCACTGACCTGAATAAAGTGTGCCTGGCATCAGGAACAGAGCCCTGTCCCCTTGTGGCAGTGCAGATCACTGCCAAAATATTACTTTTGCTTTCGTTTTCCATCCAGTTTAGTTAACGTGGGAGAGTCTCTGTCCCCAGCGTTGGAATTGTTAGGAACACCATTGCAGAGCATCTGTTGCTGAATCCATGCAGGGACTCAGCGTTAAATGGCTTATGGTATCCCAAAGAAAACACACACATATAGAACAGGAAGATGACACGTTATCAATACCCCTCACAGGACTATAAAGTTAGAGATCTACAAGAGCGGAGGGTCAATCCCTTTGCCAGAGCAGAATATAGCTCCTCAATAGAGGACTTACCAGATGGTCAACTGATCTTAGCCAAAGTTTTGGAACATGCTCTGGAGTTACTCAGAGCCTCCTTTTACAGTGAAAACAAGCCCAGCTCTCTTACCCTGGTGACTTCAGCATATCTGCTGAGGGGAAGGGAAGCCAAGAAGCAACACAGTTGGAGCGGGATGTGCTCATGGATTCCCCACAGTCCAGGGGACTGTCCACTGCATTCCCTATGGATCCAATGGCCACTAGAGCCTTTCTTCAGGCTTTCCTATCCCCGCCCCACAACTAGAAAACTCCCACATGCAAACCAGACAGAATATCCATTGTAAGTATTCCAGCCTCATCGAGTGCCCTGTCGTTGGGAAAGATCAAACCCCATAAGCAGAGCTACACCGGGGAAGGGTAACATAGTTCCCAGGTGGGTTCAGCTGCATTGGTATTAACTGCATTGGGGCCCTTGTGTAGAAGGTTCTCTGGCTCCAGCAGTGGTTTTCGGCGCCGTGTCAGGTAAATGTGTTCAGAGGACGTGGCTGGAAACAGCTGCTGGAGCCAGAGCCCTGTCCATACTAGGGCACCCCATGTAGCTGACACCAGTGCTGCCGCCCCAAGTAGTCGAAAAGGGGGGCTTATAGAAGTCAGGACACACTGGCCCAGGAGTGGGGCTAGTTAGTGTGTGGAGTTTTGAAATAATAAGTTCACTTTCGCTGGCTTTGTTGTGGAATCCATCATGCCGGAGAGTTCCTACTGCCCTTTGTAGCAGCTACATGGAAAGGTCACATGAAAGGTTGGATTTAAATTGTTAAAAACCCGACAATTTTCAGTTATGAAGGTACAATGGCAAAGTCCCTCAAAGTGGCCACTCAGAGACTCGTACTTGAGAGAGTTGGGAGTGCTCTAACACAGCTGCCTGGTGGCAGCAGAGCTAGAGAGAGAGGCACTATATTATTCCTTTAGGAGACCCAGGAGTAGCTCTGGGAGAGGTTTCAAAGCAGAATTTAGCCAACACAGAAGCGTTTCCAGAAGCAATAGAGAAACTAACAACATATCTAAGCACTTGTGGTTCCTGTATTCATTGTAGGGGAAACCATAATAAACACTGAGCAAGAAAATGTAATTGCTATGCAAAGCATTTCAGTAAATTACATTTTAAGAGATCTGCTGGCTTTTGTTAATTTTTAATCCGCAGTTATTAAGTCAGACCCTTGCTGTTATTTAAGTATAGGCTTTGCATTTATCCTCTGCCAACTCTCTACTGTTACCATCCTTCTCTAATAGAGAGAAGTGCTAATTTGTACACCACCATCCATGTTGTTCAGTCAGCAATTGTCCTTGTACATAAGAAGACGACCTGGGCACTGTCTGTGATCACAAATCCAGCCTGTTGAACTGAGTTGCCCTTAAACTCTGGTGTTTCTTACCATACGCTCGTAGCTTGCACTGTTACCATAATATCTATATGTCTTATGTACTGTCTATAACTGGATTTTATCAAAGGGCATCTTAAAAATAAGCTGTCAGACAAACCTGGAATATCCCGTAAACAATGTATTTTAATGTAATAAATGCCATCTCTGGATGCATTGTCTATGAAAATACCAATGAACTGCTGTCAGAAGCAGGGTGATGAGGGCCAAATTCACTACAGTGGAGTTACAGCGGGGCAGAGTTTGGCCCAAGATGTTTCATTGCTACTGTTCCTGCCAGTCTGTCGCACAGAATCAAAGACATTTGAAGTGGAAGGGACCTATCAGATTGTCTCCCAGCAGACAACACCGGATTGATCCCTGGAGAGGATCTACTCTTGTTCAGCATCTCGCTCTGCCTCTCTTTCCAGAGGAGCAGCATCTCTAAATTCCATAATTAAAAGAGACAATGAAACCCCTCCACCTAAATCCAGCTCCTTAACTAGGCTCTCACCCACTGGCTACAGGAAGGGGAAACTTAACCAGCCTTTTGTTCATATTCTAGGCATAACATTCCAATAGGTCTGCACGCCAACCTGTCCGAGGGCTCTCCTGTCTGCATGGCACTCAAGAAGAACTCCTCCCTGCTCAACAAAGACGGATTCTTCCACGGAAAGATGGGATTCAGGACGGTTCTAGCAAAAGGTCTCCTGAAAATGTCAGAGGTGGGAGAAAAAGCAGCCGACGCTACCCAAACACTTTCCATAGACATAACTTGCCCTAAAATCATTTTGCTTTATTGCTCACCCATAGGTCATGTGGAAAGCTTCTCCAGGTCAGAGCTCAGGGTGTAGTTGGAGCAGGAGCCTGGCAGGCAGGCGCTCTGGGTTCTACTCCTAGATCTGCCTTGTGACTATGGGCAAGTCACAGCGCTTCTCCGTGCCTCAGTTTCCCCACATGCGGCTATGTTATAACCGCTTACCTAAGTGGATGGGGTTTTACAGGAATTATTGTTTATAAGGTGTCCTGAGATCATTGCATGGGAAATCAATAGAAGTGCTTATTAGGATTAATTTGCCTGCTGAGAAACTGTTTGATTCTGATAGTTGTCAGCTTGAATCATCAGAGTATGTTAAACACATTGACTTGGTGGGTTGGTGCAAGAGGTTTTCATCTGTGTTCAAACAGGATTTTGGTAGCAAGCGAGAGACATTTCGTGGCTTAAATCTAGTCCCCAGTGACTCTTTCAGAACACGAAGCCACCACACAATTTAACACCTCTGGTGTATCTTCAGGAGAGGCCCAGAAGCGTAGTAACAAGTGCTAAGGTGCATGGGCAGGTCAGGGTAGGAATCACCCATACAAAGGCTGGCGAAAGCCAAGAGCCTTCACTTCCCTGTTGCTTGTGAAGAGCTGCGCATTCAGCCATGGATAACAACATTCAAGGATCAGAGGGGTAGCCCTGTTAGTCTGGATCTGTAAAAAGCAACAAAGAGTCCTGTGGCACCTTATAGATGACAAGGTTAGTTCAATCAGGGAGGATGAGGCCTTTTCTAAAGGCTGTGAATGGCTAGCCAACCACAAAAGCAGCCTTTCCTCCCTTGGTGTTCACACCTCAACATTCAAGGAAAGGCTTCTCAGCGAACCTGGCAGTGGTGTCTAAAGGCCCCAGCCAGGACAGCCCCATTGCACAGACTGAAAGGTCGGCAGTGCCTGCCTCAAAGAGCATACAGGGATGTTGGACTGAGATTGTCAGAGCTGAACTATTTCCCATTCACTTTAATGGGAACTGGAAATCCAGCTCCCGTAGGAAGAGCTGCAGCAAAAAAACTTCAGGACCAGACTTCAAAGAGAAACTGCTGATTGACACCATCAGATCAGGATTAAACCAAGACTGTGCATGGCTAGCCAACTACAAAAGCAGTTTCTCCTCCCTTGGTGTTCACACCTCAAGTGCTAGAAGAGGGCCTCATCCTCCCTGATTGAACTAACCTCGTTATCTCTAGACTGATTCTTGCCTGCATATTTATACCTGCCTCTGGACATTTCCACTGCATGCATCTGACAAAGTGGGTATTCACCCACGAAAGCTCATGCTCCAATACGTCTGTTAGTCTATAAGGTGCCACAGGACTCTTTGTCGCTTTTTACAGATCCAGACTAACACGGCGACCCCTCTGATACTTAGGTGGCTTTGACAATCTCACTCTGCCTGTATAGCCCCGTGCACACAGATGGTGCTCTAGGGGCCTGATCCTAGAAAGCTAATGGGAACCGAGGGCCCTTGGCAAATTACAGAGCAGAGTCCAGGGTTGGCTTTGCTGCCAGTTGAGGGTGCTCAGCACCTCCGAGGAGCAGGCCCTACATGAGTAATAATGGATGGTGTCATGGATGGGGCAGGGTTTCCTCCAGTGAATACCTTGTACCAGACGTCTCCTATTCGCTGCACTAGTGACAACTCTCTCTTTCTCCCCCCCCTTCCCCCGCCATCTTCATTATTTAGGTGAAACAGGAGCTAACGGCACAAGTTGACCTCTTTCGTGAATTGACAGGTCATGTCCCTCATCACATGGACGGACACCAGCATGTTCATGTTCTCCCAGGTAGGGTGGTGGTGATATTCCTCCCAGCCCCCCAGAATTAAGGATAATTCTGCTTTAAGGGAACCCTCCCACTCTCGGTTTGTTGAATGATCCTTTACACAAAGGTATTTGGTCAAGAACTATAGCATGAAATGTTCCCATCCAGCACGAGAGACTGGTGACTGACTATATTTTGTGCCTTTGAACATCTTCCCTTCTCCCCCCGGATGTCTGTGCTGGGCTCTCCTTTAATGGCAAGGCTCTCTGGCTTGTGATATGCAGGAGATCTGGCTAGCTGATCGCAAGGGTCCCTTCTGGCCTTAAATGCTCTGAATCTATGAATCGTTCTGACTCCCTACCCAAACCAGCAGTTGTTTTGCTGCCATTCACTGCAGCTTTATAATCTCAGCAGCACATTTCTTATAATTAAGAAGCAGGAATTGCACACAATACATTAGAGCTCATACGTTTCTCCCTCTTCACTGGGCACAGAGGAGAGATTTGTGGGTGGGAGGAAGGGAGCTATGCTATACCGTCCTGTGCCCCTTCCTGTCACATACATGCAGTGCAGAGGTCTGTTTTCAAAGAGGCAAGTGGTAGGTCCAGTCAGAGAGGAGTTGGGAAGACATATAATGCTGCCCGTTTCCCAGACATGTCTGGATCATAGATGCTGAAAACATCCAGGGAAGTTAAAGCTTCTGAGTGGAGGGTGGAGATTTCCCTGGCTTCCCTTCTTACAGAACAACTCAAATGCTGCCTGTTAATATTTAATTATAACAACAAAGGGCAATAAATATTAGATTTAATTATAATAGGAAGAACTGATCAAATTACACTTCCAAGAGGACCCGGCCTGATGAGAGAAGTTATTGTACTGATCACACTGTCCTAGGGGGATTTTGTGTAGCAATAGGAGATGCCAAACCTTCTGAAGTGCTAACACCAGAGCTTCGCCTGCAAATACCCCGAAGTATATCATGCACTTTTGAAGGTTTCAGCCAAGCTATTTATCCACCATAGCTATGGTGCTGGCTTCAGGGAGCAGTAAATGGAGTACAGCTGCTGACAAGACTGGAGAGGTTTTCATTTCTGCCAGTCTCCCATGACAACAGTAATTGATCAGCTGAGCCTCGCTCAAAGATGTACATTGGGAGATCTGACAGTGGGCCACGGAGCTGCTACTTCTAGGGTGAGGAATTTCTAGGGTGAGGCCCCACTCTTCCAGCAAGTCTCTGAGAATCACAGGGCCTGACTGGAGTCACCTTTCACCCGTCAGCAGAGATTCAGATAGAGAGCGAGCCTCATTGTAGGCCAATCAGCTCATTGCAGCAATGGAAAACTTCACTGGAGGCTGGTGATTTTAAAGCAACTAGGTGAAATTGACACATAAAGTGCACTCAGAGCCAGCTCGTATCAGCAGGGTCACGATGTATGAGGCACAATATCTCAGGATGTGTCCATCCTGAAGAGCCTCCACTGCAAAATCCCATGTTAGCAGATCACATTAAAGCTGATGATGTCTTCAAGGACAAACAGCTCCTAGTGCCAATAATGCTTTGTATTTATGGAGCACTTTCCATCCAGAGATCTCAGTGTGCTTTACAAAGGTGGGGAGAGCATCTTTATTCCCATTTTACAGCCAGTGGCACTGGAACCCTTTTAATAGTGGGGATGCTGAAAGCCAGTCCCCGTACCCCTGTCCGCGCCTCCCTCCCCCCCACAGCTGGGACCGGGAGCAGTGCCGTGTCTCCGGGAGTGGGGGACCCAGACAGGGGTAAAAGGCTGGGGGCGGGCACGGGGCCTGCAGCTGGCACCGCATGTGCGGGGCCAGTAGCACAGCTCCGGCTGCAGAGTAATGTTACCAGGTGCTGATGGGATTCTTTGGACACTGTGCTTTGTGGGTTGGAGGGAGGTAAAGGGAGAGGGTCTTGGGACGCCCCACCGCTCACCCTTTCAGGGGGAGAAAGGCCATGTGGGATTATATTTTTCAATCGTAAGGAAAAGGGGAGCTGATTTCCTAGTTATCTAATTTCTAACTACATTCTCTCTGGCTTTTCTTGTAGAGGTTAGACATGTGTTTGCACAGGTGTTAGAAGAGTATGGGATCAAGTATACACGTGTGCCAATAGAACTAGGCCTTCACAGCTGTGCGTGGATAGAGCCACCTCTAATGGACTTTTATCTGGGAGTAGAAAAAGATTCCCTTGACACAGTAGATGTGTTTACAAGACATGGAATAAGGTAAGACAGACACACCCATCGCATATATACATTAAAGAATTCAGATCCTACCAGTTCTTGATGTTCTTCATCTTCCCACGCAGGCCATTACAGAAACAGAGCGCAGGCATTCTCCTACCTCAAAGGGGCAGTTTCTGTAGTGTTTTGTGTCTCTCTTGGACTCAAAGGCACAGATACAAACACTAGGTTTCTTACAGGAAACACCACCTTGAATCAGGCAATTGGCCTACAACTGCTGCTGATTTATAGCCTCCCACAGCACCACGGGGTGGTAGATATGTGGCACTGCAGGTTCCCACTGAGACATGAGGAAAAGTGTAAATATCAACTTCGGTTTGCAGTGTTGTAGCCATGTCAGTGCCAGGATATTAGAGAGAGAAGGTGGGTGAGGTCATATCTTTTATTGGACCAGCTTCTGTTGGTGAGAGAAACACGCTTTCAGCTTCAGGACCTGCAGAAGAGCTCTGTGTGGCTTAAAAGCTTACCTCACTAACAGAGGTTGAGCCAATGAAAGAGATTACCTCACCCACCTTGTCTCTCTAACTTATGTTTGTTCGTGTCTATTTTAGTTCCACTTCTCCATCTGGCTCCTGCTGGCCAAAGGCGGCAAACTGTGCTAAAACAAACACATGCCACAAAAAACAATCACAGAGAGATGGAGGGAGACAAAATGGCTGAAGCCAAAAGGAAGCAGAGCCAGAGACCCATGAAACTGATCTCTAGCATCTGTGCAGGCCGTTCAAACCCAAGTTCTTAAAGTGCTCTGGGCACGACTCTGTATAATTGATATGAGCCTGTGTTTATTGTGTAGTAATGGTGCTATGTCAAATTTCATCAGTTTACAATTAAAAAGACTGAGTTGCTGTCAGACCTGCAAACTCAGCCTGAAATCTGAAAGTCACGTTGGGGTGACTGCTTATGCACCGTTAGCAGTAATACAGATTAAAGCAGCCACTCACACGACATTCTGGTGCTTCCGGGAGCAGCGTGGGCCTGCCCCTGCTGGCATGATCTCATATGCCCAGTGCGTGAGGTCACGCCACACAGAGGCGGCTCCATCTTTAAGAGTTTGCTGCCCTGCCCCCATCGCATGATCTTGTACGTATGGTGCATTCAAGGTCATGCCACACAGAGGTGCCATTTTTAAGAGCTGGAGGGGGCAGAGCAGCATTCTCCCAGCCAATACCAGACAAAACCACATCCAGTACCAGACGGGACAAACCTTTCAAAAAGAGCACCGTCCAGTTTAACACCAGACAAGTGGCCTTCCTAGGCCAAGTTCTGCCCTCAGTTATACCTGGGAACTTTAATTCTGCACTCCCTTACGCCTATCAAACCCATTTGGGATTGCACAGGTGAAATGGCAAGTTTGGCCCTGCAGCTGGAACATAGCTAACAATTCTGTTGCTAATGCGTAAGAATACATAGCCTCCCTGTTGGGTTTGTTGGCTCTTCAGTACGAACTGTAGTAAACCCCTGTAATTTTGTCCCTAAAGTAAGCAAGCACGTCTCTGCTATACATGGGGGCAGATCTGTTAGCAAGCTTTCCCATGTTACAGAGTCAGCTTTACGCAAAATTAAGCTATTAGAGGGAACTCTAACCTGAAATGATGATTTATTCATTTTTTAAAACTGAAACTTTCAATAAAAACACACTTTTCATAGACAGTATCCTGCATGGTCACCACCCTTCCTCCCCCCATTCTAAAGTGGGTCTACAGCCACAGGGCCCCAGCAAGCGCTGTATCATGCCCCCTTTAAACATTCTCCCACCAAAGCAGCGGGCCAAGGGTTGACTTCATTGGGGCTCGGTGGGAGCAGGGTCCTCCCACACCGCACAGCCTGCAGGAATGGGGCCTTTGTTCAAAAACTGATGTGTCAAATGACAATGCTCTGTGGTGGTGTATGTTAATAATGAAAGGATGAGTTATCCTGTTCAGTGGTAGTTGTATTTGGTATTATTCTGTATTTAAATATTTACACTAACAGAAGATCATTTGAAATTAACTTTTTTTTTTAAAGTCTACACTACAGCTACATTTCATGCCTTTTGTTCATATTAATTTTTGTATCCTCCCCCCAACAGGTGGGCTGACATATATATAGGTTTGAGTACCATGGGCAAAAACATGTCTGTCAGCAACATTCAGAGCGCCATTGATACTGCCGTGGCGGCTTTTGCTACCAAGGAAAACTCTCTGATGACTCAATTTTCACCTCAACATCAGCAAGGCAGAACAGTCACAATTGAATTGATGGTACATCCAGGGTACCCCACTATTCCACCTGTTGGAGGCTGTGGAGAAGGACCAGACGATTTTTCACAGTCATGGGAACGCTTGCATGAACTCCAAACATTAATGAATCCAGAGTTGCAAAGCTATTACAAAACAAGGAACATTCAACTTTGTGCATTTAAAGATCTTTAAGCAAGAGAAGATAAATATAGCTTGTACCGAGAGGGGGGAAGAATCTGTAGCTGATAGAATACCTCATTAACGCAGAAGGGAACTGTGAATGGACTGGGAGCAGCCTATAAACTAATTAGAAATACCTGGACTCTCCAATGCACCTAGCGGCAATATCCCAGCCTGTATCTCTCTCATTGTCATCAGATTTGTAAGACACCTCAGCTGATTTGAAAGTGATGGATTTCTTTTGTGTATCATATTCACGCTCCACCCCAAAATTTAACTTGAAAGCCAAGGCCCAACTGTCAGACTAACAAAGAGTTCCTGCAGATGCTGCAATAGCAGATAGCACATCCACCCATGGTTGACAATCATGCATCAACTTTTTGAAAGATTTTTTTTTTGTGCGGTGGCAGGGAGTAGTTACAAAAAGATACACAGCCTAGAAAGTAAAGCCTCACCTGGCCAAGGGAGGCGGATTTCTGTAAGCCTAGTAACTTTGAGCATTCCCTTCCGAAATTACTGTATTGTCCTTTCATTTTTTTACTTGAACTGTTGCATCTTTACTCATGTCTACAGAAAAGGAATGGTCATTGCAAACATTTTTTTCTTCACTAAAAGTATCAACTTATATTAGCCTTCTGATGTCTTCAATCATACTCCATGCAAGTAGCTGGATGCAGAGTTACTGTTCTATTTAAGTAGGCTCTAGCCATTACACAGTCAAAAGAAAATTTTAATGCCAGCACTTCCAGACAGGCTTTTTAGATGATTTTACAAGAACAGCAATCGTTGACCCAATTAGCTATTTCATGATGACTGTTACCTGTAAAAATCCTACCATCACCTGTCAATACACCACACTCTGCCCTTTCTACGTGCTGTGATGGCCACTTATTGTAAACATAAAGATGTTCTAACATCTAGAGGGGGCAATGACAATGAGAAGGGAAAAACTCTGATTATCATCAAAGCTTTCTAATTTCTACAGTTCCACTACAGGTCAGTTTTCATTCCTCTGGTACTTTCTGAAAAATCCTCCTTGTTGTATGAGATTTTTCTGAGCTTCATGGCTGCCCAAAGCGTAATTTAATATGTCAGTGCTGTTCAGCCATCTTGGCTATATAAAGAGATGGAAAAATGCACTTCATCCAAGCCTGACCAGTATTTTCCCGCTTTTAGCTAATTCGAACCTCATTTTAGCACAAAGCCTTTATTTTTATAAAGTCTTAACTGTTTGATGCATAACCTGTAGAAAAATCAAAGTCTACAAGAGCCCAGTCATACCAGGGCTGTGTGCACAGAGGGCATGATTAACAGGACTTATTTGGCCTCCGGTTCCTAGCCAACTGGGAACTTTCTTTGTGTAAGGAAAAAACAAACAAACTTAACATTAAGATTGCTATATCAAGCACCTTTCAGGCAATTCCATAACCTTAGATTAGGCTACAGTATTAATTCCAGATTTACAGTCTCTATTGTAATAGGTACATGGTGTACAAGGTGGCTGAGGCAAAACTACAAAAGAAACCAATTTTTGGAAGTGCTTGATATGTCAAATAACTTTACATTAACACCAGTCTTTACATTTAGTGGTAAAGTTTCCAGGTTACTGATTGTGATAAAGTATAATAAAAGAACAAAGGATGTA
This sequence comes from Chrysemys picta bellii, assembly GCF_011386835.1. Lineage (NCBI taxonomy): Eukaryota > Metazoa > Chordata > Testudines > Emydidae > Chrysemys > Chrysemys picta. The sequence goes on along the minus strand of NC_088805.1, from coordinate 16,326,106 downwards.
AGAGTTGCACTCAACAATGAAAGAATGAGATTGTAAAAGTGCTGTTAGAAGTATGAGTGCCACCTAGTGTTTACTATATGTTGTTCATGTGCAGTAATATGCCTGGAGGCACTGTGGATTATCTAATACTGTATCTCAGATTTTTACACGACATGACCTTGTTTTATTACATAATTTTTAACCTTTGATTTAGTCTCATGAGTACTTACTATGAATTTGCTTTGATCACACAATCATCAGAACATCCCTTCTCTTTTCATGTATTGTACTGTTATTTGTACTCATTTTCTGCTTCCTTCACACTAACTGAACCCTGTGAAATCAGAACGAGAGCAGCCTTAACCCATTCAGTTCTGTACTGTGAATATTAGACAATTTTGTAAATGTCCATATTTCTAAATAAATAGGACAAAAACAGGATTTTAACATTCAAATGAATTGAAAGCACTTTAAAGTAGAAGTGTGAGTAAAGAACTCCTTGTTTTAAGTACCTGGACTTTTAGCTGAACTATTTTTATGTAAATAGGGAAATGATAAAGTGTTCTGAGAAAGTCTTGAGAGATACGAAGTTCGCAATAAGAACATTCAACAAACCAACTCTAAGCTTTCCCTGTATACAGATATTTTCAAAATTCAGTCTAAAAATAAACCATGCCACAAAGCCTTTGAGAGCATTTTTATTACAGGTAGCAGAATGGAATTGCAGAAAGCCTATACCAATACTCCTGGGTGTATAGTTTCACCAGTATGCTGTAGTTTTGGGTCTTAAACTGCACGTTTAGAATTGAGCATGGCTTAGGGAACTAGAGAGAACAGCTTGAATTCCTGAGTTAACACAGGACTGGCTTAGTACTTTTCATTTGTCTACTCCCACTTCAACCATACAGTACACACACTTATTTGGTCTGTATCTTTTGCAAAGTCACCTGTAAGTAAAAGCTACTACTTGTGTTTTACATCTTGTGGTTTGGGTACTGGACTATAAAGAAAGCAAGAAGAGAATTGAGATTAATATTTTCTTCCACCTGATCCCTAGACATAAAATTAGATAATAGGCATGACCTTGCTATAGGCTGATGTGAATTTGAACTGCAGTTCCTGGAATTATCCAACCTCTTCAGTTCCCTTTAAGTGGTATCTAATGGCACCAATTCACATGTATGCAGCATTTAACCTGAGAGGTTTACAATCAGAAGGTATATTCACTTTTTTTATAGAAACAAGAGTGACAAACAGGTGCTACAGTTTTTATAAATATGAAAGGATAATTTGGGCAATGGCAAGTTTCCATGCTAACAGACGTGATCAAGAGGAGAGAAAAACAGTGGGTCATTTAGGTATCTGATGCAGAAGTTACACACACTTCAGTTTGACAGATAATTTGGCTTTTTTTTTTATTATGAATCAGTGAGCGTGAATGAAACAAAATCAGTACCAACTTTCTGCAAATGAAGACACAAAGATGTGAAAATTTGGTAATAGACAGTGCTCTCACCAAGCCTGAAAACACTTAGGAAATGAAAGTTTCCTTAAATAAGGTGACCATGGTTTAACTTTATTTACCTGCCAAAGAATCTGTCTAAGAATACTTAAACATAAAAGTTCTTAAGCTCCCTCACTTATAAAATGTTTTACTTTTCAACAGAGGTACTGGGCTGTCATTCTTTATGCTAAATTCTAAATCAAAGCTGGATCTAGATAAAAAGGGCTGAGCAGAAAAGACAGGAAACATACAAGACATTAAAACCAAAAGGGTCTCTCTACTGCTCCCCACACACACAAGTCCTGAAACATTGCAAAGACAGATGCTGTACTAATGCTGATCGTAGGAGTACAAATAACCATCTGGGTGTGAAGAATTTACTAATACAGCTTCCTGCACATCAAAATGATATGCACTCCTAATTTCTGGAAATAACCCTGCTTGTTCAATAAGATATCAAAATTCTAATGGTTGGGAAGAGAAGGCGGTTTGTGTGGCTATGACCTCACTTTAGATTTGGGGGGGAAAAACAGGCAGCTAAAAAATATGAAAAACAGTTAGATTATAAAGGGTATTGAGTCCTGAACAGTCCTTTTATCTGAGCAGGCATGCCTTGGATTGAAGGGAAAATAACTTATTCAAGTAAAAATAAGGTAGGAGGGAGTGTTACTTTAAATACTCATTGAATCATCTAACTCAAACGTAGTATATTATTTCTTACAGATATTTATGAACAGTACTAGTGAAATGTATTCTATTTATTAGTTTATTGCTTAATGCTATTCTCATACCATTTTCAAAAAAAAATCATACAATAATTGGGAGGGGAAGGGGCAGGGGAGGGCCCATCCCAAAAAATACAGATGGTTTCATAATACATTTTGATGGAAAGATGTACTCAAATGACTAGCCGTGGTGTCAGATTTAACTTTTAATTTCAAAATTAACATTTCCAAAAAGTATCGATTTTTAATTCAAACACAGTTTGTTACTTTGGTACCTATTGGTCCCCAATTTCTGAAACTCTTCTGAAGTGGTTGCAATGCTGTTCTGTGCAAGGTTTTCCTAGCTAGTCTGCATAGATATTAAGAATTAAAGTGAAAGAACTTCATAATCACATTCCACTATTCATTTGCTATAGAATTTTGTTTTCAGTTTTCCGAAACCAGCACATAAGTCATATTTTAATTCAATCACGCACACAAAACTTGGGTTTCCCCATTTAATAAACATTATTGTGGTAACATCAGCCAGATTTACATAAGACCTAGGCTTTGTTTCTGATTGTTTTTGTGGGGGGTTGTTTTTGTTTATTATGTTACAAACTGAAGTTAAGGGGAACTTGCAACCTAAGTTCCACAAAGCACAGTGCAACATTTAAAGAGAAAAGTAAACAGAACTGCCAAACATTCAACCATTTTCTGTCAGGACAGGAATATATTTTCTAAGACATCAGTTTGGGGGAAGAAAATTAAATGAAAAATTAAATGAACGCAAGATAGTGGGAACTGCAAGGGAAAAGAAGAAATAACAGCCACAACCTTTTGAATTTTTAAGGGCAGAATATAAGTCTAAGATATTTTTGATAAATTCTGACAAGAAAAAGAAACAGCATCCTTTAAAGTATACTGAAGCAGTGATTTTTAAACAAAGAAAGCAGAACTAGAACATCTTAAATGTTTAATCCTTTCTTTACAGGTTACCTAGACCACTTTTGATTAAGAAAACTGTAGAAAGTTAGTAACAGCCACAAGTAAACACCAAAAGGTGGCACTTGTCAATTTTCCATAGAGTCCTGCTTTGTGGTGTGTCTGAAATGCACTGCTCCGGATCTTCTAACACACGTTGCTGACATCAATTGTGTCAGATTTTAGTCCACTGGTCGCTTTTCACCATATTTCTTTGTAAACTCTTCAGCGTTCTTACAGAATTTTTTACGGTCCTTAGAGTATTCTTCAGCTAGGTCAGCCCGAAGGGGGTGCTCGGGCTGTGGGTCATTCACCAGTGCTATGAGGGACTGGATTACTGTCAAAAGAAGTACAAGTACTGTCAGTGACTTGAACATTTAATTTTTAAATAGCCAAAATGTAAGTGATGCACTAAAAATAAGAGTTTAAATGTGTTAAAGAATGCCCCTATAAATCTGTATGCTTTCCAAAGACAGACCAAAACATTATATAAACAAGTACAAAGCAACTGCACACCGTTCAAAATTGTAGTTTGGTAGTGATTCTGAATTCATAGTTCATCTCAAGAAGGAAAAACTGGAAGTTGACACTAGAAAACTAATAGACAAATCCCATACAGCTCAAACTGCATTCCAGATTTTCTGGCTAAGTAATGGGCGCGATTGATGAAATATATTTTATCTAGCTACATATGGATGAAACTACCATTGTTACAAACAACCTGGTCTAAAATGAATACAATAAATTGGATATTCTCTCACTTCCTGAAACAATTTCTACCATTACTCCGACATGAATTGCCAAATATACCTGCTGGTGAAGATATACTGGATGAACAAACTGGTAATACTTCAGGGTGATTCTCACCCCAATATTCATGACCATGCTCTAAAACAGTCAATGCTCTTCATGAGAAATATCAGTCTCAACTAACCACATGAAATTAAACTAGACACGGCACTCAAATGATGGATTTGACATACCGCTGTGAAATCTAAAGCTACTTTTTTTTTTTTTAAATGAAAAGCAACAGAGAGTCCTGTGGCACCTTTAAGACTAACAGATGTATTGGAGCATAAGCTTTCGTGGGTGAATACGAAATATGTCTGACATGCGTCTGATGAAGTGGGCATTCACCCACGAAAGCTTATGCTCCAATACAGCTGTTAGTCTTAAAGGTGCCACAGGATTCTCTGTTGCTTTTTACAGATCCAGACTAACACGGCTACCCCCCTGATACTTTTTTTTTTTTAAATGTTCCTTTGGCCATTAGGAACTAACTAGCTAAACAGACAGGCTGCAGCAATCACAAATTCTCATACTGTACTACACTGTGTGCAGTCATTAAGAGGAGGATGCACAAATGGAAGGTAGGTGATCTGCGATAAATATCTTAGATCTACAGAAAACAGGTGTGTGGAAAAAAAAAAAAAGAGTTCACTGTCTGACATTCATTCATAATACCCCAATCCAGTCAATATACAACACTGCTCCCATGCTTTTCAGGCAACTATGTCAAAACTTTATTAACTGAATATTTTCCACACTGGTAACCAGCTGTCATATGGAATGGAAAACAGCTCTCTGGAATGTTTGGTTATAAAAATCGTTTAAAGGAAGCTTCCTTCCCTCAACACCACAGTTGCTTGATAAATATAGTACTTGTATAACAGGGGGAAGAGGGAAGTCTCTACTATAGTAAGTACTGTAGAACACTAATGCTGCTTCTCTCTACCGCAGTGGTTTCCAACCTGTGGTCTCTGGACCACTGGGGGTCCGCAGACTATGTATAAGATTTCCAACCAGGTCTGCACCTCCATTCAAAATTTTTTGGGGTCCGCAAATGAAAATTGCTCTATATTTAATAGACAGGAAGTAGTTTTATAGTAGCAAAATTTTGAAATGCCCTGGAGGTCAGAAGACTCCAGCTGAAAGCACACTGCAGACAGACAACTTACTTTTTGCTATGGGATTATCAGACTCTTGCAACAACTATCCTGAACTGCAAGTTAAAAATAAATAAATAAATAAAAAACCACCAACCAAAAAACTACTCAGACTTCCTGGGAGGAAGAAAAAAAACACTGACAAAGGAAACCAAGGGAAATAAGTGTAATAGGATTAAATCAATCACTGGTTTTGCAAAGTTTTATAGGAGATTACATAGTCAAAAGTACACAAATTAGTAAACATCCAAAAGCTTTAATTCACTTTTATATAGTGTCAAAAGCGAGCAGGAGCTTTGGGAAATGAGACCAAGACACATTACACAGAAGGGTGATGATCAAGAGGCAGGTGATCTCACAGTTTCAGGCAGCACATTCTTGGATATCAGATACATGCCTTGGAATATAATATATAGGGACAAAGGCAAACTAAGATTTGTTTTTTAAACACCTGCTCTGAAATAAGATGGACAAAGTGTCAATTGCAAGTTTCTTGGGGTAGGGACCATAACTTCCTCGTTGTTTCGTACATGGACAAGCACATCAGTAGTGCTGAATGTCGAAATGAGCTATGCTGCATTGTCAAATAGTGCAGAATAAGCCTAGACAGAGAACACTTACAGTAAACTGACCACTACATTCCTGTATTTATAGTCAACCCTTCCACACAATATATGACAAAGCCCAATTTTAAACAGGTCTGTTATAGAAATAACACTGGTTAAATGAGGATTTCTGCCCTGTAATTATTTCTACGAATGGTATGATGGTTACGGCTATGATTCTGTCACAGACAATAAACAAAAATTCACAGAAGTGTGACCTGTCCATGACTTTTACTAAAAATGTCCATGACAAAGCAGGGCGGGAGGAGGGTTGAGCACCCTGCCCTGTTGCGGCTTGGAGCTGCGGCCCCTCCCCCACCCAGTGGCTGGGAGGGACCATCGCCTGTGGCAGCTGGGGAGCTGCAGGGGATCCCCTGCCACCCAGGGAGCTCTGGGGGATTCCCCCCCAGACTGGGGAGCTCCAGGGGTCCCCAGCACCCATGGGGACTGGGGAGCTCCGGGGGATTTCCCCACCGGCAGCAGCAGCAGCTGAGGAGCTCCCAGGGATCCCCCGCCACAGCTGGTGAGTGGACATGGATTCTCCACAACCTGCGGGGGGATCCCCACATCTGCGGTGGCTGGCGAGCTGCAGGGGGCCCCCGCCATTCTGGGGCCCCCGCAGCTCCCAGCCACCACGGGAGGTGGGGGTACCTTGCAGCTCAGCTGCTGCGGGCTGAAGTCATGGAGGTGTGCGGAAGTCATGGATTCCGTGACCAAATCATAACCTTAATGACGGTGCATGAAAGACTATCATGAATATGTATTAGAAACCGAGTTTGACAAAAGTGGTCTTGATAAGTTATATTTTCTCTATAAAGTACTGAAAGAGGTTCCCAATGTACAAGACACATCACTCCCATGTTAAATATGTTGACACTATAGTCCCAACTACACTGTACAACAACCTTTACAATACAACCTATTGTGGTTACAACACAGCATCCTGAAATGTGCTACAGACTCTTGTAACATGTTGCAAAGGCTGTAGCAAAATTCAAGGGGCATGGTTAAAACACGGTTCAGTCTCATCAATGCTATAAGAATGAACCAGAGGATAACTGTGTTTGGACATGTTTTCGAGAGTTTGGAACAGCCTCAAATCAGGCTACAAATTACTGTTCTCCTGCAGGCAAATCATCTTCCTTCTCCATACCTCCCAACTTTAAATGCACTCAGATTTCCCCATGCTCCCCTATTCCCTCAAGTCCACAACAACGTCTCAGCAGATGAGGATTTGGACTCTGTTCATCACTCCGGCATCCATCACGTCATTTCAGAGTTCACCAAAGTGGTTACTAGAATACTACATGCGGTGCTTCTGCCAGAGGGTGTAACACATTGCATTCACATCACTCTTCATCCCTTGCCAACCTGAGAGCAAGGAACATAGCTCGAGACCAAAACTTGGATCCCAGCAGGATAACCTATTCCTCTACTGCTAAGGTAGGGGCTGGCTTACATGTGCTTACCTTAAACTAGAGTTGTTTAAATAAAGTATCAACACTACATTTCTCATATTGGCTGATTTCACAATTGACTTATGAGACTGCTGCATCTGAGAGCTGTTGCCATAGTAATGCTTGCATACCAAGCCATGTATCAACACTACAGGATGCCACAGCTCCTCTGTCACACACATTACATAATTCAATTAAAAAATATTACAGCAATATTTAACACACACAAGTCAGACCCTAAAATAGTATTAAGATGAGTCTTAACAGTAATTCCATCACACTGCACATGTATCTTTTTTAATATTAAGCGGCTGTAACCTTAATATGTAGTCTAGCCTTAAGAGGTGCACTTAGTATATGAAAGGTGGGATGAGTTGAGACCCCTAACTTTCCCCTTTCCTGACATTTGTGTGTTTAAAGCTATCTTGCTATTGCATTGAGTGATGTTGCTTTTTTTCCTTTGGTTCATGCAGACTTTGAAAGTCGTATCTCACAGCACGGAACGGGGATGAGGAAGAGTGCAGGGAACTGGACTAGATGACCTCGAGGTCCCTTCCAGTCTTACGATTCTATGATAAGAGGAATGTGCACCTCAGCCAGACTGCCAATATTTGGTTGCAGACAGTTTTATGCAAAGCTGGGGTAACAAGACTCTTTGCCACTGCAAGAGAAACTGAATTCTTTTAAACACAGCTTAAACTTGCAAAATGCAGCAAAAATGGTGGGATCGGAAATGTTTTTTCACATTCCTGCTTTTAAGCCAGTTTTATTTTTTCCCTTTGTTTATTTTAAAAGAGGATTTTTCAATTATTAGTATCAGTTGAAACTGCTGAGCAAAGTCCAGGTGTAAGGCCAGGTAGAGAGACTGTATAGTTCTCCTTTTACTCTTCTGTACCAGTCAGCAGACTGCTGTAGCACCACCTTAAGTTTTTAGCAGATGCACAGTTCTAACTTAAATTTTTCCTCAAGTTTGGCCAAAGGGCTATTCCTCCTGGAGGACTCACCACATAATAGATTTGGTGGCTTTTATTTGGCTATTTAAGTTACTGGTGGGCAAAAATACCTCAATTATTTTCCTAAATTCTTTTCTGGGCTGAGCTCAAGTATAGTATTAGGAAGTTATGAGTATATGGAAGTGAAAAGGGGAGCTCAGAGATGTAAGGGTTTTCATGGACATCCATAGGTATCTGTAGTATTTGGTTCGGTCAACACATAGTTCACGGCGAGAAACTGACAGATGGGGGCTGGGAGAAGGGAAATTTTTGGTCAAGGAAACCTGCACAGACTCTGCCTCCTACATAAAAAAAGCTCTTTGTGGTCACTAAAGCACTGATGAAAGATAGAATCTCTCTATTATTAATTTGGGTTTATAACACTAAAAAACCCATACAAAAAAGGAGCTCCCTAACAATAGTTATACTTACAATAATCACCCAACAGCATTCAAACGGAGACAAATTCTCACCCTGACAACAAATGGAAACAGAAAAGTCCTTCAAACCCAATCGTACCCTAAAATGTTTACGGTCTTATCCAAGAGACCTCCACACTAAGTCTGATAGTACTCAATTTATCATGTTTTAAGAACTAAGAGAGGAGCCATCTCTGGTAGGATTTGAATCTGTAGTTCTATGGTTTCCAGGTATTTCAGACCTGATGCTCTGATCATCAATGACAGAGCTCCACAACAACACATGCTAAGTCACTGCATTATCCTAACGTATAACTGAAGATCAACTACCATTGATTCACTACATTCCCAGAGGGAGTAATCCATTGCACAAACCTACAGACAACTGATACCTTGGGATATCAGCCACCACACGATAATACCAAGCATCCATTGGCTTTAACCAATGCAGTTACTTGAGATTAAGTTCACCATACAGAGTGTCTTACCTTGGTCAGTTTTGGTTGCTGGCTTCCAGTTTTCAGCACTAATTACTGGCAGACAAACCTGCCCCTTTTCATCGATGTTAGGGTGATAGATCTTTGTTTTAAATGTAATCTTAGGAGGTTTGAATGGATACTCTGCTGGAAAGTTGATTTCGATTCTGAAGGCTCCCTTATCATATGGAGGATTGTCCTGCAACGAGAAGACAGAACATTAAGGGATTTCAGACATCAGAACAGATACACTTGAAGGGACTGCGTGCTATAGATCTCAGTCTTTTGAATGGTCCATGTTTAAGATACACCTGTTGTCTGTATAGGCCTTCAAGTCCATTCACATGTCTAGATTTAGGTTTATGTGCCAGAAAACATCAAAACCAGAATATTATTTTGCAAAGGGGGAATAGTGTTTTATCAGTATCTGTATTTATCTTGAAAGGGGGAAAAAAAAGCCACACATGTTATGGCAGCACTGAGGGGTGACTGACATTTCTACTAGGTGAAAGCAGAACTTTGTGACATTGATAAAGAGGCCTCCAATCTCACAATTGTTTGTTATTCCCAATTTCATAAAGTTTTCAGGTCCTTTCTTAGATACCAATTTTCTTCCTCAAGTTTTCGGTTTCTGTCTCTAAACCTAGTTATTTCATTTCTCCCGAGATGGTGGTACAAACAACAGAGCAATTTGACTTGTCAGGTTTCCCTCTATGTTCCGAGAGAACCTTTTTGCTTTAGCTGACTGCATAAAATCTGCTGACCATTCATTTTTTTTTTTTTACTAAACATAGATATTCACTGCATCTGCTGATGAGAACACTAAATTAGTATGCAGTTTCAGGTTCCTTTAATCAGATCATCTTGGGAGGAGTACGGTGAGAGGACTATGAAAGTAGGGAGAGTGATTCTTCATGCTGAAACTGAACAAGACAATGCTCAGAAACTGATAGCAACTCCTGCTAGACATTGTAGTCCTAGTTTCAAAAATGTTTTTCAATTATTTTTGAGAAACCCAGAAGAAAAATCAACTTGATATTTTTAGAGTTTATCAAAATATTACATTTTATATTGCAAACAATGATTTCAGCATGATAAAACTACTCAGGATACTGGGGAAAGGGAGATGCAGAATAGCTGGAAGTGAGTTTTTACTCAGCGTACAGTTTGACTTCCCCCACCTAGCAGCCAGTCAGTCCAATCCCTTTAATCAAAGCCATTTTAGAAGTTAAAAATGAGCTCTCCAGTATTAGCATCTTTAGGAAAAACAACAACACTCTACACGGAAAGAAAAATGGTATTAAACCTATGGGAAGAGATTCTGTGTTGTCCCTGAAGACAGAACAGAACTCACAAGCCAGGATGTGGGGTGGCGAAGGTGGCTTTAAGCCACTTGACATCCATCCAGTCTTCTCAAGTGACCCTGGAATAATTTTGGTCAGCCTTGGAATCTTGTTTAACTTACAACAGCGTGCACAGGGTGTCCTATGGGCTGTAGTGCTGCCTGGAATCTCTGCAACACTTCATACTGAGGCTTCACCCTGGCCCAGATACACTCTTGAGTCAGGGCTTGCAAATCTTTCACAGATCCTGTGCTGGCCAGATCCTGGGCTTTTACAGCTACTTTATACAGCTATAACCCTTATTCCCAGAATCAAGAGGTCAGAGCAGGGGTAAGGATCTGACTCATGAAGTGGAATTAAAAGACTGCATGCAAAGGGTTGTTCTTCACTTACACTTTAACATGAATGACTGTAATGCTCACTTGGAATGTTTGTGCTATACCTTTCACTCCCCAAAAGGCCATCCATTGTGACCAGTATTTAAAAAGAAGATTTTGTTAATGATACAAGGGCACATGGAGTCTCAGACAGGTGTTCTTTTAGGTTTCATACGTTGAAGTTGAAACAAATATAGTATAGAAATTCAATGATATGCATAAATTTATATCAATGTATAGAACAAGAAACTATCTTATCCTGAAAGTTTTTTTTTTAAATTAATGTCCTGTTATAAATCATGTAAAACAAGCAATAACACACAAAAAAATCTGACACACGCATCTGTAGAGGAAAAACCCAAGATAACAAGCTGTTTTTGACTTGTTTCATAACCATGTGACTGCTTATATTTCTTTAACAATGTTCTAGGGACAAATATAGCAGGCTGGGCTACTTCTAGAAGTGTATCCTCCACAACAACCTTAACTGAGCATTACACAAAATATCACTCAATAAGCCTGCCTACTGCATATGCCAGATAAATGCTCAATTGTACATCAAGCATCATTTCTACAAAAGCTGTGGAGAGGGGCTGCCCAGAAGGGAGATTAAAAATACACAACTAGACAATCAATAACTAGCCAAAGCTAGTTGAAATACTGATAATTTGTTTTTAAAAAGTGCCGATAATGATTCTAAAAAAATACATATACCTGGTACTTCAAAAGCAAATTTAACATCAAAAAGCTTTCCTCTGTACCCAGATTATGTCTGCCGATTAAAAAAAAAAAGTTTATTCACAGTGCGATAGCTGAATTTCAGACAATTCTAGACCAGTGAAGCAAACAAAGGATAGGAATATTATTTGTATTGATTGTGTCCTCCCTTTAAATGGTGACCCAAGGTGCTTTTTAAACACGTAAAAAAACTTAAGATCCTTAATACATGTAGATTCAGTGACAAAACGTTATTTTAAAATAATTTCCTCAATCCTGCCAAAACACGAATTCAAAGTTCTGTTTCGCCTGCAAAAGCACGTAACAAAAACCTAACGCTGTCTTTGGGATGCAGCTCCCTGCAATGCTGTTTTTGGTGTTTGTGAGGTCATGAACCTTTGCAGAGGAAAGTATTCCAAATTCAAGTCTTAATGAGCAGAAATCTTTATTTAAAACAGACACCTCATTTTTAAAGCTACATATTTTCTGTTAATTTTTTTTTTAGCTCAAACATTTTGAGGTGGGTTGTTTTGTTCTTTTTTATTTGGTTTTTAAGGAATAGATCACCATAAAATGTTTTTCTTTCAAAAGAAACGCATACTCTCAGCTTTATACTGGTTAGGAAGAATGCCAAAGCAGTAAAATTCTGTACAAGAGCCATAAACAGTGTTTTATTAAAAAGATATTACTTAATAGAAATCTCCTCTCTAAAGTTCAAATCCTGCTCACTTTATTCACAAAAGAGGCACCAAAGACTCAAAGGGATTATTTGCATCAGTTGTTCTACAGTGTTTCAAATCCAAAGGATCAGTAGGAATCTTGATGTAGCAAGCATGATCCATGTTCAGGAGTGGCTTTTACCTAACAAAGCCAGAAGCACTGTAGAGTTGCTGTTGAAAGTTTTTAAGATCACATGCAGATTATATTTCTCTCCAGCTTTCTACTGCATCTAACCAAAAGGTAGCATTGATGTCCAAGTAGCCCAACTCTCCTTTCCGAAGACTAGATGCAGCTGTTCATCCAGGAAAGGGAGCACGGAACTCGGTAGTGGAAAATTCCCAAAATAAAGGTGAAAATCCATACGACTTCAACCAGACAATCCAATACACTGGATTCCTCCCTTCCCCTTTCCAACAAATCCCTCTCCGGCTCCGCTTTAGCTCCAGGCAAAAACCTGCTGCTCCATGCTCTGCTCCAAAGCCATGATTTTGACTAGTATAGTAGTAATTTACTTTTAGGGTTTGTCTAAACAGTGGGGTAATGCGGTCTACAGAGGTGTGATTTCTAAAGCGCTCTAACATATCAATTTATCCCTGTGGATCCTGCTGGTGCGCACTAAAGGTTCCCTAGTGAGCTTTCACATAATACAAAAGCATGCTGTTAAAGCACACCAGCAGGTTCTACACAGACCAATTAATGCACAGCACCTTAGTGCACTTTAGAAATCATACCCCCATATAATGCATTACCCCACCATGTAGACAAGCCCAAAAGTTGCCTATTAACACTTCTCTTTCAAAGATACAAAATCATGGGCAAGGTTTTTAAAAGTGGATGCCTAAAGTTAGATACCTAATCCTTACCTAAGTGCATAAATAAGTGGCCTGTTTTCCAAGAGGTGCTGAGATTTTTTAAAACCCAGCGCTTAGAGCCTAACTTAAAATACCCAATCCTGAAAATCCAGGCCAAATTCTTTCACACACCTTGGACTCCAGTTATTTTTGTACTGCCTGCACCAGTTTAAGACCTGTTAGTTTAGGCCCACCTACACTGACATAAAAAGCATACTAGCAGAGCCGTTTTAAAACAATTTCAAAATTATTCCTGCTAAAATGAGGTAAATATGGTTTGCCTGGCTCAGGGCCGGCTCCAGGGTTTTGGCCGCCCCAAGCAGCCAAACAAAACAAAACAAAAACAAAAAAAAGCCGCGATTGCAATCTGCGGTGGCAATTTGGCGGAAGGTCCTTCGCTCCGAGCGGGAGTGAGGGACTGTCCCGAATTGCCGCCGAATGGCTGGACCTGCCGCCCCTCTCCGGAGTGGCCGCCCCAAGCATCTGCTTGCCAAGCTGGTGCCTGGAGCCGGCCCAAGCCTGGCTACTATGATACAACCATAACTGTTTTAATACTCTTATCACCATGTCATAATGGCCAGGAAAACTATGTTTACACCAAATTAGCAGGAACCATTTTAAAATCGTAAAAATAGATTCACTAACATGATTTAAGTGCCAACATATACAAAGCATTAGAGCTTTTGTATCTGCTTAGTCTAGCTGTTTCAAAACACAAGATTCTTTACATGTTACTGCCTGACCCACGAATTATGAGCTACCTCCACATAAACAGATACCTGGAAAATAGTAGCGTGCCTACATCTCTCTCTCTCTCCCTCCTCCAACTAAGTTGACAATAAGTGATTGTTAAGCAACTTAAATGCTCAAGTCACTTTACAACAGTGTTGGTTTTATAGTCTACATAGCTTTTTAAAAATCTCATTTAAAATGCATAATGCCTTTGAGAGCAAGTAAAATTCTTGGATAAAATTTTCAGAAGTGCCTAAGTAACTTAGAACCCTAAGTCTCATAGAAAAATCAATGGGACTTCAAGTGCTTTTTAAAACGTTACCCCTTATATATACACTAAACTCTAACTTCCCCATCTCAGACTAAATTATGAAAAATTCTAGTTGCTAAATTTGGACACAATCTTCATACCTCCGCATTCAAAGCCTCATCTAGCTTAAAAGATGTTAAAACTTAATGTTAAATAGGAATTCCATGACAGGGTGTTTTTTTAATTGTAAGATAACATTTGTTATAAACATGATTTTTTTCCCCCAGAGAAAATTCTGGTCTCAATACTATGATAGAACACTGGGACTATAAAACAATGCCATTTGGGGACTAGGACACTTCAGTTAAACATACTTTGTTGATAAATTAAAAAAAAAACTGTATCAGGTTAGGTTAACATTTTAAGATTAAAACTGTCTTTACACTAAAAAAGCAGGGCAACAACATCACAATCCGACTAAGGCCCCAATCCTGTTCACATGGAGCCAGTTGCAGGATCAGGCCTAAAGTTTTCAAGCATCTAAGTACTAATATGATGTCCATCACAACAGCATTGGAGCCTCTCCCAAGTATCTATGGATTTATCCTCACACCTATGTGAGATAAGGTAATACCTACACCCCAATTGTCTCAGATGATAGGAGATAAGTAACTTGCCCAAAGTCATGAAGGAAGGAAGTCTGTGACAGAGCTGAAAACTGAATCCAGATCTCCCAAAATCCACTTTAGCACCTTAATCTCAAAACCTCCTTCCTCCCTTGAGGCTTCTAAAAATTTCATTATGCATCACATACAAACCTAGGTTACATTTAGTGCTGGCAGAACTAAATTTTTTCTATTTTTTATTGTTGAAAATAAAAATAAAATTTATTTTTTTCAAAAAAGGTTTTTTTCCTATTTTAAACTATTTTGATTTTTACTGTTGTGGAGGGTAGGGCTGGGGTTAGGGCAGCGCTAACAGCAGGGTTGCAGGGGGTTTCCTGTGCAGCTGAGGGACCCAGGACACCAGGTACATGTGAGGCTGCAGTCATCCTGGCCCAGTGGAGATCTCCTTCAGTCCTGGCCAGGGTAAGGATTAGCCCCAGGGAGGCAGGCCCCACTGCTGAACTGTTCCTGCTTGGGGATGGCTCCCATGCTCTGGGCTGGTGAATCAACAAGTGGGGCTCTGTCAATGGAGCTGCAGAGGGCTCCCTGCAAGGCCGCAGGGTCGGTGACACTGGATCCCTGCAAGGCACAAGGTGCGGGGAAAGCTGGGGTCCTGGCGGGACACAGCAGAGACCCCCATCCAGGACTGCAAGGAGGAGGAGGATGACAGACGAGTCCCTGGCTGTGGGGGAGGCCACCCCACTGCTAAATGGCTCTTGCCCAGCAATGGAGCCATTCAGCAGTGGGGTGGCCTCCTCCATGGCTGGGGACAATACTGACTCCTCCTCGCCAGGAGGTCCTGGCCAGGGGTCTCTAATCTGCAAGGCCAGTATCACAGCTTTCCCTGCATCTTGTGCCTGCAGTGATTAGGTGTCACCAGCCCCACTCACTCACCCTCCAGCCAGGAACGTGCAGGCCATCCTCAAGCAGGAACTCTTCAACGACAGGGTGGTCTCTTGCACAGCCAGGGGCTTGAGGTCCTCCTTTGCAATCCTGGCCAGGGATCTCTGTGCCGATGGGCCAGGATAATTGCAGCCTCCCCCGCACCCAATGCCTGCAAGGATTGGGTGTCACTGGTGTTGCAGCTGTCTAGAGAGCCCTCTGAAACTCTGCTGTCACACAAGTAAGGGAGTGGGGCGGAGACAGCGAAGTTGCAGTGGGCTCCCTACATGGCCACAGCACTGGGGATACCCAATCCCTACAGGTGCAAGATGCAGGGAAAGTTGCAGTCTCCTGGCACTCTCAGCTGGTGTGTGAGAAAGCAGGTCCGTGCTAGTGAGGCTGCAGAGGGCTCCCTGAACTGTTGCAGGAGCCATTCAGCAGTGGGTTGGTCTCCCCCACAGCCAGAGGCTTGTCCTCCTTTCCCTTGCAGTCCCAGCCAGGGGGCTCTGCTCTGTCCCCATTGTGGGATCAGGTGAGGCGCACAGAGCCCTCTGCAGCTGGACCCACTCACTCACTCCCCTGACAATAGGGCTCCGGAGTACTCCCCGAATGGCCGGAGAGACCAGCGACACTCGATTGCTGAAGGCACAGTGACTGTTACCCAATGATTTTCTTTTTTTGTCAGTTTCACTGTATCATCTGAAATCAACATTTACCAACAGTTATAAATTAAAACTGAATCCTGCTAAGCCTAGTTATTTTTATAACCAGTAAACAACAGGTATGTTTTCAGTGCAACCATTCACTGGATCTTTTCTTCTTCAAACATAACCAGAATAACCAAAGTAATGTTTTACAACAGCAAATAATCACCCATTTGTCAGGGTGCAACAATGATGTAATGGCCACCTACAGTACTAATAGACTATGGATTTGTAAGAGTTTTTTCCCCCCTCAACACAAATCATCACCAGGTACAAATGGTCTGTGGATTGCTTTAAAGCACAATATAAGTGTTCTATACTCACAGGAACAATAAGCCCTTGCCAAGTCAATAAATTAGCTTCATCAACCTGGATATTACGGAAGTTTTTCATTCCACATTTGCGGATTTCTTCAAGCTCCTGAAAAGCAAGCAGAGGGTAAGTCTACATTAATAACAGTAATAAGCAGCACGTTCATTTATTTTTTTCAAGAAGCTTAGAGATGAAAATGGGTTCCTTTGTTTTATATTAAATGAGTTTGTGGTCTCAGAAGTGACAAGCCACGTAATTAATAAAACAAATGGAATTCCTGCACCTATAAAGAATCAAGGTTATCTAAGCCAGGGAATCAAAATCTTTATTTGTTGAATTAAGAGATAAGCCATGAAGCTACAACAGAAGCACGGTTAATAATATTGCATCATAGCTATATATTTTATTTACACTTTTGTTACACTCACTTATATATCAGATATTCATTTGTTTAAAAAGTTTATTCTCAAAGAATTTGTGGACTGAGAATATTGTATCAACTTGCCAGCTACAAAAACAAGTAACAGATGTGTTAGGACTTGTTTACATGAGAAAGATAATACCTTTAAATAAATCAGTGTATTTTAAACCAATCTAATTAAACTAGTACAAACCACTGTGTGGACACTTATTTTGGTTTAAGATTTAAGCTAATCTGAAATATGCCCATTTTAAACCAAAATAAGTTTCCACACAGAGGTTTGTACCAGTCTAATTAGATTGGTTTAAAAACCAATCCAGTGCACCTCCATCATGTAGGCAAAGCTCTAAGTTAAGGTTGAAAACAAAATATAAAGTTAACAGCAATATTACAGCCATTTGGATACTTACTACCTTCAGGAATTGTGATATAGTTAACTAACTGCATGAGCTAAGAAACTATATTTTCCCTTCCTTCAGAACTTATTTCTGAGAGAATGACAGGCCTTGTGAGCCAAAACGTTATTAATTAGTTTTCAGTGAAAAATAAGCCAATTATATACAAATGTACACAATATTTTGAGAGAGTTTAGGTCAAGGAAAACAAACACTGTGTTTATTTCCTTTATTAATAAATATATCAGTAGTTTACAAAGGGCACTTCCAGTGAAACAAAAAAACTACTCTTATTCTTTCAGAACTAGAGCGTTACTATGGCATCATGACTAAATGAAGTTCAACAGGAAGACCAAAGTCCAAACTCACATACAACATACACTAGAAAATGAATCTTTAAGTATGTCAAAATAGATATAAGCACAGCTAAGGAGCATGTCCAGAACATAAGGTTCAGACTGGTCTTCGGGACACGAGAAATGACTAGTTAGTCTGGTTCCCTGGCTCCATTGCCATTAAATGTACCCCAACTTGTTCAATATTACAGAAATAGGGTTTTTTGTGATAAGATTATGCTTTAGAGCATGAAGTCACACATCAAGAGTCTCATGGATTTCCATTCACAGGGATATGCTAAACCTAAGCCACGCTGTTCAGTGGAAGATAACCTTTATTAGCAGCAGCAGCAAGGCATCACATGTCCATTTTAACTAAGAATCTAGTACTATGCTAGGTATTTGGTTTTGGACACTGAAAGTACAAAAGGTCTCAGTTCAAAAGCGCAGACGATTGTGGTGTTTTTCTGAGAGGCTCAGGAAGGTAAGTAACTAATTCAGTTGCGTTTTCAGCTGGTTCATTTTTTTGCATGTAGCACTGTCGTAGAGTCACACTGAACTACCCTTTTTCATAACCCACAATTTTAAACAATGAAACCCATTCTAAACCAAAAATAACTTATGAGATATCATGAAAAGGGCAAGTTACAGATACAGATAGATCACCAGCACACATTTAAAGCAGAACTTATGCATGACTGATGCCTTCTCCCACAAAACACAGATGGATAGAAAAATTGGTTATTTTAGACATTATCTAACTCTTAATAGATGTTTATATAATATGTATAATTTACATTAGTTTCTCTCAAATGGCCCCCATCTAGGATCAAAATCACATTGTGCTAGATGTTATACAAAAAACACAGGAAGATATGGTTCCTGACCAGAGAGCTTACAATCTAATACATATAAAAACAGATGAAGGATGAAGTAGTTATACAAAGAAAAGTTAACTATCAATGTGATCAGTCTCTTTGTCTCAGTCAAAATAATTAACACATTTAAGTGAGGTGAGCTTTAGAATGGAAAAAAAACACAAATGATGTTAATTTAAAGAGGTAAACTCTCACTTTTGTTTTAAAAACTTGACATGTCTAATGTGGTTGATTTAAGAAATGCAATAAATACAATGCAGAAGTTAACTGTGATCACCACAATTTTATTAAGCTTTGTATGTAACCAAAGAAAGTTTCAAATGAACCAGCAAGCCTCTCTTTGGTTTCCCTAAAATCCTTCACTCAAAATTGAGAGAATTAAATTTTTTCACCCACTAACCCTACTGGCTCTGCAGCGCTTCCATTTGAAATGACATAATAGTGAAACCCGTTCAAGAGACCCCCCGCTCCATCAAGTATCACCAAATATCTGAGCCTGATTTTCCATGACCTTTCACCTACTGTAGCAACTTCTACTTATGCAAAGGAAGTACAAAATAGGTATAAAAAGTTGCCAACTCAGACTAGAATCTAATACATATATTTTAAACAGGCATGGACTAGACAAGGTGCAAGATTGTGGAGAATCAAGTCTTTGAGTACAATCCTACTCTGCCTTTACTAGAAGACCAAGTCCATTAGACAAACGTTTTTTGTCAGTCCCTTGTGTGGTTGCTTAAAGTTTCACTTTATACTCAAAAATGACTGTCTGAAAGTAGCACCTTGAGGTTCCATATTTATTGCAAATCGGTAACTTCCATATTAAAGTTATTCAGTTTAGAAGAGGCTTTTTGCTTACTGACCCCCCTGCAAATTCAACCAGGAATCTGCAAATCAAATTGTATTCTTTCTGGCTGGTGCACTGCCAGGAATAAAGATTTTGTAACAGAAATGTAGTTACTTTTGTTGGTGAGACACAATTCATAATGCAATACTAGCACAGCAAAGGCAACATAGATAATGAATAAAAACATAATTTTGTCAAAGAAGAAAGAAAATATGATTCTGCTGAATGTCCACAGGCAACAGGCTGGTAAAAGGTAGTACCATGTTCAGAGTCAGAAAAATGACTAATTTCATCTTAAGATCACTGACTCTGAAAGGACAAAAAGGACTTTTGGAAGTGAGAGAATGAGGCCAAACATGCATTTTTTTTCTAAAAGAAATCTTAAGATTAGAAAAGTAGTGAATAGCTGAATTCCCATTCTCTCCCATCCCCTTTAATGTTGTTGTTTTAAATAATATAAATTAGTGACTATGAGAGAGTGCACTAATAGCTAGAACATAGAAGTGGGAGTGCACACTCCTAATTCTATTTCCAGTTCTGCCACTGACCCTGCGTGTGACCTTGCTGAATCAGATTTCCCTTTTATAACATGGAGATATCTACTGATTTTATAGGGATGTGTTCAGACTTCAAGTTTGTAAAGCATTTCAACATGTTCAGATAAAAAAACAAAGTACAGTATATAAAATGGAGAACATACTGTTTGATATGTAATATTTAATCTTCAGGTATAGCACTGAAGGGATGTGATCACAAAAAGTATTTAGTATTTTTCCTTACGCATGTTACATTACTGAAAATGAAAAAAGTACTTTTCACCATTTATGCTATTTGAAAGCATAAATTTCAAATTCAGCTTAAATTCAAAATTCAAAAGCAAGCAAAAAGTAAAAGAAATGCCACCAACTTGAAATCTAGTCAATTAAAAAAAAGTTAAAAGTAATTTCAAATACCTGAGTCCCTCTGCCAGTTTGTGATTTTATAAACAGGTTTAAAAAAAAATTGAAAAAGATGTTCGGACTCCTTTCTGAAAAAGCCACACAAACAAGGAAAAATGACTTCCTTCCCAATCCTGAAAACTCTTGCACATATGAACCATCCCAAGACTGGTGTCTGCCTCAATGATTGTCTACACAGGCAAACTGACTATACACAAAGGGTTTAAACCCAAAGCCCATTGAAATCAATGGGCAGACTCTCATTGACTCCAATAAGCTTTGCATCAGGCACAAAGTAAATAAACTGAATAGAGAAAAGATATTCTGTAATCTGTTATTTATGAACAAGAGTAGGTAAACAATTTCTAAACATAAGTGTTTTTATGATGAATATGTCCCTTAGCCAGTGGTAAGAAGTTGATCTATTTCAATTTCTAGTTCTCTGGTACTGCAAGGTAGTGTTTTTTTGTTTTTTGTTTTTTTAAACTTCAAATTTAAATAAAAAACCATGAGAATATTTAATGTTCATAAAAGCTATAGCTAAGGCTCCATTGAAATATTACAATTTTGTGTTTTCACATATTCTTTATTTTCTGAATAATTCTTTCTGGCAGAAAGTTTCTATGTTTGATCTCTGCTCAAAAGTGAATTTTGAGTAAAATATCATCACGCATTTTTGAGTTATAAAATCACACTGTTCTCACTCCTGCTGTAAAATGTGTAAAAAAAAACACCAACACGAAAACAGACAAAGTTTGTTTCTTCTGACTAGTTGTTACTGAGGAGTAAAGGCCAGAACAATTAAAAACCTACAAATACAAAGTATCAACGCTATAAACTGAAAAAAATTGATTAAAAATACAAAATTCTCAATAAATTTGGCGTTGTTATACTGTTTACAACACTAAGGCATAATGTAAATACGTGCATCAACATTAATTACATGGGTGTGGTTCTGATATTTATTTCACTGTGGAGTTCATTGCTTCATAAATGTTTGACTATGCAACTGTGGGAGTACACAAAGAAAAGATTAAAATAATCTTCCTTCTGCCCTTCCTCACTTCCTTAAAACACACAAAAACAAAAGCTTACATTAACAGAATATTAATTATACTTTTTTAAACATTAAAACAAAACAAAACAGGAAATGGAAACATTATAGACCTAACAGAAACCTTTACTAGGCCATATTATAGTTGGGACTTCAACAGGAGCTTTACCTGAGGAAGGAGGGTCAGATATTGTCCAAGAGAGTCTTCTGGACTACTAATTATATTTTTAAGTATATATCTCTATAAACAGTAGTCCCAACCCAATTTAATAAAAGTACAAGTTCCATACATGGTATTTTATATTAACATGATATATACCTGCAAAGACAAGTAACGTCACCACCTTTGCCATATAAGCCTCCCTCCCATCTTTAATTGTAACCCCAGCTAATGTCATCTCTCCATCCATCTATCTTAGGGTTTTATACCGGTGCCCATCACTGTGGTATCCAAGTGACTTCCGCATAAAAACAGTAGCAACAACAAAATCCTTTATTATGGATACCATGGAGACTCTGGCACTCCTTCCTTTCTGGGATCAAAACTCTGCTTGGGGTAGGGTTTTTGTGGTGTTGGTGGGTAGGGGTTAGTAACAGTTTGGAAATAAAAGAGGTGTTTGAATTGTGAGCATCAGCTATGGTGTAAAAACTCTCTCAAAAGGGAAGGCCTTACAGGGTTTCCTAAGACAGACTCCAGATTTACCACTTCTCTTCTGAAAGACTGTTCCATAGCTGGATCCCCTCGACAGAGAATGCTTTGTCGCCAGCTCTCACATGCTTTGAGATCTGCACTGTCCTAGAGCACAGCTGTCACGGTGGCTCATAGATTAAAATTGGGTCTTTGATGTACTCGGGGCTTAATCCGCTAACTGCATTTGTTATGATAAACTTGGGGCCTGATCCTGTAAAATGCTCTTGCAAGTAGCCCCCAATGACTTCAATTAGACTATTCAGATGAATGAGAGTTTGTGACAAAAGGCCCCTATCTATTTTCTGTTTGTACAGGGCCTAGCACAATGGGGCTCAGGCCCCTAAACACCACCACAACACCCCCCTCCCTGTTTTGAATGTTTATTATGGTAACCATACAATTGCATTTGTGTAAACTTTAGTATGTCATATTAAGATTTGTAAGTTATTAAATATAATTTTAGAAAGATTTGATTTTTATTGGTAAATATCAATTTCACTGTCACAAAACAAAACATATTTCAATCAATAATAACTAAAATGTATAGCCAGGCAAAGAAAGAAAAATGCAGCTTGAGAAAAGAGTCAAAATCCAGGGATTTAGACTTTTGAATTACACTTGTTACAAATGGACTAACGAATGAACTAATAAAAACAGCTATGATTTGTTGATTTAAGGATATTTACTTTGTATATTTTGACATGTTGACAATTTGTATTTTAAGTTATAAAGCTTGAATTTTTTGAATCTCAGTGTCTACTGTCATTAAAAGTCTTCTGATTCCCCAGTGCTTAAGACCCATAATTTCACACAAATGTAAAAAATTAAATTGATAAAAATCTAAAAAATGCTCAAAACAAACATCAATATTATCTATTGAAATTATAACAAATAAAAATTGAATTCTGCCAAGACTAAATAAATACTGGCTCACTCAATTTAAAGAGAGAGATCAGTTTTCACCTGTAAAGTGGGGATGATACTCCAATCTCCCACACTTTGTCTTGTTTATTTATACTGTAAGCTCTTCACAGCAAGCTCTATCACCTACAACAGGACTCTGATCTCAAGTGCAGCCTCTTGTTGTGGGTATAATACAAATAAATAACCATGATCTCAATGGTTCCAAACAACTCCAGTACTTTTAAAATAAAACAATTTCCATTCACTTACATCCCTGTTCACGTGAATGTTATATTTTGAACAATCTGCAGGAGGTTCCAAATTTATTTTCAGTTATAAAACAAACTATATTTAGTTCAAAGATCTGTAAGAAAATTAAGAGATTTTAAAATTATTATTATTATTATTATTATTAACAAGTGTGAAAATACAGAGCTAAAATTGGGTTTCCTTTGAGGTTTCGAGCATTCATTACATTTTATGACCCTAAGCTTTGTTTAAAAAGTATAATTTAAATAACTGAGAAAACATCCAATTATCATCACTATTTAAAAAAAAAAAAAGACAATCTGTTTGGCAATGGAACACTTACGGGTGCAGTTTGTGGTACTGTGGAATTGTACTATAGTCCAAAATCCTGAAACTGGGAAGGGATGATGGGGGTGAGTAATAATATCTACTAATCATGGTGTATAAGAAGGTAATTTCTGAACCGTTAAGAGCATAATGCAACTGCTGGACTCCTGGGGAAAAGTTTCTGATTACCACGATTCATGAACACGAAACAAAAATGAAAGTAAAGTCTAGTAATAGATTCTCTATTCCCAACACCACGCTCCCCAATCAATCAATGTCTGGCCACAAATTTCTTCTAGAAGAGATATGTCTAAGTGCAGACAGAAGAATCAAGTACTTCAGAAAACTAACATCTATATACTGTCTCCGTAAAAATACTGCAGCAATACCATTAACACCATAAAATGTAGCAGAATGATAACTAGCTTTGGTAGCTACTTAGCAAGATTAACTATTGCCTGCCTCTGCAGCCCTCCAGATTTTTAAGATTTTATTTTTTCCTCCTGTTTAGAAATGTACTAGGAGTATTTATGTACATTTTTTTACTTTACAAAAATTTTAAAAGGGTAAACATGGCTCTGAATATGAAATTCAATTTCAAACAAAACAGAAAAGCTAAGCTTATTAAAACATAAAATAACTACTCTTGTTCACCATGTAAAATAGAGGGGGTTCTTATTCTGACATATTTGCAATAGCTTCATAGGTGGTAGCATGAGAGATATTATTAAAAACAGAATATATCAAAAAATAAACAAAAAAGCAAGTTAGTTCAGTCTCATCAAGCTCCTTAGGAGCAGTTTGTGTTCCTCGCTGAGGTTATGGATGACTCTTGTGTGCATGACTCTGCATCGAAGGTGTTCTACTGTTTAAATTACAATCTACACTCAGAATAAATTTAAAATAGCAAAGCTAATCTTAAATGAAATTAATATTAAACTATCACAATTCTCTTTATCATTACAATCCTCTGGAACTTTTGAATGTATAAACTATGCATCTGTGTAACTCAAGTTTCAGACCCCAATCCAGCATCGGAGGTCTATCCTTGTCGAGCCAATGTCCGGGTGGAACCCCATTGATCTTAGTGAGGCTCTGGGCAGGGCTCCACCTGCCCGAAGCCAGTTTCAGGATCAAGACTTAAAAGAACAAAACTAATGGACGTGGCACCAAACTTCTCTCCCATCAAGTACAGGATATGTAAAAAAATGAAGAACATTTCACAACAGTCAGTTTGGTCCTTGCATCTATGTATCATGTGGTTAAATTATATCATCTATCTGAATTAGGTTATGAATACCTAGGTGCAAAGATCATAGTATCTTTGTACAGTACCAGGTACACAGATAATTACAGCTGTTGCAGTCCCACTAGGTGCTATACAGAAAGTGTGGCAGATCCCTGCCCTGAGTAGTATACAATCTGAACTGATGATCATGATGTCATCCACTACATAAAACTGTAAAATTTTAGGGGCAGTGACTGTTTTCCTAGGCATCGGAAAATCATCTTACACATTGTGAAAGCTATTGCAAGAGAACAAATAATAAAGATACAACACTGAACAACAGACTAGAATAAAACTATTAAATAAAACCATTCTTAAGTAAAAATCAACCACCACAAGCTCCGGCCACTCTTTACATCATTATACATAGGTCAGAAGGAATAAATGTTTAGAAACATAAGGATTTATGTTTAAGACGAACTCAGTGAAGTAACTTCTGAACCCAGGTCCATATTTCAACTTGATAAACCAGCCATGTCTCCCTCACAGGCGGGGCAGATTAACGTTAAAAGCACAAAAACGCCTGACAAAAATAAACTTAAAATAAGCTTGGGAGGGGAGAACCCTCAGTCCGTCCCACCCCATCCTAGCCTCATGGTCCCGGCGGGTCGGGGCTCCTGCCGGCCAGGGGCGGCGGGGCGCTCGGGCAGCACTGCGGCCAGTTCGGGCTAATCGTCCCCATCCCGGCCCGGGGGGAGAAAGCCCCAGCCCCCGGCAGGAGCCCAGGCGGCATTTCCTCCCGCACCAGCTTCCTCTTTGCTTAGTCACGGCAGGAGCCCCCTCGGGGAGGAGCATGGCCCGGCCCGGGGCACCCCAGCGCCCTTCGCTGGCTCCCCACACGGGGCCGGGCAGCCGCAGGGGCTCCGGGACCCCCTGGAGCCCGGCCCCGGGCAGAGCGGGTGGAGCGAGGCCCCTCCGAGGCGCGGCCTAGATGCCGGCTGTTCCCGTTCCGGTCTCCTCGTCCCGCGGGCTGCCGCGGTGGGAGGGGAGAGCTGCCCGCGCGCCCCGAGTCGGCGGGTCGCTGCCCCCCAGTACGGCAGGGGCCCGGGGCGGCAGCGCTCCCTCCCCAAGCCACCCCCCGCCCGGTCCTTCCCCGGCGCGGCGCTGGATGTTACCTTCATCAGCCTCCTGCTGGCCGCCATCTTGGATCTGCTAGTGCTGCCCCACAATGCATGGCGGCTGCGGGCAGGGCGGCTAAAGCCCTGCGCTTCCTGGAACGGAGGGAGGGGGAAGCGAGGGGCCCCCGTCCCCTGCGCCTAGGCTGCTCCCCTCCCCCGCCCAGCGCACACCTCGGGGGGCAGGAGAGGAGAGGAGACGAGACCCCTCCCAGGGGAAAGGGGAAGCTAGAGGCTCCCCACCCCACCCATCTCCCTTGGAGAGCCTGCAGCTCTGGGCAAGGGGAGAGTAAACACCCCTTCCCCTCCTAGGGGGTCTGTACCCGGGGGACAGGAGCGAGGGGGCCCCCTCCCCGGAGGCCTGGATGGGAAAATAAACTCCCCTCCCCCAGACACACACGGCGAGTGAGAGCTGCACACTCATGGGAAGGGGGGCCATAGGGGCTGAGAGAGAGAGAGACTCCCCTGGACCCTTTGGGGGGGCTCCCTCTCAATACTCCTGGCGGCCCCCGTGCGCGTGTGTGTAAGAGCAGAGATCTGCGCACACAGTCCTCTTGGGGCACAGGGGGGAAGAGGGGAGGGGACCCTTCTTCCAGCTCTCCAGCCCTCTTGGAAAGCCCTGATTTGGGGCAGAGGAAGAACCCAGCATTCACACTTCTGGGTTGAAGGGAGAGAAAACTGGAGAGTGCATTGCACACACCTTTCTTTGGCACTAGCTTTAAGACCGTTTTAAAAGCCTCTTCCTTTATGCTGTTTGCGTTGGGCTGTTTGGTATTTTCCAATTTTTACTGTCTTTTTATTGCTGCTGCTGCGTTGTATTTTATTTACTGTACATCATCTTCCATGGAAACATCTGTGGAAAGAGGAAATGTTACTGAATAAATCCATCTGATTCTCTGAGCCACAAATACTCCCTCTTTGGGTACCCTTACAGGAGTGGGGAGGGGGGCTGCAGTTCGAGCATAGACCGGGAACTATCATATGCCCCACTGATATCAGAGAAGATGTGCGGAGTAGCCCCACCACAAAATACACTAGTAGCACAGCTAGTTCAGGTGCCATCATCCTGTTGGCTTCCCCTCTGTAGCTATGCATTCCTACTTTCTCCAGGAAGAATGAAATCTTTGGAATAGTATAGTTAATACTAACCAACACAACAATTTGATGTGCTTTATAGCCTTTTCCCAAGTCTCCGAACATGGCTGCTCCCCAACTCCATCTCTCCCCAGCTGGGTTCTCAATTTTCAGTAGACCCTCTAATGCATATTGTTGGCACAATCCTTTCTGGGAGTACTACCCAACTCCATTCTGTTTGTATTTGTGCCCCTTAGTTCCTCTCTGCATTGGACATGTCCCCAAGTGACTGAGACTTGGCAAATCTAACTCTTTAGGAAATGCTGTTCCTCTTTCCTGAAAAGCTTTAAGTCTTACAACAAACTTGTAGAGTCATGTCAAACTCAGGCAATTTGAGAGGGTGAAATTTCAAACTGTTATGAGAGATTTTAAAAGTCTCATTAAAACATACAGAATAAATTCCTTTGAGTGGCATAGAATGAATCCACCAAATAATAATTATTTCATCAAATATTTTGCCTTTTTGTAGTGCTTTTTGTTCCAAGAACTCAAAGAATGTTACTAACATTAGGTAATGAGTTAAATCATGCTACACCCTTGGCAACTAATTTAGTACCTACCTCATCAGGGTGTTGTGAGAAATAATTAGTTTGTAAAATGCTTTGAAGGTTAAAATGCTATATAAATATTAAGTGTTATGATTACTTTATTCTAATATTAGGCATTTAGGGATTATTATATCCATTTTGCTGATGGGGAAAATGAAGCACAGAGAGAGGTTAAGCAAAAGGAGCAGGTTGACTCAGAGAGGTAACTGTATGTGTAGAGCAATTGCAGCTGTGCCTAGCAGGTACACAGCGGGAGAAAGCTGAATATTGCTCAGGAAAGAACGGAGAACATTGATATTTGATTAAAAAGGGTTAGTTGAAGTCTTACTGTACTGAAACCTGAAATATCCAAATCTGATACCATACTGACTGGGGAGAATATCACTTATGATGTGTCTTCCAGTCCTGTAAATATGTGACACATCAACCATTTCAAACACTATCTTCATTTCTTCTTTGCCAAAACTCTTAATCACACGTGGGCTGTATAGTCCTTCAAAGACACCATAAATCCCTATTCGTTAAACTTCAGTTTTTCCAAAATACAATTGCTCAGATCCCCACCTGTTGCTGGAAAAATCCACCATCTTCTTCTTCAACATGAAGTCCTAAAAGCACTACATGAAAACTGAGTCATCATCTGCAATTCTGATCCATGCCCTTCATGGCTGGTAAAACAGAGTCAAAAAAGTATCTGTGACCCTTACTAATGGAGATAGTCAGCACTTCCTTTGTAGAGGAAAAGCTACCACCCATGCTATAGTAAGCTATAATCCATCCATTCTTAAGGAACCATTGTTCATTGCAGTTCACTTCCCAAATAACCACCTGATATCTAAATCCCTTTTCTAGCCAGATGATTGAGAAGCTTGCAAAGAACTATGTACATTCCACCTACCAATATCCTGCATACCCCTCAAATCAAGTTTCAGACTGAACACAGAACAGATACAGTGGTGATCACACTGGTGGATGATCTCTTGTCTGTGGACAAGGGCTGTGTAACAGTGGCCGTGCTGCTGGATCTCTCCAGGATATTTGTTATTGTCAGTCATGAAATGCTGCTGTATCATCTCAGAGACGTGGTAGGGGTTTCCTCCCACAGGGGACTGCTCCTTTGCCTTCAGAGCCTGTACCACCATTCTTCCACATGTAATGAGACCAGGACCCTCAACTGTCCTGAATTCGGAGCATGTTCTGCATTTGCCTAATGTGATCCCTGCTTTTGTGACCTTCAGGCTTGACTACTGCAATACGCTATACCCAAGAATGAAACTTATGACTTAAACAAAAACAAAAGAAAACACCTCCAAGAAATTCAAAATGCATGATTGAGTTTACTTGACAATGAATACTGTCCAGAGCACGGGTTTCAGTCCTTATCTTCCAAATCCTCCAAGGGCCTACCCTAAACTACCTTGAGGGCCTCTTCATGCTCAAAGATCATGATCTCCCATGACAGTTCCATTGTTGCAGGATAGATAACTCATCCTTGAGAGGAAATAAAGTTTTCTCATCAACTGCCCACAACAGCAACTCAGTCCCAGAGGATATATTAGACATATCTTACAGTCTCATTAGACAAATATAAAACCCATATCTTTGATTAAGCTTTCTCATAAAAACAGAACAAACACAAAAACCCATGCTAACTTGGGGTGAGGGTAGGTGGGGTGGAGCAGAGAGAAAGAAATCCTTTATTATGTTTACCTGTAGAATTTGTATATGCTTAAATAGAAATTCAATTAAAGGCTCTAGCTCTATGACATTCACTTCCAATAACTACTAATGATAGGATAAAACATTTACAAAAATCCATTTTCCATGTCCCAAACCGTTTTATATGCCTCTGAATTGCAACTGTTAAAAGAATAAAATGGATAAAAGAATGAAGACATACTTTAACTTTTTTCATTTGAAATTCTTCACCTTACGTTCCCATACATTTGCTGACAAATGCTGTTTTTATATGTGTTGTCTTATCTCTTGAGTTGTTTTCTAATAGTAAGCATTTTTAAGCAATGAATTATGTATTGAGGTGGTTATTGTGACTTTTACTCTCTCATTTGAGGATTTAATACAAATTTATAAACTTGTTTTTTCTCCCTCTGTCTTTCCTTCTGTGATTTGTGTGTAATATACATTGTCATATTAATTCTGTTTTAGGCAGATGCTCTCTATGTTATGGAACATTTCTTAAAGCATTCATGAAAAAAGTAAATACAGTCTCCCAGTCCCTCTCCCTCCAGAAAAAAGGTTCACAAAGTTCTCCATCCTGAGAAAAAGGCTGGATGAGTTAACTTAATTGGTATTACTTGTGTGTATAACACTAACATGAACAGATGCACAAAACCTCTCATACAGAGGTTTCTCAAGCTTTTAGATAATATGGGCCATGTCTTAATGGAGAGATTGACTCACGGACCACTGTTCCTCCCATTCACAGCAGTCGCCTACCCTTCCATTCATGGTCACATAACACCCTTGTCACAACTGCAGTAATTGCCTACATGGAAAAACAATATTTGAAAATATGAAATATATTTTTAGCTTCCTTTTAATGTGATTTACCAGCTGGAAACAAGGAAAGCCTGCACCAGGTGACCAGCCTGTTCTGCACAGACCAGCAGTCGAAGACTGAGAATTGTTGCTCTAAGAGCTTGCAAGATTTCAGGTAATACATTACATGGGATCCACATATACATAGTTTCCCCAAAGCTAGGAAACAAGTTAAAACACCATTTCTTCAAATACATTTATGCTGGATAAGGTGAACGAAGCATAACTTCATTGAATACATTTTTGAAAAATGTCCTCAAAACCTAGTCTTGTGAATTGTTTTATAGATAGATATAGATACAGATATATATTTAAAAAACAATTCACAAGACTAGGTTTTGAGGACACTCTATCTATCTATCTATCTAGTTTTAACAGAGATATACCCAATTTACACTGGCTGGCATGATAGTTTTTGCAGAAACCATGTTTAAAAATGGTTGGCTGACACAGGAAACTAGTGTACAGAATTCAAAGCTTTGGTGATGTAAACTTGTACAAAGTATTAAAATCAATGTATGTATAAAATCAATTTTTAAATTTGTATTGCATCATTGTCTAGATGCCCCAATCAGGAATTGGGGTCCTATTGTGCTAGGACTGTACATACATATAATGGAAAGACAGGATCTACTGAACTGAACAGAGGCCAAGAGTACATCCATATCTGAATAAGCTATGGAGTTTGATGGTTCTAAAAAGTAGCATGACATTTCTTGCAAGCTATTTAATTATATCTTAAAATAGATAACTTTATGGCTAATGTTACTCTCTACATGTTGTGCATATTCTTTAGTTCCTGTTCCTCTCTGATGGAAGTTTGATTATACTTTAGTTCTAATCATATGAACACAATAGCAGGTGTACACATAATCTCAATTCTAGAAATTGCTTTATATTCTGGAGATGAGGCCTAATTTGAGCATTTGCTACACGTGCCATCTATTTCATGAGCAACTGGTTTGTGACTATGTGTACCAGTGCCCTCTACTGGACGTTTTATGTTTTTGTCTTTTGCTTTTTAATATTTCTTTTTCTTTCCACAACTAAGATTTATACACAACAGAACCTATTCCAAAAGCAGCATGTTGTGCCAAATCTGAATTTGGTCCACCATGAATCATAAGATGATAATATAAACAATACATCCAAAGAAACTCTTATGTGTAAGATAATAAAATTACAAAGTAGATGAACAAGAAATATTAATCATAAACTACAAAAAATGGGAAACAGAAAGAAAACCCAATGAACAAATGTCCCATAAATTCTTCATTTTTATCAGTCAACTGAAAGGAATCCCACTGGCTAGACCCAGGTCAACCTCCATCAGTTCCTTCTACTCTCTTTTCTCTGACTCTAACTCATCAGGAAGTTGGCATCAGTTTGGCCCCATCTACAGTGGTATTTTACATTTTATAGAAATCATATTTAAATTGTATTTAAAGTAAACAAGCAAAATATTTTAACGTGGTTTAGCCAACCAGCCTGGGAAGGGGCAACCTATTTTAAAACTCTATTTGAAAACATGATCTAGCATAGCATAGACTGTATTCTAGAGAGCTAGGCTTAGATCTCCAGGCCCACATTCTCCCCTGATTTCAGGCTGCTTTGCAAAGCTGACTCCAGGAGAATCAGTGAATGGTGGCACAGAGCTGGTATAAGCACTTCTTCCCTCCCGCTGTAGCTGGGGCATTTCTGCGCTAGTTGCTGTGATGACCTTTTGCAAGCAGCATAAACTTATGACAAGAGACTGGACTGGTGCACAGACATCCCCAGAATGAGAGTGTGGCTTAATGTCACCTTAGCACTCTTTTTTCCCGAGTTGTGCTGTGCGTTCCTCAGTTGTAGCCAAGAATCTATTTTTAAAAATGTCTTTGTCAGCTCCATCCACAGTAGCTTAGACAAACTGTATTTCAACTGAGTTGGTCTGAAACAGGCCAAACTGGTCAAGCAATATGGTTCCTCATCCAGATGGAGCCTAAAGGGTGGCTACAAATCTGAAACATGCATCTCGACTCTTCCCTTCTGCTGGGAATGAGAAGGTCACTCATCTTACTGTCTCTCTTCTATTGCTATACCTTACTTTAAAAGTTTATTTGCACTAGGAAAGCAACCCATTACCAACAATCTAAGGCCTGATCATAGATTTACCCACACAGATTTACCCACATGTTTAACTTTACACTTGTGAGTATTCCCATTGAGCTCACTGGAACCACTCATATGCTTAAACCCATCCATAACTCTTGGCAAGATCAGGGTCACTGTCAATAATGGGTCCTCCTGAACCAATGTTGCAAATGGTTTGACTGCTAGTATAGACAGGACAGATCTGTTTTCAGCATCATTACAAAAACTGACAGATACTTTCAGAACCAAGAGTCCCTACTATATGAGCACTTAAACCATTTTCAGTACTCGTTCACAGTGACCTACTGATAAACATTGTCAGCAACGATCACTTTCCTAATGCAGAGGGAGTTTTAGTAGCCGCTGCCATTACCTTGTTTTGAATGATAATGGCGTGTGTTAATGACTTTCTCAAAAGCAATACATTCTGATTCATGAGGGGACAGAGGATGGGGCATTCTTAAACAGCAATTCCCAAATGTGGTCCTCTGAGCACTGTTGCTCTGAGGAGCTTTCACCGGCTGGTAACATAGTTGCTCTTGTCCTTGTTTCCAACTGCCCGTACATGAATTCAGGTCTTTCAGTGCAAAAGAGTGGAAATCTGTAATACTTCCAGATGCCTGGCATAAAGACAGCAAAAAAAAGTACACAAATATTTTCCGAACAAAATTGCTGCATTTGCAACAGGGAATTTAAGGCCATGTGTACACTACCAATTTGTGTCAACAAAAGTGATGTCGACACCCATAAGTCGACATAATAAAAATCACAATTTCATGTTCACACTTGCTCCCTCTGTCGGCAGACCGCATCCACAGTGGGGGCACCATCATCGACAGTGTGAGCAATGTACAGTGGGTACCTATCCCACAGTCCTTCCGTCGCTAGGTGTTATGGGATGATGGAGCAGATCGTGGTGTATCTGGGGATAGTGCTAAATGTCCCATGATGCATTGCTTTCTGTCCCAGCACTCCATGGGCTTCTGGCTTTCTTTTGCAGTATTTTTTCAACAGCCCTTCTTTGCTGTGAACCCCGGCATCTTTGTGAGAAGGGATGGATCCCACACTGCTCTCCTATACTCTGTTAACTGTCATGAAGACATCATGGATGGCAGTGCAGTTAATCGTGAAGTTCCTACCGAAGAAGACTCGCAGGTACCTGACCTGCTGCGTGATATGGATAGGAGCAACTTTAGATTGCTTTTGTCATTCACAGAGCAAGTGCATAGGGTAGGCCGTCGCTTTTGGGCTTGTGAAACAAGCACTGAATGGTGGGATTGTATCGTCATGCAGATGTGGGATGACGAGCCGTGGCTACAGAACTTTCGGATGCGGAAAGCCACCTTCCTCGAACTGTGCGTGGAGCTGGCCCCAGACCTGCAGTGCAAGGACACCAGAATGAGAACTGCCCTCTCGGGAGAGAAGCGTGTGGCAATTGCTGTGTGGAAGCTGGCAACTCCAGACTGCTACCAGTCAGTCACAAATCAATTTGGAGTGGGGAAGTCGACTCTTGGGGATGCGTTAATGCAAGTGTGCAGGGCAATAAATCGCATCCTGCTACGAAGGACTGTGACTCTGGGAAATGTGCGTGAAATAGTGGACGGCTTTGCAGAAATGGGTTTCCCTAACTGTGGAGGGGTGATAGATGGCACACATATTCCAATTTTGGCACCAGACCACCTTGCGACGGAGTGCATTACTAGGAAGGGGTACTTCTCCATAGTGTTGCAGGCACTTGTGGATCACCGTGGGTGTTTCACGGACATCAACGCGGTGTGGTCTGGGAAGGTGCATGACGCACGCATGTTCAGGAACACCAGCCTGTACAGAAAGCTGCAAGCGGGGATTTTCTTTCCTAACCAGAAGATTACAGTGGGGGGTGTTGAAATGCCCATAGTGATCCTGGGGGATCCTGGGTACCTCTTACAGCCGTGGCTCATGAAACCTTACATGGGACACCTGGACATCTTGAAGAGAAAAAAATAAAGATGATTTACCATTATAAAAATTTGCACAAGAAATTAATTTCGTCCTCCAGGTTAGGTCCACTTTCCGCCACCTCCATGCCCTATGAAGTATCCATGGGGCTCTGGGTGATGGAGGTGGGGTCACCACCAAGGATAGCGTCCAGCTCCTTATAGAACTGGCAGGTCTTAAGTGAAGCACCTGACGGACCGTTTGCCTCCCTTGTATTACGGTACACCTGCTTCAGCTCCTTTATCTTCGCTCTGCACTGCAGCGTGTCCCGATCATACCCTTTTCATACAAGCTTTACAAAATTAAAGCGATGAAATGAAGCATGGTGTCTACACTTGCACTTTGTCAACAAAAATGTAGAGGAAAAAGACATAACTCTCTCATAAGGGTGGATGCATTTTCCTCAATAAAAGTTGCCTCACTGTTCGGATCGACAAACGGCAGTTTTGGCAACAAAGTGGAGATAAGGCCTTTGTGATGGTAAATGGGAGAAAAGGTGATTCCTATAATCAGGAATGGGAAGGCTGCCAATGAGATACTTCTTGTATTACAAAGTGGGTCATGCCATTACAATGTTTGACAACCCCTGCTCTGAACGCAATGCAGCAATTCCTCTGGAGTTTTAGCATATGGCATCTTTGGGTATGTCTACACTACGGGATTAATCCGAATTTATATAATTCTAATTTGGAAAACAGGTTGTATAAATTCGAATGTAT
Organism: Chrysemys picta bellii; assembly: GCF_011386835.1. Classification (NCBI taxonomy): domain Eukaryota; kingdom Metazoa; phylum Chordata; order Testudines; family Emydidae; genus Chrysemys; species Chrysemys picta. Next base: position 16,290,976 of record NC_088805.1, on the reverse strand, counting down.
GCAACCACACTAAGCACATTAATTCGGCAGTGTGCGTCCATGTACCGGGGCTAGCGTCGATTTCCGGAGCGTTGCACTGTGGGTAGCTATCCCATAGCTATCCCATAGTTCCCGCAGTCTCCTCCGCCCATTGGAATTCTGGGTTGAGATCCCAATGCCTGATGGGGCCAAAAACATTGTCGCGGGTGGCTCTGGGTATATCCTCCCCCCTCTCCAGGAAGCAACAGCAGACAACCGTTTCGCGCCTTTTTCCTGGGTGAACAGTGCAAACGCCATACCACGGCAAGCATGGAGCCCGCTCAGCTCAAGACAGCAGTCACGAACATTGTAAATACCTCGCGCCTTATCGTGCAGTTTATGCTGAACAAGGACCTGGAAAACCTGGCGGCGAGGAGCAGGCTACGGCAGCGCGGCGAGGAGAGTGATGAGGATATGGACATGGAATTCTATCAAACCGCGGGACCCGGTGCTTTGGAGATCATGCTGTTAATGGGGCAGGTTATAGCTGTGGAACGCCGATTCTGGGCCTGGGAAACAAGCACAGACTGGTGGGACCACATAGTGTTGCAAGTGTGGGACGATTCCCAGTGGCTGCGAAACTTTCGCATGCGTAAGGGCACTTTCTTGGAACTTTGTGACTTGCTTTCCCCTGCCCTGAAGCGCCAGAATATCAAGATGAGAGCAGCCCTCACAGTTGAGAAGCGAGTGGCAATAGCCCTGTGGAAACTTGCAACGCCAGACAGCTACCGGTCAGTCGGGAATCAATTTGGAGTGGGCAAATCTACTGTGGAGGCTGCTGTGATGCAAGTAGCCAAAGCAATCACTGAGGTGCTGCTACGAAAGCTAGTGACTCTGGGAGATGTGCAGGTCATAGTGGATGGCTCTGCTGCAATGGGATTCCCTAACTGTGGTGGGGCGATAGATGGAACCCATATCCCTATCTTGGCACCGGAGCACCAGGGTACCCAGTACATAAACCGCAAGGGGTACTTTTCAATGGTGCTGACTTGCACAGTTTTTGCTGTCTCAAGGGGTTGTTGTATTAGTGGGAAGAGTAGCAGCCTTTCATTTTTTGGAAGATAATCTTGATTTGGTAACAAACACTTTATGCTTAATTGTGCATGCAGTCTAATTCATGCTGCTGCCTGTGTTAACACTACACACAACGGGAGAAATCCAGGCACTGGGGATATGGGAGCGGGGTTACCTAGGGCACACTGAGGTGAACTCTGATGACTGCCAATATGCTGAATGTTAACACCCGCTCCAGGGGCTGGGGGAAGGCCGGGGCAGGGGGATGGAGGCAATCGGGGGATCGAAGGGGCGGCTGCCCCGCTCGGGAAGCCGTTAGTTAGCGCCTCGCTCGAGGGGCCCGAGCCCAGCGCTGAAGGAGCCGCGCGCGCGGGCGGCGGTTGGCGGCCGTTCCCCGCCGGGCTGCGCTCCTCGGCCGGCCCTGCCCCGACGCCGCGTCTCCCCTGGGCCATGACCCGGGACAGCCCGGGCGGGGGCCCGCCCCCGGGGGGCCGGCTGTCTCCCCGCAAGACCCCGGCGCCGCCCGCCGGCAGCCAGGCCCAGCACGACGAGCACAAGCGGGAGCTGGAGGCGCTGCGGGCCGAGCTGGACGGGGAGCGGCTGCGCTCGCAGGAGAGCCGACGCCGCTTCGCCGCAGAGGCCCGCGAGCTGCGGGAGGCGGCCGAGCGCGACCGCCAGCTGCTGGCCGACCAGCTCCGCTCCAAGTGGGAGCAGCAGCGGGCCCGGGAGCTGCACCAGCTGCGGGAGCTGAGCCTGCGGGAGCGGGAGGCCGAGATCCGCCAGCTCATCCGCTGGAAGGACGCCGAGCTGCGCCAGGCCCAGGAGCTGCTCCAGCGGGAGCGGGACGCCGCCGTGCGGCAGGCCCGGGACCTGCAGCGGCAGCTGGCCGAGGAGCTGGTGAGCCGGGGCTACGGCAGCACCCGGGGCTGCCCCGCGGGGCTGAGCAGCGAATGCCGCGGCAAGCTGCAGGAGGTGCTGGGCAAGCTGCGCTGGGAGACCGATGGCGACCAGGCCGCCCGCATCCGCCACCTCAGGGCCGAGCTGGAGCTGGAGCGGAGCCTCTTCCTCAAGTACATCCTGGAGCGGTTCGAGGGCGAGCAGCAGCCCGCCGGCTGCCCGCACAGGGCCAGGCACGGCCCGCAGCCCCGCCTCAGTAGGAGCCTCCTGGAAGGGCCGAGGCCCCGCTCCTTGGAAAGCCTCATCGCCGCCGCCTCCCCGGATGGGGGAGCCGCCAGGTCTCGCTCGCTGGACAGCAGCCTAGCCAAGCCCGAGTCTTCGCAGGCAGGGCACCAGGCCCCGCTGGAGGGGAGCCCCCCGCAGAGCCCCTGCCAGGGACAGCCGGCCCAAAAGGCCTTAGAAGAAGATGCCCACCCGCAGGAAGGAGCTGCCAAGGAGCTCCCCCTGAAGCCCACCAGTAAGGAGGGTCCCCTGGAGTGCTTGGACTCGCCTCCGGAAGGGAAGATGGGCAGCTGGGGGTCTGCAGGAGAGGGTGGCACCCAGACAGTGGGGCAGCCGCAGGAGTGGCTCTCTGGCAGCAGTTACAGCCAGCTGGTGACACAGAACACCGACCTGCTAAGTGCCCTGGAGGATCTAGAGCGGCGATGCACAGCCCTTAAGGAAGAGAACGGCCTTCTGAGGAGGAGCAGCTTCCCCGAGATGCAGGAGAAGGTGAAGCGGCTCAAGAGGAAAAATGCAGATCTGGCCATCATTGCTAAGCGATTGGAGGAGAGAGCCAGGAAACTCCAGGAGTCCAACCTCAAGGTGGTCAATGCTCCAATACCCCTATCCCTCAAAGGCTCCAATGTGGAACTGTGCAAGAAAGCATTTGCCCGGCAGCGGGCTAAAGACCTGAGCGAACAAGCTAGCATCCTTCTGGCCAAAGACAAACAGATAGAAGCCTTGCAGAGAGAGTGTTGGGAGCTGCAGGCCAAATTGGCCACAGGCAAGGAGAGCTCATGCTGGCTCCATTTAAGTGACTTTGATCGTTTGTTGCGGGAGTCTCAGAAAGAAGTGTTACGATTACAGAGACAGATCACGTTGAAGAACCTGAAAGAGTCTCTACAGTCCTCCAAAATGGGTCCAGACAGTTCTTCTCCAGCTGCTACCATGTGCCTAATACAGGAAACACTTGCACCAAACATTGATGCAAGCTTAGATGGTTCATCTTTGCCAAAACAGACACCACCAGGATCAATCACTTTGGCCAAGGATATTAAGCCAGTAGCACTACCTCTGGGAAATGTGTCTGAGGAACATGAAAACATCCCTTTAAAAACAGACCCAGACAGCAAAAATCAGATACAGCATTTGGAAGTAGAGCTTAGTAAGAAATTTAAGCAGTGTGAAACCCTTGAACAAGAAATGGAGAAAAGGCAGAAAAAATGTGAAGAGTTGGAAATGCAGCTTCAGGAGGTGCTGACTAAAAATGCCAGAATGACTGAGGAAAATGCTCAACTCAGTGGGAAAACTAAATGGACAGAAAAGGTTGAATCTGAAAATGCTGACCTGAAGGTAAAATTAATGGGAGTGACAGAGGAGTGGAATTCTGCTGTCCAGTTGACTAAAGGACTTCAAACCAAGGTGGACGATTTAGAGCATGTACTGAAGGACATGAAAGAAATGGCAAAGAGAAGGCAACAGCTGGAGGTTGACCATGAGAAAACACTGTTAGCACTGCAGAAGAAAGAAGAGGAGGTCAAATATTTGCAGCAGGCCCAGGTAGAAGCAAAAAGGGAACATGAAGAGGTAGTACAGCTATTAGAAGCCCAGGTGAGAGAATTGGAGAATCAGTATCACAGTCAAACTAAACATTTTAATCTTCTGTCTCAGGAACTCGAACAATTACAAATAAAAAATTCTGACCTTGTGACTTCAGACTTGCCACACGCTACGTGCTGTTCCTCAGAAAATTGCCATGTTCCTCAGTGCAGTAAGAATATTAATGATGTAGACTTTGTATCCACTCCTGCTGCTTTTAAGAAGCAAAGCAAGAAACTGGAGTTCCAGTCAAACTCCTCAAAATCAGAATCCACACAGTACAGTCCTAAGTCCTGCCCCACTCCAGAGGGGGATAGTGCAAGTGAGATGGATGAATTGGAGACGGACAAATTTTCCCTAATCTTGGAGCCTGAGAGACAAGGTCCTGCAAAACTTCAAGTGTTTTTAGCTCGATACAGCTATGACCCTTTTGATGGTCCTAATAAGAACCCTGAGGCAGAGCTTCCACTGACAGCTGGAGAATACATTTATATCTATGGAGAGATGGATGAGGATGGCTTCTTCGAAGGAGAGCTGATGGATGGCAGAAGAGGGCTGGTTCCCTCTAATTTGATAGAAGAAGTTTCAGATGATGACCTCATGACCTTTGTGCCTCCAAAGACAAGTGACGTCTCTCATACTTCAGATCATGAAATGAGTTTCCTCAGCAGAAGTGCTAGTAGTGGAGAAAAGAGTGATTGCCATGATGAAGAAATCAGTGTCAATCTATTGCCTAATAGATTAGAAGGAGACATGGAAATGCCTGATCATACAGCGGTGCCTTATCCAAGAAATTTGACTATAATCAAACTGTTTGCAAGAAGTGTTGTTATAGGCTGGGAGTCACCACTCATGCCAGCTGGCTGGGGAGATGTGCAGAGCTATAACATATATGTAGATACAGAACTTTGCCAAAATGTGAGTTCTGGTTGTCAGACTCAAGCAGCAATTGAGAATCTGGATTTAAAGATTAAGGCATATCGGATCTCAGTACAAAGTGTGACAGAGAAGGGAAACTCGGATAAGATGCAATGTACCTTCCTTGTAGGGCAAGGTTTCCATATAGCACCAGCACTTCTGAAACTTAGGAGCATCACTGCCACTTCAGCAGAGGTCACCTGGTTACCAAGCAGTAGCAACTACACTCATGCAGTGTACCTTAATGAGAAGGAGTGTGATGTGACAAAGGCAGGGATCTACTGGTACACTTTCCATAACCTGCAACCCAACACTCAATACAATGCAAAAGTGGAAACACAGCCTCAGAAGATGGTATGGGATTTGCCTCAAGAGAAATGGGAGCAGAAATCAGCAATGATTAAGTTCATTACTCCATCAGCGGGACCACCTGATGCTCCACTTGATGTCCAAGTACAGCCTGATCCCTCAGCAGGCATTCTAGTTATCAGCTGGCTACCAGTGACAATTGATGCAGCAGGATCATCCAATGGGGTACGAGTTACTGGTTATGCTGTGTATGTCAATGGACAAAGAGTAACAGAAGTTATATCTCCAACAGCGGGGAGTGCCATAATAGAACTGTCCCAGTTAGAGATTCTACAAGGGTCTCAGAAGGTTTCTGTGAGAACTGTCTCCCCCAGTGGAGAGTCAGTTGATTCTGTGCCAGCTCTGATTCCCTCAGCCATGTTGAATGTTCCCAGTTGTTGTTCATCATCAAAGTCTATGTCTACCAGCCTGACCTCTGAATTACTCTATGGGGAATTCATAGACTCTCAGCATGCGGAAATCCCTTTGATGCACTGCACATCTTCACCCTCTTCAGAGATGTTCATGGCCAGTCAAGATAACAAATTCACCATTCACTTCACCTCCAACTGCGGAGACTCAGTAGCTTCTCTGCCAGCAAGCATCCCCCCACACCAGTTGTTCTCCTCTCAGAGTTCTTCTTTGATACATGAGCTTGCAATGTGCAACATTGGTGATAACGTAGCAAGAGATAAAGATGATAAATGTTTAAAGTCTTATCAGCAGACAGCAGTCAGTGTGCAACCTTCAGGCCTTGTCTTTCCAACTAGATGTTGTGAAGAATCAGTCAATTCCAGGATGTCAGCATTAAAAGAACTTGCTGAAGACAGCCAGAGAAAGAGGATAAAAAAGCTCTTTGTTACTAAAAAAGCTGTACTTGAAAATCAAATGGACACTAGCAACATGAAAATGTCTATGATCACCCACTATGTGCACTCTGACGACAAGTCTGTGAAAGATTCAACCACTCAAGATATTGAGGCATATGATGTGAGCTGCTTGAGTTCTGGGCCTCAGCTGTGTTCTAGTCAGCTTGAATTGGAGGACAGTTACAGAGACATAGGTATACCTAATATCTGTGTTCAGGAAGTCCCAGATATTTCCACTGAGAAGAAACAGACGAAAGAATTATCCAAAGAAGTCCCCAGCCTAGGGATGTCTAGAGATGAAATACAGGAAGACCAAACATCAAGAATAGGAAACTGGCAATTGAATCCTGTTGGTGACCACAGCCACAGTTCTGATCTTTCAGATATTTTGGAAGAGGAAGAAGAGGACCTGGATTTAGACACGCAGGAAGAGAATAGAATAAAGGTGTTTGGTAATGATTCCAGGCTGCCGGAGCTTCCAGAGTTTCCCATGCAGTGGGCTCAAAACAGAAAAATGAGCAAGACTTTAAGAATAGGTCAAGCAGGGACATCTTCATTTTCCAAAGCAGGCCCTCTGAGAAGCTTCGTCTCAGAGGAAATAGTTAATGATGATTCAGTAAGGATATTTGTGGCCCTTTTTGACTATGATCCCATATCTATGTCACCTAATCTTGATGCAGCTGAAGAGGAGCTCCCATTTAAAAAGGGGCAGATTCTAAAGGTGGTTGGTGATAAAGATGCTGATGGCTTTTACAGAGGTGAATATGCAGGAAGGGTAGGGTATATTCCCTATAATATGGTGTCTGAAGTGCAGGTGGAGAGTAATGAAATGAAACAGCACCTGTTAAAACAAGGTTCCATTACTGATGAAAAATCTGTGATTAACTTAGTGGAGGTGGATACAAAGAATAACAATAAGTCTCACACAGAACTTAGCTGGCAGGATAGCAAGGCTGAACAGCTTACTTCTAAGACAATGGTGGCTGTCTTTGACTACAACCCAAGGGAGAACTCATTAAACGTAGATGTGGAAAGTGAGCTGACATTTAATGCTGGAGACATCATCACAGTATTTGGGTCTGTGGATGATGATGGATTCTACTATGGGGAGTTAAATGGACAGAGAGGCCTTATCCCGTCTGACTTTCTAAAAGCTATCTCTCGGGATGAAGAGTAAAAGAGGATTCATTTAAAAGACAGCTCTGCAGAGAGTTATAGAAGAAGGAAAAGAAGAATCTGATATATCAATTAAAAAAAAGCACAAAATGTAGATGAAAAATTGAATCTTTAGCGAGGTCTAGCATTAAAAACTATCCATGAAAATGCCTCCTACAAAATGTATATTTTTAAGAATTGAACAACTGGACAATTCATATGTACTTGAATCTCTGCTCATATGAGAATAACAGTATGAACTATTTGCAGAAGGCTCCAAATAGATTTTTAGTTGTAAAACAAACTGGGTAACTTTAAATTTGTTACAAAGACCTGTAAGAAAGTTAGAAGTGAATTTTAAATATTTTCCTGTAGGGATTATGAAAAGAGTGCATTGCAGAGATAAGTGAATTTCACATACAGTTTAAAACACTGTACGATCTTAATCTTTTTTTCTTTTTAATGGAAGAGATGTACATGTTTTCTCTATGTTGGTACTTAATGGATCAACTTCTACCACTTTCTACAGTACATACAGTAATGGTGTGGAATGGCTGTTAAAAGCATGCCAGATAGTATTTTTCTTAAGGGGTAGGTGAACTTCGACTACTTTTTAGCATGTCTTCCTCTACACAAATAATTGATTCATTAGCCCACTTCTCTTCTTCTTCATTGAGAGTTGCCATTCAAAGAGAGGAAGATGTTCCAAATGTGTAGAATGCTACAGTGACTGTGGGCAGAATGTTCCAATAGCTGACACAGAGCAAAACAAAAATATTTAAGGGTAGATACCTACCTAGTACAGTGTCCAAATGATTTCCAGCTCTGAACTGAATATAAACCCTTTTTCATTTTAGATTTTGATTTTAAGGAAGACACTGGTTTCCCTCTAGCCAGTTGCTCCCATTAAAGCTTGTATTATCTAGGAGAAACGGAACAGCTGCATATGCTTTAATACTGTGGTTTCTTTGTGTGATTTACACTGAAATTTCTCTTTCCCATTTCAGAGTGGGAGGTCTGTAATACCTCACTGTTTGTTGCAAAGAATATGCCCTCTCCTGCTGCCATTGAAGTCAATAGGAGTTTTTCAGTTGACTTCAAGGAGAGGTGGATTGTGTCCACTGGTTGCACTTCATTGTCTCATATCTCAGGGGTTACTAACATAGGCATTTGTCCTATAAATATGCATTTGTGCCTAGGATCACATAAGGCATGCTCCACATAGGAGTCAATACCAAAAGCATTCTTGCACGAAGGGCTGTGTTAAATAGCTTTTGCTCATTGCAAGGCTTACATTTGCTGCAGAGAATAGTCATCCCAATGACAGGCTTTAATAGGAAGGATTCTGTTGGGTTAATGTTAGGTTCCCAATCTGGAGATGACTCCATTCAGGCACAGGAGTCTGCTTGCACAAACTTACTCTCAGGAACAGGGTGTCCTTTTGTGCAGTTTGTATTGAAAATGGAGGGGTCGATTTCGGTCCTTTAACTTATTTAAATATTTTACTTCACTTATTTATGGAGATATTAAACTGTTTTACTTGTTTACTTATTTAAATATTTTATTTGTTTACATATCTAAATACTTGTTTTACTATTGTATGATTCAGACTGTGACTACAGGAGCTATGAAGAGTGACTCAAAGCTCTTGAAGTAGGATCAAAGCTGTATATGTAGATGAGTTTGAAAACAGGAGAGTTTGCAGATGTTTCCTTATGAGATGTATTCTTTGTGTTATGATGTTACTTGTTAGACCTATGGGAAGTTTCTGTCCTTTATACCAATGTTAATTTCCTTGCATATTTCACTTTAATTGTCTTAAGAAAGCAATTTGTTTCATTTTGAAATTAGAATTTTAAAAGTGATATCCATAGGTGCTGGTGATACATTTTTATTTTTAAAAAATTACTATAATAAAGCTTATTTATTATTTTCTGAGTATTTGCCTCTGTTCTTCATTGACACTTAGAGTGGTGTTATGAACTTGCAAAATTTTGATTAAAAGTTTTTTGACTTCTCATGTTTGGTTTTCCCATTTCATTCTGTGTCTAAACAATACACCAATCACTTTGAAGCCTAATGAATTTTCAGATTTAAGGCCCTGATTTTGGGTTGTGGCAGACTTGACCTTGGTTTATCCCTAACGGTAGAGATGGTATCTTTATGAACCTTTGCACCTCCTGGATTCTGGGCAGCTGGGGGCTGGTTTTGTCCCAGAGACAAGTAATTGCCCAGTAGCCTAGAATAAACAGAGGGAGCACAGATTGTTCCAGCTGTGCCTTCTTCTGTTGTGCACCCTTCTGTGATTTCAGATAGTATTTCTTTCTAACATTCATTTATTTTCTAGATTTAAATGAGCATGCATGGTGGCAACAAATACTTGTTATGAGAAAATTGTCACCCATGCAGAAAACAGCAGTATATGGTAATTATTCATTTATATAAATAATTATATGGTACCACTAGATGGCAGCAGAGCCCACGGTATCAGACTATAATGCAGGGGTAGGCAACCTATGGCACGCATGCCGATTTTCAGTGGCACTCACACTGCCTGGGTCCTGGCCACCGATCTAGGGGGGATCTGCATTTTAATTTAATTTTAAATTAAGCTTCTTAAACATTTTAGAAACCTTATTTACTTTATATACAATAGTTTAGTTATATATTATAGACTTATAGAAAAAGACCTTCTAAAAACGTTAAAATGTGTTACTGGCACGCAAAACCTTAAATTAGAGTGAATAAATGAAGACTCGGCACAGCACTTCTGAAAGGTTGCTGACCCCTGCTCTAGTGTATGCCCCTGTTAGCTAAAGGACATGGTCAGTTTAAACATCACATTGTTTTGTTGGTGACACCTTTAGATTATTTTTAAAAAGAACTGTTAACACTGAATTTACTTTTAACTATTTATGCTGTTTATTTTTTGCATTCCTCTTGCTTCAGACAAGGAAAATAGAGTAGTCAGATTTGCTTTGGTTATGAATACTGCAAGTGAAGGTTTGGTTTTTTTAATTTTTTTTAATTAATGGAAGCATTCCTGTTAATCTTAATTTTGGAAAAGCTTGTTTTAAAAAAAAAATCTAAATTTGGGACCAAACTTGACCTGACAGCATCCCTTCAAACTGTGAATGGCTGAGGCCCCAATCCTACAAACACGCATTAATTTGTTCTTAACTCAGCACAAGTTGTCCCATGGAAGTAAATGGTATTACTCAGATGCTTCATGTTAAGCATGTGAATAAGTGTTCACAGGACTGACACCTGTTTTAATTGCTTGATGAAAGGATGCTATGAGAACCTTTAGGAAACCCTATATTCAGATTGTTGTCAACATTGAACCTGCATTATTTAGATATTCTGCATTACAGAGCATCTGAAAGATGGGAAGAGGAGTTTGAAGATTTGAAACATCATTTAGTGCTTGGCTTCCTTTCACTCACCGTTAGTACATTTTGAGAATTTTTATTTCACTGAACTTTTCTCAAGTTAGAAAAGAAACATATTTTTTTATTTCATTCAGAGGTTAGCCAGCACATTTTATTACATTACAAATCAATTTTCTGTTTTTTAAAGAAAGTAGGGAACATCTTTTTATGTGTTTGTACACTGCCTAGCACAATGGTACTGGTGTCTCTAAGTGCTACGTTAGAACAATTAATAATTAGGCATCAGCTTCCTACTTTATATTTTCATTTGGTTATTTAACTACCGGATAGAAAGTGCCTTGTATCCAAAATAAAATGTAGTATATATTGTGCTAGATTTATTTAGTATCCATAGATTTTCATGGCTCTTTATGGAGATTAAAAACAAATTCCCAACATAAGTAATTTAAGAGCTATTCTAGTGTGACAAGGTGATTACTTTCTGCTGGGAAATGTAAGGGAAGAAATTATATAGTGAAATTTTAATTAGAGAAAAAAGTACCTGATGTTAAGGCTCAAATCCATAAAGGTATTTTGCGTTCTAACTTCCATTGATTTATGAATCTGGGCCTAAGTCTCTTTGTTTAGGCTTTGCATGACTTAAAAAAAAAAGTAAACTTCCTAAAAAATTCAGTTTTGTTTTGTTTTAGCATTCCCTCCAATGTTGGTAACCCCAAGACTGAAGCATTATTACTCCACTGGGGTCCTAGCAGTCTGTTGATGGTGGAATTTCTCATTAGACCATTACAACTGGATCCCTTTACCCTCTCAGTTTGTCATATCAGCATTGTCTAATAAAACTGATTCTGCCCTGCAATCAGATTCATTCCTTTCTTCTTCTCATATCACCCCCATCTTCTAAACTGTCCACCAGTAAACTTCCTCAGTGTATCCTTTCCCTATCCCTCATCCAGTTATTTCTTCAGTCTTACTGAGGTACCAAACCATTCTCTGTGGAACTCACACACGTTCTTGAGAGAGAGAAGAGGTGAGTGAGGTAATACCTTTTATTGCACTAACTTATGTTGGTGAAAGAGACAGCTTTTGAGCGACACAGAACTCTTCTTCAGGTCATTGTGTAGAGAGCTCTGTGTTGCTCAAAAGCTTGTCTCTATTACCAGCAGATGTGGAGGAATAGAAGAAAATTCCTCACCCACCTTGTCTCTCTCATATGCTGAGACCAGCATAGCTACAACAACACAGCAAACAACATGATCTCTAGTGGGTTTTAAAGAAAAGGGCACCACAGCAAAATATGTATGTTGGTGGTTATGTTAAAAAAAAAGTTAAATAAATGGATTGTTTTTGAAGTGCTGAAAACAGTTTTTGGAGAGAGACATCGGACCATAAAGATCTTCCTCACTCATCAACAGGTTCTCATATTTTAGAATAATTTCAGGGAAACAAAGTTTTTAACACCAAGAAAAACAGATTTTGATTCCCCAAAGCTATGCTATTATTATGCTAACATTAAACAGCTAAGATAGGAAAAGCAGGAAACCTACCGTATATGTAATATATGTTGTTATAGGAAAACTGGTCTTAATATGGCCAAAGTGCTTGTAAATCTGCACTGAAGTTAATAGAAAAAAGACATCCTAAATATAAGGAATGAGAAGAAAAACCTGTAATGGATCAATGAAAATGCAGTTAACATAATGCTAACTGAAAATCCTAAACTTGCTTTTAAATTGCCCATATCATTCTTTTAAAGCCCATGCCTGACAGTGATTGTAAATAATAATAATAATGAAGGGTGGCTTCTTTGCACAGGCTCTTCAGAATCCACCCCAATACAGTTACTGATGTCAAGGTCAAAGTTAAGCTATCTGAGTGGTAAATTGCTCCAAATAATACTTTAGGGAGGTAATAGCCCCGAGATGCTGGAAGTCAGACTTTCTTGTTGAAAATGGAATGCACTTGAATCTGATTTCAGAGATAAGAACATGGTCCAAAGGGGAGGCCAAATTGTATGCAGTTGCATATTATATGTGTTTGAGCTAAGGAGATCCTGTGTACCACGCCACCCAGACCCAGTTGGCTTGTAAGCACCTGGAACCCAGCTATTGGGGCCACTCATAACCAACTGGTGCCATACAACATAATACTAGGCCAAGTTGCAACAGAAGGCAGTGCAGTAGAGGTAGTAAAGAGGAGGGAGTAGCTGTATAGGATACTAAAATTAGAAAATTAATGTGTAGTTGTGTCAAATTGTGAGCTCTTTGTTGTGCTGAGTGAAAACAAGTCTGGAGATGCCCAAAGATAGCCTACTATAATGCATTCAGACCACTGCTCTGCCCAGGTGTTTGACAGCTCGTTGAAAGACTAACACTAAAAGCCATCAAGAACACAATCTGAAGTGATCCACCTGGAAGACTCAACTGCTGTCTTCCTCCACCATGGAACAACAGTTTTTTTGCACTGGTGGGGTACACATGACTGGGCAAGGCGACTGGAGCTTTCCTGTGGGGCACATCACAGAGGAGAGACCCTACTAAAGACTGGGTTCTGTTCAGTGCAGGGTGTCTAACAATCACTATATGTAAGCAGAACAGGCAGGAGAGAGGGCTGATGATTCTTGGACTCACAGGAGGAGTGAGATCAGATTAGGGGAGAGTGCATCTGAGAACTTTTGTTGTTTTCAAAGCTCTGGAACTCTCAAGTGCTTTAAGAGTAAAGTTTCTGTGGTTAAAAAATTCCTTGCCTAAGCCTGTATTCCTTGCTTTCTTGCTATGTTGTCCCTGTGGGGGTTAAACTAGAAACACAAAGTGCCCAGCACCTAGGCAGAGCTCTGGGGGAGTGTAAACAGCTGGGGGGGGGGGAGGAATTTTGGAGAAACACTCTGCTTTCACAGCCTAGGGAGGTTGGTTGGCAGTGACCCAACTCCCAAGGGAGGACGTCAGACAGGCAGTCTGAGCCTGTGAATGAGCCTAGAGTCCTAGAGCTAGAAACAGTGACTAGAGTTCATCCAGACCCAGTTGGCTTGGATACATGTGAAACCAAATGATTGAGTTTACTCACAACTAGGATGACCAGATAGCAACGGTGAAAAAACGGGACGGGGGTAGGGGGTAATAGGCGCCTATATAAGAAAAAGTCCCAAAAAACGGGACTGTCCTTTTAAAAACGGAATATCTGGTCACCCTACTCACAACCAAATGGTGACCGTACAGAATGGTAGTGGGCCAGGCTGCAATAGAAGACAGTGTTAGTAGGTATAATATTTGGATTTTATTGAAACATGAGGACTTAGCAATGTCTCATGAAATCCTACTTAGAAAATCTAGTTGTCTTGGGTATTATTACCACTGCCTCCTGGTCTGTAAACTGGATGAAGGACCATATAAAGTAAACTAAGGGCAATGATGTTGTTACAGTTGGCAATGGACTTTGGAGAATTTATGTAGAAGGATGCTGCAAGGATCAAATGTTAAATCCACTCTTACTGTATCTTAATTTGGAAGTGTGACTACACAACATGCTGGGTGCAGTGTTGTAGCCATGTGGGCCACAGGATATTAGAGAGACAAGGTGGGTGAGGTAATATCTTTTATTGGCCCAACTTGGTGATAGAGACAAGCTTTCGAGCTTAAGAGCTCTGTATAAGCTGCAAAGTTTGTCTCTCTCACCAACAGAAGTTGGTCCAATAAAAGATATTATTCACCCGCCTTGTCTTTCTACACACTATGTTAACAGAATTTGCAGGTGCTGATGACAGAGAGAGAGGTTAGTTTGGAGTCTTGGTCAATCTGAGCCCCATTTAAACTTACTGATTGCATCAGGCATATGATTGTGAGATCCTTTTCCCACTTCCCTCTGCAAAACCTTTAATTTATGTAGAGATAGTTATACAACAAGAGGATGGATGCCAGGTGTTGTAGATCACCTCCATATTGTCTCTTTGCCTCTTCCTCTCTGATTCTCAAGCATCTGTGTTTTTAGAAGGTATTTACCCAAGTCCTGCCTCACCTAGGATTTTAAAGGTCACCCTTGTTTGTGATTCTATTTTCATTAAATTTTGTTACATCTTGGCTTCAGATCACACTGCTAAATTAGTTCATGAGATTCTAACACATCATGCTTTATGATGACATGTTTGTGATGTGAAAATCAGAAAGTTTTGTCCTCAACTTCATGAACAGTGATATGCATCCCATGACACAGAGACAAGAAAAAAGTTTTTAATGATTTCTGATAATTAAATCATAAAGTAGAAATCCATTCTATTAACCATATCACACATTGCTATTCTTCTATCAAGCTATATTCATGTGTGATAACGGTACATTTATTTGTGTCTTTAGCTGCACTTCATTACATTTTTGATTGCAAAAATAGCCTTCAAAACTCTACCAGAAACCTTTATTACCTATCTTATCCTAAGGAAGAAGCACAAAGAGAAATATTCCAGGGAGAATAATGCTTCCATGGCTTATAACTTTTAGAAATTACCTGCCGAGTGTGTAATTTTAAAGTGATTGTCTTCCATTAGGGCTACAATAAACAGCACGGTGGAAAAATTCAATCTGATTAGCTTTTCTAATGAGCTGTAGGAGGTCGTGGAGGCCAGAGCAGAAGAAAACTAAACATTTCATCATTCTGACTACAAACATGCCTTTGACTTAAAGAGATAATGAAGTGCATGGTCTTAATGAACCCGCTGCTTATCAACAAATTATCAATGACCCCCATGGGCTTTTGCTGTGCTGAAACTCATTCTTTCCAAGATTTCCTAAAATAGTGAGGTTGCAAACAGCATACATATTTCATCTGATATATAAATAAATAAAAGTTATAAAGGTCACTGGAAGTCAACCTCATAGTTAAGGTTGCAGAATGATTTCCATTATAACCTTGTTTCCATTTACTCATAAGTTGATGAAACTTCCCTGTTTGGTCTTCTGGTTGGTGGTTGTTATCTAAGAGTCAATTTGGCCAGGACACTAAGATTTAACACCATGAGTTAAATTCCATTGTCTAGTCTATTGACACAACCCCACTGACTACAGCCTCGTTGAAGTCAATGGCTTTCTATCAGTGCAAATGAGAGCAGAATTTGTTTCATGTGCTGCATGCTGGGTAATAACAGGAGACGATTCCATGTTTCTAAAATCAATTTGGCACTTTATTAAGAGTACTATAGAGAAAGATGGTGCAATTGTAACTATGTTACAATTCCAGCCATGTGCTGATTTACTGGTACCACCTCCCAATTCTTCCCTCCTGCAATCTGTGCTCCTCCCTCCCACTTCCATGCAGGTTACTACAGAATTTAACTAGATATTTGCATTTTACAACAGAAAAACTTATACCGGTACCTGAATGTTGTTTTTTCTAGCTAGGCGGGATGATATACATAGGGAAAAATAAATAGCATTGGAGTATAACACTATGTTTATGGTTTTAGCAACATCAGCATTTCCCAGTGAGGATTAACCCCATGACTGCACCTAAGCAGACTAATATAAATTCTTGTGAGACAGGGAACTAGAACTCGGTTTGAAGCATAAAGAGAAATTGCCTCAATCGCTGTTATTTCTGTGTTTTGGGACATTCTGCTCTTGGGATCTCTGTTCAATTTCTGCTTTGTCACCACCATAATCCTTCGTTGCTTTCTGGATAACAATCATATATCCTCCATTTAGAATACAAATTAAGAAACTAAAATGCTATAGGCAAGCCTTTCAGTTAAATGATCACTTATTGATTGATAGAGTACATTTCACTTGCATTTTTAACAGGCTGCTGTGCAAAATAATGTTTCAGTTTGACAGCACCTTTCATCCAAAGATCTCAAAGGGCTTCACAAACATTACTGACTCAAGCCTCATAACACACCCCTATCAGCTAGGTGATAGTATTGCCCATTTACAGTCGATAAACAAGTAGACCCTTCCCTGGACACAGTTGAACTCCTGAACAGTACACAGGTGCCATGTATCTTCATTTATTTGTCTTCAGAATTAATCAGATAGAGTCATTACTTAGGGTATGTCTACACCCAGCTGCTAGTTCGGCGGCTGGCAATCGAAGTTCTGGGTTCAACTTATCGCGTCTTGTCTGGACGCGATAAGTTGAACCCAGAAGTGCTCGCCGTCGACTGCGGTACTCCAGCTAGACGAGAGGAGTACCGCGGAGTCGACGGGGGAGCCTGCCTGCCGCGTGTGGACCGAGGTAAGATCGAACTAAGGTACTTTGAACTTCAGCTACGTTATTCATGTAGCTGAAGTTGCGTACCTTAGTTCGATTTGGGGGGTGAGTGTAGACCAAGCCTTAGAGATCTTGTGCTATATCCTTCCACCTATTGTTCCTGTATGTTTTTAGCTGAGAGCAGACTTTGTATTTATTGTTAGCCTATTCCCTCCATGGTACTGTAGAACCCTACCACTCACTGAGAGCAGACTTTGTATTTACTGTTAGCCTATTCCCTCCGTGGTACTGTAGAACCCCACCACTCACACTATTCTGCTTCCAGTTTCCTTCTTTGGTGTTTCAGATACAGGAGCTAATCTATTGGGAAATCCTGCTGGTTTTTCTGTAACAGACATAGACTAAAGCACATTTTTGATGCAGCTAAATGACCAAATCACAGGGAACTGGGAAATTCACGAGGCCTATTTTACATTTGTTTTTCAATTCACTTAAGAGCAGAACTGATGGCACGTCACTACAGAAAGTGAAAATGTAGAATCATTAGAATGAATTGACTTCTATTTTATATTATGCCAATATTTTCCGCTTAATTCCAGAAGCGTGGTTACATCTAAACAATGAAAATAAGTTAGAGGAAAAACTGTATTTTAAAAAGGTTTTATTTAAAAGTCCGTTAGAACTTAGCTTCCTTTTGTCTTTTCTTGTATGAGGACAAATAAAATCCCCAAGCCCCAACCAAAGACTTTCATTTTGGTTTCTTAGACTTTGAGTTATCCTACTTAAATGTAACTCTCAGGGAGGGACTTCATTTCATTATTTTTCTGAATGTCCATACATGTACCCATACTGTGGGCTACTGGCATCCAATACGTAACTTTGTTGCCTTAAGCTCTGACCCCGCAATGAGATCCATGCAGATGGACCTCTGTCTATCTCAGAGCCCTACTGAAGAGCTTCTCAGGGACATAGAGCTCTGCCTGAATGGAGCTCATTGCAGGATCTGAACTATATTCATTAAACTCTATTATACAAGCTTGTTCTTGTCCCCTTAGGGTCTTCAGTTGTCTGAACCAGTTGACCAAAGAACGCAACTCACTTATGTCTTTCACTGGATGGAAAAATATTAATATAGATGAATACTGACCCTCCTCCAGAGGACCTTTACTTTCCTGCTCTATAGTGATGTCACAAGGGCGTGAGGATGGGGATGAAAAAATGTAATGTCTTTAAAAACCAGTTTAATCTAATCTGGGGCCACAAAATAGAAACATCTTAATCATAATGCTATTGCATGATGTCTCTACAGGGCAGAGTTAAGGTTGTTTGGGAACCTTGACTGTCCATTACTTACCTTTAAAGTCTCTGGGTTTCTTTTGACTGTAGCCTTAATTCTGAATTATCTGGTTTATAATTCTTGGCTTGGGGGTAATTACATCATCCTCACAATGCTTTTTACCCTTACATTACTGATATATACATTCAACCTTAGCTCCATCTTAACACATTTTTTTTTTTTAGTCTGGGATAGATATAGCCTATCAGAAACATGGGCCCTCTTAATCTCAGGGGCCAATATCATCGCTTCAGCCCCAGTTCCTCAATAGGGTCCCCTGCTTGTCACCTAGATTATTATTGTATCAGGGTGTCGACTTTGCTAAATGGATATATGAAACAGAAATAAAAGCAATTATGTGAGATTTATATTGTTTTAAATAAGCAATTGGGTGCTGTTTGCACCTGAGAGAGAGAGTATTAACTTGCCTTTTTATTTGTGAACATTGTTGTTAGAGCTGAGTAGATGCATTGTTTGATTGCAAAATTGTTCATTATTTGAGTTTATTTTCAAATATCATAGGGGTTGTTGTGAATTCATTAAAAAAAATCAAACAAATATTAACAGAAAACTTTTACATTCACAGCTCTAGTAGTGGAACAATAACATTAATAACTCCCCAGTTTTATCTGTTTTGTTATCTTAAATGGTTGTCTCTTTGATTAAACTTTTTAAATATTATGTATTACTCCTTTTCTTATAAAAACATATCAACATTTTTCTTTCTATCCCAGTTGCTTGTGTTGGTTTAAAGGGGAGGAGGTAGTTACAGGACTATCACAGAAAGAAACAGAAGCCGTCAGTCACATGGGCTAAATCATTATCTCATTGAAGTCAATCGGAGTTTTGCCATCAAGTGCAGTTGGACCATGATTTGGCCTAGCTGCTTGGAAAGTGACTACTCTGTTTTAATTCCTGTTTATTGCTTATTTGTCCATGACATGATTTAGCCTGCAATGTCCAGCATGTGTGTTTTGACTACACTGCTTTTAACTACAGAAAACTCTGGAAATCAAAGGTGCTTCAAATGGACATACCAGGGTTCCTTTATAAAGCAAGATTAGCAAGTAATTTAATTTTTATCTCAATTACTGATTTACAGAGGCTCAGAGTCACTGTGGGGTTGAAGTTGGCAGATTACTTTTGAAAGTAGCTTCTATTAACCATTTTTATTGAAGAGAGGGAATAAGTCAACTTTTGCTGCTATAGACATTTTGCAGGTTATTGCTATAATCAGTGAACCACTGAATGCTCGTATGCCTTTAAATGGTTGTATGAACATGTTCTAAGTATGATACCTCTGAGATTCTGAAAGGATATAAACACAAGAGGTCAACTAAACCAATAGATATGTAATTGCATCTAGAAATGGACTGGGCTAACCGTGAAACTCTTAGAAAATAATTTCATTTTTTCTTTCAATTGCAGATAACATATTGCTCACTGCAGGATTGAAAGTGACATATGGCTCTTAAAAATGGTTTTGTGAGAAGTCTGTGTAAGCTGCTTCATTGCTGCTGAGTTTTGATGAGAGGCTTCATTTATAAGAGGCAGAAAAGAAAAAGTTGGGGCTTCAGCAAACTCTGTCAGGAACACATTTCAATGACCCTTATGAGAACAGCCAGTATTGTATTAGACACCATCAAAAGTGAAATGGAAACACAGCAGCAGAACAAGGACTATTTTTTGAGCAAACTTTTTAAAAAGTGAGAACTTGCTTTCCAGAGGTGCTGAGCACCCACAGATCTCACTGACTCCAACTAAAGCGATGCATACTCAGCACTTCTGAATATCAGATCCTAAGTAAATGTAATAGCAGACAATCAAGATGACCAAGAATTGATACCTATGTTTTACAAACGAATAGTCAAAAGGTAAAAAGGTTTGTCCCTATAATGGTGCTTCTCCACATTTATACAAGTGTAGCTGCCTAGGTTCAGAATTTGGCACATGGTCTAAATATAGGATGAACAGAAACCAAAAGAACGTGCACACATTTCTCTGTATATGTGCTCATTTGAGTTCAACTATCTGGGGGAGCAGCTCCTTGTTACACTGGCTTGATTTTTCCCCTTTTGCTTACATAAACAAACACACACACACACACACACACACACACACACACACTGTCTCTTTGCAGGAAATCTCTAATGTGGTTAAAACAACTTGCAGATATAAAATAGTTATATTATTTTTTGTTTCTTAACTGACCTGCCATCATCACTTCTATTAAAATTAGCTTTTTATATAAAACAGGTTTCCTAGAAAGTTGAGACACATAATCTGCCTTTCACCTTCCCAAGTTTTGTAAAGGGACTCCCCAGTGCAAGAAATTAGTCTACTCACAGGACTGCAGGGTGGGAAACTTGCTGCTTAATTTAACCCCCGTAGAGGGGGGGTAGAGGAACTCCCACTGCCTAAAACAGGAAAGAAGGGAAGGGTGGAGTACAGTTTCATCCCATGATACTCTGGATAACTCCGGTTCAGCCTATCATGACCACCTTACTAACGAGGGTTGTCAAGCCTCCAGGCTTGTCCTGGAGTCTCCAGGAATTAAAGATTAATCTTTAATTAAAGATTATATTGTGTGATGAAACCTCCAGGAATATGTCCAACCAAAATTGGCAACCCTAACTACACCAAGTACTTCGAATATTGAACCTATGACTTCGGTTCACACCTGCCAGATCATATAATGTCATAGAATGGTCATGATTAGAGCTCCCTTTTGGGTATTTAAAATCCAGATCTGAGTTTTGCAGCTTGACCCATCTCTAGATATTTCTGGTGCTTCCTACTGGCTAGAAACTCACAAGAACAGCACCTTCTCATAGTATTTTGGAACTTTGGCTTCCAGACCTCATCAGAACCAGGAAGTAGGGCTATGCACAAATGTGAAATAATTGTAAAATAGGAGTTAGCTTTTTGAAGCCTCTGCAAATAAATATTCACTTCAAATTCAGTTCATGTTGAAGGAGGTGATTTGGGGTTTGTATTTTTTAGAGACCTTCTTATCCCTGAAGGGGGAAATAATTGCAGCCTGCTGAAGCTGGGAGTTACATTCACATTTGCTGCCCTAGTCTAGCCCCACTGAATGTTCCCATTGACTTCAAAGAGGTCATGATTTGGTCCTTGATTTTAAGTCTTCCTTCCCAGTATTGCTCGCATTTGAAATACTTATTCAATCCTAAGCAACTAGTAACCTTTCTGCAGTTCCCTTTGGAGTTATGCCATAAAACAGTTCTCTCCCCATTCCAGCCTTGTACAGCAGAAGTTGTCCACGCTCTGAGAATTTATTTCGGGGAGAGCTGGGGAGTGCTGCTCCAAGTCACTGAGGGAAGGAATTCATTCTTGATTTTAAAACTAATTAAAATGATCATAAAACAAAGAACAAATGAACTTCTCCGGGGATTGGCTGATAAACACGAACAGGATGGTCATGACTTTGTCCCTTTTAATGCTGGCCTCCGTGCTTTGCCATGCTTGCATAGAGACAGTACTGCAATCCTTACTTTTAGAGGATAGAGAAAGATAAAATAATTTAAGAGTTTAATTACAATGGTCTCACTATACCAGTATAATTATATAGGTATAACTGTACACATTTCCTGTGAAGATATATAGTCCAGACTCTATACATAGCTTCCTTCTCTCTGCATTTCAATGTGCTTCCTCTTTCTTGTCTTGTCACTTACTACTTCACACACCTTTACCCAAAACAATACCTAGTGAAGCCCTCCACTCACATATTCTAATTCCTGGATAGACTTCCCTGTACCTTTGTTTTAGGTGGGGGCTGCTATAAAGGAGCTTAATTGTTCTTACAGCTATCTTCAATGAAGGGCTGCAGTTACACCCCCCAGCTTCAAGTATGTTTCATTCATCCCACAACTATAGTAATTATAATACACAAGCGGCCGGGGCCAAATTCACTGCTGTTGTACACAAGCACGACTCCATTGGTTTGATTGGAGTTGTGCCCTTTTACCAGTGGTTACTAAATCTATTTGCCCAAATACGTTCTAAAACTCTCAAAAAGTCTAGTCACATGACAAGCGACTGCTCGCTAGATTAACTGCTCACACAAATTTGTATGACCTGACTGACACACTGTCACTAATCACTTCAGGTCTGTTGGAACCTTGGGACATGGGGCTGTTTTTTCAGTCATGCAGAACTGTGAAGGTTGCATGTCAAACACTCAAGCTGAACAAAATGACTCACATGCCACTTTTTAAATATATAGCTCTATAAATCTCAGTATGGCCTTTTGAACTGCATCTTACGATATCACTGTGGGAAAACCCCTTTGGTGAGAGAAATGACACAGTTGATATTTATCATTGCAAAGTCCGTTGCAACATACCGTATCTTTCCATTGAAAAAAATGCTTTTGAATTACAATATTCAAACATATTCACACCCAAAGCGAAACCAACATATTTCTGGCTTTTTGCCAGTATCAGCATGTGTGTGAAATTCTTGATGTTTTACATTAGGTTTTTTTTGTTTTGGGTTTTTTTTTTACAGTAACAAAAGCACTTTTTCCCAACAGAAAACTCCTCTGCCACCTGGCACATGCCACTGGGCTTTGGGCTAGTGTATACAGAGTGGAATGACTCTGTAGGCCCCAGGGCTGGAAAGAGCGGTAGTACAGGGCTTTGTACCGCTTCATCTTAAGTACACTGCCAGTTAATAGAAGCCACCATGGAACAATCCTCTACCTCACCTGGGGACTTGACACCCTGGAAACTTGGTGACCATGTTTTTACTTTAAAACAA
This sequence comes from Chrysemys picta bellii, assembly GCF_011386835.1. Taxonomy (NCBI): domain Eukaryota; kingdom Metazoa; phylum Chordata; order Testudines; family Emydidae; genus Chrysemys; species Chrysemys picta. Next base: position 16,268,198 of record NC_088805.1, on the reverse strand, counting down.
CCAGGATATTAAATGCAAGATCTATATTAAGACAAACTGCACAGTTAAAATAGTCAGGAAACACGAGTGTTAACATTCTAATAGCCCAATATATGAAGCCACATTGCACATCCTGAGTATTTTGAGGTATGTATTTAGAAAGAGTTATATTAAGCTACACATGTAACCAGTAAAACAAGAATAGGCAGTACTGCATGTGTGCATATGTGGATGAGTTTACACTGACATAGAACCGTACATCCGTATTTCCCAAATCTCTAACTGTGCAACCTTAATGTTGCATTAACGTCTCTTTCTGTGTTTATTTGTAATACAGTTTTTTGTTTTTTTTTGTAATATAACATTTGCTTCCTTTGGGGAAGGAGACATTTCATCAAACTGGAAGAGAGGGCAATAGGCTTGGAACAGGGATCAGAGCCTTATAAGGAGCAAGTTCTAAGTTCAGTTGTAATACTTTCACTTAAATATTTCTGGTAACATGCATATTCATTCCAATATGACAGATCTTTATTTTGCCTAGGAAGGGTAAGGATTCCTCTGTTACAAGAAACCAAGAGTAAACCCTATAAAATGGGACCTCTGGCACAATGAAGAGTGAAGATGTTGGACAAATCCGCAAGGAACAGTTGTAACAGTAACTAACAGCTTTCAGATTGTTCAGATGTCCTCATACCAATAGTGGGATTCCTAAACCTTACTATGACACTGCTTGGGAGGCAGATCACAGCCTTCACTCTGCTTGTGACTTCATGCCTAGACAGTTACATGCTTTTTTCTCTTTCCTTTGAGAAGCCAGAATCTCTTCATGTGCACCAGTAAGTAACTGGCCTCTCTGTTTTCCCAAGCGCCAAAGCCTCTCTAAGTTCACCCTTCTTTCAGGTCCAGGACTCACAGGACTCTTCCCCTGGAATCCCCAAATCAAAAGTAAAAAATTAAACTGACTTCTGCCCTCCTCAGACTTGACCTTTCATCCCTCTTCAGTTTCCCCTGCTGCATTCCTGAACTGAATAGCTTCCAGAGCTCTCTCTCCCTAGAAGTCCAGATCCTGCCCTATTAGTGCTCACCAGTGGAGCTTGCCCCATCCCAGAAAGTGCTCTGTGTCTCTCTTGACCTCCTGACAGACTTCTTTACTCAGGAGAGTATCCCAAGGCCAACTCTCCCCCTCGGACTCCTCTTCAACTCTGCCAGTCTCACCGCCTTCTAGTACCAAGAGCAGGACTACAAAGTCCTTTCCCTCTCTCTCTGTAGCCAACCTTCTACTCTGAGCTTCCTTTCTTTATACTAACCACCCAGCTCCACCCCAGCTGGGATTCATCTTTACTTGGGTCTGGCCCATCCTCCAAGCGTAACTAGGTGCCTTAACTGAGCACGCCAGCTCCAGTTAACCCATTCATTATGCATATGGTGTACATTCCCCATCACAGTACCCATGACTAGACACATTACCAGAGCATTCTGAGTGGTGAACAAGTCCAGAATATTCCCCAACTTTAAGAGGTGGGAATTCTAAGCCTTTCTTATGGCAGGTTGGAGCATCCTTCCCCGATATGCCTGTGAACTTAAGAACTCCTTATGCCCAGAAGATTTAAGTGTAAAAAAGTTCTGTTTTACAAGTGAACTATTACAAAATTAATCAACCAATTAATTAATTAATTAAAAATCCCTATAAAGAACATATAATATATTAATGAAATTGCATTGGCATCTCTTAAGTCTACCGGGGCTTGCTTACGAGCTTATCATAATAGAATCTCTTCTCCTATTCACTGAACATGGTAACACTCATGGCCAAGAAACAATGATGCACGTCCGCCTGCAGCGTGCAAGTGGATGGGAAATGTGACAAAATGAGTTTGCCCATTTCTCATTCACACAGGCACAAGAAAGCAAATAAAGGAAAGTAAATGTAGGTGGGAGAGAGAGAGGACCCACACAAGGTTCCAGCATAATACAGTATGGCTTTAAATGGCTACAGTGTTTCTACTGACTGCATTTCACATTGACAAGGCAGACCTTTGGGTCAGCATATAAAGTACCTTGCACGTGCAGAGGATAAACGAGAACAAAAGACAGTGTGAAGCATGCATTGGCCGCACGCTGCCTGAAATGCTGAAAGCCACTTTGTAGGACACAATCTGCAGAAAAATAAAAAACTTTACAAACTTCTTTATGAGACAGTTAAATGGTTGGGGGCGGGGGCTTCCCTCTAACTGACTTATAAGAACAAAAAGAATCTGAGGAATGGGCAAAGACCTTAAGGCCCAACATGCTTGACCTCATTTGGGTTAATGGCACTGCTGGTTCTCTCACTATAACCTTCAGCTGGGGCACCGTCCCTAGAAATCATTTAAACTTTTTGCTTCAGTTGCCTTTGTTAGTGTCTTAGGCAATAATTTTATAATGCTTTTTTGTAAAATAGCCCTGCCGGAGTGCCCTAATGTTCAGCGTATGCCTCTTAGGTTTTAACCCTTTACTGGCAGTGGCATGAACATGTCTAAGAACTTTGTCAGTACCTCCCATAAATTTGCTAACATTCCTCTGGTCGCCTCCAAGTTGCCTCTTTCCTTTCAGAATAAGCCCACCTCCGTTAACATTTTCCCTCCTAGCGTCTTTCCTACTGAAGCGATTCTCACGCCTAATGTTACATGCTCTCCAAGGCAACAGTATACTTCCTGTGGGATGGTGACCAAGACCAGTGGCAGATTAGCCACTGGGCCAGTGGGGCCCGTGCCCAGGGGCCCCGGCCAATTGGGGGCCCCCAGAAAAATGGGCACCCCTGTGCCCTAACCTGCTCCGCCTGCCCAGTGCTCCTGCCAGGGAGCATGGTTGAGGTGTGGGGGCTTGCCCTGCCCTACCCACCCGGCGCTCCTGCTGGGGAGTGGGGGGGGAAGTGCCATTGCCCCGACCCCATTTCCCCAGCAGGAGTGCTGGGGGGGACTGCAGACAGAAGAGGTGGGGAGGGGCCCCCACTTGCTCTGGCCCAGAGCCCCACAAACCCCAATCTGCCTCTAACCAGGACTAAATGAATGATTCCAATTAGGAGATCTAAGGGCTTGGCTAGATGAACAGTTAGCATGCCACAAGCAGGGGTATGAATCTACCCTCCAATAGCTTGCCTCCCACTAACTGTCCATGTGGACCATTCTGCCATGCACTAAACATTCCCTCATGCACTTTGATCACCTGTGCTTCGAAATGGGAGTAGATCAAAGTGCAAGGGAGCAAAGCAATTAGTATGCAGCGGCACCACTAGTGCACTGTAGATTTACACCCGAGCTTGTCACGCCGTATTTGTCTAGACAGGGCCTAAAATCCTAAATATATACAGGAAGGGCCAAATCAGGAGAAGTGGAGAGCACCCACAACTCCTCTCAATTCAGGTTTGACCCGAACACTATCCCCTCTTTTCCTCAGTATTCCATCCTTCTGCTGATGTAACATAGTGTTTGTCTTTTTATCTGTGGTCATACACATTAATGGCTACAGTGATTTTTCTGTAACAATCCCCAGATCTTTTTCCTCCTTCATGTACATGATGGTGGCTGAATTTTGAACATACCCTCTCACTTAGTTCCTTGCCTTTGGACTAAGCATTTTACATGTCTACATTGAACAGCATTATCCCTCTCCTGACCCAGTCACCAGTGCCATCCAAATCATTCTGAATCTGGCTTTCTTTGTTTCATGATTATTTCCCTCTGTTTTTAATATCAAGATTATCTATGAAGTTTTGGTTCGTGTTCTCTATAGAAAGACAAATGCTTTCCTCTTTGATTCCTTTGCAGAGAGTGCTCAAGCCAACCTGCAATTCAATTTGCCACCACTTTTGTTCATGAAATCTGAACGAAATGCAAACTTGGGTCAAAACAGCAGTGAACACTTGGCAATTTGGCTTTAAACTTAGGTCAGCAGCTCTAGTTCAAGCCCAGGCTCTTCTCACGGTTTTAACTTGAGCTGCTAATTTGCATTAAAAGATGAATTGCTAAGTCTTCACTGCTATTTGGAGTTCGCTCACCTGAGTTAAGAACACACCGGGGTTTTTTTTTCAGTGCAGACAGACTGAAGCAGCGAAAACCCCTGTTTGAATCTATTTGTGGGCTCATTTTTTCGTTTTTAATAGTAACACCACTGCAACGCTAGAAGCTCCCACAACCTATTTACAATGGGGTCATAGGGGAGCAGAAGGGGTGGAAGTAGGCACTGGTCCTGATTCTGCCCTGCTCTTCCCCCTGTGTGGGACACCCATTTTGTACATATGTAACAGATCACCCAAGATGCAGCACAGAGGAGAACAGCTCCGTCTTGCCTTCCTAAGACACTACGTTGCTGAGGTGGCAGGGGAACATGTTGGGTAGTGGGACTGTTACACCTGCCCAGCAGTGTCCCCTTAGTGCAGGCCCACCCAGAGGAGCCCCCTCTGGCTATTGGGTTACAACCTTTCAAATGCAAAAAAACCCAGCCTCCCCCACCACAACCTCAACCCCCGACCACAAGACAAGTCCGGAACCCCCCCTTTCAACAGCTTCTTATAGTATCCAGAGCGATAACACATACAGGTGAGATTGATACCATCACAGGTCTCCTCACTCTCCTGTGACTCAAACCCTCTCTCACACGCACACACGTGCAGTGCACTTGCATGTTGGTGGGCAGACAGCTGCTGTATTGTCAACAGTGTTAATCTGTCAAGTATCAGGGGGTAGCCATGTTAGTCTGTATCTACAAAAACAACAAGGAGTCTGGTGGCACCTTAAAGACTAACAGATTTATTTGGGCATAAGCTTTCGTGAGTTAAAACCTCACTTCTTCGGATGCATAGAGTGAAAGTTACAGATGCAGGCATTATATACTGACACATGGAGAGCAGGGAGTTACTTCACTGCTCTCCATGTGTCTGTATATAATGCCTGCATCTGTAACTTTCACTCTATGCATCCGAAGAAGTGAGGTTTTAACTCACGAAAGCTTATGCCCAAATAAATCTGTTAGTCTTTAAGGTGCCACCAGACTCCTTGTTGTTAGTGTTAATCTGTTATCTCTTAAACTGCGGCAATGGTAACGCAACAGCATCTTTAGCCGGACACACAAATGTTTAACATTAGATATCCCAGTGCATTGTGATAAGAATGCAAATCTTTAGACCCATTTTAAAAAAAGAAACCAGCAGATTAAATTATTTTTCTGGCAATTTGTAAATCCATAAAAGAACTGGCCAGGCTGGTCAAATACTGGCCAGGTGGTAGCTCTAGCTCTAGCCCTCTCCAGTCAAATGAGAGCAGCCTCTTTTGCATGTGCTAAGGTGTTGGAAAGGGATCCCTGAATCTTCTTCCCCCAGTGCACCGGAACCGAAATTAAAATAATTTGTCCCATATCAGTTTCTGCACAGAAACTCCTGAGTTTTACTCCTGGCTGTAACACTGTCAGTATCGCCGTGGCCCTGGGTTAAGTGACAACCTTTCTGCCTCGGTTTCCCCATCTGTAAAATGAGAATAACTGGGTTTACCTACCTCTTAGGAGGTTTGGGGAGGATTAATTACAGGCTTGTAAAGTGCTTTGAAGATGAAAATGGCATTGTACAGTAAGTGCTAAGTATTAATTATTAAATGGCAGTCAGACTTCAGGAGCTTTATAACAGGGAAAGGTTAAGAGAGTGTAATAACAGAGATACCTGTAATGAAGCACTGCACTGCCCTCTAATAGTGCATGTAAAAGCTAATAACCCACAGCAACAATTCCCTCTCTGTGGCCTGTGCAGAATATTCTGCTCTTCTGCTATAATGATGACACTTAGAATTAGACCGACATAACCCACAGAGCTCTGGGGACTCATCATCTCTGAGATTTCACTTAATTATTGGCAAACTCTGTCATTTAGTATCCTGAGCAGGCTGCGCTATGTATAACCAACACATCTAATTTGATTTCATCTTGAATTGCTCCTATGAGTGGTCTTGAATGGAACCACATCTGGTATCTTGGCAACATCTCTTTTTTTCTTGGAGAGAGCTGTCCTTGATGCTATAAAATGGATCTCTCAAACAGGGGGTGTGTGAAATACCCCCCGCCCCCGAGAGCATGATGGAAGGCTTTGCTCACATGTACATTTGATCAGTTTAGGCTTTTAATCATTTTGTCTAGGTAAATTAAGTCCATGAATGTTTGTGTAAGTGAGTTTAAGCCAGGATGGCAGCTTTTAAAACGCATTGAGGCTTCTTTGTCTTTAACTGGAGCTTTGAAAACAGATTTGGCTGCTGCTATGCATGGTATGAAATGCTCCTGATTTCCCCTCTTTGCAATATACACTTATAGGGGAGAAAATCAAGTGTATGAATGAAGAAAAAAAAGACTTAAAAACATGTTCAGAACTCGATGGCTCAGTTTTGAAATGTCACCTAATGAAGTCCAGAATGTTCATATACTCAGGGCCAGCCTTGCGCACAAGGAACCACTTGGGGTTTGCACTTGGCCACTCACTGTCCAGCCTGCTCTCCCCTCCAGCAGAAAGTCTGCAGGGGAAGGAAACTCTCCCCATCCATATCCTCCTTCTCCCTTTATCTGCCAGACAGAAGCGGGAGGCAATTCATAACTCAGTTCCTTCCCCAGCACTTTGGACCCTGGTTTTGCTTGGGGACCTGTGGAATGTAAAATGAGCCCTGGTGAACGAATGAGGATAGAACAATTTTTTAAAGCAGAGACCTCACCTCTGCACTCACCTGCTCTGATTCCATATTGTGGGAAAAGCGTAACTGTAACATACACAAAAGCTATTTCCGTCACTTCCTGAGTTTCTATTTCTCCTTGTGAAACTGCAGAGTAAGAGCTTCCTCCGTGATACCCAGCTTCCTTGCCTTTCAGTTATGATAGACTTATGAAGTCATTAGATTTTCTTTAGAATCACACCCATTCCTAGTTTGCAATAAGAATTGGTCCCACAAATCTGAAACACGAGGATTTATTTCTTTATTTATTTTAGCACTACTGGCCCTCCACAGGGAATTCCAATCAGCTTTATAACGGGACTAGGATTGTGACTCTAATTATGGAAAGACTGTCCCCGCTCCATAATAAACTGCACACGCCTGCAGAGGCAGATTTGGAAGTGTTCTCCCAGCTCCAGAAAACAGGTCCCTGCTACCTGAGCAGAAGGAAGATCTCTTGGCTGGTATTTATCGAAATAGTCTGATGTTCCTTCTAATCTGCACCAACCAAGAGAAACGTCTTTGCACAAAAATATAGAGCCCCAATCCTGCTCCCACTGAAGTAATGGCAGAATACTCCCAATGACATCAATAGGAGTAGGAGCTGGCCCTGAATTAATAATAACTTCGGTTAATTTCTTCCTATTTTCTTCAAACATAGACAAAGGCACCTGTTTTCAAGGAAGTTTAACTAGCTACAAGTTTGAAGGGGTAGAAATAAACTGTTGTTGAGCTGGAAGGAGAAATAAACTTCAGGGGGAAAAATAAAAAATGAACCGGAGTTGAAATGTTAACGCCCTGTAACTCAGAAACCATTTGATTTGGGGTTGCTTTTTTCCAGACTACTCTTTTGCCTTCAGACTAAATACAGCAATTTTCAGGCCAAACCAATGTTCCACATTAAAGTTATAATGGGACAAGAATCAGGGAAGAGGGTCGCAACCTTAGTTATGGAGAGGCTGTTGCCTAGTTTATAAACAAATTTTCCTGTAATATCAGTCCTTTCTTTCCTCAATGGTGATCCACCATTTCTGTACCGAAAGGGAAACCTGTGCTATCTTTCATGGGAAGATAGAAGAGATCCTCTTAAAAGCTAGGATGACATAAGTCGTCATATGCAATATCTACTGACTCTTCCTCTCCTCCCCCACACCCTGTCACAACCTCTCCTAAGCAGACTGCATCACCAGTAACATTGGCATTCGTTTAAACCCGCAGTGTTTGAGTGGGCCAAGTGCATTCCCCAATCCCTAATAACAATAATACTTGGCACTTGCATTCTGGATTTACATCTTCAAAGCACTGGACAGACATTCATTAGTTAATGTGCATGAGCTAAGCAGGTACTAGCATTACAAACCCTCCTGTGACATTAACATGAGGACTCTGGAGCTGTGGGATGCTGGAAGGATGATATTAGGATAGTAGAGTGACATACTGTACAGTTCAACAGACTCAGCCAAGGAGTGGCATACCTTCACCCAGGCAAATGAGGAATTAATAATCAAAACATGGTCTCTTCAATTCGTGTTCTTTTATGCAATTATACCTTTCACTTAAAGGACATCTTCCTGACTGGTTACCCTCCTGCATCATTACAGCCTGCTTCTTTCAGGTGTGGGATGGTCATTACTATTTATAATTTTTTTGTGGCTGTGGTTTGGCACAGTATCGTTCCATGGCCTCTCAGATAATCTTAGGAAATAAAAATGGCATAGGCCCGATGTGATTTCTGATCAAGTCTGAAGGGAAGAAACATCTGGAATGAACCTGGACTTGGTTATGCTGCTCATATAGTTCACATCGAAGTGTAACCTCCCCAGGGTACGCTTCAGGAAGCCAGTGAAGTGATGCTATGGATGAAAATGGCACTTCCAATTTAAACATAGACTCCACAGTTCATGTCGGTGTACACCTAGTCTAACCAATGCTCGCAACATATTCCAAAAGTCAGGTTAGTCAGCAGAGTCCCAAGTCTGAATAGAGCTAGGAGACTTGTGCTTGGTTTTAGTAGCGATCGGCCTGATCCAAAACTTTTGAAATTTTAGATCCAAATCTGGATACAAACTGTGTCTAGTTTGGAGCGACCTTTCACTTCAAATCTGGCTAGAACACAGTAGCTGATGTATTATACAGTAGTTTCATACTAGGGATGGTGCAACAAGGCAAGTCCTCCTTAAGTGCCCCAAGCATGGCAGGAAAGTACCCTGTAAGTGCTCAGCCTCAGTTTCCCCCTTCCTGGGATCCCTCCAAATCCTCCTCCAACACTCTCTGGGGCAGAGAACACCCTTGTCACATCTCAAAGGCATCACCCTTTTTCTTTAGAAGAGAATTCCTTCACCCGCATTCCTTCAGCTTGTCCCTCTTCCAGTTCTCCTGTCTCTCCATGTATTAGTGATAGAATCATAGAATCATAGAACTGGAAGGGAACTCGAGGCGTCATCTAGTGCAGACCCCTGCCCTCAAGGCAGGATTAAGTATTAGCTAGACCATCCCTGACAGGTGTTTGTCTAACCTGCTCTTAAAAATCCCCAATGATGGAGATTCCACAACCTCCCTAGGCAATTTATTTCGGTGCTTAACTACTCTGACAGGAAGCTTTTCCTAATGTCCAACCTAAACCACCCTTGCTGCAGTTTAAGACCATTGCTTCTTGTCCTATCCACAGAGGTTAAGAAGAACAAATTTTCTCCCTCCTCCTTGTAACAACCTTTTATATACTTAAAAACTGTTATCATGTCCCCTCTCAGTCTTCTCTTCTCCAGACTAAACAAACCCAATTTTTTCACTCTTCCCTCATAGGTTATGTTTTCTAGACCTTTAATCATTTTTGTCGCTCTTCTCTGGACTTTCTCCAATTTGTCCACATCTTTCCTGAAATGTGGCGCCCAGAACTGGACACAATACTCCAGTTGAGACCTAATCAATGTGAAGTAGAGCGGAAGAATTACTTCTCGTGTCTTGTTTACTATACTCCTGCTAATACATCCCAGAATGATGTTTGCTTTTTTTGCAACAGTGTAAAACTGTTGACTCATATTTAGCTTGTGATCCTCTATGACCGCCAGATCCCTTTTTTGCAGTACTCCTTCCTAGGCAGTCATTTCCCATTTTGTATGTGTGCAACTGATTGTTCCTTCCTAAGTGGAGTACTTTGCATTTATCCTTATTTAATTTCATCCTATTTACTTCAGACCATCGCATACATCGCATATATCTTCCCATGGCTCCCTGGAAGGGTCCATGTTTTTGCTCCATGCCCTAGATCACTGTTCACAATCTTTTATTTCAAAAATCCCTTTCAATTCACTGAAGAAGTTAGTACATGAAAAGAAAAAGTGGCTGGTTTGCTATGTAGGAAAAGGGAAGTGATTTTGCTGAAGAGCAGTTGGGTTTCAGTAGGAAGTGATAGCTTTCTGATTGGCCAGCTGTGCTCAAACTGGGGTTTGTGAAAACTTCCTAGCATGCAGGCATCCCAAAAGTACCAGATTTTTTCTTTAAAACTTGCGCATTTCCTGAAAATCATGATGAACTGAAATGGGGAAAGGCTGCGATTTTTTAAAAGCATTAGCAGATAAAGTTCCTCAACAGCAGCAGCATCTGAGACACAATGTTCTTCCATATACGGAGCTGTATTATCATTTCAGGGCAAATGTCACAGATTTTAGATCAACAGGAACAAAGCCAACCTAACAAAAACAAAAAAAGTGATGTATTCCTGGGAGAGCATCGTGAATACGTCCTTTGTAACACTCAGCGTTCAGTCCGCCTCTCTAATTACAGCTGCCCACAAACAGGGAGCCGCCTTCAAAATGGAAAGATGTACTAAAGAGAAAACAGTCATATCAGTCACCTAGAGACAGTATAGATACCTCAGCAAACCCTCGCAGTGCTGCATGCTGCCATTTTGTTGCTGACAGTACTTTGAATCATAACCATGAGCTGGGACTCAGTATGTGATGGGAAAGTGTCCCCATGCTTATCTCTGGTGGCTGTATGCCTCCACCTATTGTGTCGTTATAAATCTACTTTATGTGCCATATTCCTATGTGAGAGACAGAGACCTGAGGCTAAATACACACACACACACACACACACACACACACACAAAATCACAGAGACACAGACTTGCATTCTAGCTAGGAAATATTACTTCATTTTGGAGTGCAGAGCAATAAGAGTGCATAACTCAACCACACCAGATTTCAAGACAGAGTCAGCGTACTGATTTGTTTTATTGGCTTGAGCTACAATACTTCTATAGTCTCTTTCACCCTAGCACCAGGAGAGGGTGCTCTTAACAAGCATTGTAAGAGACCTCCAGTTAAGCAGAAGGGGGAAGCAAAAGCCAGTACCATATTATGAATCTTGCACTTAATATTTGCAATTTAAACACACTGTTCTTGTTGGCCTGTTTATTTTCCATTCACCTGATGGGCACTCACTGATCTGGGATGCACCTAGGAAAAATTAACTTTCTGAAGAAAAGCATAAAAGCTCATTCTACAGTTAGCCTCTCTGACTTACAGTCAGGATGTATTCTGTTTGCCAAAGAAAACAACGATCCCCTCCCACCCCCCCCCACCACCACCAAGCTATTGCTTTAACTGCACTAACTGGGTTCACTACTGGTGCATTAGCGCTGTGACTCTGAGTTCATTATTTACTCAGAAATGTGGAGATGCACAAATCCTTGCTTTTATGGAGCAGGTGAGAATTCCAGGGTCTCATTCTGCTCTCCAAGTCCCCTCCCCAAATCCTTCTCTTTATTGCTTGCCTTTCACTACTAACCGGCCACCCCGTCTCACATCATCATCCTGTCACTTAGCTTATATTACAATTTAACCATTAAAGACAAATGTTTAAGAAGCCATTGGAACTAGGAGGACATCTCTGCTCAGTCGCTCTCCTTTTAGGTTGCATCCTGCATTGCTGTTAGCGTGTGCATTTAGACTGTGAGCTCCTTGGGGCAGGGACTGTATCTTCTGACCTGTCTGTGAACCATGTGTACAGATGGCAACATTGTCACAAGTGGTCTCTGCCTTTGGGTGCTGAGGCTGAGACACGCTGTGCCTGATTTTCAAAGGGTGCCGAGCATCCGCAGTTCCCACTGACTTTACTCGGAAACGCGCGTGCTCAGCACTTCTGGAAACAGATTGTCAGGTGTCTCAAGCTGAGTGTCTGAAAATCGAGGCGGCCAAATTCACTTATGACAATTTGGGCCCAGGTGAATAATATTGTTGGAGATGCATACCCAACCTTAGGAATTTTCCTTTGAGTGCTTAATACATTGGTTCCTAGAAAAGGCTGAAAGGAGAATCTAGATTCTCTACATTTTTGCTCTATATTTGAGATCTTGTTTTGAAAAATGCAGTCTGTGTTCAAAGGCACATGCTCACCCTGCAGTAAAAACATGCTTGCTTTTGCCCTTAAGTGAGCAGATGCATGTGCTGTGTACCAGGGTGAGTAAGTGGTTCACGGTCTGGCCCTGAGCTTCATTTAACAGCACAGCTGTCTGAGGGTTGACTCTTTAATAATGGTTTTTGTTTTGGTTTTCCCTCTCAGGCTGTAGCTCTCTCCACCTTTTGAGTCCCATCTTCTCCCCTCCCCTCACCTCAGGGAAATTACTTCAGGATTTTGCCAGGGGTTGGGGATGGGAGGGAGCACAGATTGGGGAGGAAAGGAAGAGAAGTATCAACCTTTTCTCCCCGACGTGATTCTAAACTGTTCTCGCTCATAACAAACCTTCTTGCTATTTACTAATTAGATTATTGCCTCCCACAAGTAAACATTAAAAAGAGGAAGGAGTCACTTTCCCTCTTAAGCATTTAGGAAATATGGTGCATTTTAGAAGTAAACCCTGAAGAAGAAGCAGGAGGGCTTTGGGCTGACCTGCCCCACTGAAAGCAATGTGAGTGGGATCAAGCTGGACCTGAGCCATCACTCTGAGTGGGAGCTTGGCCCACCCATAGATTGATTCCTCCAGTGGGAGAGGACATCACACTGACACCCCACCCTGAAGATTGTACTCCTGCCAGAGGAACGGAAAACTCTTCCCTTCCCCTGCCACGTAACCTCTGGGAGAAAACCGAAGAGAATAAAAACAAATATGGGCTGGCTCTGGGGAAATAAATTTAACAAAAATGAAAAAATGGCATCATGTGTGGTGGGGAAATAGTTCCTCCAGCTGTGCATATTCCTCCAGCTGTGTATATTACACCTCTTATAATAGGTTCTGTTCAATATTTTCATCAATGATTTAGATAATGGCACAGAGAGTACACTTACAAAGTTTGCAGATGATACCCAGCTGGGAGGGGTTGCAAGTGCTTTGGAGGATAGAATTAAAATCCAAAATGATTTGGACAAAGTGGAGAAATGGGCTGAAGTAAATAAGATGAAATTCAATAAGGAGAAATGCAAAGTATTCTACTTAGGAAGGAATAATCAGTTGCACACATACAAAAAGGGAAATGATTGCCTAGGAAGGAGTACTGTGGAAAGGGACCTGGGGGTCATAGTGGACCACAAGCTAAATATAAGATTCATAGATTCATAGATTCTAGGACTGGAAGGGACCTCGAGAGGTCATCGAGTCCAGTCCCCTGCCCGCATGGCAGGACCAAATACCATCTAGACCATCCCTGATAGACATTTATCTAACCTACTCTTAAATATCTCAAGAGATGGAGATTCCACAACCTCCCTAGGCAATTTATTCCAGTGTTTAACCACCCTGACAGTTAGGAACTTTTTCCTAATGTCCAACCTAGACCTCCCTTGCTGCAGTTTAAACCCATTGCTTCTGGTTCTATCCTTAGAGGCTAAGGTGAACAAGTTTTCTCCCTCCTCCTTATGACACCCTTTTAAATACCTGAAAACTGCTATCATGTCCCCTCTCAGTCTTCTCTTTTCCAAACTAAACAAACCCAATTCTTTCAGCCTTCCTTCATAGGTCATGTTCTCAAGACCTTTAATCATTCTTGTTGCTCTTCTCTGGACCCTTTCCAATTTCTCCACATCTTTTTTAAAATGCAGTGCCCAGAACTGGACACAATACTCCAGCTGAGGCCTAACCAGAGCAGAGTAGAGCGGAAGAATGACTTCTCGTGTCTTGCTCACAACACACCTGTTAATACATCCCAGAATCATGTTTGCTTTTTTTGCAACAGCATCACACTGTTGACTCATATTTAGCTTGTGGTCCACTATAACCCCTAGATCCCTTTCTGCCGTACTCCTTCCTAGACAGTCTCTTCCCATTCTGTATGTGTGAAACTGATTTTTCCTTCCTAAGTGGAGCACTTTGCATTTGTCTTTGTTAAACTTCATCCTGTTTACCTCAGCCCATTTCTCCAATTTGTCCAGATCATTTTGAATTATGACCCTGTCCTCCAAAGCAGTTGCAGTCCCTCCCAGTTTGGTATCATCCGCAAACTTAATAAGCGTACTTTCTATGCCAATATCTAAGTCGTTGATGAAGATATTGAACAGCGCCGGTCCCAAAACAGAACCCTGCGGTACCCCACTCGTTATGCCTTTCCAGCAGGATTGGGAACCATTAATAACAACTCTCTGAGTACGGTTATCCAGCCAGTTATGCACCCACCTTATAGTAGCCCCATCTAAATTGTATTTGCCTAGTTTATCGATAAGAATATCACGCGAGACCGTATCAACACTGTTGCAAAAAAAAAAAAGCAAACATCATTGTGGGATGTATTAGCAGGAGTGTTGTAAATAAGACACGAGAAGTAATTCTTCCATTCTACTCTGCGCTGATTAGGCCTCAACTGGAGTGTTGTGTTTAGTTCTGGGCGCCACATTTCAGGAAAGATGCGGAAAAATTGGAGAAAGTCCAGAGAAAAGCAACAAAAATGATTAAAGGTCTAGAAAACGTGACCTATGAGGGAAGATTGAAAAAAAATTGGTTTATTTGGTCTGGAGAAGAGAAGACTGAGAGGGGACATGATAACAGTTTTCAAGTACATAATAGGTTGTTACAAGGAGGAGGGAGAAAAATTGTTCTCCTTAACCTCTGAGGATAGGACAAGAAGCAATGGTCTTAAACTGCAGCAAGGGTGGTTTAGGTTGGACATTAAGAAAAACTTCCTAACTGTCAGGATGGCTAAATACTGGAGTAAATTGCCTAGGGAGGCTGTGGAATCTCCATCATTGGAGATTTTAAACAGCAGATTAGACAAACACCTGTCAGGGATGATCTATAAAATACTTAGTCCTGCCATGAATGCAGGGGACTGGACTAGATGACCTCTCAAGGTGCCTTCCAGTCCTACGATTCTATGATTGTCCAAAAATCCCAGTCTCAGGAGCTGTTTGTGTTTACCTGTGGGTCAGATTCTACCACCAGTTACAGCAGTACAAGCCTCGGGTAACTCCACTGACATGTAGATCAGACTCTGGCCCAGTACAGATGTGCAAAAGGGTATCAGTCTATTGCTGATTGTTATTTTAAAATCTCAAACTTCTGATTCTTATGTGTCCCACAACTTGGAAATAAACCCGACTCGCTTGTGGAGGGATTTTTTCTTCTTCTTCTTCTTAAGAGACACGGGACAGATTGCAAACAAAGAGCCTGCTCCTGCCCCCACTGAGGGAATGGGATTACACACAAAAGTTCATTGCATGTTCCTCTGTGGGATCTCTGATACGAAGAAATAAGTCAGAGCCATAGAAGGTAAGAAGGCGAGCACTGACATGCTAGCAGCCCGCTGATCGCCTTGGAGGGAAGAAATTCTGATATATTTGTACATATATAAATTCACCTTCCCTTTAATGAAAATGAACAAATTCCAAAGAGTTTCTTCCTCTGTCTGCTTTGCAATCTGCTTCAGCTTCATTTCACATGCTGTCTCACACAATAGCCTCCAGGGATTCTCAGAGGAAACATTTAGCTGCCTCACCTTCCATACCCAACTCTTGCCTTACTGCATGAAACTTATTTGCTTCTTTCCCAACAAACCAGCTTTAGTTATCACTGTAGTTAAGACTATGTCAACATGTCTTGTTCTAAGCTTTTCTTTTCGGGAATTTACAAGTTGGTTGTAAAAATTCCCTTTGGACTGAATCTTGGCATAGCCCGTGAAAGGCTCAGAGCACATTATTAAAAAAAAAAAAATTATTTGTTTTTAACCTGTTCGAAGAACTGTACATTTCAGTATTAAGGGTACACACTGTATCATCAGGCATAGAGTTAAAGTAACAACCCAAGCCACAGTTGTAGTGTGTAACCTCCATTAAAATAAGTCACCTTGGAATGTTCTGTGTTATCAGGCCTCTGTAGTATTGACAATACGGGAATTTTCATATACTGAGTAGTGTAACAGGAATGAGAATACCTCCTCCCATGCTCTTTACGCAGTAATAAATACACTGCAAATTATCCTATTTATCTACAGCTAAATCCTGTCTTCCATGCTAAGCAGCTGGTTTAAGGCGGGGAAGAGGGGCTCTCTGGAGCTGAGGAACAATTATTTACATCTCTATCTTAGGTACAAATATGGCTCCCCCCTCACCATCCCAGCACCTCACAATCACTAATGACTACCCTTGCAACACCCTTTGTGTCACAGAAGGGCTGTTATCCCCATTTTACAGATGGCTTACTGAGACCCCCCCATGTCTATACTGCAGTCATAGAGTGCAATCACAGTTTGCGTAGACCTACTCGAGCTTTAATCTAGCTAGCTCAGGTCCTGAGCAGTGAAGACATGGTGAAATGTGCTTCAGCAAAGGCTGTAGAAGCCTGCCTGGAACCCTGGGTAATTATTTGCACAGCTAGCCTGTGCTGAAACGTGTGTTGCCACAGGCTAGATTAAAGCTTGCTCAGGTACATTACTTGAGCTTGCACTCACACCCTGTGATTGCAGGATAGACACTCAGTGGCCTGCCCCAGGGCACCGAGGGCATCTGTGACAGAGCAGGGAATTGAACCCAGGTGTTCAGCTAGCACCCTAACAACTAGAGCATCCTTTCTCTCATGGAGGGTGGGGGGTGGCAGAGCAACTCATGGCCCTTAATATAGCACTGATGCTGCTGACTTGGGTTCAGGGGCTTGGGCTGCAAGGCTAAAAGCTGCTATGTAGACATTTGGGCTCAGGAATCTGGACTCTGGGACCCTCCCTTTGCACATGGTCCCAGAGCTCAGCCTCCAGCTCAAGCCCGGATGTCTACACAGCAATTTGACAGCCCCACAGCCAAAGCCTGGCAAGCCCAAGTCAGCTGACCCGGGCCAGCTTTAACTGCTGTGTAGATGTACCCAGTGAGTACAAGTGACTTCAGTGGGACTGTAGGCCTGATTCTCATCTCACCTTGGTGTAAATCAAGAATTCATGCCATTGAAGTCTGTATAAAAGCAGTGTGAGATCAGAATGGGGCCCAATAAGAGTAAAAGAAATGTACAAAGCATGCTTTTGAGTGATAGGGTCGAATAGCTTTTAATAATAAAAATCACATTGTAAATGGCCAAGAAATTAATCTTTAAAAAGGCTGCAGTATCCCCTGTGTATTAACTATTTTTCAAAGACATTTCTTCTGGATTTTTGGTTACCTCCTTTAATATGTGTTGCTAGCTAGCAGAGCTGTTATGCTCTGTGGAGTAAATATAATATGCATTTTTAAAACATTTATAAATATGTATTCACCCTATGGACCAGAATGGCCTTGTACGAGCTGGGTTCTGATCTGTCTTGAGAGTAATGCAATCTTTAAAAATAATTATAAATATACTGAGGTATATGCTCAACACAATGCACGGGGATTTAGCCACATAAATTTCATTAACACTAATGAGAGGTGTGCGGCTAAAGCCCAGCTATCAAGACGTCGTGCATAAAGAAAAGCCTGCCTAATGATATATTTACTTATTAAATCAGCACAGCTCTGAAGGGCATGAATGTTGATCTATTTTTATTTATTCTTTTTAAAAATGAAATTAACCCCACACACAGGTGGGCACTGTAGAACTGAAATTACTGACTGAACATTCATTTTTGCTCTATTCATGAATTTGAAAAAAAATCAGTGAAAATGACTCTTCAGCAGTTATTTTTGGCAATCGGCAAGTGGCAAGCATCTTCTGTGGAGGCTGCTTTGGAACATGCGTTGCAAATAATTCAGTGTAAATACGGTCCCGGTCGCTTTTGTACTAGAATAAACAGACACTAATGTAAAGAGGACTCTGGTATATTTTGGTATTGTTGAGGTTCTGGGCACACGCCACTCAAAGCTGGGAAATTCACACTTCCGGCTCATTTATAGTTCAGCTCACTCACTCTCTGATGCCTTTTAAAAACGTTCTTCTTTCAGGAATAGTGTAAATAAAGTGCAGAGTGTCCTTGTTAACTGAATGCCCTGTTTTTAGTGCATGCACTTGGGTCACAAACTCGGGGATTCTGTCACTACACTTTTGTTAATTTCTGGACATGAAAGAATGCATCGTTATTTTGGTTGTAGTATCAAAAGCAATTTGCTTATTTACTTCACTATATTACAAGTGGTCCCTTTGTTCAATGGATACCACATACGTTTGCTGCCAAGTTCAGGGTCTTAACATGTTGCTCCAATGTATCATTTGAAGACTTCGGTGCCATCTACTAGATCATTGTGTTATGGGGCCAAGTAAGGGCCAGCAGGGTAAAGGCAATTTATAACCCACATTGTGACATCAATCTAACCTAGCAACCTCCTTAGCAACACTGCCAAAGCATCACAATGTGGCCCCCATCACTCAGATGATATGAAGATAGCAGCATTGTTAGGGTGGGAGGCTGCCACTTTGGCCTAGCAACAAACAACTGCCTGACCTTGGGATCTATTGAAAGCTGAGAAGCCAAGCAGAACAGAGAGAGCACCACCAAATGAACCCCCCCGGGTTTCTGCCTGTTTCTTTTATTTAACCTAAACAAATTCTTCAGTGAAAAAAATATGGCTATCCATCCAGACAGTCTGCATGTGTATATTCAAGATTGCCTTTCCATATTGATGGGTCTTCTGCATTGTGATTCTGAAATCTTAAAATCAATACATACACACCAGGAAAAATAATCACTGAAAAAAATTCTCAATGTGACAAACAAGTTAAATATTATTATTACAGTGCACTAGCTATGCTAGGTCTTATATTTCAGGTGCTGAGCATTGAGCTCTAGCAGCTACAAAGAGGGTATTTGCCCACGGAAGAAAGCCAGTTGTAGCCAGTTTGTGGATAAGCATTCTGTCACTTAAAATAACTAAATGGACATAAATCACAGGTTTTCCTCTTCTCTTTCCTCTTGTTACTTATTCAAATGAGCCCCCTACACATGCCATTGTGTCAATTCTTCTCCACATGCAGCTGCTGATGTAAGGTAACATTTTTCTCTTTCGCTTATACACACACACACACACAAGCATAGAATCACTTTAATATCTGCTACTGTACATCCCCTGTTGGGAGGCTAACTATATTCTGGAGATGTAAGGAGAAAGACGACCTAATTGGTCTTTTCAGTAGCTAACTATGATATTCCTAAAATGGGGAGGAGGGACGTTGTATTTTTAAGTTAAATGCCACTTCTTAAAGTGTGGCCACACTTACAATGATTTGACAGGAAATTGAGAGAGAAACAAATACTAATTATAGGGGAAAAAGTCAAAGAAATGTTCTGAGAACTATGTATTTCTAGACAGGTGGCGCTGAGTCAATATGAGACGCTGTATATTCTCCGGGAGACTCAGCTTCTAGCCTGGTGCAGAAGCTAGCCTTCTAAGTGAAATTCAGCTAGTAATATCAACACAGCAGTACTTCCCAGTGAGTAATAACCCATCTTCTAACAAAGCCACCTTGTACTCTGGCTAGTTCAAGGACCAAGTTAGTGAGGACAACTCACCCCTCCCCCACTTTAGCTGGCCAGTGCAAAGAAGTGCAAATCGCAGCTGCCTTTACCCTGTTTAGCATTCGAGAGAAACCGATGACTTTAGTTTGCAGCAGCAAGACATGTCGTGACAACCATTACATTTTCATAAGTGTGAATTGTTTCTGTCAAGGAAATTCACACTTGTACAGACTGTGTGTTTATATAGATATGAGAAATCTCTACACCTAATTATAAATATTTGAAAGGGAATTTCTTTGAGCATTTAATAATTTCCATTTGATTACATGTTTGTTTTATTTAACACTTGGTAATCATCTTCAGTTTATAACCTGTCTTAAGAGAGTAGCCACAAGTCACAGTCAGTTGCACATTAGTGGTAGACTTTAAAGGGTTAATATAGTTAAACTTGAAAGCTGACTTTGGTGATATTGTAAAGTGCTTGCATAAGACTTAGGTACCTTAATATAGGCAACCATTAGCATAGGTTTCATTGTGGTATATTGCATATGTTTATTGGATCAAATTTCAGCTCTGAGCCCTGGCAAACCCACTGAACTTAAGAGGGTTGGTTGTATGATGTGACAGAGAGCAGAATCTGATTCATAAAGTACATACGTTCTATGAATTTAAAATGGGTTCACACAGGAGCCGAGGCTGGGAGAAATCTCTTGCGTTATTTAGTCCGGTTTCAGAAACTACCAGAGTTTTTAAATTGGAAAACTGGCTAATTTTGTAATAGTGAGTCCAATTGCATCCCCCTACAGGAAAGTCCACAGCAGGGGCTTCCTGGCCTAGGAGTGAGAGTTTCCTCCAAGTCCCCCTGCGAAGTGATGGGAGGAGGGTATTAGCCAAGGAACCAGTGGGTTTAACTCCTATCCCTGCAAATCAGCTGGGATTCACACAGATCCTGGGGGAACTGCTGCCTCTCCATGGCTTCCTAGCCCCTTGCAGTTATCCCCCACCGCCAGGCTGCCCTGCACATTGTCACTTTCCCTAGACACAAAAATGTCAATATAACCTCTGGCTCTCTTACTTGTCTGGGCTTGACAGGGAACAGTATGCATCCCCCCTGGCCCAAACTCTGGCCTTCCTGCTCACAGCCTGCCCCCTCTTTGGCTCCGAGAGCGGGGGGAGGGACAGTGCCACAGAGGTAACTGAGCCCCCACCCTCTGTGGGATGGAGTACGCCTCCCTGTCTGGACTTCAGAGGGATTTTGTGCATAGTGTAGTTTATCTATTTTCCCATGTATGGTAATCTGGCCATCTGTAGTAGATAACATGTGCAATGCACTTTGTAAAATATATGAGAAGCATCTTATCTCCCCACCTAGTACTCAACACACAGCACCTCTGCATAATACTCACATCACGGGCAGTCTGAGCTCTCTCCAGTTCCGGTGTTGGTATTCTCCGGGGGCTCCGAATCTGGCTAGGGCTGTTTTCTCTAATTGCCAGTGCAGTGCCATTCACGAGCTAAAACTCCAGTGTGATGAATAACAAGAGGGAGACCCAGTGGGACCCAGACACCAAGAAGGTGACTTGCTCTCTGTGCTTGTGATTATTCAGTATGGTTCATTCCTTTCCAGCTTCTGAAACAGAGTAATTGGGGCAAAGACCAAAGTCAGGAACAACTGTTCAGAAGAAGGATAAAAGATTCCTTCATGAATCCATTCAAGAATGAGACGATGCTTTCAGGTGACAGATAGTAGATAATGTTTTCACACCTCAGCTCTATTATGCATACATTTGACTTTTTAGAAAGCTGTAAATTTCGATTGTTTGTAACAACAATGGATTTTTAAACAAAAAGCTAAATTAATCCTTAAAAATTTAAATCTTTATCTCATGCTCTTAAAATTGCTGGTTCCCCCAGAGTGAGATGAATGAAGCTGGGCCATTGAAGCCAAAAGGAATTATTTATATTCTACGGAGGGAAAATAAAATCCCGTGTCTCTACTGAAGGCCAACACCAACCTGAGAAATAATGAATTTCTGGGGCAAAGATGAGGGAGGAAATCTGGAAAAGCTTGGGATGTTTGGATCCGGGGTCTTTGGTTGATTCATTAAAGGCAGGGTGGCAGGCCCAGATTCTGAATCCAATTCAGCTCCCAGATTTAGCTTTGCAGCCATCTCTGGTGTACAGCATGTTAAGTCCATATGTAAGCACCTAGGAAGATGCAGCGTCACTTGAACACATACGTGCTTTCGGGGTGGAGGGGGAAGCAATCCAGCATTTGAGAGAGGCTATATATAAATATAAGGATCTTCAGTGCCTGTGGCTGTAGTTAATGCCAAGGTCAACTTTTTCAGCTGACACTTGTGCCTTCAGCCTGGGTGGGGTGGGGGGTATTAGTTGTATTGTGCAGTGAAGCCACAAGATGTCAGGAGACCGCTGCTCTGTTTCACTAATGTGTTAGCTGGGTACAGTGTGTTTTAAGGGATGAAAAGAGGCTGCAAGGTTTTATCCTCATTTTTAATGCTGGTCTACTTCTTAACTATGTTGTCCGGCCTAGTTCCCCGCACCCCTTCTGTTTCTCAGTGCAAAGGAGCGAGCAAACAAATGAGAAATTCTCCATCTTGGGATAGCTGTTCTCAGCCCCTTATTTCCTTGGCTTGCTGACTCCCTACTTGTATGTCTCTAGACATGTTTCTTCCTTTTTAACTGTACTTTGGTTACTGGTGGACACTTCCATTTGAGGTCCTGTCAGTTGCAGCATATTACACAATCATTGACTAACCCACTGTTTTAAGCAACCTGCATCGTATTCACTTACAGTTCCCCCATGTGAAATTCAAAACTGGGCTCGTCACGTACAAGAGAGCAGCAGTTTGCTAGAACAATCACATTAATAAAAATTTGAACACAATCTTACAAACTGGTCATGAAACTGCTGGGACCTGCATCCGAATTCACCATGTTGTGCCTGAATGGCGTTAAAAATAAAGGAAAGTGAATAATGTGTAGCACATTGGCAGTATGTGTCCTTCTAGTGCGAACTGTGATGCTAGTTAACATCCTGAGTGAAATGTGAAAATACTGCAGGATTCTGCTTAGGGGATAAACCCTTTCCCTGCAGGTAGAGTGCATTCATTTGGGGCTTATTAGCTGTTTGTGCCTAAGGTAGATTGCAGTTTCTGCCCATAGTTCACAATGAGAAATACCCTGTTTGCATGGTTCAATCCCTATGCAGTAGTTAGGATTCGGGTAATTGCTGTTCCTTGGACAGAAATTACACATGGGCCAAGAGAAAGCATTCCTTTTAATCCAGACCGATCACAGAGCTAACATCTGGAATTTTTGTGCGGCATTATCCAAGGGAGCACTAATAGCAACCATTTTGTTGCTTTCTATTAGAGCAAGAACAAAATGGTGGCCTGGAAAACCTGCCTCATCTCTCTCTCACCCGCATACATTCAGACATGCACTTGTCTATACATGCAGAACGAAACCCTCTTATGGAGAAGTCTTTTTTTCCCACAGAACCGCCTTACTGTAAGCAGAGTTTACTGTAACCAGGACCTGCACAGTGCAGTGTGTGAAACAATCTGGGACCTTCAGGGCCCAGTTCTCCACTGCTTTGCTCCCTTTGTAAACGGCTCACACAGGTGCAGACTGGCTGCAAACTGCTGCTGTTCTGAATTGGTAACAAGTAACATTTTACACTCATTTTGCACAGGAGTAAATGGCGACACAAGGGACAAGGCAGCAGAAAGCCACTCCCACATTCTACCACGCTATAACTCAAGTTTTACTACAGGAAAAGGTGTACAAAAGATCATCCTTCTTAGGCAATCTCCTGCCTTAAGGTACCTTCCCTTAGATATTGAGTCTGGTTCACCAGGCTGTTACATCAGTTTTATGACAGCGTAACGCCTTTGATTTAAATGGAGCTACACTAACGTAAATGGAGTCATACCAGTATAAAGCTGGTGTAATGGAGTGGTGAATCAGGCCCATTGAGTGCAGCTGAACTCCGTCTTTGAAGACTAACTGTGCTCACTGAGTCTCTCAATCCCTTGAGTCATCACAAGTCAGGTTTCGCTGTATATCCAACTTCCCTAAAAAGTGCTAGTTCTGTGGATAAAACTGTGCACGTATGCACCAGTTATTCCTTTCACATTGCCCCACAGCTACCCCATTCCTGTCACATGAAATCTCATGTGCTATTTTTTGTGGTTGCTGCAAAAGATCATTTTAAAAGAGTGTAATAATCTGTTAAAATGATCATTCAAATTTGAAAGTAGTACAGTGTTCTGAACCCCTTGACCGCTTTGGGTGCGCACACCAGGTACGTTCTTGATTTTGCTACATGCTTTGCTGGCTGGATCTAGCTGGCTCACCATGCAGGTCATGGTCTTTGTCTTCTGTCTTCTGACTCTGGTCCTAGAGCTGGGTGGATATTGGATGAACAGAGTGAGGCCTCCTCTCTGAGATCAAGCAGCCGGTGTGAGCAGTTGCATGCCCCCCGACTCATGGCTACCTGTATACAACCCACAAGTGAAACAACTAGACCATGGGCTCTTCTGATGCTCCCTAGCCAAGACATAACTGACCAGTTTGCAGCTGAGCATGGCTCTTTGTTAGCATCCCCTACTGATCCCTAACACACACCACCACTAAATAATACTTTACTCTAATTATTCCAAAGGCATTTAAGGCTAAGCATGAAATGTTTTTCCTCCTATACCTTCTCCTCCCCATTTTTTAATGTGAAATGGGGGCTCCATAGGTTAAGACAGGGCCTATGGCAGCCATTGTGCAGGCTTCGGGCACTTGAAATATTCTTACCATAATGGAGTACTGGGACAGAACTGAGGGTATGGCTACACGACATCCACTTCAGGGGCATAACTACGATACTGCCTCTGTGCTGCTATAGTACCATCGTCTAGATATCTCCTACATCAACAGAAAGGATTTTCCCATCGATATAGTTATTCCTCCTGTCCCCCAGGCAGTAGCTAGGTCAATGAAGAATTCTTCTGTCGACCTAGCTGCAGAACTCAGGACACTCAATTTTTCACGGCCCTGAGCAAGGTAGTGAGGTCAATGTAATTTTTAAGTGTTGAGCAGGCTTCTGTATAAAAGTATGAGTGCCGGAGGTTTGGAACTCTAAAGATGAGAGACAACAATCTCTGTTTTTCTGGTCGTAAATGACAATGTTACAGCTGCAATTTTTTACTTATTTTTGACACTGCTGAGGGCCTATCGAGAGGTCAAAACATATGGTGAAGCCAGGATTATTTAGTATAAATTATTAGTAGGAAATATTTGGGGGAAAGGGGAAGGTGGTATGGAAAGAGATCATGTAATACCCAGGGGTCAAGCCGGTCAAAGGACAGATCAGTGATCAGAGTTCCCACAAGAGGTCCGATAGGCAGGAGATGCAATCCAAGAGGAAGGTACAACAAGGCAGCTGGCAGGGTCAAGCAGGGTCCAAACAGCTGCTAGCAGGCAATGGCTTGTTGTTCAGACAAGGCCAGAAAGAAAGCAGGAAGTTTATATATGGTCACCAGCCAGTCAGGGTGAAGACCATGTGCCCAATCAGGAAGCAGATCGCAGAACCCTAGAAACTGGCCCATCCAAGTCTGTGAATTCCCTGGTATGTAGACAAGTTGATGTGGCATGATGGCCCAAGCTGCTTCTCAAGAACCCCGTGGGTCTGGGCTCAAGACCAGAGTCCTGAGCGATTGGCTAAGTAAGGGACTGTGGCACTGTAGCTGTGCCAGCATAACTCTGTTGTGCAGATGCAGCCTACAGCAACAGTAGGGGTTTTCATGTCGCTGTAGGAACACCACCTCCCTGATCAACATTAGTTAGGCTGATAGAAGTATTCTTCGGTCAGCCTAGTTGTGTCTCCAGTGGGGGTTAGGCTGGCATAGCTACACAAGTCAGGAGTGTGAATAGCTATGTTGACCTACATTTTAAGTACAGACCAGTCCTTAGTTAGAATCAGTCACCTAATGGCATGAAATGCTTTCTAATGAAGTATCTGATCAATGAATGGATTGTTCAATCCATCACGGGCAGTGGCCATTCAAGTATGCACCCAGAGTCCTAGGTAGGCAGGGATAGCCTGTACTGCTGGGCTTCACTATTATTGTTACACAAGCTATCTTTGATCTAGCTTTCTCTAGCGCTGCTGCAGTCACACCTCCAGACCGCAGTGGAGACATGTGAATGAAAAGTGAATGAAAAGTATGCACAGTGTTAAAATGACACCTACTTTGCCAGAGTAACATGAAGAAATCTGACACACGGAATAGTTTATCTCCATTTGCTTATCTTCCAGTCCCAGTAAGGGTCAATGACAATGGATCTTGGAGTGGGAGGTTTAAATATGGGCTCAGGTCCTGGGTACTGGGATAGACTTTAACTCTTAGGAGACTGGTTCAGTTTTGGGCCTGGTAGTGAATGGAAATAATCCAATTGTTTGTCAGCAACTTATATGAAATGACTTGTAGGCCAACAAGTTCTTATGGACATGTGTCCAATCTTGGCCCCCTTTATGTCAATACCAAAACTCTCATTGATTCCAATAGGATCGTGACTTCACCTGAACACAAAAACTGTCCTTTCTATTCTAGAGGTTGGTGCTATCTGTCAGGACCGAGGCTCATTAGTGAAGTAGCACCGAGAAGCTTGCACTGTCCCGGTACATTCTGCAACTGCCGTGGCTAGTAGATTTAGATTTCGAGTGCAACCAATCTAGGATCTTTCACCAGCGCACAGTCAAGTTTTTTTTAAAAGCCTCTTCTCTTTTCATAACTTTAGAAAATATGGACTTTCCAGTTTTTTCCTCTGTTTTCAACCACTGGTCAGGCAACCAATAAACGGGTGGATACCACAAAGTGGAGAGTAGTAAATGTAAGCATTTACTTAAGGCTCTAATCATGCCCTCCTTTTTGTTAATGTTTCACTGCAGTAAATAGGAATACCCATATGAGTAAAACTTGCTATTTGAGTAATGGTGGCAGAACTGGGCTGTACAGCTTTAGGTATCTACAGAATTCAGAACTGCCATGCAATGGTTCACATCCTGCATTTGGTATTGTAATCAGAGTATTTCAATTAATTAAAATATATGCATATTTTAATGACAACGTAGGGCATATAGATGATTTTTACTGTGTTATCTTACACTTGCAAATTCAAGGAACATCAGGGAGGCAAGGAGTGCAGCCTTCAAGTCTGTTAAGTTTTAGAGACTGTATACACTTGCCAAGGTACAGCTTCACTGTGTTTTGCCACAGCAACCTTATTTATGTGGTCACCCTGTAGACCACAACTCTGTCAACAAAAGAGCACTGTGTCAATTAGCAGAGGGGTAGCTGTGTTAGTCTGGATCTGTAAAAGCAGCAAAGAGTCCTGTGGCACCTTATAGAGTAACAGACGTATTGGAGCATGAGCTTTCGTGGGTGAATACCCACTTGCATCCGATGAAGTGGGCATTCACCCACGAAAGCTCATGGTCCAATACGTCTGTTAGTCTATAAGGTGCCACAGGACTCTTTGCTGCTGTGTCAATTAGGATACCTCAGGAAATTACAGTGCTTCCATTTTATCTTAACAGCACATTTCCCAAAACTATATGGAGAAAAAGGACTAGAGACAAAGGGATGCCTCTTCCTAGGTGGATCTTGCTTTTATTTCAAAGAGAATTGGGGGATAAAAATAATAGTAATGAGATATGGAAATTGTTACACATCTTAGCAGTTATCTTTTACATGTGCTTGTGTCCCAGGCTCTCTCATTGGTAAGGTACTGTTTTGGCATGCCAGAATTAGGATGTGTGCCATACAGCATGGTCTGCAAACAGACTGGAGAAGTAGGAGATTGATTTCTATGGTGACCAAAACAAAGTCAGGTGTGCAAATAGCTTCATACAGTATCGATAGGTAACATTCCCAAGCATTCAAGTGTGGATTGTACCTCCACTTACAAATGAAGATTCTGATTCTACAGAGCCTGGTTCCCCTTTCTCCTACTTGATAGTTTTCTACGTATTTTGAGATATATTTCTAGTTTCTTGCAACAGAAGCCAGTTGGGGTTTTGTAAATTTACAATTAGTTATTAAACCAAGACAGAATGTTTTAAGGTGTTTAGATCCCTGGAAATTAACTAGATTCCTCTACTTCTACTGATTATGTTCCTTCTGTCCCTTTTGAGACCTTCCTTCCCTTGAGCCAATCGCACACCTCACTAAGCTGCACATCTCAAGCATTGTGTTTGGAGCCAGACAAAACTTTTCTGTCAAAAGTTTTTGAGTGAAAAATGCAGATTCCGCAACATTGAAGTGTTTTGCGAACGTATGTTGGTTCAACATTTTAGAAACAAAATATTTTGGTTTTGGGGGTCAAAATAACTTTTTTTTCAAAATTTCCTTCAATTTTTAAAAAGTGCAACAAAAAGAGAGCTTGAAATCAGAATGAAATATTTGTTCAAGTCAAAGAAAATTTTCCTTCAGCTTTTCAATTTGCTGAAAAATTCATTTTTTGGGTCAATGGGAAATGATTTTTATTATTATTTTTCTTTTTATTAATCAGAACCGTCAGCAAACCAAAAATCCCGTTAGTCACACATCTCTAACTGTGTCACCTTGTCATCGGTGTTGACATTTGCTTGCAGAGAATGTAGAAAATACAGGGAGACGGCAGATTTCCTGAGGATGGAAGTCAAGACTGAATCCAGCTGAACAGCTCTGCCTAAGCAAACTGCATCACTGGAGCCAACTGAAGTTGCTGCAGGCATTCCAAGGTGCAAAGGGATACTTTATAAGAAAGAAAGAACTTGAACATGAAGTAATGTCCCTAAGTGAACATTAACAATAACTGAATGATGACGTTGTTTTGACTGAACCAAAAACTCCTAAGTGATTATGTGTAGGATTGTCTGATTTTACAATGCAGACAAGTGACAGGTCAAAAAGAATGACACTGTTTTTCTGTCCAACAGAGTTTAGATCTAGGCATTAATTTATTGTCTTGTGGAAGAGAATACAAAGAAGCAGATTTTGCCAGATGAATCAGAATTTTCTTTTAAATAGTTGCAAACTATTTTTTCCAAGAAAAATACTGTCATTGCTATTTGATTATTCACTAATAGTATTGTTTTCAGCATATACATCACTGAACTTTGTATTAAATGCACTTGTGGGTACAGAATATAGTGATCGAGCACTTTTATTTTTCACTTTCTGGGAATGTTCTTCTTGCAAAACTAGCTGACTCAAACTGAGTGCTCACGTGATGATGGATCATTTTAAAAATAAATATTAAAAGAACCTGTGTTCCATCCGCTCAACCATTTCACAGAGGAACAAGGACAGCAATGTGTTAGGACTGCAGCATGGAGTAGTGTGGTTTCATGCTTCACATTAGCGGAAAAAACAAGTAGACGCCAGCACAATTTGTAAACCAATTACAGCCTCTGGAATTGATGGTCTTGTGCTGCCAACTAGAGTTCTAAGAGAATCAGGTGTTTGACTGCAGCAATGGCCAAACAAGGAGAGACAGTAAATTAAGTGCCATTCAGAACGGCAAAGAGAATATTAAGTTTCTTACTAACAGCGAGTCATTAATTAAAACTTTGAAGTTTTACTTAGAGCACAGAGCAGTATGTAGCATTGTGACCAGTTTGCTGGAAGAAGCAACGATGCTAGATTAAAAAAAAACCTCAAAGTCAAAAAATTCTCTCTTAAATGTAACCTTGGGGCGTGCATTGAAGAGACCACAAACTCAGTTAGCATTTCCCATTGGATCATGTGATGTACCTAACCCTGCCTGAAGACCATGCATTATCACGGACATTATTGGCTACACACATGACCTCACCAAAAAAAAAGTACTTCTGCAAAAAAGGAAATTTTCCTCATTCAGAAATGGGAACTAGGAGTTTTGCATTCTTCCCAAAAGAGAACTAAGCTTTTCTCTTGCACTAGTGATTGGATTAAGTAATGACTAATTAGATGAGGTCACCACATTTGATGTGGTCACATACGGACAATATTGATGGAGAATTTGCTCATTCTAATTAACAAAGTAGAAATCGTTTCATTTTCCTGAAATTAAGAGCCTTGAATTTGTTCCACTTTTGATCTTTCTTCGGTGGCTATGTTTGCTTTACATTAAAATAACTTGGAACATTCCCATTAAGGATAATCCCACCAGCAGCCACAGTATGATATTTCTATATTCATCTTTTCAGCATTTTAGAAAAGCAAGGTTTCATGTTTTAATAATCACAGTGTTTTTCTCCAAGGAGTTGTAAAAATTTATGGGGCCTTTCTATCCTATTTGACTTCTACATCTTTAGAGTTTGGTGCTAATGGCCCATTCAGCCAGCTTACTCTTTGACTCCCTTTTTATTTCTTTTTCATCTTCTTGCAAAAGAAAAATTGCTTTCACGGCGTACGCTGTTGCAGATCCTATTCAAGTGGTAAGTAATTTCAACCCAACTAGATGAAAAAATATAGTTTACCCTCCCCTCAAAATCACTTGGGGGCGGGGTCTTCACTGTACATGTGTGCATATAGACCCTTTAATTCTTAATTACAAAGACAGTAATTACTTTTAAAACAAGGCCAACAGATTTCCATGCATTTTTTATTAGGGCACTGTCTTTTTTTTTTTAATATCTTTTCTCATTTTCCTTCAATCTCAGAATCTCACTCCTGGATTCTGAGTAGCAAAGTAACAGGAATAGAGGCCAGATATTTGTTTATTGTGATATTTTAAAAGACTAAAAGAAGTGCCTCTGCAATACCCCTAAGAGCCTTCACAGGTGCTAAAATGTTGCACACAACATTTTAAAATACAGAAAATCATTCAAGCCAACGAAATCCAGACATTCAATGACACCCCACCTTTCCAAATATCCAGGAAAATACATCGTCTCAGTAGCATGCCCTGAAGGTCAACACATTTAAGCCATTTTGGACCAAAAGGGAGCAGTAATTCCAAAATGGAAGGAGAATGGCTTGCCAGCAACTCCCTGTTACATAAATCAAGTGGGCTCTGGCTCGATTGCCTCTGGTGATCGGTAGGTGGAACTTGTTCTCCTCACCTCCATCTTATTTTGATTGAACTTCAGCCAGTTATCCTTCACCCATGACGCAAGATTCAGTTGCACCAGCATGATTAGTTAACATGAAGGTATAGAAGTGAGTGACATCAACATACTGATGCCGCCACCAGTCATGTCTCCGCTCTATCTCACTTACTTGCCCCACATACATACCGAACAAGAGGGTTGATAAGATGGAACCCCGCAGCATCCTGCAGGACATCAATGAACAGTTTCCTGATACAGTCTTCTGAGACCTAATTATGACTGCAGGTGAGTCAACATCACCTCATGATTAGCAGTACTAAAAGCAGCCGAAACATCTAATACTATCACCATGGACACTTCAGAAGACCATTGACCCGTGTGATAAGTGTAGTTTCTGAAGCATATCCAGTACTGTAACCCTACTGACATGGGTCTAGAACAGAAGTTTTCAACCTGTGGTCCGCGCACCCCTGGGGGGTCCACAGACTATGTCTAAGATTTCCAAAGGGATATGCACCTCCATTTGACATTTTTTAGGGGTTGGCAAATGAAAAAAGGTTGAAAACCACTGAACTAGAAGATCTGAGGCAGCTTTTATTAATTATTATTATTATTACCATAGTGCCATAGTGTTGTTTTACCGTTCCAGATGTGAAAGGCCCTTGTTCACCTGCATACTGGAAGTAAGAATTTGTCCACATTTGTGGAATAATGAGGATAATATTTACTGCCCTGTATCTTAGAAGGCTGTCTGCTTAGAAAACTTAGCTACTGTCTGCTGAAAAGCACTATGTAAATGCTACATTTTATTTATGATACAGAGATATATTTTTTGCAATTATTGTTCATGATGTCAACGTTCTCTCTCTCTCTCTCCTACATCAACTTTGATCTTTACTCAGGTTTTAGATTAAGCAGAATATCACCTGGCAACATGTTATACAGTTTGCAAATATTACACCAGGGAAACGTGTTAGCATAAAGAGTTAACAGACTCTACCCCTTCTCCCCCGCAGAGATCCAAGCTGGAAGCCTGCTGAGCACCTCTTGCTGCAGTTACTTTACTAACAGCCTGAAAGTATGGCCATGATAAACCGGTATGCAGCGCTCCGTCCTCCCCTGCGTCTGAACTCCACTTTGCACAGGAAGCGGGGGAAATGTAAGGGAGCCAGTTACAGCTCCCTGATTCTGCACCAGCTTGGCCCCAGCATCAGTTAGAGATGGGGTGGCTTTAGTGTGGGTTCAATTGCACCCACAGAAATCACACAACCAAGGGTGCCAAATCTAAGTGGCGCTGCAACCCCATGTGCCAGGTTGCAATGTCTGAAGTGGCGAGCCAGGCCCAGCCTTGTGGGACAGGAGGTGCCGCTGTTGGATGAGTGCAGAGAGGGCTCACTGTCCTGCCCCACCACAGCCCATGGCCTTCCGCCACCGCACCAGGCCAGGATTAGGATTGCAGTGCCCGGGCAGTGGGTGCTGCTGTGGGTGGTCAGTGCCCTCCTTCACTACAACTCAAAATGATGTCCAAGAAGCTATTATTTGATTTACTGCAATTACACTAGAGTTTAGTACAGTGCACCCATTGAGTCAGGAGACTTCGTTCTCCCCTGGTTAGAGCAAACTGGGGGAAGCTCTATCTGACACTACTAACATATGATCCCTAAGAGAGGGTCCAGGGACCACACTGCATGGCATACGCCTTGTGTGCCTTCTTCAGCTTCTTAGCACTTCATGTTGTACTTGAATGTGAGGGCAATGCCATGTTCTTTCTGTCTTAAAGAAAAATAGAATACAAATCTTAATGAGAGAAAAGAAAAAATTAATAACTGGAGTTCTGTCCCCACACTATCAACCCTGGACTGGTATCCCACACCCAAAGCCAGTCAGAAAGCCACACTCATACCACGGTGCCAACGCAGACAATCAGGAGACTAACCCTTTCCAGACACTCATAACCAGTCTTCTTTCTGTCGGCAGCTGAATAAAACCCCAACCCCTTTATTCTTTGTCCCCTGAACTATAGTCACCTTCCATTACACGGTATGAAATGACTTGCAAGGCTTTCCATGGTGATCAGCATTAATCACAGAAGATGACTTTCAAAACTGACCCTAAGTGTTTATAACCTCATTTAAACCACATCAAACACTTGGCTGGATTCTCCTCTGACATACACCAGGGTAACTCCATGGATGCCAGTAGAGTTACTCCTGATTTCCACCAGTAACAGTGATATCAGGATCAGACGGGAGGGTGGTTTTGGAAGACAAGAAGAAAACAGTTCAAAATCAACAGAAGGGAAAGTCTCAGTGAAGCTATTTTCTCCTTTGTCAGGTGCATTCGACTGCCTCAGCCTCTCAAATTAGCAGAGCATCTGGTAGAGTAAGGCGGTCTGGCCTCCAAGGCAAATCCTCTGCCAACATAAAGCAACACATACTCCACACCCATATTTTTGCATTAACATTTTAGGTCATAATAAACACATTCTGCTCTGGTGCCAAACAAGATGACTCACTGTTGGTACAGAGGCTTGAATCCTCAGTCAGTGCCGTCCTGTTGGCAAAAGGACATATGGATTTTATTAGCATTCAGCAGCCTTTGTTACCGTTAGCCACTAGGTGTTGCTGACCTGCCAATGGGCACTTTCACAGGTGGAGAAGTAGCCACTCTGTAACTGTCACCCACTCTTGTCAGTGTGTTTGCACATTGCGTGTTCTAATTCATATGAAGGTGCAGGAGACTGAACTCATTGCTGGGCGTGGAGTAGCCCCTCGGTCCTCTTTAGCACCCACTGCAGGGAATCGCTCTGTTCCTGTGCAGGTCTCTTTTCCTGCGACTTGACCCAGTGGACAGGTAAAAGAAAATCCAACGGGAAATCCAGTGTCTTTACACCTAGTCCGCTCCACCTCTTGATCCCGTGGTCTTCTCTCACGGCTTTAAATTGTCCTTGCTCCCTCATGTCAGGGGGCTTCGCAGCACCTTCCTGCAGGGTGGTAGGGGAACCCAGGCTCACCCAGTACACTACACTGGGTTCCAGTCCAGGATCCCAAGGACAAGCAGCCATGTTTTGCTCCATCAGACACCTCACCATTGCCTCCCATGACTCCTTCCTACCATTAGCCGTCTACAGGCCTTCCCCCCATCCCCTTCCTGAGCTCTTTGTGACCAGAGCGCCCCCCCAAGACTTCTCCCCAGAGGTCTGGTTTCTACCCTTGTGTCAGGGTCATGCACAGGAGCTTGCTCCAATCCTGCGTCTTCCAGGTGTCTTTTCCCCTTTCACCCCAGGCTTCCTGCTCACCTGCAGGAGCCTTCCTGGTTCCCACAGGTCTCTCTACTCTCCGCTACCGAGAGAGTGACTGGTCACGGCAGAATTCTCCTCTCTCCTTACAGCCCCCCCTCTGCTCCCGACTTCCTCTCCTTATAGCACCAACCAGATCCTCTCCAGCTGGGTTTAATCCTTAATTAGGCCTGACCCACCCTCCAGGTGCAACCAGGTGATTAACTGACCCCTCAAGCCAACATTAACCCTTTCACCACCTGTATGGAGTAGACCCCATTGCAAAGAGTAACACAGAGTATCCAGAAAAAAAGGTTGATGGAAGAGAGTCAGATAAAGATTATGGATGAAATTCTGATTCCATTGAAGTCAATGGCAGAACTCCACAGAGTCCAGGATTTCACCCTACAGGCATATAATGAGACAGAGAAAGTGATGTTTGCATCTCTATGGATATTAAAAAGCAGCTTTTGCCATGCAGCTGCAGTGCAATATGTCCTAACATGCCAGGATCCTCTTTGCATGTAATTGAACCTCATAGAATCTTCCTTGTTCATCTCATCTGTCTCTGGTGACTATCTTCTTCACCATCTTAATTCAGAAGACTGCTTTGGATTGTCCAAGCCTGGAGCATTTCCTGAATCTTTCATTCAGTTCTGGACAATTTTCCCCACCCTTTTGGGGCTTGTTATTGAGGGCTCTTCTCTTTGGCTACATTTTTGCTGCAAGATAGGTGTGTTTGTACAATGAGTTAGCTATCTCCATGTAAAACCCTAGAGCAGACACGCACAGGTAGTTTTTACCTCAGAGTAGCTAGTCAAGATCAACCCCAGGTAGAGGGGTATAAGGTTGACCTCCATTAGATACATTGAGGTAAAAACTGCCTGTGACATGTCTCCAGTAGGATTTTACACTAAGGCTACATCTACACTACAGCACTTACAGTGGCACAGCTTGTGGTGGAGTGGAGATGCTTTAAGCTGACAAGAGAGAGCTCTCCCATCAACATAGCGCTGTCCACACTGGCACTTAGGTCAGTATAACTGATGTCGCTCAGGGATCTGGATTATTGACACCCCCTGAGCAATGTAAGTTATACTGAAATAACCTGTAGTGTAGACAAGGTCTGAGATAGCTAACCCAATGTAAGAACACATCTCTTTTTGCAGTGCAGACATAGCCTTTGTGTTCCTCTTCTGGAATAAATTCTATTTCTTCCATCACACTTACACCAGTGAATGAGCCATCTCACACCATTCCGCAAATAGGTTCCAAAGCATTCAGGCAAAACCAGTACTTTAAATTCCACCTAGACATCAGCTGGCAACCAGTGTACTGTTCTCCAATACATGTTACTTCATAATGCACTCCTACTGTTGGAATTGCTTCCTTGACCATCTTATCTACTTTACCTCCATCTTCTGATAGGTTAATCTTTCAGCATGCAATCTTAATTACTCCTATAAGCAGTACACACATTCATTCAAACAGGTACACACACAAAGAAAGTAAAAAAGCATTTATTTATTGTTGTATTTGCTTTTGTAATATTTATTTCTAACATGTAGACAGAGAGAGATTAATTCTAGGCTACATATAATCTGAAAATCCTCTCCACAGGTATTTCAGAAGACCTGCATTTTAACAAGCACTTGCTGGTTCTATGGTTTGTGATAGACAATGTAAAATACCACTTAGTACTCCTATCTTAGCAAAAACGCTAACCAAAGATGTTATAAGTACAAAAATAAAAGTAGAACTGAGCAAATCAGTCTGAAATTTGTACACGCACTTACTGATCACTTGTCTTCCGCCTGTGATATTGTGTACCCATAGTCTAATGGAGATACACCACTGCACAGACTATAACCGCTAACATGGCAGACATAGGTATTTTGCAGTGCATTAATAAAATGTTTGGTGTAAAACAAAAGAACTCGTCTTATAGTAATACAACTGTCCCTCCTTCTCCCAAAGAAATTAAAATACTATATCATTGTGTATATGATATTGGACTGTTTGCAAAGAGAATCTTCCAAATCTGAACCAGTGCTGGACCGGGCCACTGAGTTTACAGCTAGGCAGACAAAAACAATAGCTCTGAGAGGTTGGACCTAACCAATTCATCTCTTCACTAGATAGCTCTGGATTCATATTATGTTTTCAGGAAAGTTTTCTTCTAAATTAAACACGTGTTTCTTAAAAACTTGTGTTTTGCCTTTCAATTCCATTGGAACAAAGCTCCAGGAAAAATGAAAGTGAAATTCCAGCACTGTCTAGAATGTAATTATTAAAGAATTTTTTTTAGAGGTGGAGGTTTTTATATGCAAGGGTAAAAAAGTAATTTTCCTGCAAGCATCCATCATGCAATAATAATTCGAGCCGCAATAACCCACAAAAAGGGGTTGGAAATTGAAATAACCTAATTATGAAGAGGTCTTAGTGAGAATAGTCTAATAGTGCATAGATGTATTTACAGCTGAAGAGCTAGAAGAGATGGAGAAGCTTTTCAAATACATCTTGGCATAAAACAGTCTCCTTCATGGCCATTCTGGAGTGTCTGTTGTTGAGTGGGTTAGTGAACATGCCTTCCAGGGGCTTATGGTCTGATTGTAGAAGGACCTCTTTGTCAGACATTGGTACGACTACATTGTATATACTATTACCAACAGGTCTTTTTCCACTTGAGCACAATTCGCACAGTTGTCTAGGTCAGAACTTCAGTACCAATGCCTAAAAAGATGCATTTCAGTTGCTCGTAGGCAATCTTATGTTCTCATCCTCATATCATTAAGAAACAGTTTTTTCAGTGGGACGCTTAGTCTTCTCCCATTCGGGATGCAGTAAATCAGGCAGCAGACCATGCCTAGGAAATGTTGTAGCCACTTCTTGTCTTTGTGGAGCTGGTAGGTTAGCTATTGCCTGTATTTTCCTTTCACTCATACCTTTGGTGGTATGATTATTTGCCCCCATGTACTTTGCTTCCTTCCTAGAACTGCATTTGATTCCTGATTTAGTTCAAAATTTTCTTCCTTTGTACATTTTATACCCTGCCGTCCTTTGCAGTCAGATTATTTTCTATGTTGCATCTGCAATAAAGACATTGCAATAAGCCAATGAAGTGGCTCTCTTGTACCTCTCTGAAAGTTTCACTGCTGGAAAATTTCCCTTGCTGCCTAACAGCAAAAAGTGATTATTTAAATCTGCACCTGCATACAAGGTGCAGAAAGAGAACACAGTGTCGAGTTTAACTCACCCATACCCACCCTTTTCATTCACTATTGTAAACAACTGCTTTGCCTGCTAGGTGGCACTGGACATCCACTGCCGTTGGAAGAGGTGGTGCTGAATGGCTGTCAGGGCACAGGGGCACACCAGCTCCGGAGTCCTCTTTATTTTCTGCAGTGACATGTTCTTTTCTGTGATGGCTTCACTGCTGACGCACAGGGTAGGGATTCAGCTCTACACATCTCAGCAATGTCCTCCTGCCTTTTTACCAAGAGCATAAGCCAGCCATCAGCATAGCTTTGAAAGGCTGGCTTTAAAGTCCATCCATGGGTGGCAAGTGCCTTTAAACTCACTACAGCCCTGAAAACCCTCTGAGGTTTCATCTACCAACTCTTGTTTTGAACCTAAATATTTTGCCTGCAGCATCTTCATCTTGTATTTAATATTAAGGTCCACAAATGCTTCTCTGCCCAGAAACAGTGTCACTGAGACATTTATGAGGAAGGGCTGGAGACTAGAAATTTTATGGAGATATCCCATCTCCTAGAACTGGAAGGGACCTTGAAAGGTCATCGAGTCCAGCCCCCTGCCTTCACTAGCAGGACCAAGTACTGATTTTGCCCCAGATCCCCAAGTGGCCCCCTCAAGGATTGAACTCACAACCCTGGGTTTAGCAAGCCAATGCTCAAACCACTGAGCTATCCAGTAGGGGATATAATTCCAACTAGGTTTACTAGCTCTTCAGGTTCTCTGCTGAACTATTAATACACTACTAGGATGAAATCTGTTTGTTCTACTTGCATCGGCTCCAGAGTCTTCAACATATTCACCACGATCCACAGGACAAGGTCAGTGTCTTTGTATGTGTCTGTACAGCACCTGGCACAATGGGTCCCAATCCTGATTGGGGCCTCAGAGGGCTGCTGCAGCATATATATATTAAAAAATAACAGTTATAAGCACCAGTATCTGATTAGAACTGGAATGGTTATCCTCTTCAAGATATTACTGAGTACCAAACATCTCTCAAAACTTACTCATATGTGCCACATCACAGTCCCCAGGAACAATGTATTTATGGCAGAGTTGTCTTTCTCATTTGGTCTTGGCCCTGACATTGCTGCTGTCCATGCCTGAGTAGTACTTTTACTGGGCACATGTACCCAATGCTAGACATGCCCACAGTGGGTGTGTTTGGGGGGCACTGTTTGTTTGGATGGCAACATCCATGGCTGTGTGCCTTGTTTGGACACACTATAAGTATCTTGGTATCTCTCTTGTATGCCTGTAAGTCTTGTTCAGATGGAGGTGTAGTCATAGCCCTGTGCCCTACTTGTTCCAGCAGATACTCAGATATCAACAGTTTTAATGGAAGGTCCAGGTCTAGCTTTCTCATTAGCCCCTCTTTAGCCATATAACTCTTACATATATATTAAGCTGAACACAGATGTGTGTCCTATCGTAGCATTTTCTACTGTGCCAACCTCCTAATTTATAGTTTTTTGTCTCAGCTCCATTTGATATTTGTCTCTGTCTCCATTTCCTTAGAGTGGATGTGTCCAGAATGGATGGTCCCCAAACCTATGGAGATTTGGGATGAAAGTAATTTCTAAACTTGGCTAAAACAGCTTCCAGATTTGTTTCTCTTCCCTGCTAAATTCACATGCCACAAGGATTGGGTATTATCCTACAACTCCTCCAGCACAGCATGGAGTGAGATAGCTGCACCTCTCTAGCTTTTTGCAAGGCCACTAGCTTTAAAATACAGCTGGAAACCAGTCCCATCACCATTAGTGAAGCAGGAGTCTTGAACTGATCTCTATCTAATTCGCTGTGTCTTGTACTCACAGTCAGTTCTGCTGTTCTCTCCACTGCTGAGGATTTCTGCTCTTTACTGAGTGTATGGTGAGAGTACTGCAAGTCCAGACCCTTCTGACACTCTGTTGTGATCTGTCTTATCTTTATTTGTCTATTCAGGCCTCTATGGTGGGACTGAGAGACCTCTGTGGCAAAAACTTTGAACCCCAGGTGAACAACTATGAAAGGAACTTTATCATCAGACAAGGCTAATGTAGGCTGTGGGGCTATGATGGAGCTTAACTGCCTGGATCTGCACAAGAAGCCCCTGAAATACTTGATATTGCTAGGGCTACCATCAAATTCTCAGAGACATTACAAATTACAGGATCAACGTAATTAACGTAATCACCCTGCCCAATGTAAAAGGGACTTGGGTCCTGGGCGATATTGAGGACTTTGCTTCTTAGAGGCAAAACCCCCTTGGCACAATAATTTCCTCCTTTATTAATAAATATATAACATATCATATAAAAAGAAAACATTATCTCACACTTGCAAATATTCCAATTATTTCTATGTGGGAGCAAAAGAATCTTATATCTAATTGCCATAATATATGGTCATATATGTTGCTTCATTATTAGAGGTTAATTAGCTAAGTTCTGTATAACATTTTGAAAATGTAACACATTTGAAAATGTAATACTAAATATTATTCCTATTCAGCGTTACATGCATGTTGCTGGCCATGCGCATCAATGTGGAAAAGTTGAAGCTTATCTATCGGTTCACATTTTTAAAATTAAAGACCTAATCCTAAAATAAATTATGCACATGGTCAATTTAAGCACTTAGTCCCATTTTGTTCAAGGGAATTACTCTTGTGCTTAAAATTAAACAGGTGTAAATTCTTGCAGGACTGAGAATGTAAATCCCAAACAACTTTCCCCTCCAATATAGTTCCAATAAATAAAATAAATCTTAAATTCCTATTGACTCCTTGGGGCAAGGGCTATGTCTCTATTTGTATCTTGTATGATACAGAACACACTGGCAGTGCTTAAATAATGGTAATAATAAACTAACAACATACAGATTGCATTGTAAATTTTTCTGGTTTTGCATACAGCATGAAACTCATTTTTTAAAAAGAAAATCTCAACACATTTACAGGTTATATTCCCTATCATTCTTTTACAGACAGTCTAGATCTCACTAGGAGAGAAAAAAATAATCTTCACAAATGCCTTTTTAATTACTGAAAATCGGAGCGTGGGTAGCAATATTTAGATTGCCATAAACTAGGGCTAGGATTGCGGGGTTGAATTCGGAGGTGTGGGTGGTAGGGGAAGGGGGTGGGGGAAGCCTGCGTCCTTTAATGGGAATTACAAAGCTCTCTGTCCC
Organism: Chrysemys picta bellii; assembly: GCF_011386835.1. Lineage (NCBI taxonomy): Eukaryota > Metazoa > Chordata > Testudines > Emydidae > Chrysemys > Chrysemys picta. Next base: position 16,227,860 of record NC_088805.1, on the reverse strand, counting down.
TCTCTCCCAGCTCCGCTGCTGCAACATTTATTGCAAAAGCAGGAAATTGCTTATTACTAAACTAGCTGGCAAGAGGGCAGGAGCTGATGTGTTATTGGCGCAGCACTTGCTTAGCTGTTGCCTTTCTCTCTCTCCTTCTCTTTCTTTTTGTTCTTCCCCCTCTCCCTCTCTCTTCCCCCTTCTCCTCCTTTTCTTTTCTTTCTTTCTCCCCCCCCCTTTTTTTTTTCATTTTGGCTTCTATTCAAATGTGGGTCAGGGGTGAGCAGCTCCCAACGTCACAAGCTTGCAAGATGGCGCTGGGAGGAAGGCTGTGAGATGAGGAACAGGCTGGTATAGCCCGAGAGCCGAAGGGGAAGGGGGAGCAAAGCGGCTGCTACCGATGCAATAATAATAAAAAAAGGTAACGAGACAAAGTGGCCGTGCAGGGTCCGGGGCTCGCGGGGCTCCCCGGTCGGGGGCCGGACGCGGCAGGCAGGCTCTCCGCCCAGCCTGGCTGCCCCCTGCTCTTTATGTGCCCACTGCATGGGTGCAAGGGGGGGGGCCCACGCTCAGGGAGTGGGGGGTGTCCCCTGCCTTGCAGTGCCCGTGTCTGGCAGCCGCTGCTCTCTCCCCCCATGTGCTGTCCCCGCTGCAGGGAAAGGGGGCGGGGAAGGGGGTGCATTTGGATGGATCTCGGGATGGTAAATCGTTGCGATTTGGTCGCAGCGGCTGGAAAGTTTTTGCCCCCCCGGTGCTCTGCCCCTCTTGCTTGATGCCTGGCGCTCGGGGGGAGGGGGCACTGGGAAGCTTGCGGCAGCTGCTGCCTGGAGGAGCCCAGGGGGACCAGCAGCCCCCGGAGTCGCTAGCTGCCCTAACCCCCTCCCCGCCCCCTGCTTGGAGATAGCGATGGAGCCATTCTTGGGCAGGGAGGGAGCCGTGCATTGGGGTGGGGGGGTGTTTTGCATTTGTCTGTATTGTGCTGGGGGGTTCCGTGAAGATCCCCGTCCCCACGGTCCACCTATTTCCACCCCCCACCTCCCCGGGGGAGCGCTAAGGAGGGAGAGCGAGACACGGGTGGCAATCGCCGGCTTCGGTTCTTCTTCCCTGCCGCTCTCTGGAGCCCAGAGGCCAGGGTTCCTACCCCTGACCCCTTCCCCCAAACAGGCACCCCTACCGCTCAGTGGGATCGCATTGAACTTTTGCCCCATCTCCTCCTCTCCGCCGCCCTTAGATCAAGGAGGGACGGACGGAGGAGCCGCCGCTGCTGTGTGTGTGTGTGTGTAGGGGGGTGTCTCTGGCTTTTGTTACCGACTGCACCGTCTCCAATGCAATGGACGGAGCAGAGGATCGTACGCAGCCCCACTGTTTGGGGCTCGCTAGGACCCGGCTTCCCGGTGCATCCCCCTCCCCCATCCATTTAGTCCCCGAGCTACCTGGGGGAAAGATTTAAAGCCTGGCCAAGCTGCTGTTAAATCAGACCGGAGCGTAACATTTTATATTCCACGGAGTGGGGCTTCTGCCCCCCTTCAGCTGTATACCCCCCCCTCGTTACAAAGCAAGACCCGGTGGGATCCCCATGGCTAAGCCGTGAACTCTTCTTTTTCTCAATGGGGGCGCCGAGGCTTACGTGGGTTCCCTCTTCCCAGATCAATAAGAATTGTAAAAAAGTGTGAGTCAATCTTTTACCCCCGCCGAATTCTGAATGAAAATCTCTCGCGCCTGGGAAATGACCACGCTCGGCAGCTGCTGCGGGGCGATCTCTCGTAAGTCGCCCATTATGTTCGCTGCAGTTCGGGGCGTGTTGCAAACACCCAGTCGGAGTTGATAGTGACCATGCTACAGGGGAGAAGTCAATAATTTACTTCTGTTTGAACTTGTCCCACGTAGAAGTGGGCATCTTAGTGAGGGGTGGAGGGTTTTCCAGCGTGTCTGTTTATCCCTTTATCAGTGCTGCCAGCTGGGCGCTCTTATTTGGTCATTTTACAGCAGTGCTGGATACCGTGCATAGAGTGTGGCTAATGCAAGCAGAGAGCCTTTTATTTAGGCGCAGCTTTGAGTCTTTTGTGTAAATTATAATATACTCTGGGATTTGATAACTTCGGCAAACTTTTTGCTAGGAAGACTTGCAATTTAGAAACACAACAACAGCTACTTCTTGTTACTGAGGGAGCTGTAAGTTTGCATTCAATGTCTGTGAGTGTAAGGGTGTAGAGCTCTACATAAAATTAATGAATTATATATGAAACCAAGTATGTACCAGAGGGCTACTCAAATCCCACTGGATACGACTTAATTATGGAATATATTCATGCAAGAAGCCAAAAACCAATAAGAACATAATTTATTACAAAACTACTGTTTTATCTTTTGATTGAAGGAAGCTTAAAATACTGCAAAATGCTGTTTGAATTTGAATCATCTGGTTGAATGTATACACCGACTAAGGGAGAAAACAATATGCTACTCCTAACAATTGTTTTCACTGGAAAAACATCCTGAAGTTTGAACAAATATTGAATTTTGATGTTTAATAAATGCCCTGTACATCTAAATAGCACAGTCAGAAGAATTCTTTGTGACTTCAAGCTATTGCTTATGCTGCTGCAGTTCTGGAGAGAGAACCATAAATGGCTCCTTAGGATCATATCACAGTAGCTCTGCTTGGAGAAAATGACATATGAAAGGAAAATTGACTTATTTCCACAACTGCAAGTGGCCTCTTTTTTGTGCCTTTTCATTAGCAATCTAATCCGAAAAGCATTAGGAGCAATTATTTGTGGTGGTGCCTGACATTCTAGGTCTAATTATTTAAATCAGTTTAACTCTTGATGGTTGACCCATTAGGTCAAATCTGGCTGCCCTTTGTTGTAATATTTATTAAAAAGAAAGAAAGAAAAGAAACAACTCCCATCCCCCCTCAAACTTGCCACCTGCCACTGGCATATCATTTTAGTTATAGGGGAGGTCAGCATTAAGAATAAACTGCTGCTTACATTTGTTACTTTCTAGTCAAACGTGGTGAAAAGACACCAATCACAAATGCCTTGTTCTCTGGGGTCTAAAATATATTGCTTGATCTACGTGTGGTTGGGTGCAAAAGGGAGTAAGTGGCGAGTGTGAACCTGTAGCACGCGTTCTCTTAGTTTAGCCTCTCTATTCTGAGTGAAATGAAGAAAAAATACAAAAGCATCTCTCCCCACACTTTTAAAAACAACTCTCTTGCCAAAGATCTGGGAGAGATTTACATCTTCAATGCAATAACTCATGTTAGTATCCACATACATTGCTGTGCAAAATGACTTATAGACATGTAGATAGTAATAAATATCGTAAGATGCTTGAAGCACTTGTTATCACGTGGTGTGTTGTAGTGGCAGTACTGAATTGTTTGGCAGAGGCCAATGTGTGAAAGGATAAAGGGGGTGAGCAGGCATCAGTCCTGGAGGTTGCATGGCTCAATTTACTTCGATTAGTATCGTGTCACCCCTCCCCCCCTTTTTTTTAATTGCTAGTCCGTTTTGGTGTGGAATAGATTGAAAAGACCCAAACAGCCACTGCAATCCAAAAATACTGATCAAATTTGAATATCCAAATTTTGACTAGAGGATGTTGCTGTAAGTTCTTAGATTCCAGCATTTTTAAAGCTTGTAGTGATAAACCTAAAGTGCATATTACTAATTCTTATGACCTTGTAGAAAATGGAATGTATAGCTCTGTTTTGATTCCCACCCACACTCCTGGCTAATAGGTATAGAGAAATATGATTTAAAAAAAAAACAAGGAAAAATCATGGAGGAGGTCCTCAAGGAATCAATTCTGAAGCACTTAGAGGAGAGGAAAGTGATCAGGAAAAGTCAGTATAGATTCACCAAGGGCAAGTCATGCCTGACTAACCTGATTGCCTTCTATGATGAGATAACTGGCACTGTGGATGAGGGGGAAGCCGTGGATGTGTTATTCCTTGACTTTAGCAAAGTTTTTGGTACAGTCTCCCACAGTATTCTTGCCAGCAAGGTAAAGAAGTATGGGCTGGATGAATGGAGTATAAGGTGGATAGAAAGTTAGCTAGATTGTCAGGCTCAATGGGTAGTGATCAATGGCTCCATGTCTAGTTGGCAGCCGGTAGCAAGCGGAGTGCCCCAAAGATCGGTCCTGGGGCCGGTTTTGTTCAATATCTTCATTAATGATCTGGAGGATGGCGTGGACTGCACCCTCAGCAAGTTTGCAGATGACACTAACCTGGGAGGAATGGTAGATACGCTGGAGGGTAGGGGTAGGATACAGAGGGACCTAGACAAAATAGAGGATTGGGCCAAAAGAAATCTGATGAGATTCAACAAGGACAAGTGCAGAGTCCTGCACTTAGGACGGAAGAATCCCATGCACTGCTACAGACTAGGGACAAAGTGGCTAGGCAGCAGTTCTGCAGAAAAGGACCTAGGGGTTACAGTGGACGAGAAGCTGGATGAGAGTCAACAGTGTGTCCTTGTTACCAAGAAAGCTAACGGCATTTTGGGCTGTATAAGTAGGGGCATTGCCAGCAGATCGAGGGACGTGATCGTTCCCCTCTATTTGACATTGGTGAGGCTTCATCTGGAGTACTGTGTCCAGTTTTGGGCCCCACATTACAAGAAGGATGTGGAAAAATTGGAAAGAGTCCAGCGGAGGGCAACAAAAATGATTAGGGGGCTGGAGCACATGACTTATGAGGAGAGGCTGAGGGAACTGGGATTGTTTAGTCTGCAGAAGAGAAGAATGAGGGGGACTTTGATAGCTGCTTTCAACTACCTGAAAGGGGGTTCCAAAGAGGATGGATCTAGACTGTTCTCAGTGGTATCAGATGACAGAACAAGGAGTAATGGTCTCAAGTTGCAATGGGGGAGGTGTAAGTTGCATATTAGGAAAAACTTATTCACTAGGAGGGTGGTGAAGCACTAGAATGGGTTACCTAGGGAGGTGGTGGAATGTCCTTCCTTAGAGGTTTTTAAGGTCAGGCTTGACAAAGCCCTGGCTGGGATGATTTAGTTAGGGATTGGTCCTGCTTTGAGCAGGGGGTTGGACTAGATGACCTCCCGAGGCCCCTTCCAGCCCTGATATTCTATGATGATGCTTTTTAGTGGATGCACAGTTGCTTTAGAATCAGAATTCCTATTTGCATTGATTATGATGTTTTGCACTGCCATTGAGTTTGATGGCTGTATCGTGGCTTGATAGATAGCAGGTCTTGGTACTGCTAGAAAGATGGTTTTCAGTTTCCCCACCATAGGACACCAAACTTTTGGTCCACTAGCGAAATCTGACTTTATTGTCACTTAATGATTCATTGTACCCCAAAGCTGCTGCTGCATCTTGTGATTTAATGGCAGTCAACAATACTTGCCACAAAGTGATTCAGTGGGTTTCAACACAGCATACAGTCTCAGAGTGGGAGAAAATGGAATTGCATTTGCGATGCAGCCATTACATAGGCTGTTCTGTGACAGGCAAAGCTCGGTGAGAAGTGGGACCATTTCAGCATCAGTGGACATGCCTACCCTGCTGGGCTTGGAGAAAAATTAACAGGGCTCAGCTGTGGAATTGCTTACAACACTAGAGTCCTGGCCCAACCACAAGCAGAAGACTATTTTTAAAAAAAAATATTTTAAAAAGCCTTCCCTGTTGGGTTGGCTGTGGTTGAAAATGACTGACTGTATCACTGAGGCTGCTTAAGTGAGTTTACAATACACTCTCCATGAGGGATAGTGCATTGCAATAGAGATTTCTGTCTCCTGCACTGCAGCTTCGGTGCTAAAGCAACTATTTTAAGCTGCCGCAATGGTACATGTAATTATTTTTTCTTCTGCCTGGAGTAGTTCAAAATCTGCCTCAAAATATTCTTTCAAGTTGCATTTTCCTGTTAAATTGGCCCATCAAACTTCCACCAGAATGCCAATTTGAAGACCAGAATATTTTCCCTGAAGAGTATGTGCATTAGAAGCTAGCTGTCAAAATTTGTAAGAGTTAGTCACTTTTTATTTGCAATTTTGTGGAAGGAAAATTCACCCTCCATTGCTGGTTGTTGGCAAAACAAGAAAGAAACAAAATAATGAGGTCATCATGAATGTGAAACTGATATAAAAGTGATTGTTACAATAGCTGTAGGAGACAGACTACAACACTGCAATAATTGTACCTGCTTTAAGTGACAGGTGGGAGAAAACTTCGCTTCTTGTCATCAGTGTTTGGATGAAGGCCCAGTGTTGGCCACAAACTGCAATCCAGGATTAATCCCCAGTGTTTTCTTTCTATATATCAGATTTCCTATTTTGTTAATGAGCACAGCCTACTATGTACTTGAAGTCAGCTGTTCTGGAGTGCAAGCAACAGGGTTTTGCATTATTGAAATGACAACCCTCGTGCCTTCCTAGAGCCTATATTGTTTAAGGATGAAGGGGTGGAGAGTGATCCTGGTAATTGCTGATCCCAAACAAGGGCTTTACTTGCAGATCTGAGTTATTGAAAAAGTTTGGAAAGCAGTGGGGAATCTGACTTACCTAAGCCTACATCTCTTATATTTCAGGTTGCCTGATGTGCATATTGCAGGACTTGAAGGGACAAGGCTGCACTTACATAGTAACTAAAATTGTAACCTGAGAGCCAAAGGCCCTGTCTCTGCTAGTGAACAGACCTGTTGTAGAAAATGGTAGTCAGAAATGGGGCCGCTTCAGCCAATGCTGAAAGGGTTTCTATTGCTAGCATAGATGGAACAAACTGTTCATCTCCATCACACTTTCTGTTACAGAGTTGATGTTCTACCAGGCTCAACAGTCAGCATGATGGAGATACTGATGCATTCTGTCTCCCCACTCTGGCAATTCAGCTGGCGTTGAAAACTGTTTACAGAAAAGCAGGAAGTCCACTTCTGAAAACCATTGTCATCAGTGGATCATTTTCCTAATACCACTGGACCCAAAACTGGGATGCATCATTATTCGCTTTTTCCTTCCTTTGCAGAAAGCTTTGAGATGTATTGATAGTGCTGTCCAAGAGCTAGGTATGATTCTACCCATTAGTTAAAGCAGGTGTCGTCTGGCAGGACTAGGTTTTAAAAACTTTCCACTGTTGCCCTAGCTCATCCTCTGGTTGAGAGAGGTAGAAAGCATTGCACTTTAGCAGGCTGGCCTGAGGCATTATCTGTCCTTCAGTCTCTTGGGTAAAGGGAGAAGGGGTAACTTTCAATAATACATGAACTTATCAAACCAAAGCAGCTCTTCTTATATTCCAAGGCCAGAAGGGACCATTGTGGTCATCTTGTCTGACCTTGTGTAGAACACAGGCCATAGAACTTCCCCAAAATAATACCTAGAGCAGATGTTTTAGAAAAACATCCAATCTTGATTTAAAAATTGTCCATGGTGGAGAATCCACCACGAATCTTGGTAAATTGTTCCAATGGTTAATTATCCTCATTAGTTTAAAATAAGTGTCTGTCTTATTTGCAGTCTGAATTAATCTAGCTTCAGCTTCCAGCATTGAATTGTGTTACACCTTCCTCTGCTAGATTGAAGAGCCCATTATTAAATATTTGTTCCCTATGTACATACAGTACTTCTAGACTGTAATCAAGTCACCTATTAACTCCCTCTTTGTTTAGCTAAGTAGACGCAAGGAGCTCAATCGGTCACTATAAGGCATGTTTTCTAATACTTTAATCATCCTCATAGCTCTTCCTGGAACCCTCTCCAATTTATCAACATCCTCCTTGAATTTTGAACACCAGAACTGGACACAGTATTCCACCAGTGGTTGCACCAGTGCCAAATACAGAGGAGAAAACCTCTCTGCTCCTACTCGAGGTTCTCCTATTTACGTATCCATGAATTTCATTAACCCTTTTGGTCACAGCATTGCACTGGGGGCTCATGTTCAGCTGATTATCCACCACGTCCCTCCACATCTTATTCTGAGTGACTGCTTCCCTGGAGAGAATTTCCCATCTTGTAAGTATGGCCTATGTTCTTAGATACATACTTTTTACATGTAGCCATATTAAAATACATTGTTTGGTTGCACCCAGTTTACCAAGCAAACCAGATCGCTCTGTCAGTGACCTGTCCTCTTCATTATTTACCACTCCCCTCATTTTTATAATATCTTCAAACTTTATCAGTGATGATTTTATTTTCTTCCAGGTCACTCACAAAAATGTTATACAGATGAGGGCCAAGTACTGCTCACTGGGGAAACCTCCAGAAGCACCTCCTCAATGGTGATTCCCTGTTTAGTTATTTTAAGATCAATCAATTAGCCACTTTTTAATCTATTTAACATGTGCCATGTTAATTTGATATCTTTCTAGTTTTTTAATCAAAATGTTGTGCTATACCAAATGTCTTACAGAAGTCTAAGTAGATTACATCAACACTATTACCTTTATCAACCAAACTTGTAATCTCATTTAAAAAAAAAAATCAAGTTAATTTGATGGGCTCCATTTTCCACAAACCCATGTGGCATTAACAATATTATCACCCCTTTAATTCTTAATTAATCTAGTCCCATATCAGTGTCTCCACTATCTTGCCTAGGATCAATATCAGACTGAAAGACCTATAATTACTCACATCATGCAGCTTGCCCTTCTTAACTATTGTCACATTAGCTTTCTTCTAGTCTTTTGAAGTTCCCCAGTATTCCACAACTTCCTGAAAATCAAACATTAACTGTCCAGCAAGCTCTTCAGCCAGCTCTTTTAAAATTCTTAGATGCAAATTATCTGAATCTGCTGATTTAAAGAGGTCTAACTTTAATAGCTGCTGTTTGCAGCATTGCAGCTGTGTGGATCCCAGGATGTGAGAGAGACATGGTAGGGGAGGTAATATATTTTATTGGTGAAAGAGAGGGTTCTGTCCCCTTAGTGGCTGCTGTTTAATGTCCTCCTGAGATACTAGTGCAATGGAAAGAGTGTCGTCCGATGATATGACTACATTATCGGGGTTTTTTTGTTTTTGTTTTCCCCCTGACTGCAGAACGGAAATACTTATTCAACACTTCTGCCTTTTCTGCATTATTATTGATAATTCTGTCATTTCCACCAGTGGATAATACCATTGTTTGGATTCTTTTTGTTTCTAACATACTTTAAAAAACTCCTTATTGTCCTTAACTCTGTTGGCCATAGACTTCTCCTTGTTTCCCTTTGCTTATACGACTCTGGATTTTAAAAGTGATGCATGATATGGTGGCCATTGGAAATGCTGCATCACAGAAGTTAATTTACTGTGCTGCTTGACATTTTGCAAGCCCATCTCACCCCTAGGTTGCCTTCACCTGCTTAGGTATGCAGAAGATTCTCACTCATGAAATGTATGTTTGTAAGTTCTTAAAAAGCAGCATTCATTGTGCATGGATCCAGTCTTCATTATGCCACAAGAAGATGCTGTCATACAGGACTAAAATCATCATGCTTATTATAGTCTTTCCATGTGCTGTCAATATGCCACTGGCCTGTCTCTGAGTTTTGTGTGACCCTGTGAAACCTTTCCTTTTGTACAATAAAGAGTTCAAAGCCCTGTTTGTGGGGAATTTTTTTTTTTTAATTAAACTCTTTGAGTCTCTTGAAAAAAACCTGTTGTCCATTTTCAGAGGAGATCGAAAGTTCCTGATACTCTTTGATATTGCTGACCCGACACAACCTAGTTTTCAAAGAAAAATCTGTAAGTGCTTTGGGGCAGGGACCATGCCTACCAATGTCTGTATGACGCAGAGAATGTATCCATTCACTCCCTTCCCCCCCATACACATTTTCAGAGCTCTGCTCGTATATTTCAATCCTGACCTGTGGGTGATGTCCTGAAAAGATTTCCTTTTGTCAGAGACTGCCAGTTGTGTTGTAGCTTTGTGAGGTTCATAGACTGATGTCTGCTAGGACTAGTTTGAAAGTAACTTCACTTGTGACCTGAAATCCAGTTATACCCAAGTTTCCCAAAGCTGAAGCTTCTCCTTAAAACTGCTGAGTTGGTTTAATAAACGGTCTGATATTGTTCATTTAAAAAGGAGGGGGGGGAACCTTGTTCTGCCCTGAGTTGGTGCATATGAATGCACCACTGGCTTGTATGTCAACTTTTTTGGATGGTCTTGATTGGGACTTCTGGCTTTGGTTTGTGGCCCTGCCACAGACTCCATGTGTGACCGAGGGCAAGTCACTTAATTTCTCTCTGCCTCAGTTCCCCATCTGTAAAATGGGGATGATGTCCTTTGTCTATTTAGCTCTCAGCCCTCTGGAGGAGGGACTGTCTTTTGCTATATCTTGTCACATTGGGACCCTGACCTGAGTTGGGGGCCTTTAGGAGCCATCATAATACAAATAATAATCTTTAAAAAAACCTTTAAACTATTGATGCATCCTAAAGGGCTAAGTCAATTATGTTATGCAAAACATGCTGTGGGTGAAGAACTTGATATCCAGGCCTCTTGCAAGTTGTGCTTGTTAGCTCTGTTGTATGGTTATTAAATCAGTGTTGCAAAATATCATGAACATTTACCATCCTGAGTATCAAATCTACTTGCTTAACCTTACCACAAGGATGAAAATGTGAATGAGATTTTGTTCCCCTGTGGCGAATAGCTCTTTAGAAAGACTCTCTTGCACCACCTACTTCTTCCTGGAAATGTCCCCGAATAATTTGAAAGCAGTCATCTGTCCCCCTTTAACCTCTGCTAGGAGTGGTTTCTTCTCTTGTTTTTGTTTTCCCCTCTTGGGTTACGTGGTCCAGTGCCAGCGTACTGCGTGACTCAACAGCCTTAGAGATTCTTGGAAAAGCACTTCCGTTTGCTCTAGGTCAAAATTGTATTGGCAGCAAAACTGACTCTACTGTTTACAAGTTGGCAGCATTCTTAAGCGAACTCCAAGAAGAGCAGTTGAATGCGTGTTGCGCTCTGCATCTATCCAAGATGCGGAGGTGTTTGAAAATGCTGGCCTGTTGTAATGGGTGGGACTCATTGAAAAGGAAAGAGCATGGTCTAATGCAGAATTTCCCAAACCGTGGTCTGTGGACTACTTGATAGTGGGTTGTAGACAGCTGGCTGGTCACTTGGTGCTGGCACTTGTAATTTCCAGTTATTAAGTGTCAGCAGTTGCTGTAGTGCTGTTACTCAGTTACCAGTTAGAGGCAAGGTGGTCTGTGCTTGGAAGGCTACAAGGAGAGCTCATTGTTAACTTGCAGTACACAGTATGGAAAGAGTCTGAGAATCCCTGGTTTAGTGGCTAAAACAAAGGCATGGGTGTAATGATTCCTTTGCCACTGGCTGGCTGTGTAATTTTGGGAAAGTCACTTACCCCTCTGTTTCTCCATCTGTATAATGGGCATGATATTTGAAAGATGGGCTAGATGACCTCCTGGGCTTTCCTTCATGTTTTATGAAAGGAAAGTAGTAATAGCTGCTGCCATTGTCTAAGTTCTTCTGGTGAAAACTGCCTGATTATTTCAGGCTTAACACTGCTGGTTCAGTTGCCCATATCTACACGGAGAGCTGGTTATTAAGAAAAAAGTTCGAACTTGCAGTACTACTGCAGTGGGAAGCAGTTTGTTAAATGGAAAGCTGTTTCAGGGGTGGGACCAGCTACTGGAGGCTGTGGGAAAAGGAATATATACAGTAGCTTTACATTAAAACAGTCGTGGTTACAGGTTGGAAGTGGTAGAATACTTATCCTTATAGCATTTCCATCCAAAGAGCTCAAAGTGCTTTATAAACAGTTAAGCCTCACAACTGTCAGCTTGATGGTGCTAACCCCTCTGTGCCTGCATTTCCAGATCTGAAATATGGTGATCGTGTGATTTTTTTTTTTCTCAAGGTCACAGAGTGCGCCAGTGGCCGAGCCAAGAATAGAACCCAGGGCCTTAACCACACAACCGTATTTCCTCCCCACGTAGAGCAAACTAAACGGAAACACTTAACCAATCTTTTCTGACTCCTTTTCCCCTCCCAGAATCTGAGGGATTCAGATGAGTGGGATCTGTATCTGAACCATATGCAAGTAGGGTTTTGTGAAACGTAACCTCATCCAACAGAGTCCTGAGAAACCAAATCCACCCAGTATATTCCCCCTCTAATGGCAGGGAAACTAGCCGCATCCCTGGCAGAGCCCGACTTTACTGATGGCAGTGTACTAAATCTGCCCAGCACATCCAGTAGTAAGTGTCAGAGGCTTGGGGGTTCTCCCCCACTCTTAGTGAACTGGTTAGACAAGAGAGAAGGGACAGGAGTCCAGATAAGTCCAAGCAGGTTTACTGATGTGTAGTTCTGATATTCAAAATATTTGCTGACTCGCCTTTGTCTCCTCACTGATAGACACAGCATGGGTCTATGTACTGTCTGTCTGAAACTGCTTGATCTGCACCCTCTCTCTCTCCTCTCCCTGCCCTCCTCCAAAACCTCTTGAAGCAATAGCAATGCACATGCCTGTTTGAGGTTGAGAGAAAAGCTGCATTATTTCAATAGGTTTGGCCAGTCAAAGTGGTGAGTAAGAGGGTATCTTACAGCCCTAGGGCTGTAGATTGATTGGCTGAGGTCACGTTTTTTGTAAGTGAGAAGGTAGCAGCTGTCCTTTGTGGCATGCAGCAATTCAAGGGAAGTTTCAGAAAGTCCCCCCCACCCCCACCCCATAAGAACTGCTACATGACGTGCCATGTTATTGCCCCACCCCCACACTGATCTGTGCCTCACGAGGTGGGGGAGGAGTGATTTGTGTTGGCCAGGAGAGAGAACCCCATCTCTGCTAAATTTAATCTAAATGATTGGAAACTAATTGGGCATGTTTGTGCTAGAAAAACTTTCAGTTCCCACTCTTCTTAAAGCTTCCAGCAGGAGGGAATGCCAAGGCCTGAAGGGTATCCTGGCATTGCACTGACTTCACTGCTGTGCCATACAGATATTTCTGCAAGCCAGGGTTTGAATATTAAACAAGTGGTAATATGAACACACAACTTTTGCAGTAAAATAAAGACATCGGTTAATTAGTGCAAACTAGTTGTTGGTCAGAGCTAAATGTTCAGTGGAAAAAGCCCCTATGAGCATATGATGGAGTGTAGAGTTGCTCTTAGTGCCACAAATGGGTGTAGAGCACTTCGCAGCTGATAGAATGTACTCAAAAACCAGGCCACCTTCCTGGCTTAAGGAGCTTGCAATTCAAACGCTCAGATAGGTGCAAGATAGATAACTGATTGGGGTCAGACTCTGCAAACGTTTGGGCACTTCTCTGCAAGTCAGTGTGACTCTGCTGGCGTAAGGGCTTGCACAATCAGGTCCAAGGAGTGGAGACACTGTAGCCGTTGAGCGAAAGAGAACTGCTGGTGGATATTTGTATGTGTGTGTGTGACTTATGCAGAGGGCTCTTGGCAAAGGCCTGGTTCTCACACTGGTTCCTTGGAAGGCCTTGAGCGAGACCATTTATTTTCTGTGATTATTACTCCAGCTGTAAAATGGATAATTACAATTGAAAAAGCACTACAGATACATATGTGAATGCTCTGTACGCCACCAAGGCAAAAGTCAGGTCAACTTTTCCTGCTTTGTAACTGACACTCGGTGTGGTCCAGTCTTTTGGGCCAGGGGCTGAAGATACTATTTCAAAATGGTCCCTGGGTCACAGTTGATAGTTTGGGACAGATTCTCGGTCCTATTCTGCTCCCTGTGCTCTGTAAAGGGAATGGAAACCACCTGCAAACCTCCTGCTGGAGATTCTTCTCTCAAAATGTGAAGGAGCCTCCAACAGGTGTGGAGCTGCCATAGTCCCTAGTGCAGGAAGTGAGATGGGGCATGTGCCTGGAGCACATTGGGGCTGGGGCCAAGCATTGGAGAGCCTTCACTGGGTGTGGGTTCTCAGCTTCTCTTACTTCAGTCCCCACTCCTCCCACCCTGCTGCTTTCCGGGCTATCCTTTGCTAGGTGTGCCCCTATGCTCAGACAGAGGCAGCTAAGCTAGGACCTGCTCACCTCCTTTCTCCCAGAGCCTAGCCAGGAAGCAGATAGTAGAGCCAGAGCCACTCTTCTCCCTCTCCTGTGCCGCAGCGGGGGAGCTGCGACAGAAAAGGGGCAGCTGCCCATGCAGGGTATTCCATTTTGACATTACAGCTGCTCATGAAGCTGCAGAGGAAGTGGTGGGGGCAGTTGGAGAAGCGGCACCCTCTACCTCCTCTCTCTAGCAGTAGGACTGGCTCAAACACTTCAGTTTACAACTTGCAGGAGACAGTTTAGGGAAGGCATGTTTGAGTCCTAACCCTATGCACATTTTCTTCTTTGACCAGTTGGCCTCAGGCCACAGTTTAGAGGTTTGAGATAAGACATGACTCTTCCACCTGGACACGTATTTCAGGGTTTTGTCAGAGTGCCTTCCATGTAAAATAGATTGGCAAGAGTGATTCCCAGTGAGTCTCTGGCTCTTCTTGTCTGTCTGTCTATTTTTAAAAAGAAGAAAAAAACCCTAAAACCTACTGAATAGGTTTGTTAGTCAATGAATTACCAAAAATCCTTTTCTCTGATGGGCCTGTGGATCCAGAGATTTTTTTTTTTTTTTTTTCCTTTGGACTTACTCTGAAAACTAGCTTATTTCAAGAACATGCAACACTTACTTGACATAATGTGAAAGAGAGACAAGGTAATATCTCTTCTGTTGATGAGTGAGAGAGAAGCTTGCGAACTTACAGAGCTTGCAAGCTTGTCTCTCTCACCAACAGAAGTTGGTTCAATAAAAGATATCTCAACCATGTTGTCTCTTTAATATCCTGGGACCAACACAGCTACAACAACATTGCATATAATAATGCAAAAGAAGGATTTGATGAGAACATAAAGCCTTCATTTGAAGGGCAGGGAAATGGATAACTTATTATCTTACTTGCAGTTCTCCTGCTAATCAATCACCTTGCTAAACTTTTTTAATGCAAACATTATCACTTTGGTGTATCAAATGAAAACCACCTTTTAAAAAAATGGTACTTTACTTGTTTAAGAATGGCTTTCTAATGGGACCTGATTCTGCAAGGCACTAGAGTCGTCAAAATTGGAGCTGTCCCTAATAGAAGAGCAACTCTTCACTATGCAGTAATTAGTAAAATGGACTCTCTCTCATAGTAATTGTTTCTAATTCACTGGTATTTGAGTGAACAATCTCTCCCTCAAAAGCAGAATTTACAATGGACAACTGCACAAAAGTGTCAGACTTTATTTTAGAACTGTTTGGGAATGAACATCAGTTCTGTTTTGGGTGGTAGGCAGCTTGATGATTTGAGCAAGTTGGTTCCTAGAAGTCTCTGTATTTTTTCCCTTCTTTTGTTCTAGGAATTGAGAGGATGAAGTCAGCCACCTTGTTGATCCAGTTCTAGCAATATATATTCTGTCCAAGACTGAACCAGTACAATAGTGCTGTTTCACATGCACTGTTTTGAAATAAGTTGGTTTTTTTCCCTATCTCGGGGTCGGCAACCTTTCAGAAGTGGTGTGCCGAGTCTTCATTTATTCACTCTAATTTAAGGTTTCGCATGCCAGTAATACATTTTAACATTTTTAGAAGGTCTCTTTCCATAGGTCTATAATATATAACTAAACTATTGTTGTATGAAAAGTAAATAAGTTTTTTAAAATGTTTAAGAAGCTTAATTTAAAATTAAATTAAAATGCAGAGCCCCCCGGACTGGTGGCAGGACCCGGGCAGTGTGAGTGCCACTGAAAATCAGCTCGCGTGCCGCAGGTTGCCTACCCCTGTTCTATCCCATTCATAAAAAGCTTAGCTTAGCTCTGTAGTGGATGGAGATGGGATTTAAGTTCTGATGCTTGAATGACTGAGGTGGGTTGGGAGGAGAATTTTAATGGTGAAATAATTCGCAGTCCACTGAATCCAGTTCTCCTATGTCAGTCACCTTAATTGACTTGTCTCTTCTATTAAACAATTTGGTGCATGACTTAACTTTTTTACCATGCCAGTTCTTAAATTCCAGTTGACCATCAGATGTCCATGCTGACTTCCCCCCCCCCCCCCCAGTCCATATCTTTTAAAGTCAAGTTATTCCCTTTCTTCTAAATCATGTTCCTGTGTTTCCAATTCTGCCTTCGTGTCTGCCCTACTTTCTCCTATGTACCTTCCCGTTCTTAGCACTATGCTCATTCCTGTTTGCTGTCTTCCCCCTTTTTGTCTTCTCCATTCAAATTTGCATTGGGTCTTATGCTGCACTTTATATGGAGCAGCCAGCCATCTAATACGTACTGAACCACCCCATGAAGCATTGCATCTGTAAGGCACCCACAGTGCGTTGTGCGCCGTACCTGCTTGCGCCTATAGGCTGTTTGTTTTTGAACTACTCTGTGTACACTGGGCTGTAATAATACCTGACCACCGTTCAGATGGAGTTTGTCAGGGGTGTCCGTTTGCTGCTGCTTCTGCTTTTCTTACCTATTAGGAAAGCAGGAGAACTTGATGTTGGTGCATATGCTTCGTTCTTGCTGGATGCCAGTAGTTAAACTGAAGCCTTCAGTTGGACAGTTCATGTTTGTTCTTGTTCTTAAAAACGTCCAGCCTGCCCACCAGGGTGCATCTCTGTGTTCCTGGGCTGGCCTCCTCGGGGCTATCCAGGGCCAACTGATTCTCTCTTTTGGGGGAACCTGTGACTGTGGGCCTGATCCTATAACGTGCTGAATGCCCTCAGATGCCACTGACATCAGTCAGTTGAAGGTGCTCAGTATCTTGTGGCAATTACTTAGCTTGTAAGCCCCTGGGGGCCGGGACCCTCTTTTTGTTATGTTTGTATGGCGCTTAGCACACTGGGATCCTGGACCAGGACAAGGGCCCTAGATGCTTTGTTAGGACAAATAATAAATACTTAGGCCCAATCTCCGCAACCCACAGACCACATCAGCTCTTTCTTTGGCCATAGAACCAAAGAAGAAGGCAACATACAGTCCACATCTCTTTCCCTCCCTGGGCAGTACTGGGGCCTTATTTAATTTGGGTCCCATATATAAGACCAGACAAGAACCTCCCTGTAGGGATAACTAAAAATAAATGTGGTGGTGGGTGGGATTACAAAATATGAAAAGAAAAAATTGAGCCTTAAGTTCACTTTTGCAATTTAAAAACTTCATGTCTGAATTTCATAAGTTTTGCATGAAAATAGGCAAACATGCAGCACATAGAATCGTAGGACTGGAAGGGACCTCGAGAGGTCATCTAGTCCAGTCCCCTGCACTCAAGGCAGGACTAAGCATTATCTAGACATCCCTGACAGGGGTTTGTCCAACCTGTTCTTAAAAATCCCCAATGATGGAGATTCCACAACCTCCCTAGGCAATTTATTTCAGTGCTTAACCACTCTGACAGTTAGTTTTTCCTAATGTCCAACCTAAACTGCCCTTGCTGCAATTTTAAGCCCATTGCTTCTTGTCCTATCCTCAGAGGTTAAGAAGAACAAATGGTCTCCCTCCTCCTTGTAACAACCATTTATGTACTTAAACTGTTATGTCCCTTCTGTCTTCTCTTCTCCAGACTAAACAAGCCCAATTTTTTCAATCTTCCCTCATAGGTTATGTTTTCTAGACCTTTAATCATTTTTGTCGCTCTTCTCTGGACTTTCTCTAATTTGTCCACATCTTTCCTGAAATGTGGCGCCCAGAACTGGACACAATACTCCAGTTGAGGCCTAATCAATGTGAAGTAGAGCGGAAGAATTACTTCTCGTGTCTTGTTTACTATACTCCTGCTAATACATCCCAGAATGATGTTTGCTTTTTTTGCAACAGTGTAAAACTGTTGACTCATATTTAGCTTGTGATCCTCTATGACCGCCAGATCCCTTTTTTGCAGTACTCCTTCCTAGGCAGTCATTTCCCATTTTGTATGTGTGCAACTGATTGTTCCTTCCTAAGTGGAGTACTTTGCATTTGTCCTTATTGAATTTCATCCTATTTACTTCAGACCATTTCTCCAGTTTGTCCAGATCATTTTGAATTTTAATCCTATCTTCCAAAGCACTTGCAACCCCTCCCAGCTTGGTAGCGTCTGCAGACTCTATAAGTATACTCTCTATGCCATTATCTAAATCATTGATGAAGATATTGAACAGAACCAGACCCAGAACCGATCCCTGCAGAATTCCACTAGTTATGCCCTTCCAGCATGACTGTGAACCACTGATAACTACTCTCTGGGAATGGTTTTCCAACCAGTTGTGCACCTACCTTTATAGTAGCTCTATCTAGGTGGTATTTCCCTAGTTTGTTTATGAGACGGTCATGCGAGACAGTATCAAAAGCCTTACTAAAGTCAAGATATACCACATCTGCCACTCCCCCCCCTTCCCCATCCACAAGGCTTGTTACCCTGTCAAAGAAAGCTATCAAGTTGGTTTGACATGAGTTGAAGTGCATAAAATGAAAGTTAGCATGTATAATTATTCAGTATGTCAATCTCTTGCTGTTTGAAATAAAATATGAATTTTCTGTACCCTTCTAGCTTGCTATGACAAAATGAAAGTTACAGAGGTTTCTACTGCCAGGAAAGATGGGGGCCAGATACCTGCTCCCCTGTAGAAAAGACAATGAAGCTGCAGCCAAATCGCAACTGGAAAGTGACAGAGTGGTAGCTAATCACCACCAATGGGCAGATATCTAACCATGTGACGGCTGACATCTAATATTGGGACACTTGTCTCTGGGGACAGTTGTGGTGGCTGTAGCGTTTTTCTCTTTTAGGCGCAGAGAGCTTGTTGCCAAATAAAAGTTGTTTCCGTTTTAATCATTACATAACTTAGCACAACAGCAGTCAGCGTGAGGTGATCTCTGCAGCCTGCCGCACCAAGCTGGCCAGAACCCTCCGTTCCAAAATGGAGGACGAGCCTGGTGTAACGACAACAGCTATCCACACTGCGGTGAGGAAGAGAGAGTTAATTCTAACGTGAGATGTGGGGAAAGCCTTTCTAAAGGCCTAAGCGCCTTTCAAACGTGGAGTGTCATTGCCAGCTCTGATTGAGCTAGCACAGTAGCTGTGGCTGCAAGGTTGGAGAGAGGGGCTAGCCTCCTGAAGACAGGTCTAGGGTCTTGGATGGGATTCTGCTGGGGGTGGCTAGCCTGTCCTGGCTACACTTCTGTGTTTAGCACCCTAGTTCAATCAGAGAGAGCTCGGGTATGTCTACCTGGGCTGGAAATTGCACCTCCAGCTCACATATACCCCGTAGCTCCATTCTGTGCTCTGTTCGGAATCGAACAAATGCAGGCCAACAGAGAGCTGGGTGAGGGGGAAATGTGGGGAGCACAAGTATCACTTAAACTAAGCCTGGTGAAGAGCAGCTACTGACGGCTTTGGCGTGGCCTTTTTCACAGACAGCTGCACTCCACACAGTGTGGGTGTTACCTAGCATTTAGCAGATGTAGTTTCCTATTGATTTTTGGGTGGAACTGATTTATAGAGCTATTTAATGGAATTGATTCTTTTTATAACTTTCTTTTTCTCTAAGACCAGCTCTGTTTCTTGAGCATTCTCTACAAGTTTGTGGGTGTACAAATACACAAACACACCCTAGCAGTCCCTACTCTGACCTGTCCTTTACACTCTACCTTCAAAAAACCCAAACAAACAAACAAAATCAATCTAAATCTTGAATGCCTCCTTTTGACTTGCTTGATATGTGAACTATAATAAATTCAACATGATGAAATCCCAGTGGTGGGTATAACCACAAAGTGGTGCTCCATTAAGCCAGTGACGGTTGGGAATGTTTGTTGTGGTTGTGTCTGAAGTGAGGGGAGGGCTCCCTTTTAGCTTAGCATAGGCAGATATTTTTAATTCTTCCTGGCTCATGAATGAGGGAAAGAGAATCCAGAAATCACCCAAGATGTGTAGGATTGTGCAGTCTCTCCCTTTGTAAGTGACCGTGTAGGGATGACAATATTACTCCACTTACTGTCTTTCGCTCTCTGTCCCCAACATGCAGATTGTATTAAGAATATTTTATGACTACAGAATATATTTCAAGACAGTGGAAATATTTCCAGGTTTCTTTGTTTTTACTGTTTGCAGCCCTATTTTGTTAGCGTGTTGGTAATCTTACTTAATACAATAACTTTAGTGTGGAATTTGGTTGTGCATGTTAGACTTGGGATAGACTCTTGATTGGGTGGCATAACTACCAGCCTACCGCCCTGCTAACAACTCGGTGTTAATACACAAGAAGAGAGCTGATCGTTAGCCAGGACCCAAATGATGCAGGGCTTAGGTAATTAAAATCACCACCTGGATTTACACCCAGTAACTAAGTGGAAGCCGCCACAGAACCCAGCTGTCCTATATGATTTCTGTGAGACATGCAGCTAAGTGAGCAGGCAGCTGTATTCTGCACTAGCTGAAGTTTCAAAGTATTCTGCTGTAGCCCCCAGAAGAGTACATTGCAGTAATCCAACAGGGAGGTGACACAGACATGGGTAACTGGCAAAGACCCCATCCGAGTGGGAAAAATCCCTTGCTTCTTGCTGACTGCAGACAGAAAACCTCCGCCACAGATCATAGTTCACCATCTCAAGACAGTTCAGGATCCAGTAGGACCCCTAGATTGCACACTCAACTGCTTAGTTTTACAGGACTACCAAAAAACACATCGTGTGTACGCTGAATCTCCTACTACTGTGGGAGTGTGTGTCAGTGGGGCTTGGCAGATAAATTCTAAACAGTGCATGCATGATGTAGAGCAGCTAATAGCAGTTTGGTCAGTGGTCTTATATCTACAATTTTAAATACCATACATCATCAACTTTGGGAAAGGATTACAAAAATAAGTAAATTGCCCTGGCCCAGATTTCAGTGGTGCAGGGACTTGCATTCATACACCGGAAATTCTGTGCATGTATGATTGCAATACATGTTTTTAAAAATGTGGAAAAAGAACAGGAGTACTTGTGGCACCTTAGAGACTAACAAATTTATTAGAGCACAAGCTTTCGTGGGCTACAGCCCACTTCTTCGGATGCATATAGAGTGAAACATATATTGAGGAGATATATATACACGCATGAACAGGTGGGAGTTGTCTTACCAATTCTGAGAGGCCAATTAAGTAAGAGAAAAAAAACTTTTGAAGTGATAATCAAGATAGCTCAGTACAGACAGTTTGATAAGAAGTGTGAGAATACTTACAAGGGAGATAGATTCAATGTTTGTAATGGCTCAGCCATTCCCAGTCCTTATTCAATCCTGAATTAAAAATGTGGGTCTGCCTTGCAGTATGCTACCCGTACCTAGCTTCCCAGCAACAGTAACTACTGTTAGCCCTCTTTTGGCACTTTTATACAGCACCTTAGCAAATCCTAAAGGGCATTCTGCAGGGGGAAAAGGAATTTTATTGTTGCTTCATAAATGAAACCTGCAGCAGTTGGATTATACTGTTGTTTTATGGAGGTGTTTTATATACTCTTACCATGCTGTAAACTGCAGTTTGTTTACTTGGCCATCATTCCAGCTATTTGTAGTCTGAGTCTCTTGCCGATGTGATTCATAGGTTTTTAAAGCCAGCGGGGACCATTACCATCTTGTCTTCCCTCCTGCATAGTACAATCCAGAGAACCTCAGACAGTGATTCCTGTATCAAACCCATAACTCCTGGTTAAGCTACAGTGTATCTTTTAGAAAGAAGAAGAACAGGAGTACTTGTGGCACCTTAGAGACTAACAAATTTATTAGAGCATAAGCTTTCGTGGACTACAGCATATGCATCCGAAGAAGTGGGCTGTAGTCCACGAAAGCTTATGCTCTAATAAATTTGTTAGTCTCGAAGGTGCCACAAGTACTCCTGTTCTTCTTTTTGCGGATACAGACTAACACGGCTGCTACTCTGAAACCTTTTAGAAAGAGGCACCCAATCTTGATTTAAAGACTTAGTGATGGAGAATCCACTGTGTTCCAATGGTTCATTACCCTTGCTGTTAAAAATTTACCCTTTTTTTCCAGTCTGTCTCCTTCTTGCCACCACATGCCCATAGCATCCAGGTGGACTTAAGAATGCTTGCCTTAGCTGCAGGTTTTGTTATCTTTGTCACCCCACTGCCAAGCCTCTCCTCTCCATTCTCTGTAGGGAAATAGAAGAAATTCCAGACATTCTTTGGAAGGGAGAGGGTTAAGTTTAAAGAGCTGGATGTCTTGTCTTTCACTGCTGCTGGTGGAGGAGGGGGTTGAACTGAGCCTGCTCTCTGGAACTGCTTTATTATGGGTTTGATGACATGGCCTTGGCGTGTCCTTGGCGGGTTTGGTTAGATAGCTCTTCCTTGTCGAAGGGTCCTCAACACCAAGCCTGGCAGCAACAACATAGAAAGCATTTACTTCGGAAGATGAGATTTCTTTAATAAAGAGAGTTGCAGTTGTCTAGCCCCTACCTGTTTGAAGCTAAATTACACAGAAGGGCCACGTTAGTTTAGGATTCTGAAGTCACTAACGTTTTTGCTAGGTGCTGTACTAACATAGTAATAGACGAACTCTGCCACCAAGAGCTTACAATTTAAACAGACAAGACAAAGGGGAAGTAGAGGCACAGAGGTGAACTAATGGGCCCAAGGTCACTCAGCAGGTGAGTGGCAGAGCCCTATCTACTGAAACATGCGATCTCTCCTAAATCCCTGTATCTCAGTCCTTTTACTTGGGACTCTTGTCTTAAGGCCTTGTCTACATGGGAGAAATTGACCGATATAGCTGTTCCAAAGTAACTATCCCACTATAACTATTCTGGTAGAATTTAGCTTTGAGTGGATTAATTATTCTGTAATAGTCACTTTATTTCAGAACAGTGTGTCCACACAGGGAATTATTCCAGAATAGCTGTCTTTCCCCCCCCCCCCCCCCTTAAAGACAAGCCCTTAGAGAAAGAAGAGGCTACTGGCACTCGTCTTCCCATTTTCCTAGATGACTAAGTGAAAATAACTTACTTGTGGTCTCTTAGAAAGTTGATAGGCTTTACTTGACTTAAAGGAGATGCTACCTAATAAGAATTACCAATTGTGAAAGGACATCTAGAACGCCTGGTGCCCAGCTCTGCAAGTAGACCTCTCCCTGGGCTCTTGGATGTAACACATCCTAGTTGCCAATACTTCTCCAAGGACTTTTATATACTGGAGAAGACCTGTGGCAAAAAACCCCAAACATTAACTTGATGTGGCCATTCTGGGATGTGCAGTATGTGCCCTATGCGTCTTTTCCCCAGTGTCTTTATAGAATAAGTCTCCATCTGTAAGTGGGTAAGTGGCCAAGTCTTGGCTCCCTAAGCAAACACATAACTCATAGTTTCACCCACTGTAAAATCCATGGTCCCTTCAGACAGACAGCTAAAGTATGACTGCATCTCCAGTTCTCACTAGGGAAATCACTGAAAATGAATACCAGTTCTGTAGGTAGTGCATGCACCAATGCTCTCCCAGTTCACTGTACATTTTAATGTAACAATTGGATTCTCAGTCCTTCTCTGACTTCTTGCATGGGAGAAAGTTGAAGAAAATATAAAGGGCAGAGCAGCTGAGGTCTTGGTCACCCAGGTCCATCCATGAAGGCATGGACAACAGCTACCCACCTATCACTAAGTTCAAAAATATTATGTTCTCCAAGTTGTTTGGTGTTGATTCAAATGGAAGTCCTCAGATTGGGAAAGGAAGTGACAACAGAGAGGAGCCGAGCTGCTAGAGGGTATGAAGAGTTGGTTCCTCACCACTGTTTGTCCTGGCTTTGCTGCCTTTCGCCCCTTCAGGTATGTCTACTCTGCAATTAGCCGACTTGGGTGAAGGGGCTCAGGCTTAAGGGGCTGTTAACTGCGGTGTAGACATTTGAGCTCTGGACCTTCCCACCTCATAGGGTCCTAGTGCTCAGCCCAAGCCCAAATGTCTACATGGCCATTAAACAGCCTCCTAGCCGGAGCACCACAAGCCTGAGTCAGCTGGCACTGGCGGCCTACGGATTTTTAATTGCAGCGTAGACATACCCATAGAATCCAAGCTGCAATCAGAAAACACAATATGTGACTCCACTGTCTCATTCCCTCGCTGCACCAATATAGCAGGCTCCCTTTAATGGCCCTTTATTTAGTTACTAATCTGTGTAGGCTGCAGTGTTTGTCTATATCCTGCTGGTCACTAGCATTTTCTGCTTGTTGGGGTGGGAGGTGGGAAGTCAGTCAAGAAAAGATTTCACTGACCAGAAATCCAGATTTCTCTTTTGTCTAACATAGTCTAAATTGAAATACTGCCTGTAGCTGGTCAAAACCAGTTACACTTTCTGTCCAGAACACCTTTGGAAGAGCTTTCTCCGCTCAGCCAAACAAGTAGATATCTCTGCATTCATGTCTTGTACAGCTATCATGAGCCTTTGCTGGTCTGAAGATGCCCTGCCTGTTGCTTCGTACTCTCACTACCTAATTATCCTACAGTGTAGCATTAGCTCTGCCACACACACGCTGTCACCCAGGAACTTGAAGCAACTCTTGCTTTCCCTCTCCACAGCCCTGGCACACGTATATCCTCGGACTGCTTCTAAACTCTACCAGCTCGCTGGTTGGGTTGAGTGATAAGATGTCATTCTTGATAGTGCATCTCTTGAGCTACAACATACTGCACTGAGCCTCCCTGCTGTGTAGGGTGACCAGATGTCCCGATTTTATAGGGACAGTCCCGATTTTTGGGTCTTTTTCTTTATATAGGCTCCTATTACCCCCCCACCCCCCGTCCCGATTTTTCACACTTGCTGTCTGGTCACCCTACTGCTGTGTGCTCTCCGAACGAGAACTGGACAAGTTTTTCCCATACATGCCTCCCGGTGACAGAGCACCAACAGATTAAAACAGTGAATTCTCATTGGTCAGCCTCAAGAAACACAGAGACCACAAGGAATGTTTTCTGATTCAAAACCTCGTACCTCTCCGATACTTATCTCACTAGCGTTTAAGTTGCTGTCCTGCCTTGCCAAGTGCCCCCATGATGGCATTTGTTACTGCTTGGCTCCTAAAAGTTACCAAATGAAAACTAGCTTCCCGATGCCACAACATGGTAACGACCCTCAAAAATGTTACCTACCATTTGTGCTGTGATTTCACTGTAGTAAATGCTATAGCAACTTCCTTTAAAAAGCTCTTGTAATCTAGCTAACTGTTGCTCTGGGTGCTCGAGGTCCCCTATGCCCTCATGGTTTAACATCTATAGTTCGGGGGTGAGGGGAACTAGAATGGTGTTTACTGAGCTAATAAACTTCTCACTAAACACAATTCACAGGCTCTAGTTGGCTAATACCCAGGACCTCCAGCTCAATGCTGGCCCTATACATTTTAAAACAAAGCTTTATTTGATGTGAAAACTTTAAAAAAAAATAAAAAAAATAAACTACAGGATTTAATTCCTCTTTTTACTATTCTCCACGCCCACCCCTCCCAAGACATGAAAAAGCCTATAACTATTGAGTGCATTTTAGAATATTTCCATTACAATTCTTTGACTAATGCTAGTAGCCACCAAATCTCTCACCTCCCTCGGAGTCTAGGTTTGTGTGTGTGTGTGTGTGTGTGTGTGTGTGTGTGTGTGTGTGTGTGTGTGTGTTAATCTAGACGAGCCCTCATCTTTAAAGCTGCACTGGGTGGATATTTTTTTTCCTTATTAATATTTTAAAAACTGAGTCTGACCATTCTACCCTCTGTGGGCTGTTTGTTTCCGCTGTCTGCTATGGGAGTGGGGGAGGAGAAGTGAAGTAATCACTCACTTCATTTATTTATTTATTTATTTATTTAACTTCAGTGCTTTGAAATTAATTCCATGATCCTTCTTATACCCCCAGTTGAAGTAAGATTTCCCCCCCCCCCCCTCCTGCCAAGGAGAGAGAGCTTCACTTTAGCAGGTTTGTTTAAAATGTCTGTTGGATTAGTAGCAGGATTTTCCTCCTTTCTCCAAGTAAAAGCGTTCTGATTCTGCAGGTTCATTGTGTGGATGTTCTTCCTCGTAACATCATAGTGTTCATAACTCAAATGGGCTTAAAATGCTCTGCTTTTCCAAGGGTGCACAAATTATACCACATAGGTAATGTGCTCAATATTCAGCTGCTTCAGAGTTGGGGTGATGGGTTAAATACCCCTGGTGATGAGGACTATTCTCTACTAGATACATACATCGCTCCCGTTGTTTAGGATGCAGTGTTGCCTGGTTAGATCCAGGGTTTGGGAGTCAGTGAACTTGGGTTTCTATTTTTACTCTGCCCCAACTTTCTCCATGACCTTGGGTGAAACACCTGACGTGTTTTTGTGTGTGCGTGCCTCAGTTTCACCAGGGGCAATAACACATCTCCGTGTTCTGTAAATCACTTTGAGACCTGTAGACCAAAGATGCTATATAAATGCAAAGTACTAACCTATTAATGTTTAATAAGGTGTTATACATGTGCCTTGAGAGGACAACAGACATGGTAGTTTTCCCCTCCATCTAATGGATTTGTTACCCGTGTCCTTGTACAAAGCTTTTTGGGGAATTCTATAGACTACCCTTTTTGGAGAGGTGGAAATGAGATGTTCTGAAAACCAGTTTTCCTGGCCATGATGTACAAGTTTGACTAGGGTTGCCAGCCCTCCAGGATTGTCCTGGAGGTCTCTAGGAATTAAAGATTAATTAAAAGATTGTCATGTGATGAAACCATCAGGAATATGTCCAACCAAAACTGGCAACCCTATGTACAATTTTAAAGGATAACAGTAAGTAGTGTTTTTGAAGAGGTAAGGGAATCATTAATACACATATACAATATGGGTTTGTCAGTCACCCTGTGCCTGCTTAATTCTTCCTCCTGATTCCCAATCTTTTGAGGACTTCTTTTGTGATACAGACTCAGGGTTTTGTTTTATTGCTGCATGGAGATGTTAAATTTTTATGTATTGATTTGATGAGATAATGGAATAAACCCCTTGGTTCGTTCATGCAGCCCTTTTTGGTCCAAAAATAACAAGTGTTTTATGTCAACTCTTCTTCTTTAATGAATTAAATTGAAATATTGCTAACCATTTTAGGCAAATTTGTATCCAATAGTAACTGAGTTAAGAAATTCAAATGAAGTTAAACAGTCATCAGTGTGGACAATTATGTAGTTTCTCTGTTTTACAATAAGCAAGAATATCTTTAGTTGTAGGTTTTGGATTTCCTTGCTTTTATTAGCTAGTGTTGCAACTCCATTTAATGTTGATTGGTTTATTTGTCTCTTGTCTGTGGCAGTGCCTGCTGTTAGTTATCTGGCATGGGTAGTTGAATGAGGACTCGGGGGCAGGAGATATTTTTGTTGTTCTGTTTGTACAGCACCTAGCACAGTGCGGTTCTGGTCCATGTCTCGAGCGCCTAGGTGCTAGTATAATAGTTAATAATAATGAATAATGCAACAATGGCAGCTGATTTCAAGCACAGTGTCCGCAAAGCAGGGGTATGAGCGAGCTGGTTTTCCAGGATGCTGCTCTGGGCAGATATCTGGTAGCATGTTCTGTAGTGTAGAGTACACCTCACGAGGCCTCAGTCGGAGGGCTAATCTGGCTTGGAGCCAAAGCCAACGGGGATGCTTCATCCAGAGACATGAGTCTAATTTCCCCCAAATGGCAATTTCCTCAGCTGACTCAGCCTCCTAGCTCAAGAGGAAGACAGAGGCCATTGTCTTCAATGCCTTTCTGGAGTGGATGCAATGTCCTGGGCCTGAGGTTTACAAACTGGTGTATGAATTTGCACTACCGCTCTGCTGTGAGAGGTAAGGCTTATCCAAAGGCTAATAGGAAAGAGCGCCAAGAAAACTAGGTTTTCTAGCTGCAGAAGCACTCGTGGCACAGGAGAATGATTGATTGTTTTTTTTAAAGCTTGCTCTTGGGACCTTCATGCCTGACGCTGTCAGTATTTCTGCTTTAAATCTAGCATTTTACAGTAGTCGTCTGCAAATGGCCGTTTTGCTGGTCCTTCTTTTCTTTTGTAACACATCTACTCCAGAGCATCCCTTCTCCCATTGAGGGGGGTTTAAAGGGCCAAATTTAGCCCCCTCTTACACCTAAGCACCCACAACTGAAGACCAAGTTTGGCCCTTGGTGTTTTGAAGCAACCTACCCAGTGCCATGCTTTCCTGCTCCCACTTGCCTGAGTGCAGGGCCTGATGGGGAGCGAAGGCTATCTAACAGGGTTGTCAGTGGAACTTGCTATCTAATATTCTATGCTTTTCCCAGCATGTTCTTTCCTTTCCAGCTTGGAATGCAAGAATTGCTATGCCAGATCAGAACCAGGATCTGTCTGTCTAGTCTGGCATCCTCTCCAATAGAGGCAAATGCCAGATGCTTCAGAGAAAGGTGACAGGAACCATAAAAGTAAATTTTGTTAAGGAATAACCTGCCCATAGGAGAAGCAAGTAGTTGGTTTTATGCCCTGAAGCATGAGGTCTTGTATCCCTTAGATTTGTATTCAAATTTGTGTAGCTGGGTAGTCACATCCATTTTTAAATCATTTTTAAAAAAATTTTAATCCTCCTAAGCTCCCAGCCTTTTGTATCTTGTGGCAATGAGTTCCATAGGCTAACTGTATGTTGTATTTCAGTTTTAAACCTCCATTATGTCTTCTCTGTGAAGTAAACAGCTCCAATCTTTTCTTTCTCTACTCCTACAAAAGTCTTTTCATGCTGTAAATTTTTTTTACCCGTATCTCAATCTTTTTTTCTATTTCTGTTGGTCATGCCGGCTGCTCCACGCCTTAAAATAACTAGCTATGGAGATGATCATCTCATGAGACTGTGTTCCAGGATACTCTAAACAGACACCTCAATATTTTTCCTGTTCAGTAAATCATTGCATAAACTCTTCCTTCTCTCTCTCGCCAATGAACAGGAGGGAGCTGCTGATCCATTCCATTCAGTACAGACTTGAGTTCAATAAGTGAGTACCATCAAGCGTCTATTGCAGGACGAGATAAGAACTCCCTATCTTCTCTCCCATGCCTAGTGTTTTCCAGCAGCTAAACCCTTTATCACAAACTACATGCATAAACAGCGTGTCCTGCCACGTAGGAATATTGCTGGTTGCTGGTGTGAAATAGCCTCAAGCAACACAGCACAAGGGGGAGAGGCCTTGCCAGCTCCTTGCTTGAGAGGAGCAAGATCTTAAACAGCGCCTCCGTTTCTGGTGTTGATGCAGAAGCCAATTTTAGGCAGGACCAGTATCCACCTCTGGGGTGGCATATTTTAATTTCTGATTTGCTAATTCTTCTCCAGTCACTCAGTGCCCAGGCTTCCCCAGAATTCTGAAGCCGTATTGTATTTAGCTAACTAAGGACATTGCTCACGGAATGCTTGGAAATCTTGACTCGCTTGGGAGGGGAGTTTTCCTCCTGGTGGAATATTCCATTGGGGCAGGAGTGTCTCTTAACAGATTTATTTTTTAAATTGATAGAAATTCTGCCTCCAACCCCCCCCCCCACTTCACCACCACCATCAGGGGAAAAAAGCTGGTGATAATGACAATATATAAAACTAGCACATATTGTGTTTGGAAATGGTGCCCTGCTTCATAGCATATTCACCTTAGCAAATACTCTTACCCTAAACCCCCGATCAATGACTTGTATGCCAGCTGAGGTACCTTATTGCCCACCTGTACTTAACTGTTTTCTCTCCTACTATACAACAGTATAAAGGTGAAATGTAAGACCGCATGTCTTGTGATTAGAGCACGGAAAGGGGAAATTTGGGACCTCTTGGGTTCTTGCTTGCTCTGCCTTGGCACAAATCACTTAACCTCTGCCTCAGTTCACCCATCTGGAAACTGGGTATAATAAATCCTCCTCACTTCTGAAGAGTGCTTTGCTTTGAGGTCATCTGATGGAAAAACACTATATAATTGCGTGTATTTTAAGTTACGTAGTATGGCATTTGATAGTGCTGTACTACTGAGCTTACCGTCTCTTTGGGGCAGGGATTCTATTATGTGTTTGTGCTGTGTTCGGCCAAGGGGGCCTTCTCAGCATTACTAGCCAAACAAATAATACAACTTAAGATGTTTGAGAGTCCCTGTTTCCAGCAACCTGGCAAGAGGGTCAGTGGGCCCGAGCTAAGGAGTTCAGATCTGGATGCAATTCCAGAATCAAACTTCTCCAGAGATGGGGTGGGGGTGGTTAGTCATGTGGCCTGGTCCCCCTCTACGTGACAGTGATCTGTGAGCATCTATGTATTCTATGCTTTTCCCAGCATGTTCTTTCCTTTCCAGCTTGGAATGCAAGAATTGCTGTGCCAGATCAGAACCAGGATCTGTCTGTCTAGTCTGGCATCCTCTCCAATAGAGGCAAATGCCAGATACTTCAGAGAGCATCCATGTATAGGTGGTCTTTTTCTCTCAAGTCTGGAACTGATTTCATGTCCCCTTCTCCTCCTTCCTATGTTGTCATTCTTGGACCCAAAACCATATTGTACTCACATGCACATGACTGTACTGTTCATGGTTCCAATGGATTGAAATAAAATGGAGGGCAAATGCAGGACTAGTGGAGTTTGCCCAAACTTGTTCAGAACCTCCCAAGAGTGAGCCCAGGGAATGGCAAAGCCATTTCTGTCTAGTAGCAGTCTAACATGCAGCTGACCCTTTCAGTGAGGGTTTCTGGGCTTTGAGTGGCATTAGCAATTGGGTCAGCCTGCCCACTCCTTTTCTCTACTTGCGTAGCACATCTCCACTCCTCCTCTATCACTGCTCTAAGCCACTTGCTGTATAATCAAGACAAAATGCTTCAGTTGTTTGGATCATTTCAGAAGAGGAAAGTCATTTTCAGGGTCTAGGAATTTATTTTGTGATCTGAAAGGCTGTGTCTGTCTGGCAAAGGTTTGTTTATTTATTTAGATTGTGCAGGACAAGCCCAGGGTGAGGGGAAAATGTGACTTGCAGCTATTGCTGTGAAGACCTGCACAGTGAAACTCAGCTAGCTTTGCATCTGGATGTGAAAGCAAAACCAGAAGAGTTGCACATGAAACGATATTTTTCGATCGGAACCCAAGCAAAAGTTTGTGTCTCTCTGGATGGGCATGCTTTTCTGTCTGGAAACTATTTTGTAGTCTTGTTTTTCCTTTAGTAAGAAAGTGTGAAACTGGTCACGTGAGTTAAATAAACCCTTGCAAACGCTGCTTAAGCAACTTGCTGGCTTTGTCAAACTCAAGGAGTGCCAGGCCACGTGAACGCTGGCCGGCAAGCATTCCCAGCTCCATTTATTGCACGGTGTCCCTCCAAGCTGTAATGCTCTAATGGAAATTCCAGTAGACTCATTATAATGCTTTGTCTGGCTTCTCATTTCTGCTGGAGGACGAGTAGGCTAGGACCCACTGTATTGCTCCAAGACAGAGATGAAAATGTTTCAGCTGGAATTTCCAGTAGGCTGGTTGTATCTGTTTAAGAGCAATTGGGAGATAGGTACTACCTATTTCCTTTGTATGTGATTCGGGTATGGGGACAGGCAGACCTAGGGAAAGTGGTTCTTTATGGACCAGTTAATGAGTAAATGCTCTTCCACCTGGCAAAAGGTGTGTCTGAAATAAAGGCTGCAGCAGCTCATGAGTGCAAAAGCCCTCTCTAGGCTTGTACTGCTTCTGAAAGCCTGGTGCACTGTATGCGTGTCATATAAATAAAAATAAAACTTTTTGAAAACCCCATTTAAAAAACACCTCTGGCAAGGTACATGCTTAACTGAAACCAGCCTGGTGATGGCCACCTCATGTGTGTTGAAAGGGGACTGGAGGTGGGGGGGAAGAGAGAAGAAGTGGAGAGAAGAAGAGAGAAGAAGTTTGTAGCTTTCAGCTGCCCAAGCTCTAGGCATCACAACCTTGGGAAGTCCCTAGGGACTCTTGATATTTAGCCGCCTTGGTTTGTGTATGTGGATGGAGCGCTCGAGTACTAACAAACCTGCACGAGCAGACCTTCAGTCCACTAGCAAAGGATCAAACCTACTAAATACACTTTGGCATTGCACTGTTCTCCAGCTTCAGAAAACCAAAGGGCTCTCAGCAGTTGACTCAATGGAGTTATTTCCATCTGTGCCCTATTTACAAAGGCACTAATGCAGAAGACTATTAGCCACAGGCCATTAAGGGGTTAAATGAAATGCCCAGACCTGAGAGCCCATTCTGTAAGAAGGCATTGGCTAGAGAAGGGTTTTGCCGCAGACGCAGGCTGATGCACTCCCAGCCAAGATTGCAGGCTTATCAGTAAAGATAAACACAGTGGGGTTTCCAAAACCATGCGCTCCAGCCACTTATTTGAGATCTTTTTTCAGAAACCAGGCAAAAATGCAAGATCGTCTTGGAGATAGGAGCTCCTTCCAGGAGAGCTGCCAGCAGACTTTGTAGAAACAGAAGCCATGTATTATGTGGTTTGGAACAGGTACAGGCAATATTAGTTTACCTGCTTCAGAATAGCACTTGAGCTGTTGCAAATATTATGTAGGCTTAGTTCTGGCTTCTTAATTATGAGCCTTTTGCTGAGCATCCAAACCCAGGGCAATACCAGCCCTCTTGCCAGGGATTTTTGCTGCCTTGCACCCCAGGGTTTTGTCACCTGTTTGTGTACCACTCTCCATAAATACCCTGCAGGTGCTTGCTTTCCTTTTTGTTCTGGTGCTAGGAGAGGGAGGATGGGGGTTCACGATGCTTCCTCATACAGGTTGATGTAAAAATGTCAGAGCAGGTCTTGAAGAATTTCAGGATACTGAGTGTAGGCAGTTTGTCTGTAAAGACTGTCATCCATACAGTGCCTAGCTCTTATGTAGCTTATCGATAACTGGTTTCTTTCCCTCTTTTCTTCTTCACTACCAAAAGTGTCCCTTTGTGTGAAACTGGAGATAGAAAAACAAAACTAGAATGAGAGTAGCATCAGGCTTCTCCAAGTGCCAACCCCTGAGTCAATAATAACAATTCAGAGAGTGTTCCAGATGTGTTAGGGGACTGGCAGTTTCTCTCACCCCCAAAACATTTGTGCCATTCTGAAATCTCAGCCTGAGCTCCTCTGTTTTGCCATAGGGGCTGATTGACACATGTGTGTGCAGCCCCTTTATACAGGACTGGACTTGAGTTTTAAAATCCCAACATTTCTGGACTGTGACAGCAGTTGCTTTGGTGTTTCAGGCTATGTTTTAGCTTAGTTACTGGCAGTTTAAAAATAGTGTTGCAAACTATTGTACAAATCAACTGGTAGAGAGATTTATAAAAACAAACATTTATCCCAAATCTAAGAAAGGGCCTCTGAACTTGGGAACAGGGGAGGCTTTTGATTATAGGTGCCCAAACCCACATTAAAACAGATTTAATTTTCACATTTAGATGACTAATGTTGGGTTCCATGTGCTAAAAGGTGTGAGTGAAGAGGATAGCGTTGGTGTGAACATGGGATTTCCTGGCTCTGTGCTTTTTGTATCATAACGGTAGCATGCAGTGGCACTAACTGAAAAATGAACTAACTCACCCTATCAGGAAAAGACCAGCTCCAGCCAAAAATTCTGACCCATTAGGGGGAGACCAGAGGAAGAGTGTTGTTGCTAGTTTGTGTTTGATCTCAATTGCTCTTTATTGCTGACAGTAGCATGCTAATGATGTCAGTGGGTGTTGAAAGATGGGTAAACTTCTGCTAGGGCTGAGCTGCAGTTTTAATTTTTGTCATCTGGGCTGCCCTGTATTCATAAAGAGGAATTTCTTGTTAGACTAATCTTTGGTCTTTGAGCAGTTTGGAGCACTGAATCAAAAAGGCTCTTGGTATTTGACTCAGGTGGTTTTTAGTTTTCTCCCCTCTCCCCATTCTTGTATTTAAAGTCATGAACTGTTGATGTTTAAGGGAAGTGACAGGTTCGAAATTCTGAGAATAGTCTGAGCCCCGGTGATCAGTGGCCATCTGTCGACCACAGCATGTTCAGCTTTTGTTTGACTTCTGATGCCGAAATCTCAAGTGCCTCCTGAACGCCCATTATTTACCTCTTCCAGCAGGGGCAGATACCCCTGACCAAGGCTGGAGTCTATTTAAATAGACTTTCAATCCCCTCTTGGTTTGAAGTTTTATCCCACTGATGCAATTTGGGGCCCTTTCTACATTGGACACCTACATACTATTTGTATGTTTTGCCACAGACTTGCAGCATGAAGACAGGAGCAGCAAGTGAGCACTCAGAAGGGATGCTCAGCAATCTGTGATTTGGAGAGTTGACCTAAACAGTCTCTGGGTCCTTTTTATAGGCTTGTAAAGCAGGGATCTGCTAGAAAGAGCAGTAGGGCCACAACTAGGGTTGCCAACCCTCTCGGGTTCGCCAGGAGTCTCTCGGAATCGGAGTCTATCTCCTGGAGGCTACTGAAGCCAAACCGGAAGATTTTAGGCTGCTAAAAGTCCGGGGGCACAGTGGGGCTAAGGCAGGTTCCCTGCCTGCCCTGGCCCCGTGCCGCTCCCAGAAGCGGCCAGCACGTCCCTGCGGCCCCAGGGAGGAGGGCCAGGGGGTCTCTGCGCGCTGCTCTCCCCCCCCCCGCCCACGCCCCGCATCCCTGGCTCTGCAGCTCCCATTGGCCAGGAGCCTGCCTTAGCCCCACTGTATTGCTGACCAGGAGCTGCCCGAGGTAAGCGCTGCCCAGTCAGAGCCTGTACCCCTCACTCCCTCCTGCACCCCAACCCCCTCCCGGAGCCAGCACCCCAGCCCTGAGCCCCCTCCTGCACCCCAACCCCCTCCCGGAGCCAGCACCCCACATCCCAGCTCAGCCCAGAGCCCCATTCCACACTCCAAACCCCTCGGCCCCAGCCCAGAGCCTGCACCCCCTCCTGTACCCCAACACATTGCCCCAGCCCGGTGAAAGTGAGTGAGGGTGGGGGAGAGGGAGCGATGGAGGGGGCGGGACAGGGCAAGGGTGTTTGTGTTTGTGTGATTAGACAGTTGGCAACTCTAGTCATTAGTCCAGTGATTTAATCCTAACCCACTTTCTTGGTTGGTAGGCTCCAGTTGTGTTCTGAATGAAAAGCAGGGCTCTGTCCCTTCCTTTACAAAATGGAACTTCTCAATGCAGGTGAAGCATGTTGTGCTACAGATGGATCATCCTGGATGTTTCTGCAACTAAACACTTTTTTTTTTTTTTTTTTTTTTTTTTTAAGTGTTGTTGAAAGTCAGCAGTAAGCACTGTGCCAGGCAACTTTACTACACTGCTGCGGTGCCCAAGACCTGTATTATAGATCTGGGCTAATTTTGCCTTTTATAAATAGAGCATTGTTTTGCCACTAATTAATTCTAATTAAACTTCAGCTGTGTGCGGACATAACTGACAGTTTGTTTTGTTTTTAAAACGGGGTTTATTTTCTTTGTGAATGCATTTAAGTAGTTAGAGGGCAGGTGGAATACCTCAGTGATGGGTGCTGTAAATGGCTAGATGGAATAAGAGGAAACAAGATAGGTGTACAGGGGGCAAAAAACCTGCTCTTTTGAAAAATTATCCAAATCAAGGAGAAGAGCAAACTTCTAAGGTTCAGATATTAGTTTATCAAAACCTGATGTTTAACTCACTAAAACGAATACAGATGAAGAGCTGTGCCTGCCTGCTCCTAGAATCTAGTGCCTCTGGCAGTGCTGAACACTTTAACCGTGACACAGTACTGGACTAACGTCCAAGTACACTTCCCTTGCTGTTGTGCCCTTTCGTTAGCGATCACCAGAGGGAATTTAGATGCTGCTACAAAGAAGTTTGTTTGGGGAAAAATGTAAATCCTCTCATGCTCTGGTTTTGCATTGTATCTTCATGTCCGGGCCCTTAAATGAGATATGGAGATAAATTGGGTGCCAATTCACTGAATTCTGGGCGACAGAATGGGGGGGGGGGGGGGCTTGGAATATCCAGTTTCCTCAAATGCGACACTTTCCGAATTGACTGGGGGGGGGGGGGACGACACGACTGCTGTTCAGTGCCACCACTGAGGCTAGGTTTTTCTTTTAAATTAAGATCTGGGCCTGGGGAGGACCTCGAGAGGACATTTAGTCCATCTCCCTTCACTGAGGTAGGATGAAGTATACCTAAACCCATCCGTGACAGGAGTTAGTGTAACCTGTTTCTTAAAAGCCTCCAATAATAGGGATTCTACAACCTCCTTACATGACCTGTTAGGAAAAAAGTTTTAATATCCAATCTAAATCTCCTTGCAGCAAACTCAGCAGATTATTACTTGTCCTAGCCTCGGTGGACATGGAGAATAATTGATCAGTCCTCTTTTAAACAGCCTTTTTATTCATTTGAAGACTGTCATGTGTCTCTTCAGCCTTCTCTTCCCTAGGCTAACCATGCCCAATTCGGTCAACCTCTCCTCATAGGTCATGTTTTCTAAACTCCCCCCACCCCCTTCTCTCGACTCTCTCCAGTTTGTTCATGTCCTTCAAATGTGGAGCCTAAAACTGGACACAGTACTCCAGCTGAGGCCTCACCAGTGCTAAGTAGAGCGAAACAATTATCTCCCCCTGTTTTACATATTGCATTGTTAATGCATCTCGGAATGGCATTTCCCCCTCTTCCCTCCCCCCCCCCTTTTTTTTAAGCAACATCATATTGACTCTTTCTTTCAATTTGTGATCCACTATAACCCCACATCCTTTTGTGCAGTACTGCTGCCTAGCCAGTTATTTCCCACGTTGCATAGGGGCTTTTGATTTTTTGTTTTCCTTCCTAAATATTGTACTTTGAGCTTCTCTTTAGTGTATTTCATCTTGTTGATTTTCAGACCAATTTGTCAAGATCATTTTGAATTCTAATCCTGTCCTCCAGTGCTAGCAACTCCTCTGACTGTGGTGTCATCTGCAAGTTTTATAAGCATACTCTACTCCTTCATCAATCATTAATGAAAATATTGACTAGTACCTGACCCAGGCTAGATCCCTGTGGGACTTCAAGTGATACGTCCTACCAGTTTGACAATGAGCCGTTGATAACTGCTCTTTGAGTATGGCCTTTCAATCAGTTATGGTAGATGTGCAAAAGTCAGTTGGAAAAAGCTGACTGACTAACCATCTACTTTAGGTGTAAGGGTTTTTGTTTGTTTGATTCAGTGACCTGCTGCTACCAGTTCCATGTTTTAGATAACATGCCCCTACCTAGACGCTACACCACCCTTGACACTGAAGGTGTTCAAAAGTAGGCAGCATGGACTCTGGATACACGAAGCAGTTCTTTACCCATGTCATGAACATCCAGTACCCACACTAATGATCCTGTTGCCTGCGTTTTTTCTGAAAATCTCCCACCATGGTTGTAGCATGAATGTGAACAACACAGAACCACATGCGTTCTTCCTCACTGCCCTTTCTGGACCTGTTCTAAGCAGTTAGATGATGCAACTGGAAGTGTCTGAGTCGCGTCTACATTATGGTTTCCACTGCTGCCACCACCATTAATAAAATCTAGGTCCCAGTTTTCCTAGTATATATACAGCCAGTGCATGCACCTGAACCAAGGGTGAAAGCTTACAGCAAGTGTACAAGGCAACAAGCCATTCCAGCATTGTTCCAAAAAGCATGGTTGAGGTTTGCAAGTTTGTATGCAGGAGTACAGGCTAAACATTTTTAAAGTGCTTAAGTGACTTAAGTCTTCCCTGGGGACTACATCGTGAGATGCAGCAGGAAGGCTTGTGTGTTCAAATGACCCTTAAAGCTATGCTGGTGGGAGCTTTAACTCCAGGAAGGACTGTCAAAGGGATAGGGACCACCGGAAAAGCAGCCGACTGGCCCTCCAGCCTAACCTGTCCCAGTAAAAAAAGTTAAGTTATAGAAACACAAAGTAGGCATTCTGGCAAAGAACATGATAGAGAGGGAGGTGGGGTCTTGTTCATGCCCTAAGCCAGTGGTCTCCAACCTTTTTATGCCCAAGATCACTTTTTGAATTTAATGTCAACCTAGTATCTACTCCACCCCTTCCCCAAAGCCCTGCCCCGCTCACTCCATCCTCCCTTTCTCTGTTGCTCGCTCGCTCTCCCCCACCGTCACTCTCTTTCACCGGGTTGGGGTTTGGGAGGGTGTGTAGGCTCTGGGAGGGAGATTGGGCTGAGGCAGTGTTGGGGTGCAGGAGACGGTGTGGGGTGCATGTTCTGAGAGGGGGCGTCAGGGCTGGGGCAGGGGGTTTAGGGTGCTGGCTCCAGGAGGGGCTGGAGGTTGGCGTGTGGCCTCCTGCCGGGTGGCACTTACCTTGGGCGGCTCCCAGTCAGCACACAGCAAGGCAAAGGCAGGTTCCCTGCCTACCCTGGCTCTACGCCGCTCCCGGAAGGGGCTAACACATTCCTGGCCAATGGGAGCTTCGGGGGCAGTGCTCGCAGGCAGGAGGAGCACATGGAAGGAGACCGCCTCCCCCAGGGCCGCGCTGGCTGCTTCCGGGAGCGGTGTGGGGCCGGGGCAGGCAGGGAGTCTGCCTTAGCCACAGCCCCACTACACCACCGGAGATCATGATTGAGAGAGATTCTCTAGGATTGACCAGTTGGTGACCACCACCCTAAGCAAAATGTGATGGCATGGGAAGGATTCAGATTCAGAAGTGACTTAGTAGCATTAGTCCTCTTGACTTTCTTAGGCCATGTCTATGCTACAAAATTACGTGGACCTAACTTACATCAGCATACAGTCACAGCAGTTATTAAATCGCTTGTGTGCACACACTTGGCTCATGTCAGCAGTGCGCGTCCTCACCAGGAGCACTCGTATGGATTGTATTGTCCGTGCGGGGCCTTGCGGGACGGCTCCTGAAAGCCAGCAACAGTTGATGTAAGCAATGCAGTGTCTGCACTGACGCAGCGTCGACCTAACTACATCGACACTGACACTACGCCGCTCGGGGAGGTGGTGTCACTACGGGCAGGTCTACACTAAAAATGCTAATGCCACTGTCGCACTTAAGTGAAGATGCTGTGATGACCATGGGAAAGAGCTCTCCCATCGGCATAGTTAATCCACCTCCCTGAGAGGCAGTAGTGATGTCGATGGGAGAGCTTCTCCCATTGACACAGCGCTGTCTTTGGGGAATGGGGGGAAGGAGGTTGGTATAACTGTTCCGTTCCCCTCCCTCCCCCCCACCCCCCCGAGTTATACCAATATAGGTCTGTAGTGTAGGCCTGGTGCAGAGAGGCATTTATGTTGGCGGTAGCCAAATTTAAGTGAAGACATTTCCACAGCTAGGTTGACGCAAGGCAGCTTACCTCAACCTAACCGTGCAGTGCAGACCAGGCTAAAGTGACTTAGGAACTTGTGTCACATTTTTAAAATTTTACTCAAGGTCTCCTTTGCCTGGCTGCCAACAACTGTCTTCCATGCCTAGAATGGGAATCCTCTTCAGCAAGGCAAGGCTGCTAAGGAGGCTCAGAATTTTCCCCAGGAACTGGGCTGGGAGAGGCCTTTGATTCTGTTGCCTTTGATCCCCATTGTCTTTAATATTAAAGAATAGGACTGTGGGACCCTACAAGAAACAACTGGCAAACAGCCTCTCTGGAAACCACTCTTGCTGCCTGGGGCCATGCTACATTCCGGAGACTTGCTGCAAAGAGCTGCCTTCTCAGCATGCCTCCCAGGCAGGGTAGTGGGTGAGAAAGGCCTGCTATAGATCCCATTCTAATGTTGCCTCTGCCATTGGACTGCAATACTCACAGAGAGTCATGGCCGGAGCCTGGGACCTTTCTGAAGCGTGTTCAAAACAATAGGTTGGTGCTATTTGTGTTCTGGTTATGATGGCTTAAAGCAGAAGCTGAGCCGTAACACGTGTGTGTGTGTGTGGGGGGGGGTGGTTCAGTCATTCATGCTGCACAAAAAAGTATACTGTGTGTGAACTCCTGCCACGCATTACTAGGAAGCAAACATCTCCTGCATTTTAACCCTCCTCTCCCCCCCCCCCCCCAGTTGTTCAGTGATGTTTCTAGAGGAGGGATATTTCTTTAGATGAGAGAGAAGAGAAAATTCTTATTTCCCAGCTGATTTGGCCGATGTTCACAATGTTATTCTATTATTAATGTGGTGTGCGGGGAATAAAGATCTACATGAGTGAAAATGTGCCCTGCTAATATTGGAGAGATACTGTATAACTTTGCCTAAGGATAAAATGTAACTTTAATTGAAAGCTGCTGTAACCTGGTAGGCAATACTCCATCTCCAGAATCTCGTTTTAAAAAAAAAAAATTCAACACAGAGCCAACTCTTACCGCTGTCTCTCTTAGCTCTACATGTCCTCTTTGATCCATGCATGAACTTCACTATTCCAAAGAGCAGGGTGGGTAAAAATCATATTTTTAATAATTAAAAAAAAAACCCCTACAGTTTTATTTAAATTAGATTTCATTTAAATACAGGTTGTCTTTTTTTTTTTTCTCTTTTTCTTTTTTTTTTTTCTTTTTTTTTTTTTTACACCTAAACCTATTTAAAATTAAATTTGAAATTGACAACCTACATTAAGGCCTAAACTTCATTATAATCTATTAGAATAATTTAATACAAAAAAATTAAGCAGTATGTTTGCTGCCAAGTTTTAAAGAAAGTCAAACCACTGAGCTGCTGGAAGTTACAGGCTAAACTCCTGTAACCACAGTTGTTAAAGAGCTAAACCAGCTTTTAACAGTAGTCTCTCCTGCAGATGCAGAGAATATTTTCTTCATTTTAGTTCAGTTAATTAAAACAGTTAAACCAATTGAGAGCTGAAAATGCAGGAAAGTTTGTTTTCCTCTTCCAATCTATGAATTAAAAACTAGGTGTGAGAGGGTAAGATCTACTAGTTTTAAAATCTTGAAGGTCAGGGTGACCAGAAACTATCAGTTCAATTCATTGACTATTCATACTTCCTTCATTTAATAAATCAGTTTTCTTACCAACACATGTTTTGGTAAGAAAAGAGTTAATGTATCAGGCACTTTTAAAGTAGTTTTAATTTAAAAAAATTAATTGTATATTTTGAATTGAATTTCCATCCAAATAGAGCTTGACACAAATCACATTTCTTATTTGCGAAATTTTTTCTTGCATCTTTAAGCATTTTCTAATATAGTAAATGTAAAAAGTAAGAATCTGAATAAAGATAAAGTTGAGCTATATAATTTAACTGTGTATAGATATAGTGTAGTCTCCTGGTTAGCAAAGAGAAGCATCAAAGTTAGTGTAAAAGCTATATTTATTTGTAAATAACATGTTAAAAAGAATCCACCTACTTCAGGAAAATTAAAGTACAGTGCAAAATGCAATTTAAAAATCAATAATTTAAATCAGGGTTTCCTGCTTGCTGATTTAAATTAATCTACCCTGCCCAAGAGACAGACCCCTTGCCCATAGCCACGGGTTTTTATATGAAGATGTGTGCTTCCCAAAAATATATGAATTCAGCAGCAAAAAAACTACATTAATGCAGAGTTAAGGTTGCTTGGTGGTAGGTGAGCCCCTTGCAGAACACTGAGCTGAGCAAAACTTAACTTCTCAAAACCAGGAAATGCTCACTTAAGGTTGTCCATACAATCTTAACTCCGCCCTCATTTCAGCAATGCCTCAGTATGCCCCATTAACACACTGTTGCAACAATGTCCAAGCTCTTAGCATAGCCTGGTCACACTCACTCGCAGGATTCTATCTAACACTGTTAAAAGACAAAAAGGGCAGGGAGTGGTGGGGAGAGAAGTTGCCCAGGCTACTTCCCCTCTTTGTGCATAGAGGGACAAAGGTTCAGACTCGAAACATCATCAGTGGCAAGGTGTTCACTGGGGCAATGGTGTCAGCACATTCCCTTGAACTACTCAGGCAAGCACAAAGGCTGCCTAGAAATCGTTTTTTCTTTATTGGCACATGCACACTTCAGTCCTTCCAGACTGCACATCTGTGCAAGGGAAATGAACGTGTTCTTAAATACCATTCACAATTTGGGTCCTCCAAAGACTTAGTGGGTGCCATGCACTACCTCGGGTGAAAATTGACCGATTGGAGACCATTTTGACACACATTACAGCAATACAGTAGTTTGATCTTCAGCTCCATACAAAAATACCCCAAGACAAACCCTAGAAACTCTTTCAAAAAATTTTTTCTCCGTTATTGTATCTCTGGAACCCCGGGCTCAAACGACTCCAAATGTGGGTCACTAACCCTACTGTGCATTCCCACAAAGCATAGTAAATTTCAAGAAAAT
The DNA here is from genome assembly GCF_011386835.1 of Chrysemys picta bellii. NCBI lineage: Eukaryota > Metazoa > Chordata > Testudines > Emydidae > Chrysemys > Chrysemys picta. The sequence goes on along the minus strand of NC_088805.1, from coordinate 16,185,737 downwards.
CCATGAAAAGAACAGGAGTACTTGTGGCACCTTAGAGACTAACAAATTTATTAGAGCATAAGCTTTCGTGGACTACAGCCCACTTCATCCATGGAAGCATTTATACCCCTGAGCATAAGCGCTGACTCCGTGGGTGCTCCAGGGCGGGAGCACCCACAAGAAAAAAAAAGGTGGGTGCAGAGCACCCACTGGCAGCCCCCCTATCAGCTCCTGCCCACTCCATGGCTCCTCCCACCCATGGATCAGCGCCTCTCCGTGAACAGCTGTTTCGGGGAGCCTGGGAGGGAGCGGGGAGGAGCAGGGATGCAGCCTGCTCGGGGGAGGGGGCGGAACTAGGCGGGGAGAGATGGGGCAGAAGTGGGGCCTTGGACAGAGCCAGGGGTTGTGCATCCCCCAGCAGGTTGAAAAGTTGGCGCCTGTGCCCCTGAGCAATGCAGTTACCCCGATCTAACTCCCAGAGTAGACAGCACTATGTCAATGGGAGGGCTTCTCCCCTTGACACAGCTACTGCCTCTCGGGCAGGTGGAGTACCGACACGGAGTGGGAGAAGCCCTCCTTTTGGCATAGGTATCATTTTCACGGATTATCGTCCTTTAAACAGGAGGGCTTGAGGGACGATGGAGGGGAAAGGCTCCTCTGCTTGGCCATCTGTAGCACTGGAAGCTCTGAAAGGTCCGAAGTGGCCCATTCCTCACGCTGTGGTGATCTGAGCTGAATGCGAACACCCCATGGAGCTGAACACCACTTGAAACAGCAGTGAGATGTGTGAACTGCTCCATCCCTCTCGTGTGTGCTTTAGAGCCTATGAAATAGATGACGTTTACCTGTTCTCTGCACCCCACTCAAAGGGGCAGATCCTGGCTCATGTGGGGAGGGGGCCTCTGACTCTTCCAAAAGGACAGGCTCCCCCCAGAACCAGCTCACATGGCGGGGGAGTAAGGAGGGGGTCCAACCCCTGTAGATGGGCATGGTCCCTCCAGATTCTGGAGTGCACAAGGGCAGCAACAAGAGGGGCTCAGACACTCCCAGAGGGGCAAAGCTCCCCATATCTGAGCTATAATAAAACCATGCAACACCCTATAGTTTCTCCCTTTTTTATAGAGCGCAGAACTGAGACCCGGCAAGTTTGTGTGTTGCTTGAGTTAATACGGTAAGTCACTGTAAATAGAGATTAGAATTTAAGACTTGCTGATTCCTGGTCCCTGGCTCTAAGTTTATGACTATTATGATGTACCTAGTTTCAGGCCGTACTTTATTTGTTTTCTCCCACAGTCTCTGAAGAAGCAGCACAAACTTGGAGTATTAAAACCCTTTTTGTAAAATGTCAGCTTGTAAAGGAAGGATGGCAAATTGTAATCCAGGTCTGACCTGGGCTATTTCCTCTTCCTCCGTTTTTCACATAGCCTATGGGATGAAGGAGCACAGCTGAGTGTGCTTGCTGTGCAGTTGCCACTTGCTCGCTGCAAACACCCCAGTTGCACAAGTGGCTCAAACTTTGATCTTTTTGTTGTGGAAATGAAATCTGAGACCAGGAAACCTGCCCTTAGTCACAAACAATGCGGTGGACATTACCCAAACCCAGCTGGAAATGCAAGTGCAGCCAAATCTGAGCAAAACAGACACTTTTCCGCCCAGCCTTTGCCCTCTGGTGTATATGACCTGCTCTTACCAGTGGCTTCCACTCCAACTTGCCCAGCTCTGTTTGTGAATGCAGGCCCTAGTCCCACACCTGAAAACACAAATCCAAATACTCCCAAGTGCTGTTGGGGATAATGTTTAAACCACGGGTGCAATTAAGCTTTTAAGCAGTGAGCCTATTTGGTGAGGGACACACCTATTGCCCAGGACAAGCAATGAGAAATTATCAGTCTTTCAAGCTGACAGACTGTTCCCCAAATACTGCTGGGAGGGCTAGAAGATGCCACAAGACTCATAACTTCTGGTATTTATTGTAATAACTCTGAACAGGCTCTGTGTGGATGGTCGATGCTGCCCCAGCAAGGTGGAGCTCTCTGTATTTGAATAATACATTGGGTAATGGATTGTGAAAACGGTGTTGCTGGGATCCAGGGCATCATCTTTACTGCCCCTTAAAAACTTGCTGTAAGCACCTTGGTCATCACTGGAGGAAGAAAGGGGGCAAGTCCAGTTCCCCTCTCTTACGAATTCAGTGATTCCTTCTGGCCTTGGAATCTATGTGGTCATCTAGACTGATCCCCCTGTGTACCAGGTCATAGAACTTCTCCAAAATAATTCCTAGAGCATATCCCTTAGAAAAACATCCAATCTTGATTTAAAAATTGTCAGTGATGGAGAATCCACCATGACCTTGGGTAAGTTAACCGCTGGAACAATTACTCCTTATTTCCAGTCTGAATTTGTCTAGCTTCCTCTTCCAGCCATTGGATCGTGTTAGACCTTTGCTACATGGAAGAGCCCATTATTAAATATTTGTTCCCCATGTAAGTACTATGGCCATCCACCCCTGAGTGACGTAGTTCTATTGACCTAATCACCAATGTAAACAGCACCATGTCCCCAGGAGAGCTTCTCCTACTGACATAGGTACCATCTCTATGGCGATGAGAGAAGCTGTCCCATCAACATAGTGCAGTGGTCCCCAACCCAGTGCGGCGCCTGTTGGGGCATTTATGTGTGCTCGCCTAGTGCCCAGCAGGGGAAAGAAGCCGCGGCCCTGCGCCTGCTGGGGACAGAGAACTCCGGGGCTGCAGGCACCGGTGTTCTCTGTCCTCACGGCTTCTCTCTGGATTCATATATTATGTAATATTAAATATGATTTTTTGATATTATTTAATGTACAAATTCAAAATAAGCCTTGAAAAATTGTTGGCGCCCGCCACACTCTTCTGAAAACATGAATGTGCTACTGGCCACAAAAAGGTTGGGGACCACTGACCTAGTGGCATCTTCACTAAAGCACTACGGCAGCATAGCTGCAGCGTTTTATGTGTAGACAAGCCCTTAGACTTGTAACCCAGTCACTGCTTAACCTTCTCTTCGTTAAGCTAAATAGTTTGAGCTCCTTGAGTCTATTGCTATAAGTTAGGTTTTTCTAATCCTTTAATAATTCTCGTGGCTCTTCTCTGAATCCTCTCCAGTTTATCAACCTCTTTCTTGAATTGTCAGCACCAGAACTGGTCACAGTATTTCAGCAGTGGTTGCACCAGTGCCAAATACAGAGGTAAAATAACTTCTCTACTCCTATGTGAGATTCTCGCATCCCAGGGTTGCATTAGCTAGTTTGGCTACAGCATCACATTGGGACTTCATGTTCAGCTGCTTATCCAAAATCTCTTTGAGTCACTGCTTCCTGGATAGAATCCCCCATCCCATAAGTATTCACCACACTCCCACAAAATAAAACTTCAGAGTTCAGTTTTAGAGTTTCCTTGTTCTCCTGCTATACACTCTGGAGCCATAAAGATCAAGAAGACCAGGCCCCAAATAATGCTTCCCCAGCTCTAGAGAACAAAGAGACCATAGGCAAGAAGTGTAGCCCACTTTTTGAAGTAGGGGTGAGGGTTTTGGTCTCTGTGGCATTGGATAAGTCACTTTTAGGTGCCTAATATTAGACAAAATTTCCAGGCTTCAATACTTAAGTAAAAGTAGACTTTTCTCCCCCGCCCCCCTTTTCTTCCAGAAATGACGAGCACCCACAACTCACATTGAAGTCAACATCTTTGGGTCAAGTATGCCCTCAATCACAGCCTTGCAATCTCGGTGACTTCAGAGGGACTGTTTACCCATCTGTCAAACGGGTATAATATTTATAGCTGCGCTCAAGGTAGGTGAGTCATTGATTGTAGAGCAATTTGAAATCCTCTGATTTGGAAAGTTCGAGGGGAGTGCAAACTAGTAGTTGAATCCCTTTTTCCACTGGGTAATGGGGCTTTGGATGGAGCATCAGAGAGAATACTAACCATGTGGTAGTATCTAACTACAAAATTATACTAGAAATTGGAAATTAACTCTTCCACATGCAACCTTCAGTCTGAGAAGTACAACTTATTCTTGTCTATTGAATATAAAATACACCAGAACATAGATGCAAGGTGCTCTCTATTGCTTGTCATCCCAGTGATCTCACACCACATTATAGCTTTGCTCTTAGTCCCTGTGATGTCATCAGAAACAGGATCTGTATAGACTTGAATGCTTGGACTAGGATTTAGAAATGTGATGTTAGCTAAAGTGTACTGACCAGTTTAGTCTGCACAGGGTCTTAGAAGCTGCATGGTTTGGTTGCTAATCAGCACCGAAGGGGGAAATTATGCTGCCCTTCAGGATCTGTGCTGTTTCTGTGCCTTTTGTCATCTTCCCATCTTCCTTTCCCTTTTCTCTGTCTTCCCTGTCTGTGCCGCCTCTGTTCTTCCCTACAGTAACTCCCATTCCATCTGCTCAAATGTAAGCCGTGATCAGCAATTAAATAGTTAATGAAGTGTTGTCGTTGGGCTTCAGGATTAATATCCTAATGAGATTAATGAGGGGTGGGCAGTCCACATCTTTCCGGCTGCTTGCAGACCTGGAAAGATGCTGCTGCAGGGCTTCACACACTTATTTGGATTTCTACCTTCGTAACCATGAAGGCTAGAAATGCTTTTTCAAAACAAAAGCTTCAGATTTTACAGTATCTGAATGTCAATGGCCAGACAAGTCCATCAGCTGAGCTTGATCTGGCCTGCAGATCCCATTGTTTGACGTCTCTGGTCTAGAGGAGGTGGGCTCAGAATTGGAGAAGTCTGGGCTCTATGTCCAATTTCCCTCTTTATTGCTTTGCGACCTTGGGCAAGTCATCTAACCTTGCATCTGTAAAGTGGCGAATAGCACTGCCAAGCGCTATGAGATTCTTGAATGAAGTGAACTATTTAAATACAAAGGACTAGTCGTGTTCTCTAGAGTCACAAATACCTTTTTCTAATGATTTTTCGGAATTGTATGCTGTGCTGAGGAGGGGAGCTAAGCAGGAGGGGGAAAAAAGGCACTTCTCTTGATAGTGAAAAATGCCCGGTCTTTTAGCTTTGTGCTTCAGCAGAAGCATGTGGGGCTTTGCTCTATCAACACCATGCGGGGTGCTGTTTGTTGATTGGGTGTCCCCTGATATCTGATGTTCTAAGCATCCCTGCATTGGCTGTATTTTGACTTCCATTTACATCTAGAATACCTGCTTACTTCAGCCAGCTGCAGCATAATACACCTAAAAATTGGGGGGCCAGGGAGAGATGGTTTTGGAATGCCTTGAGAGTTGACCAGCAAACAGGTGTGGGTGGCTAGAATTGCACTTGGAACCTTGTCTGGTCTTTGATAGGAAAAAGAACAGCCTGAAAGATTCTGAGGACTTGAGAATGAATTAAATGGTGACATTGCAAGAGTCAAGACTGTGATAGTTGGAACAATTAAGTGGGAAAAGGGATTTTTAGTCCGACTCAAGCTCTTTTCATTAATACATATTTAACTTTGGGGAGAGAGAGTTTTTGTTAAAGACTCGATACACTTGCACCTTCAATTAAGGAGTCCGCACTCTCAAAATACATCCTCAGAGACCCCCCTAATGACTAGTATCCCATTGCTGAGATTTCCAAGGAGGGAGGGGGACGAGGAAGACAACAAGCAGAGAAAAAACACAACTATACCTTCATTAGCCATCACAAAGAAGGAAAAAAGCACGCATATCTAATTTTTAGATGTTTTCTTTCAGCTGCTAAAGGCCATTAGCCCCTCTGATAAGGGGAGCTTAAGCTTCTGAAACAAAGCAAACTGGTTTGAGATCCTACACATTTAAAAAAAAATGCAGCTGCCTTCCTAAAGTGCTGGGCAGGATTCTGATTTCAGTTTTTCTACTGTAAAATCTGGAGTAATTTAACTGATGGGATGTAAGTGCAACCACAATCTGGTCCACTAATTTTGCTGCTTAATAGTCTGTTGGTGACCCATATATTCTCATTCTCTCTCTCTCACACACACACACCTTTTTTTAGACTGAAATTTTTGGCCTATTTAGTGTTGTTCAAGGGCCACTTAAAATTATACCCCATCTATCATCCAGCCGTGGTTTAGAGATGGCAGCGACTATAAAATGAGATTTCCATGTGTAAGTTTCAGATATTGTCACCAAAAAATGCAGTGGATTTCCCTCCCTCCATCCCCCTTCATCTGTTTAATTTCCAGGACATATGTCTCAACTGAATTTGTGTTGGAGTTTGTAAAATGGCCTGGATAATAGGAGAAATCTGATCACACAATTGAGGTTCAAAACCTAACCACCAAACAGAAGTTGCAATCCTTATCCACATATTGTCTCAATATAACATCTAGTGACATGTATTTCCCTCCACCCCATCATGAAAGTGGTATCACAATTGAAATGAGCCAGGACAGGTATTTCTCCTACCTCCCTCTTTCTGGTGGCTGGGCTTTCAGCCTTTTGCTTTCCACTGCACCCCCAAAGGGCGTGGGTATTAGGGAAAGGGGGGAGAGAGAGGCTCTCACACCTTGTTGTGCCTTAATGCTTACACTGCAGAATCTCTAGCTTATCCACCCAGTGTAGTTGACTGTATATGGAGGAGGGGGAGAGAGCTTGTGTTGCAACCTCTGAGAAAATTAGTTGTCTCTATTTTATCTTTTGCAGCTGCAGCACTTCTCCTCCTTTCCTTCCCCCCCCTTTACACGACTGGTATGTCTGAACCATATCCTTCAAAACCAGTTTTCTAAGCAGATTAGATGGGTAGCAGAGACAGCTATGCAATCAGGCAAAAATGTGAGCTCAAGCCTTCATTTTTTGCAGTGGCCAGAGCAATAAGCGTCTCACACCTGGATATTTTTTTCTCTCTCCTGTCTCTCCAACATGTTGTAGTCTGTCCATTGCTGTAGAGTGGAACTAAAAGTTCATCCTAGGCACTAATAATGTTACAATTTAATATTGAGCAGGGAGGTGATTGGCTCCCTGCTAGCAGAAGGAATTCATGTTTGAAGCAGTAGGCAACTGCTTCCTGGCTACAGTTATTCACCACATGAACCAATGTCCCTCCGGTATGTTCTGACGTTCTTGATGGGATTATCCTACCTTGGGTGACTGGTACTGAGAACCACATGCTCAGGCCAAGTCTACTGTGAAAGGTTATGTGGGCATAGCGGCATAGGTCATGGATATGGAAAAACCACACACCCCTGACCAATGTAGCTATGCTGACGTAGTTCCATCTACGCTGAGGCTTATGTCAACCTAAGAGGGCCTCTGCTGACCTAGCCAACGTTGTTCAGAAAAAATGCTTCTGTTGGCATAGGCGTCTATACTACAGCACTATGTGAGAATGTAGAAAACCCTCTTCAGTATCCCACTAAGTCAGCCGCGCTGACACACGTGGTTTCATTGGTCTTGCAACTGTTGAAACCAGGGCTCCCTGGTTCAACACCAAAAGACTTTGTAAGCATCAGTAGTGGGTTTCAGGTCTGGCTCCTTCTATATGCAAGCAACTATAAATTGCATTCAGGGTTATCTCTTAATCTCTGTTTGGAAAAACCTACTTAACCGCTCTTGCAGGGTGAACGGGCAGTTGGGATCGGTTAGAGGGCTGAGTGGCAGGTCCGGGGACAGGAGGATTGAGTGAGCTGCTGTCTTCCTTTCTGGAGGAAAAGGTGGAGTTGCACTTCCTAGGAGACATTTGCTACTTCTCTGGAGGATAGAAAGGAACCAAATGTGGAGTGGGCCAGAACTCCGTTCCCTTCAGTGAACAGAGGAGTGTGTGAGTGGGTAGGAGAAAGAAGGGAGAGATTTAAGATCTAGATAATATTTGAATTATTAAGCTAGAGAAGAGAAGCAGGGGACTGAGATTTCAGGGGAGAGAAAATAGAGAGGTGGGGGTGTGGGGAAAGGAAGGAAAGATGAAACATGCCCTAAAAACAAGGCAAGACAACCTACCCTATGATCTGTGCTAGGAAAGAAAGTGGAATGAAGCTAGAAAAGGAAAAACTAACATTTCCAATATTAAGTAGAGAATTGATATTAAAAACGTTGTTGTATACAATGCATAGTTATTGTATTCCTTTACATTTCAGGTAGCATAGCTTTGGGGAAGGCATGGTAGCAAAGGCCCCGTCCCCCACCACATATCTTACTGTAATCAGAAACAGAAAAATCAAATCTCCCAGCTAAAGGAGGAAATAAAAAGAAAGCTGGTCATATGTATCACAGCCATATTGAGAATGTCCAACAGCAGTAAAATACAACTGTAAAACATGCATTGAAGGCTTAAAATCATGAATAAAAACAAAGGTATTTTTTCCACTCTGGCTAGTAGGCTTAGTCCTTGGGCTAGTAGGTGCTGGGTTGAGAAATTTACTCTGGCTTCAGGGGCAATTTAAGTTTAAGATTCCATCAAATCCATACTCAGTCTGTATAAGTTAGTCTCCTTGTTGCCTTTATATTAGATGTGACAGATTAATATGTTTGAGGGCAGATCACTGCTAGACTAAATCTTTCTCTGGTTATGATTCCTTACAATTATAAAACAGTCACAGGGTTATAGGGTTTATAAAGAGGTTTATTACAGTTTCCAACATTGGAATTCTGTGGGCTAAGTGTTTTTTAAAGAAGTAAATCAAAATATATGCACATCCCATTTCCCCTTCCCTAAGATGTACAAGAATTAGGAATAAACTATACTACTTTTATAGAGGAAAACTACTAAAAATGACTGACTGCACATTGGTCCTTATGCAGCATCTTATTGTTTGCAGTGGCAGGGTAACCCTGCACCCATTCTTACAGTAGGATCCTCCATTGAGTCGTTATGGATGATCTAGACACATACATGTGGGGGTAAGAAAGAACTTGCAACATAAAGAACCTCCATACACACTCGCTTCTTCACTCACTGGGTTGAGGCAGTATCAATGGCTCAAGCAGTAGAAGGATGGGCTCTACCTACAGGCACCTATGTTGAGTAACCTCTGTAGCAGGGGGTCACAAAATTCTTTCCAAACCCCACAGTCTATTTTTGCCATGATCTCGATCTTCCAATCCTTTTGAGGTCATGGGGGGGTGAGGGGGTAAGGGTGTTTACTCTAATTTCTAAAGACCCTTTCTATAGGTGTGAAACAAGTCTAAAATACCATTTTAGAGAAATTTCTATGATAGAGAATGAGCTTCAATCAATAGCTTATTTTTAAGGTATCCCAGAATTCTACAGCACAGAGAGAATTTATTATAACTCCACAGAGAAGTTATCCTTCTATGTAAAATTTGATGGAACTTTTTATGAAGGTAATGACAGCTGGGAATAGGTGCCAAGGAAGGGATGCAGGTTGTAGCTAGTGGGTAAAGGTGTACGTGGGGTTGTAGGATACCTTCTGTGCCCCTCGAGCCTGTGTTATGCTTCCCAGAAGTGCCATTTACAAATGGCGAGACACAGAGCTACCTGGAAATTCTGTCAATGATTGTCCAAAGGAAAATGCAGTTTCTGCAAAATCAAAGTCTTCTATGGGGAAAATCGATTTTGTTGAAAATCTTCAGCTCCACCCCCAATTAGGAAAATCAAAATGAAATAATTTTGGGTTGGTTCAATGAGGGTTTTTTTGTTTGTTTGTTTGTTTTGTTTTTTAAACTGATCTGAAATATTTTGTTTCCAATCAGTTCAACAAAACATTAAACTGCATTTCCCTGACCGCGCATTCCCTTATGGGAGTTGTTGTTCAGGCCACCTTTATCTTCTATGGGCCAGGATTCCTGGAGGATTATGCCTTCCCATAATGAAACACAGATTTTCCTGTGACAGAGGTTTAATAGCACACTGACTGGAAATGAAACATTTCAGCTCCGTTCAATAAACTGAAACTAAATAACTTCAGTTTGGGGAATGTCTAACTGGTTTGATGGAAAATGTCAAACTGAAACATTACAACTTTTTGGAAACACACTTTTCAGACTTTCTGTTCTGCAAAAAGTTTCACAATTTCACCTTTGTGCCCTGACTCGGGATGAAGACAAATGTTGAAGTGTCAGAATTCCCTGTGGGATGGAAATTCTGGGTTTTGCATAGCTCTAGGGAGGAGGCAGGTGACAGCTGTGAGCTACAGGGTCAAGGCAGCTGGTTCCTAAAACCTGGTTCTTCTCTAGAGCAGAATATGAGAGGAAGGGAGGAGGCAGGAATGAGAAGTTGCTGTGGGGCAAGGGTGAAGCAGTGGCAACAGCCAGAGGAAAAAAATTGCTCCTTAACCTTCCTGCCCCCTTAGTTCCTTGGAGTCTAGTGGCTGCTAGGTTTTGGTGGTCTTGCTGTGCCCCCATACCCCTGCCTGGTATGAGAACTCTTATCTTCCTGGATCATTTGCTTAAACACAGTCCAGTATGATACACCATGGATGGTCAAGATGCAGGGCTTCATCTTCCTCAGTGAGGTGGCCTGGATAGCCCCTCTTTAGGGTCAGTTTGTGGTGCTTCTTGCTGAGAGCAGGAGTTTGTTCAATTGGATGCCCTGTGGTGCTCCCTCTGTAGCACTGTCTGTTAAGAGAATAAGACTCGAGAGGTTTCTGAGCAGTTCGCTGCCCTGTACTGAATGGAACTGGGTGCTTGGGCACACTCGTCAAATTTTGTTACCGTTCAAATTGACTTACTCTTTTTTTCCAAAGAGGGACTTGTGGCCAAGTGGTCTGAACACAGGACGGGAAGTGGGGAACGCCTAGTTCTAATCCTGGCTCTGACCAGGACTCTGACCTTGGGCAAGTTTTCTAACATCTCTCTGCCTCACTGTCCTATCTGTGAAGTGGGAATAAAAATACTTCCTGCCTTCACCTGGATGTTCAGATAAAATAGTGCCTGTGTGTATTGCACTGTAGAAGTATTTATTATTCATTATTATTATTAATTATTATCGTTCACAAAATTAGTGTCTTGAGTAGAAAATTGATACACTTCATCCATCAGCAGTGCCCTTTGAGAATGAGTAGCTGAGTAAAGAGGGACTTGTGAAAAGACAAACCCAGGTTACACATTGAACAGGTTTCTCCAGTATTATTGCCTACATTACCAGCCAAGCTCCCTTGTAAGTAATCATCAAATAATCAGCCTGGCTCCTTTTGTGAATGGCTTGAATCTGTGTGGTCCTTCTTTGTTAGGGCAGCTCGTGGGCTCTGAAAGCTTCTACACCCCCTGTTCAGTACTGCAGAGGCTGGTGGCACCAGCTGCTTGTGCCTGAAACACGCATTTGCATGAGACAGTGGCCTTCTCCCCCACCCTCTTTACATTTCAAAATGTATTTCCCATCTTTTCAACCCCTTCATTTTTATGCCCCTCTCAGAACTTTTGATGTACTTTATTTTTATTTTGCCACATGCCTATTTTTACCAAGTAAAGCTCAGAGGAGGGGGAAGTCTTCCTTCCTTCAGAAATAAAACCGCAGCCAGTGTTTGGAAATTTCTTAACAATAGGCCATATGGGAGTCCCAAACTATTAAGCTTTATTATTCAGAAGGCAGAAAATGTGGTTTGATATTCAATTGATGTACAGCATAAATGAGAGCCACAAACTAGGCTCCCTTGAGCTGGGATTCAAGTATTCTTTTGAATATAACAACTAATACTTTGGCCTAGTTCCACAGAATGCATCCAGCTTGCTGATCACAAGCCAAGAAACTGTAGGCTATTCCCTCTACCCACCTCCCCCTCCTTCTCAGAAGCACTTTCCTCTCCTGCCAGCATGGGCTCTTGCCCTGAATATAAATCTCCTGATATTAGTTGCTCAAAGAAGACAGAGAGGGCATAAGCACGGGCTGTTTGTTCTTTTCCTCCCCTTCAGAATAAAGTTTACCCTTTGCAAGATTCTGGTCAGGAACTACAATGGCTGGTCCAGGTGGGATCCTCTTGGTGCCTGTTTCTATAGCCACTGAGGAAATAGCGTATACTGAAACAGGTGAACATGCCTCTTCCCCAGGTTACTTTGAAGTGGTGACAGAGGACACATGGGAGAGGGATTTGTGGGATCCAGAGATTGGAACTGGTTTCAGTTTCCTTCTGTGACCCTATTTGATGTACATGTACTATAATTTTCCTCTCTCCTCTGTGTTGACTATTCCTCTTAGCTATGCTGTTCCCTGGGGAAATGAACCCACAAAAGTTGCTTCAGGATCCAGTTTTTTTATAGCCTTGAGCAGCCCCCAAACCAGGCAAATTCAACTGAGAAAAATCAAGTTTGTGTTTTAACAGATGGTCTGTAAATGTTGTAAAAAGCAATCACACAAAACTACATTAAAAGAACATTAGTAAGGTTGCTAAGTCAAGTTATGAAATGCCACTATTAAGGTTGCCCGTGTAACCTTAATTCAGCCTTTTGTGCATATGCATTGATTCAGGCTTTAGTTACATGATCATAGTATTTTTTCCTCATAGGATGCTTGTCTCATACATTGCAGATGGATCTGCTCTGGGGATGATTCAGGGTTATGTATGTCTGTAGGACCCAGGCTTTGCTCGTTGTAGCAGTTGGAAGGAGTGTAATGAGTGAGGCCGGGGATTGCAGGAAGAGAAGGGACAGTGTCACAGTTAAGACAGCTGACTGCTGGAGAATGTGACTATTGCTGCCTCTGCCAGAGTTCCTGTGTGATGCTAGTTAAGTCACTTAAACCAAACGTTGCCCAGTTGCTCACTAATTGTCTGTTCCTCATTTTCTGGGTGCCCAGCTTGAGACCCCGGGTCTGATTTGCAGAAGTGCTGAGCACCCACAGCTGCAACTGAAGCAGCTGAACTCTGCTTTGAACAAATGAAGTGCAATACGATAAGTGCTCTGCGGGCCTAGACCTCTCAAACTGTACACCCAAACTCAGTGTTAATTTTGACCTTAATCTGACTCAGTTTCCCAGCTGCAAAATGGGGATAGTATTCCCTCAGCTCACGGGGTGTTGTGAAAATAAATTCATGAATGTTTCTGAAGTACTGAGCCTATAGTGATGAGCACCATAGAAAAACCACTGTGGAAATTGATAACTGTGCCTCAGAGCAGGGTTTGGATAGAATACAGTGAATAAGGCACAGGGCCACACATTGTGCAATGAGAAAACAAAATTGTGAATAGCTGCTCATTAAGTGAGCGCCATCCATCCTGAGCACTGAATGAGGCAGGGGGCCTGTGGAAAAAAAAATGTGCTCATGCATATGTGTAAAGGGACCAAATTAAGGCTGCACAGGCAACTTTAATTCTGGCATTTCCTAAGTAAGGATGCCTTAGTAAACTGCTAAGTAAAACCTTAGTAAAACTGCTGGTAGTTCCTAGCTTCTGAGTGCTTGACTTTACGACATTAATGTCCTTTTAACATGGTTGTGTGTGTTTTTAATGGCCTACTTTAAATAAATAAGAATTAAAAAAAGCAAACTGAAAAAGTTGATTCCATCATATTGACATCTAAGTAGGTCATCAGCAGGGTTGGAACCTTTAGGTGCACCACACAGACCTCTGCCACTTCAGCAAACAGAGTAACTGATAACTGTAGTAGGCTGTTATCCTGTGTGGACCAGCACTAGAGGAGGATGGGACACTTTGCCAGTGAGTTTCACAGATATTTGACAGAGTCTGAGGGTTTGTCTATACTTGACAATTTACCAAAATAGCCATTCTGGAAAAAGTATTTAGAATGATACACCTCTACCCCGATATAACGCTGTCCTCGGGAGCCAAAAAATCTTACTGCTTTATAGGTGAAACCGCGTTATATCGAACTCGCTTTGATCCGCCGGAGTGCGCAGCCCCGCCCCCCCCGGAGCACGACTTTACCGCGTTGTATCTGAATTTGTGTTCTATCTGGTCGCGTTATATCGGGGTAGAGGTGTAGTAGTAATTAAGCTGCTAAATCCTGAAGTCTGAGCATGAGAACTCTTCCCTCCCCCCCCCCCCCAAAAAAAGTCTCCATAACTTGCCCAGATTTGGTCAGATTTTCACCAGGGCCACCCCCATGCTAAAAGTCAAGTTCTACCTTCAACACATTAGGGAGACTAGAGCTTTTCAAAAGAGACGTTTGCCAGAATTTAATATGGGCCAAACAATATATTTTCCCCCATATCCTCCCTTGGAAATGGCTGAACTATCTTCCTTGAAATTTTCTTAATAATAATAATTAATAATAAATCAGTCTGAGGCAGACACAGCATGGAAAACTTCAGCCCAATCAGTTAAAACCTGGTAAAATTATGAGCAACTGAAAACACAATCTTATGATGAAACGTATCAAGCAACCTTAATAGGCAATGCGGTCAGCCCCACTTGTAAGATTACATTATATAAAGCAAAATGGTGGTTTGTTAAGATATTTAGGTGTATCTGTATTCTGGGTTTTCCTAAATTCTTGTGCTGCAGGACTCTTGGCATGTCAATAAATATTACTACTCTCTGGTTTTATGATAAAATCCTTAGATAATCCAAGTTTGCGGAGGTTTCCCCCCCCCCCCCCCCCCTCTCTTTTTTTGAATCTGAGTTCCACAAAGGAATTTAGTTTGGGCTGCTGTAATTCAAACTGCATAGGTTGGAGGATTCCAAACTTGGCCTGACTTGTACTTTCCTTAAAAGCATGCAGAGTCCATGTAAAAACTTCTTTATGAATGTGTTAATGCAATTGCGCGTGACAAGCCTTCGCATAGCAGTGGACATAGGTTGTGCACACTGTAGTGAAGGCTGAATTTCAGTGTCTGTTTTTTTTTTCCTCCCGCCCGCCCCCCCCCCCCCCCCATTTCCCCTTTCAGTTGCACATAATACATGAAGTTTTCTATCTTGACTCCCTTAAATTAAAGGGATTTTTTTTATTTACACCTGCATCTGTTTAGTGGAGGGAGGGGAGAGAATTTGTCATTTATTTAATTTAGTCAATAATGCCTAGCATCCCTAATGTGCTAGGCATTTTGCCACCCTTTTTGGATCAGAAATCTTTTACCCTAATAACTTAATAATGGAGGAACATAGAAAGCTCAAACATCCCTTTGACTTGTGACCTCTCTTAGGTCTGAGGAATAAGCCAAATTGGAAGAAAATCGGTCCAAAGGTTTTAAAGTAGGAAAATGTCACATATGTATAAGGCCGTCTATGCTACAAGTACAACCGTGGCTTTTTAACTAGTTCTTGTCTCAACTGTGTGTGTTGTAACAGGCATAAGTTAATTTTATGTCCACATTGCAGCTCTCTTCACAGCACAACTGTATGTTCATTTCCTTGGTGTAGACACACCTATCACACTGGCTAACTCGATATAATTGCATTCTGGAACAATCCCATACTGTCTCAGCGGTATTCTTGGAAGACTTACACATAGAGCAGCATTAGCAGTGATTGGAGCATTACACACTGATACCCTATTACTATTAGTTGAGAGGGAGCAGAAATAGCAAAATTGCACATGCACAATAGGGTGTGTAGGGGGAGCTGTTCTATCCACGGTGCAAAAAACTGCATTGAACTGGTTCTAGGAAGACAGTCGTGTCTTCTGGCAGGGGTGGAATACTGTAAGTTGCCAAACAAGGATTAACCTTGTGATGTATGAACACAAAGTATGTTTGGAGCTGTTTATGCAGGTAACTGAGAAACTTGGTTTAAAAGTTGTGGACAGGACCTGTGTATTTAAATACCATTAACTTGTTTACGTGCAATACCTCTAACATACGAACAATCCCTACAATTACAAAAAATCTGTGTATGCTGTGTCAGGACAGGCCTGTCTAAGACTGACTATAAAAACCAACAGGCTTATAACTTTATTTTGGCCTGGAATTTGATATGAGCTTCTAAGACTGGAAGTGAATGTGTGTGGTTCTTCTTCGAGTGATTGTTCACGTCCATTACACATTAGGTGTACGCGCACCGCATGCACGGACGTCGGAAACTTTTTCCCTTAGCAGCTCCCGTCGGGCCGGTAGGGCCCCCTCCTTCCCGCCAGAGCGGCGCCCCGCTCCAGGGTATATATATCCCTGCCGACCCGACCCCTCCAGTTCCTTCTTACCGTCCGTGGCGGTGTTGGAACAACTCTGTCTCTCGTCTGAGAGTGTCCCTTAGCAATAGTCATACCCGAGGCCGACCAGCCGTTCCCGGTCCCGTGACCGCCGGTACCGTTCCAGGTCCAGGTCAGCGAGACGCTATTCTAGATCCTGGTCGCGGAGGCGCTACTCCCCAAACCCGGACCGGCACCATCCTACGGCTCCGCCGTGGCCTTCCAGGTCACCGTCCGTGGTCTCGGGGACTGAGTCGGACCGGTACGGTGGATATGGCCATAGGTCGCAGGCCAGCAGGGACTATGGCCATTCTCAGTGGGGCCAACCGAGCCAATGGCCATTCTGGACACCCTGGACCTACCACCAGCAAGGGCCCCCATCGAGGGCCTCGAGATCCGGGCCACCGGGGTACCGATCCCGCTCCCCGCGGCACCGCCCGCCATCGCATAAGGAGGCAACGGTCTCTAGACCACCGGAGCGGGAAGGAGTGGACTCGGCACAGAGTACGGTACCGTCCCAGTCCCACACTGCGGGTCAGGCCCCAGAGGAGCAACTGGTCGATGCCAGGTTGCAGGACAATGAGGATGGGCAGAAGGCCCCGACCTCTTCTTCCTCGCCAGATGAGGCAGTAGCAGGCACCATGGTGTCCGGCCCTCCCCCGATTGACCATCGGGCACACCAAGACCTGCTTCGCAGGGTAGCCCTCAATCTGGGCTTGCAAGCGGAGGAGACCGTAGAACAGGAAGACCCCATGGTCGATATCCTGAGCCCAGAGGGCCCCTCCAGAGTCGCTCTCCCGATCATACGGACAGTACAGTCCAACTATAAGACGGTGTGGCAAACGCCAGCCTCCAGTGCATCGACTGCAAGAGGCGTGGAGAGGAAATACTTCGCCCCATCTAGAAAGTTCGACTTCCTCTTTTTACACCCGTCCCCTTGTTCGCTGGTGGTCTCGGCGGTCAATGAGAGAGAGCGTCATGGCCAGCAAGCTCCGGCCCCCAAGGGCAAGGAAGCTAAGCGACTGGACTTGTTCGGGAGGAAAGTCTATTCCTCTGGGGGCCTTCAACTGAGGATCGCCAATCAGCAGGCGATTCTAAACAGGCACAATTTTAACTCTTGGGCATCAGTCGCCAGGTTTAAGGACTCCCTCCCACCTGACGCGCATCAGGAGTTCACGGCCCTGGTGGATGAGGGGATGGCGGTGGCCAAGACCTCATTGCAGGCCTCCCTCGACTCAGCCGATGCTGCGGCTAGAACAATCGCGTCAGGAGTCGTGATGAGGCGTTCGGCGTGGTTACAGGCTTCAGGTCTTCCACCAGAGGTGCAAACCACACTGCAGGACCTCCCGTTTGAAGGTTCGGGCTTGTTCTCCGACCAAACGGACGCCAGGCTACATAGCCTTAAGGACTCGCGTGCGACCCTTAAGTCGTTGGGTATGCACACCCCGGTAACGCAGCGTAAGCCCTTTAAACCCCAGCCACCGCAGAGGCAATACCACCCTCGCCCCCGGCACGAGCCTTACCGCCGTCGAGGCAGGGATAACAGGCGGAGACGTAACAATACGCCTAGCCAAGGCCAGAGTCATGGCCAGGGCAAGCCGCAGCCAGGGAATAAACCAGGCTTTTGAAGCTACGCCCGAGGACAGCGTACCACTTTCTATACCGGATCCTCCTCTGGGTTTCAAGGACCGCCTGTCCCATTTCTACTGGGCCTGGTTGCGCATAACATTGGACCGCTGGGTCCTGCGCACAGTGAAGGCGGGCTATACCCTCCAGTTTTCCTCGCCCCCTCCCTGCCATCCCCCTTCCCCGTCCCTCTTCAGGGACCCTTCTCACGAGCAACTCCTCATACAGGAGGTACAGACCCTTCTCGCTGCAGGAGCAGTAGAAGAGGTCCCACCAGACCTAAGGGGAAAAGGATTCTACTCCAGATACTTCCTGATCCCCAAGGCGAAAGGGGGCCTCCGTCCTATTTTGGACCTGCGCGATCTAAACAAGTTTCTGATCAAGGCGCGCTTCCGTATGGTCTCCCTTGGAACTATTATCCCATCCCTGGATCTGGGGGATTGGTATGCTGCCCTCGATATGAAAGATGCCTATTTTCACATCGCAATCAATCCGGCCCACAGGCGGTTTCTGCGCTTCGTTGTCAACCAGCGCCATTTCCAATTTACGGTCCTGCCCTTCGGCCTGGCATCAGCACCACGAGTGTTTACGAAGTGCATGTCCGTGGTAGCAGCCTTCCTTCGAAAAAGAAGGATGCGTGTGTTCCCGTACTTGGACGATTGGCTTCTCGCGGGCAGGTCGGAGGCCGAGGTCTGATCTCACGTGACGCTGGCCTTGCAGACGTTCGACAAGCTCGGCCTCCGGGTCAATGTGCCCAAGTCCACGTTAGTCCCCACACAGAGACTGGACTTCATAGGTGCGACCCTGGACTCGGTAGCCGCACAGGCAAGCCTACCAGAGGCACGGTTCATGTCAATTCAGAGAGCCATAAGCTCAGTCCAAAAATTCCCCACGACAACGGCAAGGTGTTGCATGCAGCTTCTGAGGCATATGGCAGCTTGCACACACGTGGTCAGACATGCTTGCCTAAGGCTCCGGCCTTTACAGTTGTGGTTCGCCCGCACGCACCGCCCCAACAGAGACCCATTGGATCAAGTAGTAACGATCCCAAACCAGGTGCTGAGCTTGCTCCGCTGGTGGCTTGATCACCAACAGGTATGCGAAGGGATCCCCTTCGCTGCCCCACAGCCCACTCTGATGTTGGTAACAGATGCATCAGACCTGGGTTGGGGAGCGCACCTGGGGGAACTGCGGACCCAAGGGCTGTGGTCCAGAGAAGACAAGCTGCTTCACATCAATCTGAAGGAACTAAGAGCGGTTCGCCTCGCCTGTCAGACCTTCCGCGCCACCATACAAGGTCACAGCGTGGCAGTCCTGACGGACAACACTACCGCCATGTTCTATATAAACAAGCAGGGCGGGTCCTGGTCTTCTCCCCTCTGTGGCGAGGCACTCCAATTATGGGACTTCTGTATAGCCCATGCGATACACCTCATCGCGACGTATCTTCCGGGGATTCAAAACGGCTTAGCAGACCGCCTCAGCCGATCCTACCGAATGCACGAATGGACGTTGAGGCGAGACGTCCTGCATTCGATCTTCCGGAGGTGGGGCTTTCCCCGGGTGGATCTATTCGCCACCAGGGACAACAGCCAATGCCCTCAGTTCTGCTCATTCCAGAACCTCAGCCGGGGATCATTAGCAGATGCCTTCACGATCCCATGGGGAGGGAGCCTGAGATATGCCTTCCCTCCGTTCCCACTCATACACAAGGTTCTCCTCAAGACCCGCAGGGACAGGGCGACGATCATACTTATCGCCCCGGCCTGGCCACGCCAGCATTGGTTCACGTCCCTGCTGGAACTGTCCATAGCCGATCCAATCACCCTCCCCCTCCATCGCGACCTAGTCACACAAGACAAAGGTCGCCTACTCCACCCGAACCTGTCTTCGCTACATCTCACGGCATGGTATCTCTCTGGCTGAACGATGCAGAACACAGGTGCTCTCACCGGGTTCAACAAATCCTCCTTAATAGTAGAAAGCCCTCTACAAGAGCGACCTACCTGGCAAAATGGAAAAGGTTCTCCCACTGGTGCGAGCCTCTACGCATACGGCCTTTACAAGCCTCAGTTCCATTAATCTTGGACTACCTACTGCACCTCAAGAATCAAGGCCTTGCGCCCGCCTCGATTAGAGTGCATTTAGCCGCTATTTCGGCTTTCCATCCAGGAGAGTTGGGAGTGTCAGTGTTCTCCAACCCCACAGTGACCCGATTCCTCAAGGGGCTGGACAGGGTGTTTCCCTACTCGCGCCCGCCTGTCCCGGCGTGGAATCTGAACCTAGTCCTAACAAGACTCATGGGTCCCCCCCTTTGAGCCCCTAGCCTCTTGCTCCCTCACGCACCTCTCGTGGAAGGTGGCGTTTCTCGTGGCCATCACGTCGGCCAGAAGGGTATCGGAATTGAGGGCCCTCACTTCGGAACCACCCTATACAGTGTTCCATAAGGATAAGGTGCAACTGAGGCCGCACCCCAAATTCCTTCCAAAAGTGGTATCGCAGTTTCACATGGGGCAGGACATTTGCCTACCGGTATTCTTTCCAAAACCCCATACGGACCCTCACCACCGCAGCCTACATACCCTGGATGTTCGAAGGGCGTTGGCATTCTACCTGGAGCGGACCAGGTCGTTCCGCAGAACCTCAGCTGTTCATTGCTATTGCGGAACGTATGAAAGGCTTGCCTATCTCGACACAGCGCTTGTCAGCATGGATTGTGCATTGTATACGCACCTGTTATGAGCTCGCCAATGTGCCAGCCCCGGAGATCCGGGCCCACTCGACTAGGGCCCAAGCGTCCTCAACGGCCTTCTTGGCGCAGGTCCCTATCCAGGAGATCTGTAAGGCGGCCACCTGGTCGTCCGTACGTACGTTCACAGCCCACTACGCGATCCATCATCAGGCCAGAGAGGACGCAATGGTCGGGCGGGCTGTGCTACAATCAGTTGTACCTTGACTCCTACCCACCTCCAATGGTAAGCTTGGGAATCACCTAATGTGTAATGGATGTGAACAATCACTCGAAGAAAGAACGGTTACTTACCTTCTGTAACTGTTGTTCTTCGAGATGTGTTGTTCACGTCCATTACACTTCCCACCCTCCTTCCCCTCTGTCGGAGTCTCCGGCAAGAAGGAACCGGAGGGGTCGGGTCGGCAGGGATATATATACCCTGGAGCGGGGCGCCGCTCTGGCGGGAAGGAGGGGGCCCTGCCGGCCCGACGGGAGCCGCTAAGGGAAAAAGTTTCCGACATCCGTGCACGCGGCGCGCGTACACCTAATGTGTAATGAACGTGAACAACACATCTCGAAGAACAACAGTTACAGAAGGTAAGTAACCGTTCTTTTTTTGGGGGGGGGGGAGAAGAGGTGCTCTTGTAGAATTTATTTTGTGTGAGAGAGCCCACGATAGTGCTTTTGGTATCCTACTCCTGACATTGGCATTGTTAATTCATAGTTTTCCCATTGACTTGTGGACTCTTCTCCCCCCCACCCTTTTTTTGGGGTGGAGGGGTGGGGGAGGGAGTGGAAGAGAATGGCATGGAGAAGCTCTAACTACAGCACTTAAGTTAGTCCAGGTGGCTACCTCCAGTCTCAAACCTAACTCATTCTTTCAATGAATCACCACCATGATTATCTTCCACGTGTAGGATTCTCTGGAACACACATTGTAAGCAGCTCAGGGCAGGGAGCTTTTGTCTGGTCTCTCTAAAGTGTTATGATATTTGCATTTAGATACTACAGTGATAGGCACCTTAACTGTTACATTTTGCATGGCCCACCATATAGATCTGTGTGTAATGTACTGTCTATAATATTATTTTCTAGTGGCTGGCCCTCAGAAGAGGGGCCTTATTATTATAAGCTATGGGGGAGCAGCTTTAGCCCAAGTGGTAGAGGTCATTGTATTTTTTGTTTGTTTTGGGGGAGCTGAAAGATCAGTGCACTAGTCCCAGCTATGCAGATACGTAATTTACTTAACTGCCTGTCTACTATGTTGGATTTGTTACAAAAGGACAGCGAGTTCGGTGATGTGGGTTCTAGATAATGCTCTTCTTTGGGACCTCGGCCAAATTACTTAACCTCTCCACCGCCATTTCTCTGTTCAGTATACTACTTTAATTTGTCCTTTTAATAAGGGTGGGGGGGTGGGGGGAGGAAAGTTGGTGCAGCAAGGAAAATATTAACTTGCTGGAAAATCCTAAGAATAATGTTTTTTAGAAGGTATGCCCAAACACAGCAAAACCGCTTTAACGTATCCTCAGGGTTTCCACTATAATCTTGTTCAACCTTTTAGTTAAAGATCCCCCTTTAGGAGGCAACAAACTCTCTCCAGTCCCTTGGATGGTTTTAGAAATATTCATGTAAATGGAAAAATATTTCAGGTCACTTCATACTTGTCAGTCTTTATAATTCATCTCTATAAAGGACGAATTTGAGTCCTAGTAAGTATTTATTCTACACCAGTTTGTTGGTGATTGCTTTAGTTTCTGTTCAAAATATTCATCCCAAATTGCAAAGTTCTCTTCCCCCCCCCCCCCCCCCCCCCCGGCCGTCTGTCCATGTGACTTATGGGTAAAATTTTCAGAAGTGCCTGTGTCTTAGCAGCAATAACTTCTCTTCACCAAGTATCATGCTGCGCAGGGCCAAAGATTATGAAGATGTGGAGGATCTTCTGGAGTGGTATTTTCTGTTGTCTTGTGTTTAACAGTGTTATTGGCTACACTTTTTAGGCTCTTGTCTTCATTGGGGATAGAACACTAGCAGAACTAGGGCCCGATCTACACTGCAAAGTTAGCAGGGTTGCCAACCCTCCAGAATTGGCCTGGAGTCTCCCGGAATTGGCGTTCATCTCCCAGTGACTATTGAAAGCAATCTGGGAGATTTTAATAGGATATTTTAAGAAAATTACATTGTCATGTTTGGGGGAGGGGAGGAAGGAGGAATCTCCTGGAATAGCTTCAGTCAGAGTTGGCAACCCTAAAAGTTAGGTTGACATAAGTCGCCTTGCCATAGAAACCTATGAAAAGATTGCACAGGGGATGCAGCAAAAGGGCATAATAGGGACCAGCAGCAACACCATATGAAAGCGAAGGAACTTGGCCAGGCATATCACAAGGCCAGGGAGGCCAACAATCGATCTGGCGCTGAGCCACACACCTGCTGCTTTTACAACGAGCTGCATGCCATAGTTGGCGGAGACCCTACAGACCACCATGAGGAGCCAGAGCCACAGATCCCTACTGTGAAGAGGAAGAGCAGGGAGATGAGACTCCAACAATGCCACAAGCCAGGACCTGTTTGAGACTTCACCCCCATCTAGCGAGTCCCAGCAGGCGAGCATGGACGAGCCTGTGGAGGGGAAGGGACCTCCGGTAAGCAGGCATTTTTCTTTAAATTGTTGAAATTTCAAGATGGCACCTGGCCCATCCCCTGGTTAACAAGACAAATGTATCTGCTTTTCATTGTTCTGCTCCTACCAGACGAGTTAGAGCTGGCACCTGCTCTTCATTTCCCCTGTTGGGTTAGATGTGGGGGCTGGCAGGGGGAGCCACATGGAGCTTGTTTATGTACATAGGGAAGTCCCTTGTATCCGAGAGATACTCTGCAGTAAACAGGTTAGAGGCATATGGACCTAGGCGGCCTTGGGCAGCCAAAGGCAGCTGAGTGTTCTATGCCTTTGTTATCCTCCTGGGCAAGACATCAGCTAAAACCGCCGCTGCCTTAGAAAATAGTGCCACTATCCAGTGCTGTTGCCCTGCACATGTAGCCATGGAACAGGGACCAGAATTTTGTTTCATGCAACTGAAATTCCTTCCTTGCCCCTGGTGGGCTGCTCTCCTTGTGGCTGGGCTCCAAAGCTGAAGTATCAATAAGCATTTCATAGTAAGTGTTTATGGGAACAAGGTTAAGGGAGTTTTGAAACTCTTTTTCCCTTTCCATTGGGACTGTAAATACTATGACACATCTGTCTGTTTTTATCAGCAGCTGCTGCTGTTGCAGCCTTGAGAGGCGCCCCTCCCTTGCTCACAGAACTCCTGGCCCTGACTAGGAGGAGAACAAGGAATAGGGAGGACATATTCAGGGAGATCCTGCAAGCTAATGCTGCACTGGACTGCAAACAAATGGCCTGGAGATCAACACAGCAGATGGCATGGAGAAGGAAAGAACAGACAGGAGACAGGCCCAGGAATCCCATCAGGAAAAAGAGAGGGAGATGAACCAGCACATAATGGGTTTTCTCAGGCAGCAAACCCAACTGCTGTAGATGCTGGTTGACCTACAGATCCAAAGATTCCAGACTCTTGCCCTTTGCCATCCTTGGAGAACTCCATGGTAGCAGCTCCCTACATGCCCCCCCTGTGGCATCACAGGCTGCATCCTTAGTCTTCCTACTCCACATTGGGTGACAGCAAGGAAAACCACAGCTGCATGTACACCAACCTTGGTTCTTACAGGTCAGTGTATGTGTAGCCACAACAGACTACATTTGTGCACTGAAATGGGCAGAAATGTTTGCTGCCTTTCCAATGTCAAAGTCCCATTCTGTTAAGTTTAAAGTTTGTATTTTATTGCCTGCTGTTTTTTGCACATTGTTTTTCTGCACTGGTTTTGCAAGTCAATAAATGTCTATTTTTGAAGAATACCATTATCTGAGTTGACAAGAAATATTGCAGAATGCACAGCAGTACTCAATGCACACAGCACTTGTAAGTGTACAGCAAGCACCGCATAACTCCTAGCTTGAGGGAAATACACATTTATAAATGTACAGCAAGTACTACATAGTTCCTAGCAGCACCAATTCTCCAAGCACAGAGAACAGTCCAGCACCGAACATTACTGTGGCTGACCATTGAAGGACTTTTTCAAAACCTCCCTCAACTGCATAACTCCATGCTGAGCTCTTGTAACGGCCCTTGTGTCTAGCTGTTCAAAGTAAGAGCCGCTCCACCTTGACCCTCCACCCTGGTGGCAGCTTTTCCTCTCAAATAGTGTCCACCACAACAGGCAGCTCTAACCATTGGTATTTTTCCTCACTGCCAGCATCCCATCAATCTGCCAACAGCGCATTCAGCAGTTATTTGGCACCTGCTGAGCCAGTAACTGAATCTCTCCTTGGTGCTGTCAAGGTGGCTGGTATACGACTTCGTGAGCAAGAGGGAGTCTGGGTCCCCCAGAGTAACTATGGGCATTTCAGTTGGGAAAGAATGCCCTTGTCTGCAGCTTTATGAACAGTCCTGTGTTCTTACAGATGCAAGTGTCATTCGCCTTCCCAGACCAGCCACGTTGGATATTGGTGAAGTGTGATCCACCAACACTTGCATACTCTTAGAAAGTAAGCCATTTATGTATTCTGTAGCAAGGTGGGCTAGTGCCAAAAGTGCTGCACAGGTTTGTGAGATTTAAAAAAAAAAAGGCAAAAAGATTATGGGATATGAATGATGTTCTGGGATGGTGAAAGTTGCATGCTGGGAACTTGACCCCCTAGCTCCCAGAGATTCCTGGGAGAGTGATTTCTACCCCAGAACACATTGAGAAAAGGCTTCATGCTAGATAGCAGCACATGGCACAGTGGGATACCTATCTATGGTGCACCACACTTTGCATTGAGAAAAGCACTCCTGGTGAATACGCATGGTGTCAATGCAAACAGCCAAGTATGCCAATGCACAAGTGATATATAAACTTTAGCAGCTGTTTGCCCATGTAACTTGCATCAATTAAAGTCTGTATTGTAGACCCGGCCTGAGTTTAAATGCATTTTTCGCAAACAGTTTGTCTGTCAAATATTCCAAACCTAGGTCTGGTCAGTACTGGGCTTCTGACAGAGTAAAACCTGGCCTGGAAGGTGTTCAGAACATGTCACTTTCTATGGCATCCTCAGTATCCAGCCAAACCATTATTGGAAACCTGTTTAGCTGGAACTGTGTGTTTAGACTGAGATTAAAAGTATTTCCTTGGCTTATGCTGAAGCTAGCTAACATGACATACACATCACCTCCCGGGGGTACCTATCGGACATAGGGGGTGGAACGTGCTGATGCTCAGTTCTTGGCCTAGAGCATTCCCAGCAGCCAAGCATAAGGCAGCCAATGCTAGCTGCTTTTTGGTGCACATGCATGTTTTCTCTCCCTGTGATCAGCATCCATGAGCAGATGGTCACTTGGTCACATTTTTATTTGGCAGCTGTTTTGTGAGTTATTTTACTCTACGAATTGCTCCTGTTCATTGTGTGACTGTTCAGTCGCTGCTAGTTATGATTGGTCACATAGGCTACCTGGTACTGTTTCTGTTCCCTGATTGGAAGAAGGTACTTTATCATCAGGAGGCAACCTTGGAGAAGGCGTCTCTCAGGGATTTAGCAGTTTTGGGAAAGGTTGAAGATAAGCAGGATCACGGAATCTTAAAAAATTGGAAATGGTTTTCCCCTTTCTGGGCTATACACAGTCCTTGCCTGAGGTATTATTCAGAGAGAGAAGTTAAGCTATGGTAATACTTATGGGCTGGGTACAAAGTTTAAATGTAATGTTCCATTCACACAAAGTTGTTGTGATGGGTGTGGTCAGGTCTTTGCCGGGCTCTAGCAAGGGTCTTGGGGGAGCTCCTGTTGTGCCAAGACTGAATTAGTCTCTGCTTGATTTATATAACAAAAAACTGGGAGTGTAGAAGATTTGTGTGTGTGCCAACCCTTGTCTGAGTAAAACCCAATTGCTCAACCATTCTGTTGGCAAATGAGCATTGTACCTGCCCACTGTGCCTGATTTGGTGCCCCTCTGGTTAACGCTAGGCAGACACTAATGTCTTCTAAAACCTCCACGGAATGAGGTTCTTGGGAGTCTACAGTCTTGGACTGCCCTCCCTATCTGACAGGATTGAACAAGCGTGAAAGTAACTACTCCTTTTTAAGCAGTTTTTAATTCTAAAGGCCTCAAGCACACAATATTGGTCTTATTCCAGTTTTAATTGATGGATATTTTTAGTCACTTACTCATGGGTTTTCTCCCTATCCCACCCTCCGACAGTCTTGTCTATTTAGATTGTAAGCTGTTCAGGACAGTGGGGCACTTACCTCAGGCCTGGACAGCACTCTCAACTCAGATGCACTGACCAGGTAGACAGGAAAAGCCCTGCGAACGTTTGAATTTCATTTCCTGTTTGCCCAGCGTGGAGAGCACAGGTGACCACACAGAGCTCATCAGCGCAGGTAACCGTGATAGAGGCCCAGGATCGCAAAAGAGCTCCAGCATGGACCGAACGGGAGGTACGGGATCTGCTCGCCATATGGGGAGATGAGTCAGTGCTAGCTGAACTCCGTAGCAGTAAAAGAAATGGCAAAATATTAGAAAAGGTCTCCAAGGCCATGAAGGACAGAGGCCATAACAGGGACGCACAGCAGTGCCGCGTGAAAATTAAGGAGCTACGGCAAGCCTACCACAAAGCCAGAGAAGCAAATGGAAGGTCCGGTGCAGAGCCGCAAACTTGCCGCTTCTACGCGGAGCTGCGTGCCATTCTAGGGGGTGCAGCCACCACTACCCCAACCGTGTGCTATGACTCAGTCACTGGAGAAACACACAGGGAAGAGGGTTCGGGGTACAAGGAAGAAGAGGATGGAGGTAATGTAGATAGCTCACAGCAGCAAGGAAGCGGAGAAACCGGTTTCCCCAACAGCCAGGATATGTTTGTTACCCTGGACCTGGAACCAGTAACCCCCGAACTCACCCAAGACCCTGAGGGCACACGGGGACCTCTGGTGAGTGTACCTTTGTAAATATTACACATGGTTTAAAAGCAAGCGTGTTTAATGAATAATGATTAATTTGTCCTGGCAATCGCGGCCAGTACAGCTACTGGAAAAGTCTGTTAACGTGTATGGGGATGGAGCGGAAATCCTCCAGGGACATCTCCAGAAAGCTCTCCTTCATGTACTCCCAAAGCCTTTGCAAAAGGTTTCTGGGGAGGGCTGCCTTATCCCAGCCGCCATGGCAGGACACTTTACCACGCCAGGCCAGTAGCACGTAGTCTTGAATCATTGCATAACAAAGCATTGTAGCGTATGGTCCCAGTGTTTGCTGGCATGCAGACAACATCCATTGCTCTTTGTTATCGTCAGGAGAGTGATATCATTCACGGTCACCTGGTTGAAATGGGGCGATTTTATTAAGGGGACATTCAGAGGTGCCTGTTCCTGCTCTGCTGAACAGAAATGTTCCCCGCTGTTAGCCACGCGGTGGGGGGAGGGGTGAAGTGATCATCCCAGAGAATTGGGTGTGGGGGGGGGAGGGGGGTTAGTTGGGTTTGTGCTGCATGTTAACCCGGAAACCACAGCCCCTCCTTTTACATTGCAAACCCATTTTAAATGGCCAACCCAATTCATGCTTGATATGGGAAATGAGGGCGCTGCTGTTTGAAACCATTCCCACATGTTAAGAAGGTTAAAAAAGCCAAAAGACTGTGGCTTACCATGGCTGCCTGCAAGCCAAAATATGTTGCCTGGCACTGCGTGAGTGATCTCTCACACGAAACCAGCAGGCCCTCACTATAAGAGGAAAAATGCGACCTTGTAACGAAAGCACATGTGCTGTGTAATGTTAACAGCAAAATTTAACGTGAAAGAGTGTACCCATTGTTCTCTAAAATGTCTTTTTTAACCACCTCTCCCTTCTCCTCCACCAGCTGTAAATGTTTCTCCTTCACAGAGGCTAGTGAAGATTAGAAAGAGAAAATGGAGGACGCGGGACGATATGTTCACGGAGCTCCAGATGTCCTCCCACGCTGAAAGAGCACAGCAGAATGCGTGGAGGCAGTCAACGTCCGACTTCAGAAAAGCACAATATAAACGAGAGGAGAGGTGGCGGGCTGAATCGCGGGATGAACAGAGCAAGTGGCGGGCTGAAGATGATAGTGGTGTTAGCTTGCAGACAGAAGGCAAGAGTCGTCGATGCTCTGGCTGCTGGAGCATCAAACTGATATGCTCCAGCGTATGGTTGAGCTGCAGGAAAGGCAGCAGGAGCAGAGACCGCTGCTTCAGCCCCTGTGTAACCAACAGCCCTCCTCCCCAAGTTCCATAGCCTCCTCACCCAGACGCCCAAGAACACGGTGGGGGGGCCTCCGGCCACCCAGTCACTCCACCCCAGATGATTGCCCGAGCATCAGAAGGCTGGCCTTCAGTAAGAGTTAAAGTTTTAAACTGCAGTGTGTCCTTTTCCTTCCCTCCTCCCCCACCCATCCTGGGCTACCTTGGCAATTATCCCCCTAGTTGTGTGATGAATTAATAAAGAATGCATGAATGTGAAGTAACAATGACTTTATTGCTTCTGCAAGCGGTGCTCGAAGGGGGGAGGGGAGGGGAAGGGGGAATGATGGTTTATAGGGAAGTAGAGAGAACCGGGTGGGTGGGGCGGAGGGTTCATCAAGGAGAAACAAACAGAAGTTTCACACTGTAGCCTGCCCAGTCACAAAACTAGTTTTCAAAGCTTCTCTGATGCGCACTGCTGTGCTCCTCTAACCACCCTAGTGTCTGGCTGCGCGTAATCAGCGGCCAGGCGATTTGCCTCAACCTTCCACCCCGCCATAAATGTCTCCCCCTTACTCACAGATATTGTGGAGCGCACAGCAAGCAGCAATAACAATGGGGATATTCTTTTCGCTGAGGTCTGAGCGAGTCAGTAAGCTGCGCCAGCGTGCTTTTAAACGTCCAAATGCACATTCCACCACCATTCGGCACTTGCTCAGCCTGTAGTTGAACAGGTTCGGACTCCTGTCCAGGCTGCCTGTGTATGGCTTCATGAGCCATGGCATTAAGGGGTAGGCTGGGTCCCCAAGGATCACGATAGGCATTTCAACATCCCCAACGGTTACTTTCTGGTCCAGGAAGAAAGTCCCTTCCTCCAGCTTTCGAAACAGAGCAGAGTGCCTGAAGACGCGAGCATCATGTACCTTTCCCGGCCATCCCACGTTGATGTTGGTGAAACGTCCCTTGTGATCCACCAGGGCTTGCAGCAGCACTGAAAAGTACCCCTTGCGGTTTATGTACTCGGTGGCTTGGTACTCCGGTGCCAAGATAGGGATATGGGTTCCGTCTATGGCCCCACCACAGTTCGGGAATCCCATTGCAGCAAAGCCATCCACTATGGCCTGCACGTTTCCCAGAGTCACTACCCTTGATATCACCAGGTCTTTCATTGCCCTGGCAACTTGGATCACAGCAGCCCCCACAGTAGATTTGCCCACTCCAAATTGATTCCCGACTGACCGGTAGCTGTCTGGCGTTGCAAGCTTCCACAGGGCTATTGCCACTCGCTTCTCAACTGTGAGGGCTGCTCTCATCCTGGTATTCTGGCACTTCAGGGCAGGAGAAAGCAAGTCAAAGTTCCATGAAAGTGCCCTTATGCATGCGAAAGTTTCACAGCCACTGGGAATCATCCCACACCTTCAGCACGATGCGGTCCCACCAGTCTGTACTTGTTTCCCGTGCCCAGAATCGGCGTTCCACGGCATGAACCTGCCCCAGTAACACCATGATTTCCACATTGCTGGGGCCTGTGCCTTGTGAGAGGTCTATGTCCATGTCAATTTCCTCATCACTCTCGTCGCCGCGCTGCAATCGCCTCCTCGGCTGGTCCGGGTTTCACTTTGGCATATCCTGGCTCTGCATATACTCCAGGACAATGCGCGTGGTGTTCATAGTGCTCATAATTGCCGCGGTGATCTGAGCAGGCTCCATGATCCCAGTGCTAGCTATGGCGCCTGGTCTGAAAAAAGGCACAAAACTAGTATCTGACGGACCAGGGGAAGGAGGGAGGGAGGGCCGAGTGACGACATGGCGTACAGGTACAGGGAATTAAAATCAAGAAAGGTGGCTGTGCATCAGGGAGAAACACAAATAACTGTCACACAGAATGCCCCCCCCCCCCAAAGATTGAACTCAAAACCCTGGGTTTAGCAGGCCGTTGATTTCACGGAGGGAGGGGAAGCAAATGAATACAGAAGAAATCTATATTTTACATCTTAAGCTGCCAGCCGACGGTGCAGCATGACTGATAGCCACTGCAGTACGACGACGACGGATACCAGTCGTCATATACCATCTTCTGCCAAAAGGCAAGGGGCTGCTGCTGTGTAGCAATGCAGCCCCACGTCTGCCAGCACCCAGATCGTCCTCGGCCTCTTCTGGGTGCTTAGCAGAAAATACTGGCGATTGGCAGGAAATAGCATACTACGACTGATCGCCATCATCATCATCGAGACAGTTGCATGTCTGCCCAGGTGCCCATGATTGACAGCCACTGCAGTACGATGATGACGGATACCAATCTTAATATACCATCTTCTACCAAAAGGCAAGGGGCTGGTGCAGTGCAGCCCTACGGCTGCCAGTCATGCTGCACCGTCTACCGCCAAAAGGAAGTTAGCTGCTGCTGCATAGCAATGCAGTACCACGTCTGCCGGCACCCAGATGACACATGGTGACAGTGAGCTGATCTGAGCAGGCTCCATGCTTGCCGTGGTATGTTGTCTGCACAGGTAACCCAGGTAAAAAGGCGTGAATCTATTTGTCTGCCGGTGCTCTGACGGAGGGCCCTGACGACATGTACCCAGAACCCCCCGCGACACTGTTTTGCATCATTCAGGCATTGGGATTTCAACCCAGAATTCCAATGGGCGGCGGAGACTGCGGGAACTGTGGGATAGCTACCCATAGTGCAATGCTCCGGAAGTAGACGCTAGCCTCGGTACTGTGGACGCGGTCCGCCGACTAGAGCACTTAGAACATTTTATGTGGGGACACACACAATCAGCTGTATACAACCGATTTCTATTAAACCGGCTTCTATAAATTCGACCTAATTTCGTAGTGTAGACATACCCATTGGCCTCAACTGAGGGTATTACTACTGTAATTCAGATTAATTGCAGAAAAGACTTCTGCTCCCCTTTTTAAAGAACAGCCCCCTTCCCTTCCCCCCCCTTAGGGAATTGACATCGACACTGGTAAAGTATTGAGGGGAAAAGTCATTTTATTCTAACACTGAACAAAGAACTTTGTTAGATAAGGAAAGCAGTATTATCCTAAAACTATTCATTCTTTCTGAAGTTTCTGCCCAGAACGTCCTCCAGTCCGTTTAAAGGAACAGTACACGAGTCTTTGAACCATCCACCTGTCTGCCCCCCACTCGCATGCAAACAAGAATTAATATAGATAGCAACAAATGTGTAGCTCCAAAAGAGTCACCAGATTCACTATTTGGCCAAATCTGGTGTTGAATTTTAATTTTCAGGACTTTCTGTTCCAAGTGTGCGCCATCAGAATCTCCCCTCCCTCATTAGTCAATTAAAAAAAGTTGTTGATGTTTGTGTGTTAAGAGTTTTGAGATCCCCATATGGAAGGCACTAGGAAAGCACCAACTCTTACACCACCCGGGGCATATGCTCTGGTGATTCACACCAGGCCTGCCCATCACAAGAAGCAAAAATACATGACAAATAAGCCACATGCCCCTCTTTCTCCTGCTTATTCAGTCCATAATACTAAAGTTCAGGATTTGATTGCCCTGCCCCACTCCATTTGAAAACCAACAATATTGTTAAACTTCACAGAAAGTGTGAGTGACCAAGTGGCATTTGCCACGCTTGGCCTGACACATGCTTGAATTAGGAAACCGTAGCTCAGTCTAATGTAGGATTTCTTTTATTGCTGTAATTACACCAAACAGGTTACTGCATGGCTGATCTTTAGGCATGGGTATGTGTTGGATGGGTGGGTGGTTGGTTGCGTTTTTTTAAATTTTAAGCCCGTCAGGGACCAGACTAGTAATTATGTACTTTTGTGGTTAACTCTGCCTCTTGATTGGCTGAAGTGTACAAGAGGTCTGTTCCTAAAACCAATCTGAGTGTACTACATTAATGACAGGATACAGTGAAGAACTATCATTCTACCAGTAGCCATCAGATTAAATAATCACTCATTTGATGTATGAGAAACAACATTGCTGGGCAAGAAACCTCATCACACTCTTGATGTAAAAACCAAACAGGTTCGCTTTGCATTGATTTAGCTGCAGGAAATAGTTAGCATGTCCTCTTGCTATGAGAGTAAAAGTAATAAGTGTATCTATAGTCTTTAAACTAGACAATGTGAGCTTTTTACTATTCTACACTAGGCATAATGGTGTGGGTTCTTTACAATGAGAAAGCTATCTTGTAAGAAACACCTATTTACTAGTATAGACAAGGCTCAGGTGGGGATAAATCTCATTCCTCTCTTCCTCATGCCAGCTTCTTACTCTCATGTTTGTTCTCTTCAACAAGCTGCAGGACTCATTAATTTTCACTCCTAGTTTTGTCCCAGTCCCTGACTCTTACATGGCTGTCCTCCTGCACGGTTTCACACTCTCCTGATGAGAAAACATTTTTGGGATGGATGCTCCAGCCAGTACTGTGGGCACACATGCAGACAGCCAAAAGGTAGAACAGGGAAGTTGCTTAGTGTCAGTTTCCATAGGAACCGTGTGATGAATACCTGTCTCCTGCTTTTTCATGTAAAGTGGGCTCTGCTCGGGAAAAAGGCTGTGTTGGGTTTTTTTGGTTTTTTTTTTTTAAATATACTTTCCCTGATGGCAATATATGCTTCATCTTTTTATACTCAGGATATGTTTTATATTTTTCCGTAACCTCCTCTCCCTAATCCAAGCAGCTAAAGGAAATGTAGATGGATAACAGGATTAAATGGTAACTATTGGAAATTTGTAGGATTTTTTTTTTTAAACTGACACAATGCCCATTTTCTAATAAGGGATATTATGAAAGTGTGGTAGAGGTTCCAGCTTCACCAGTATCCAGCACATCAGCCTCTCCATCATTACACCATGGAAAGCAAAGCAGAATGGAAACTGACGTCTGTTTTCTGGGGGGTTTGGGTGTGGTTTTATTATTACTTAGGCTTTCAGAATTGAACATTAGTAGAAGCTTGGAGGATGTTGTGGGAAGTGTACAGTAGGTGCCATTAAGAAATGGTTGCTAACCACCCATGGTAGTTAAGAATAGGAAACATCATAGCAAGTTTATTACAGGAAATATCGCAAATACTGCAATGTGAGAAATGTCAAAAAAATTTAATGGCACCCACTCTGCATGTGAGTGTTTATAATACACACACACACACAGCATAGCCTTGGACCTTCCTTTCTCCCCCCATTTTTTTTTTAAAGGGAGGGGGGAACAGCAGGCATTTAACACCAATATTCCATACGTCTCAGAGAGCAAATCAACTATAGGAATCCATGAGAGCAAAATTTAAGTGATATGGTGTTGTCAGCATGCTGGCATTCATGTACAGCTGTTCTATCTTCCTGTGCTCTATGTATTGAAAGAGAAAACCTAAGGGGTTGTTTTTTATTTAACCCTTTAACCGTATATTTGGTCTTGTAATTTAGAAGTGGGGAAAAAGTGATCTAAAAGGCAGTCCATCCAATGGTAAAATTGGTTTGGATGCTGAGCTGCTGGCTAAAATTATTTTAAAATTTGGGTTGTTTATACATTACATTTAAAAAAAAACATAATTTATGGCTATGGTTTCACAGTTATCATTACAGCCTTCTGAATAATCATTGGTGTTCAGTAGCTCATTAATTTTTATTCTTAATGGCAGTGGGATTTTTGCAGTTTCACTAATAAAAACTCCTTTCAATTATATAATGCATTCAGTCAAGTTTAAAGGGAACGTTGCTAGGAGTTTATACCCCCAAGGCTGGATATAAGCTATTGTACAGCTCAATTCCCACACAACTAGTAACTGGCAGCTAAATCCTTGTGCGTCAAGCTGAAATTAGCTAATTTTCCTCATAGAACCTGAACTCTCTTCCTCATTTACTTCGAAATGAAGACCCAGTGGCTCTGTGTGGAAACAGAAAGGTGTATGTACTATCCCAGTCCAGAGCTGGGCACGTTCGGTCAGAGTAATAAGTTGACCTTGTCCATGCAGGTAGGAGTTCCTCCAGGCCTGATACTTGTATTTGGCAAAGGAAGCGAGTGATAGTACTACAGAGCTGAAGACAATATATTTTATTGCTCTCTTAAATAAGTCTATATCTAACCAAGTAGCAATTCAGTATGAAAGATTCCCTAGGTTTGCATCCTGTTTGTTGCGAGGAACAGAAAAGTAGTTGGGTTGAAACTTCTTTCCAGGTGAGGCAGATGTGATCTTGTGGTTGGTTTTCAGTAGCAGAAATGTCTTGCGTTTGGCTTTATGGAAGTAAAACAGCAGACGAGCTGGGTTGTGTGTTCATTTTCTTGTGGAGTGACTTGTGGAGTTGAAGGGTCCTTAACCCAGCTGGCCAGTAAGGGTAGGTCTATAGTGCGTCTGGGAGCGAGCTTCCAAGCCCAGGTAGACAGACTCGTGTTAACTAGCATGCTAAAAATAGTACTGTGTATGCAGCAACTCAGACTCTCAAGCCCACCTGACCCCTGGGTTTGAGCTCAGGTGGCTAAACCAAGTCTCCGCCAGAGTTGTGACGTCCACACTGATATTTTTAGCATGCTAGCTTGTGTAGGACTAGCTCAAGGCTGGCTTCCAGCTACAGTGTAGGCATACTCTGCCAAGAAATCCCTGATATAGCAGTCACTATAATAGCAGTGAAAAGTGGAAACTGTTTAAAATCTTTGGGATAGGAAAAGCTTAACTGTTGAACTTTGGTTGTCAGAGAACATCGGTTGGTGGTTATGCCACAGATCTTTTCCTGGTCAAAGACCAAGTTGAATAAAGAATAAGGGTACAGCTGACAGCTGTTTGTGTAGGTGTGAATTGGGATCTCTTGAAAAGAGGGAAAATAGCAGTGATTAGAGCTGTGTGTGTGTTTTGCCTACACAAACCTCGAACCAGAACTGCCAGAGGATGCCCCAGCTCTAGGCTTCACCTGTGCAGACAGAGCCAGTTTGAGATTCTGTGAGATAAATGGATGCAGGTTTACTAAGGCCTAGACTGAAACCAAGGACTCCTCTCTTCACTGGTGACCTAAACTGGATTCATCTAACCTGCTCTCACCCAGCCCTAAAAAAGCTGGGTATCAGAAGATGATTGAACTCTGGACTCTGCCCAGCCCTACTAAAGGCATTCAGGCATCCATTTGCTTCACACCTGCAGGCTACTCATGATTTCTAAAGCTGTCTCTACTTTCACAACAGTACAGATGGACAAATATGCTCATCTGTAGGGCCCTGCCAAATTCACGGCCATGAAAAACACGTTACGGACTGTGAAATCTGGTCTTGTGTGCTTTTACCTTTATACTATACAGATTTCATGGGGGAGACCAGTGTTTGTTAAATCGGCGGTCCTGACCCAAAAGGGGGTTGCAAGATTATTTTGCGGGGGGGGGGGGGGGGGGCAGGGTCACAGTATTGCCACCCTTACTTCTGCACTTCCTTCCGAGCTGGGCAGCCAAAGAACAGCGGCTGTTGGCTGGGCACCCAGCTCTGAAGGCAGCGCCCCGCCAGTAGTGGTGCAGAAGAAAGGGTGGCAATACCATACCATGCCACTCTTACTTCTGCGCTGCTGCTAGCAGTGGCTCTGCCTTCAGAGCTGGGCTCCCCGCCAGCAGCCACTGCTCTCCAGCTCTGAAAGCAACACTACCGCCAGCAGTACCGCAGCCCCCTCTACAATAACCTTGTGACCCACCCCCGCACACACAACTCCTTTTTGGGTCAGGACCCCTACAATTACAACACTGTGAAATTTCAGAGTTAAATAGCTGAAATCAGGAAATTTATGATTTTAAAAATCCTATGACCGTGAAATTGACCAAAATGGATCGTGAATTTGGTAGGGCCCTACTCATGTGAGTTCAGACCGTTCAATCTGAATTAACCATTGGAACAGTTTACCTAGGGATATGGCAGATTCTCCATCACTTGGAGTCGTTTTTTTTAATTTGAGGTTGGATGCCTTTCTAAACTCTACTCTAACTCCACCAGAAATTATGGGCCTGATGCAGGAATCACTTGGTGGAATTCTCTGGCCTGTGTTACGCAGGAGGTCAGACTGGATGGTCACAATGGTCCCTTCCGGCCTTACTCTATAACCCAGTGGTCCCCAACCTTTTTCAGTTGTTCCTCACCTTACCCAGTCCACACCCCCTGGGGACTGGGATCCGGGCTGGAGCAGAGCAGGGGGCAAAGTGGGGCTGGGGGGTGCTCCTTCCCTACCTCCTGTGAGGGTTGACCCATTCCCTGCCGTGCCTCCCCAAACTTCCCTCTGCACCCTCCTTAGGGGGGTGTGCCCCACAGTTTGGGAACCAGTGCTATATCCTATGAATATCATCCTGGGACAGCTTGCCACCAATGGTTCCCAGACTCTCCACCACATACTTTGAGCTGTCTTTTGTGGGATAGGAGGTGATGCAGTGACAGTACATGTGTGTAGGGATGTCCAGCTAGCCCCTTTGTGGTGGAGGAGGATAGAGAAGTAATGACTGGCCACCAAACTAGCATTGCTCTTTGTGTTACCAAGAAGCTTTTACTATTCAATTTGCCCTTCTTTGGTATCTGCTGTAGGCGATGGCACTTACTGACCTGCTGCCTCAAGTCTCCTCTTCGTAACCTGCAGCCCCTTTGGCAAATGCTGGGTCTTGGGCCAACAGTTTCTTAAGAATTTAAATTGGAACTTCTCTATCACATCAAACATAAACTGCTTCTATTCACTTGCAAGGCCCTACAGTCAATCCCCACCCTACCTGCTATCTCTGGTTCACCGTCACGCTGCTGGTGCTTGCCTCTGATCGACCCATGATGCTAGTCTCCACTGCCCACGTGAATTTTCAAACACACACCTTAGTGCTTTCTCCCACGTTGTCCCCGGCGCTTGGTGGCATCCTCGCCAACATCCATAAGGCCAACTCATTAGTCACCTTCAAATCCCTCCTTTACCACAGTGGCTACAGAAAACTTGACAACAGGCTGCTGGTGTGCAGAGACCACACCCTATCCTGCTGACCAGTATTGTCTCCTGGATTACTTGTACTCCCCCATCTGTTGTCTCTTGTCTTACACTTCAGTTGTGCCCCCCATATGGCAAGGACCATCTTTTCGTTCTGTGTTTATACAGC
Organism: Chrysemys picta bellii; assembly: GCF_011386835.1. Classification (NCBI taxonomy): domain Eukaryota; kingdom Metazoa; phylum Chordata; order Testudines; family Emydidae; genus Chrysemys; species Chrysemys picta. Next base: position 16,148,040 of record NC_088805.1, on the reverse strand, counting down.
ATCTAGCACAATGGGGTCCTGGTCTAGGACTAAGGCCCTTAGGTGCAACAGTAAAACAAATAACCAATAATAATACCACCACCATGACGGGGGTGGCTTTTCACTTACTTTTAGATGTCTGTTGCTCACTTTCCTTTGTTGCAGATTCTTGTCACAGTTTAACCTCCTCCGAGGCCCTGTGGCTTCCCTGCCTCAGTTTCCACTCAGCCAACTTTTCAGTCACTCCTGCGGATGCACATGGCTCAGCCTTCTGGCCTTTTTGGGCTGAGACTCTGTCCTCTTCCAGTCTTTGACCACAGCACTGACTCTCACGCTTCTTCCCTCAGAGTCCTAACATAACAGAAAACTGATGGTTGGTCACCTGCTCCTCCAGGGCTCAACTCTCCCTCCCACAGTAATCAAAGTCCCAAATGTAACACCTGAATCTTCCACTCTAAGGGTCTGCCCTGGCTTTGCTCCCACTCTTTCTGGGGTCCCAGGGAACCCAACCATCCTTCTGGCTTCCCTCTGGCTGAGCTTGCCCAGCTGTGTTATTAAAAACCCTCTGACCTCTCCCCAGCTGGACCCAATAATTGACTAGGGCCCTCTGATCCCTAGTTAGTTAGGACCAGCTGGGAGGATGGCTGGCCTGCTGCAGGGAAGGCTGAGCCCAACTCCTCTTAAAGGGCCAGTCAGCCTGTGATAATCCCGTATATGCAATATTTGAATAGCAATTCCTGCTTGTGAAGAGAGTCCAAGCAGGTGTTCCCTAGTTATGTAGCTCTGTATCCTCCTTCAAGGTGATCTTCCATGTTTTCATTTGGCATAAAATGAGCCAAGGATTTGCAAGTAATAAATGAACAATAACCAGCATAATTATTTGAAATGCTTTGTACATTTAACTTGAAAATGCACTCGTTGTTATATTAGTCTAGGGGAGTGGGGCATGGCATTTGCTTCTGTATTTGTGCATGCACCAAGAGCACAAGTGTTTAAGATGCCACTGCAAATCTGTAGAATGTCTTTAGAAGGTCATATGGTGAGGGGCTCTGTACGCAATTGAGTGCCCCCCCCTTTGCAGGGTGTTACAGGATACCTCTGTGGGGTGAACTACAGCTGGTGTGCAGTGGTACTAAATAATCCCTAGAACAGTGTCCAAGGGACACAAGTGTGACATGGGATGTATTTAATGGGACACACCTGTTCTAGAAATGGTCATGGCTGTTGCATACCTTAGGAATGGAAGGTTTTAGGGAGGTAAAGAAAGGTTTGCTCATCTATCCACACTGTTTTCCCCCTTCTCTCCCCTCCTTCCTATTGAATTCGAAAAATTGATCTAATTTGTTTAGAATCCTAATGTTCAGGTTGTAATGGGCTGTTTTGAGGCTGAGAGTTGCATTTGAATTTACCTTACTATGTGTTTCCAGAGGGGTTAGCACAACAGAACAGCTACTGGACTGAGGCCTGGTCTACACTTAAAATGTAGGTGTGCTTTGAGAGACATAGTTAAGCTGACCTAACCCCCCAGTGTAAACACCACTAGGTTGACAAAAGAATTCTTCCATCGACCTAGATACCGCCTCTCAAAGGGATGGATTTACTACAGCGATGGAAAAACCCTTTGTCACTATAGCAAGAGTCTACACTACAGTGCTACAGCGGTATAACTGCTGTAGTGTAGACATACCCTGACTGATGGTTTGGGTGTAACCACTTCCAAGAAAAGGCAGGGGAATTCAGAGAATGTTTTATTATTATTCTTTGATAATTTAAGCATTCCTCTGTTTACTTATGGTTTTTATTAGAAGACCTCGAGCTTTGCAGTTTGCAGCAGTAAATTGTGCAAAAGTGATTATATTTTCACAGAACTTTGTTTGAAACAGTTTCATCCTATTGTTCCAGACCATTTTTTGACCCAAAAACTTCGGGGGTATTATGCCAAATCCTCATGAAATGGCCGCTTTCACATCAAAAACCTGTGAAATGAAAAGTTTCAAAGTTTTCTAACTTGAATTGATATTGGGTTTGCTTGAAAATGAGATTTCTTTTCCATGGAAAGGGGACCATTTTGGGAGTAGAAAAAACACTACATTTTGTGGGGCTTTTCCACACAATTGGACCACTTTTCTTCTGTTTTGAATAGAAACACTCTTTGACTTTTTCACACACCTAAAACAGAATGGGTCACCTTTTGAAAGCCCTAATCTGCAAGCTGGCCTGTGTGACTGGATCGCTGCAGATGAACACAGGGACTGGTCTGCATAAAGCAGTTTGCAGGATTGGCACCAAAGTTACTTCCTAACTGTATGTATGTATGTTTGAATTTAGCAGTGGCTTTAAGTCACCACTTTAATTGGTCAGTAAAACTCAGCATACTGGTCCAATAGGTCAGTTGCCTCTAGCCCGTAATAGCTGATAGGGACGGGGAAGAGAAATTAATGTGTCCTTTTTGCTGTTCTTGTGGGGCTTGACTAGCTTTTTGTGGCTATGGGCCTAAGGGCACCATTCACTTACCTGTGAAAACCCTGAATGGGCTGGAAGGACTGACGGAAATAACCCGAGCCTACAGGAACAAAAATATCCTTTAAAAAGGAAGTGTCCTTATAACAAGGTCCTAGGAGTCGCGACTCCCGGGGTCTAGACTTTGCTCTGCTACTGACCCATGCTGCGGCTTCCCCCTGGCCGAGCTGATGAACTTAGGTATAAAATGGGCATAGCACATTTCAGAGAGGGATAAGGCCAGAGGCGCTGGAACAGTTTGTATTGTGGGGGTGCTGAGAGCCATTGAACCAAACTGTAAACCCTGTATGTGATGGAACACACTTCAAGCCGGCAAGGGGGGGGGGGGGGACAGCATTGCAAATGCCCCCCCCCCCCTTCCAGCACCTACGTATGAGGCTTAATGGAAAGATGTCTCTAGCGCTTTTTGAGTTTGGTGTAAAGGCGCTAGAGAGCAAACTGAAAACGAGGTGGTTGGCAGAAGAACACGACAAAATAAACCCTAGTGGGGGCAGGTTACTGAGTTCCCTTTCTAGCCATTATGTGCTGGGCTTTCAGAAGAAGCTGAGGCACCAAAATAAGTGGTCAGATCCTCCAAGCGCTCAACTCACTAGGTGATGGCCATTTCTGGGAATTTAGCCCTTGGCTTCATGCCTTAAAGGATGAAATTGAATAAAGACAAATGCAAAGTGCTCCACTTAGGAAGGAACAATCAGTTTCACACATACAGAATGGGAAGGGACTGTCTAGAAAGGAGTACGGCAGAAAGGGATCTAGGAGTTATAGTGGACCACAAGCTAAATATGAGTCAATAGTGTGACGCTGTTGCAAAAAAAAGCAAACATGATTTTGGGATGTATTAACAGGTGTGTTGTGAGCAAGACACGAGAAGTCATTCTTCCGCTCTACTCTGCGCTGGTTAGGCCTCAACTGGAGTATTGTGTCCAGTTCTGGGCACCGCATTTCAAGAAAGATGTGGACAAACTGGAGAGGGTACAAAGAAGAGCAACAAGAATGAATAAAGGTCTAGAGAACATGACCTATGAAGGAAGGCTGAAAGAATTGGGTTTGTTTAATTTGGAAAAGAGAAGACTGAGAGGGGACATGATAGCAGTTTTCAGGTATCTAAAAGAGTGTCATAAGGAGGAGGGAGAAAACTTGTTCATCTTAGCCTCTAAGGATAGAACAAGAAGCAATGGGCTTAAACTGCAGCAAGGGAGGTTTAGGTTGGACATTAGGAAGAAGTTCCTAACTGTCAGGGTGGTTAAACACTGGAATAAATTGCCTAATGAGGTTGTGGAATCTCCATCTCTGGAGATATTTAAGAGTAGGCTAGATAAATGTCTATCAGGGATGGTCTAGACAGTATTTGGTCCTGCCATGAAGGCAGGAGACTGGACTCGATGACCACTCGAGGTCCCTTCCAGTCCTAGAATCTATGAATCTTAACTGGCACACGGGGATTTTGGTCCAACTTAGATATGTTCCAACACATCGTGTAAAAACAAATGAGGAAGTATTGAAGTGACAAAGCCTTATAATGGAGGGAAGAGCTCATGTTATATAGTCTCCTGAACCCTGCCACCTTTTAAACAGTGGGGTGTCTTCCCCCGCTCTCCCCCCAAAAGTTAATTGAGTGCAACACAAGTCTGTGTTTTTTCCCTCGGTCACCCCACCCCACAAAATGCCCTGCCCTGCTGAATTGCTTCCAAATACTGGCATCTCTGGGAAGGGGTTATAAATCACCAATTTAAAGTCTACAACAGGATAATTAACTAACCAGTTTGATGTAAATGGCTTAATGGGGCTTTACTAGACTCTTTGAACTTAAAGTAGCACTAAAAAGTAAACTGCAAATACCCTCAAGGAAAGTAATGCCATGCCTGAATGTGTCACTCCTGGGAGAGAGCGAGCCTGTTTTACTTGCTTGGAATCCAGTGGCTCATGTGACAGCAAACATGTCAATGGACAAAACACCCCTTTGAGAAGACTGCAAATCCTCTGGAACACCAGAGTTTGTGCCCTTTGTGGGTTACTAACCCCCTTTCCCTGCTTCAGAAAATAAACTGAAATCTCAGTTGAAGTGCAACTGTAATAAAGTGCATCTGGATTGAAGAAAAAGCCCTGAGGGGGGAGGGAACTATAGAGCCCACCCTCATTTTCCTGGGGCTGTATTTGCATTAAGGTCTTTTGGCAAGTCCAGGCAGGAACACTAAATCACTTGAGCTGTTCGACTTGGTTTCAGAAGACTTGTTACCTACTGAATCGGCTGATACAATGCATGGCAGCCTTGCAGCAGATTCCAGCTGTAGCTTCAGGGCCATTCGGGAGAACCTCTGAATTCTCCATCTCACTGGGCTGTTGCATCGTTTCAAGGAAGGGGCTAGACAAGCCAATAAATATCCTCACTGAGCTCCTGAAAGCAAAGAGAATTGTTTTTAAAAGTAAAGTGCATCCTGCATGGCTTGATCTTCATATCGCTTTAGCCTAAAACAAAATGGGGTGCTGGGGAGGAGACTTCCAGACCAAAGTGAGGTAGGGCTGCTGCCCCTCAGGAAAATCCCATGTTGCCCTTCGGGTGGAGATGCAGCTCATCCCTGCACAGGGAATCACATGCCTTTATTTAAATAGCCATTTTTTCCCCTCCTTCTGGCTCTCCATCTCCACTATCGCCTTCTTCCTCCTATTGACAGGAATTCTCCATAGCTACTCTAAAAAAAGAGAGTTGCAAACTTCATGGAAAGGAGCCTTTCCCTTCCACAAGATGAAGAATGATCTAGTGATTAAAGCATCAGACTGGGGCTTGGGATACCTGGGTTCTGTTCTAGTCTCTGTCACTGACTTGAAGTATGACCTGGGGGGAAGTCACTGATTTCTCTGTGCCCTGTTTTCCTCAGCTGTAAAATGGGAGTAATACGCTCTCCCTCACAACCGTGTCCAGGAAGGTTTGTGAAAAGCTTTGAGATCTGGTATGGAAGGTGATGACAAAATTCAGTACTGTACTCTCATTGCTCAGGTAGCTGCCTGCTTTATTGTAATCAAAGAGTAACTCAGTTTACTGTGTCATGTAGGAGAAGAGACAATAAAATGGCCCCAATTTGTTGACAGAAGAAGTTGACACAGTTGGCATTCCCGGCTTGCTGTGTGTGTAAGGGTGGGCATACCAGTAAGTCCTGGTTTAATTCAGGGTTGGCATATGTTGGCAGAGTAGTTTGGGAAAAGCTTGCCCAGAGCCTGCCTGCACTAGGCCAGAGCTGTTACTCTTTCTCAAATATCAAACTTAAAAAAACAAACTCCTCTCTCTTACTTATGCTGCTTGCAGTGTCTCTATTAGGTAGCCACCCCCACCCCAAGAAACACCAGTGCACCTTAGTATGCAGGCTTTGATATCTCAGCATCTGACTGGGAAATGCTGTGAATACTTGATCTTAATCCTTCACTCCCACATGCTGACTTGAATCCAAGGGGAACTTTTGTGAATATTCTAATTATTTCAGTGTCGTTATAACCATCTTTTTTTTTTTTTTTTAAACATTTCTTATCGGGCACAGTGTTCACCAGGTCTTTTATGCTGGATCTTTCAGATTCAGTGTCTCAGACGGGGAGGCAGAAAGGCATGTAATGGTTGTGCGCAGCAGGGGAAAGGAACCCTGCGGTGGTAAAGTGCTTTTTGTTTTGTGGAGTTTTTTTCCTTCTAATTTATTTTTTTCCTTCAAACTATTTTTAAGATAATCTGTCACTGAGTTCTCCTATAATTTGACTCATTAAAAGAAAAATACTCTTTACCCTTTCTAGGAAAATAGCAATTAATTAAAAATAAAAGTTGAATAACTAACCATTTTCTTTTTTTAATTAGCAATGATCCAAGAAGGATGCATTGGGGCTAAGGTTTGAATTCAATGGTGCTGAATTCCAAATGGCTGAGATCCAGCAAGATCCACTGGGATTTTGGCCATGTTAAGTGGAGGATTTTGTAGTAGATTAGCATTCTCATGAGACTTTCCACCATCCTTGGCAAAAGTCTGACATTTTCCTGTGAAATTTCAGCTGCCAGAACTGGAAAGAGGGATACTTACAGTTGTATTTGGGTTTTTTTCTTTTTTTTTTTTTTATTCAAACCAGGGAAAAAAGCATTAGGTGTTGGTTTCAATTTGGAGATTTAAATATCTCGCTCACGCAAAATTATGGAGGTTTTAGATTTTCGGTTTTGTTTCTTAATTACAAGCAGTCCTAAATGTAAAATTCAGATCTGAATCTGAATGTTCTTCTCTCTAAAGTTCTAATGTGTTAGATAAGCCCATGTCTTTTTTTTTTTTTCTAAATCTTGTTTTATATCCTAAAATGGGAATACTATTCATCAGTTTTCTAAAATTTGTATTATGTATAAACAGTCACTGTGGGTGTGGATTTCAACAGCTCCTAAGTCACTTACAGGATGTCTTCACTGCAATTAGAGACCCACGCCGTGCCCGTGCCAGCTGACTCAGGCTGCAGGGCTGTTTAATCGTGGTGTAGACAAGATGTTTGGGCTGGGGTTGCAGCCCGAGCTCTGGGACCCTCCCACCTTACAGGGTTCTAGAGCCCCAGATCTGGACATCGACGTTGCAATTAAACAGCCCCTCAGCCTGAGCCCCGTGAGTCCAAGTCAGCTGGCACGGGCCAGCTATGGGTTTTTAATTGTAGTGTAGACATGCTCTTAGGCTCCTTTGTAAATCTCAGCTTGTGTGTTTAGGCCCAATACAGGAATTTCTATTAAAACTACCCTAGTGATGGAGGGAATACAGAACTCCAAAGCTCTGTTTATTTCCTCCACTTTATTACTAAGACCACGTTTAAAAAAATATATATATTTTTCTGAGAGACACCAAGCCTGCTGTCCAAGATCCCTTTGGCTCTACAGTTTCAGGAACCGAAGCTATCCATAAGCCCTGCTGTTAGCACTGTAGATGTTTCTGTGGCTATCACTGATGTCTGTTCTTTGTATACCAGTTAAACCCAACAGAGCTATGTTGAGTTCTCCCTGTTAGAAACTCCAGGAAGGGGTGTCGGAGAATCTCTTTGCTAAATAGTCAGGGCACAATCAGTGGGAGAGAGCAATAGCACTGAAAATAAAAATGCTAACAGTAAAACGTAGTAAAAAAAAAAAATCACAAATTTAGACCAGTGTCTGTTTCAGGTTCTTGGGTGTATTCATTGAATTGCCTCCCAGTTAGAACAGGAGATGAGAATTCAACTCCTTTCCCAACATGTCACGACCAACCTCTGCATAGGATCCAGCGGTTGTGCCAAGACCCATTACCTGTTCAGAAATGAATATGTACAGTTGGGAATATCTCTGTGAGGGAGCCAGCATTCTCATATACAGCTGGGATGCATTAAACCAGACTGATGAAAAATTGGCTAAAAAAAGTTAGTGTTTTTTTTAAAAAGGAAATAACCCCTTTTGAAAGTGGAATGTTTCTCCAGGCTGCTCCCAGCCATCTAGGATTTCTCCCCTGTGTAAGATGACGAGGGGCCCAGTAAATACCTTGTTACAAAACTCTTATTGACTTCAGTGGGAGACCTGGATATGCAAGGACTAACTTTGTGAGAACTCAGAGATACGCGGACTCTTGGATACGGGTGTATTGTCGTTGTTACTCTAAGGTCTGCAGGAACCGTGGTATTAATAAGGAAGCTGAGGAGAAAAGCCTCTGAAAACATTAGCATCATAGTAGTCGGGCATGGAGAAGACCTACTACTAGTACATTATCTTCTCCTCCTGTCGCAGGATGGACTAGATCCCTGTTGCAGGATGTATGTATGGTGAGGCGGTTTTTGCTATTCTGATTCTTTAAAATGGATGAACAGTTTATTTTATTTAAAAAAAGACTAACATCTCTGATGAAGTCTAGAGAAATCACCTTGAATACTGTATAGCTAGGGTAGTAGATTGATTAGGCAATCAACCAACCAAGGGTTAAAGACCGCTGGATTGCATCCGAGTATGGTTGTTTCCTACCTAGTGTGGTTAGGGTTCTTGGTTAGTGCGGTTTCTTCACCTGCTTGAGCCTCACCAGGTGTGTGTTTGAGGGAGCAAGGATGCAGAACTTGTGTTGATGCACCTGCACTGTGGCACAATGATGCTTGAATTTAAGTTAGCCCACCTCAGTGGTAGGGTTGTATGTGGTTAAATGCTGTTCAGCCAAGGTCCTGCAAGTGATGGCAGTTAAATACTGGGTACAGGTGTTGAGAATACACCATGCCAAGAGTGAAGTTTTAGTCCAAATATATTCTTCCAAAGAGCACATCAGCATCCCTTCTAGAGAGCGCTTTGATGCTGTTACTTTATTTTAGTGGGCTCAGATGGAAATGGCAGAGTGGTAACAATACTTTTTTTCCCCCCGGTGTGTAGCATCCATGTTCCTCGAGGAGGTGGTTGATAGAATTTGTTCTCTTTCACTGGCCCAGATTCTGATCTGATGACTGTAAACGTGTTGGGAACAACTACTCCATTTAAACCAGTGCAACGGTTTCAGTCCAGCCTGCTGTTTTTACCACCCACCCCTTCAAGTGGGAAGGGGAGAGCGCTATAGGCAGTGACTCAGCAGTCTTTTATAGTTAAATAGCCTTTTAGTTCTTCACTCCTTCAGCAGCTTTTGAATACACCTATGTGAATTCTCCTCAGGAGTGCCTATGAAATCTGCAAGCCAAGAACTTGAACATGGCCCCACCTATTGCATGTTGTGAGAGCTTTCTTTGTCACAAAGACTGTGCGCGTTTGCACCTCTTGCTAGATTCAGCATTGTCACAGCCTCACCCCTCATGGTTGATTCTCCAGTAGCTCCTGTTTCTTCCAGGGTTATCCTCTATAAATAGAATCTGCCTCACCTCTCTGCTCCCCAGCACCCTTGGGGGCAATTGCCAAATGAGGTTGTGCTAATATAGCTTAAAGAACTACGGGAATCTATTCTGTCCTCATATAAAATGTTCCTTGAGGCTTCTGTCCTTCAGCAAATTAATAGGCAGTTAAAGTAGCAGTTGCATAGGTGGTAACTGAAGATGAATGACTTTTGAAATACTTAACCCTGGGTATTCGGGCAGTTACTAACAAAACACCCATAGGTAATCCTGATAATGGGACTTTCCTAGTTGCCCCATTCTCATGGTTTGATTTGTTTTGTAACCCACAGAATGTACTTTAAATTAACTTAATAGAATTGTTATGACAATATACCTGCCCAGGTCAATATCTACTCGCTTGCCTTTATTATGGTGGTGATGATGGAAAATACTAATGGCGTCTCACTCACTTCTCTAGGAAACAAAAAATCGCACACCCCAAGCAAATAGAATTTTGCAAGGTGTGCTGTTAGATCTGCTTCAGATTATGCCACGTTGAATTCAATCAGTATTTGAAACTGGTGCCAGAACACGTAGGAGTGAAAACTCAGCGACGCAGGAAGGTGGGGAGCTAAAAGAGAGCCATGGGGGGTAGGAGGGCGGGGAACTCTTCATCACTGTGCTGTAGACTCTGGTTCTACCAACTCAGGCCAAGATTCTCATGGAGTAACAGCAAAATCTGGTTCTCCAAATTATATGAAGCAAGTGGTATGCGCAGCATGATATAAATGCCTAGACAGACACAGATGCTTTGTAAATGAATCATTAGTGGTACACAGGTGCAGACTGGCAAATTAGACTATACTGGATGAAGGGAAGAGAAATCTCCCATAGTATTTTTAATCCTCCCCATCACCGCTCTGTTAAAACATTAATCTCAACAGTGTCAATAAAAGCAGATGTCCAGCATAGGAAATCTTCCAAATCACCTCTAAAATAAAAACAGGGGTGCTTGTTAGAGTAAGTCAGCTGAGGGCAACCAGTATCTCTAGCAGTCCTACCAACAGCACAGATTAAGGTATGGAACAGCCGTGTTTTTGCAATTTGACAGACAGCATCTCTGCTCCATGACGATTTATTATTTACTACTCCTTATTTGGTGTTCTGTAAAGTTTAAATGGTGCTTTACAAAGTAAGACATGTGCCCGGTCCTGAAGAATCTGTGGCCAGTTTAATCTTTCACTAGTTTTACTCTTTTGCCTTTTATTGGTGGGAGGGGGAGGACTTTCCAGGACAATAGTCTCTAGCAGCTCACTCAGAGGTGTAGAAATCTGTACAGGGCTGAGGAACCAGTTAGTACTTGGCAAACAATTCATAGTACATAATGGCTGTTCGAGGTAACTGAGCGCCAAAGGCACCTCCTTCATTTCTTGCTGAGGAGATGGATGATGACTTCGCTGTTTAATGCATTACCTCACCACTAGCTGCACAGACATTTGGGTCTAGGCAAAAATTTCATACCTGTGATAACAAAATCTATTTCTTTGTACGTTAAGTACACCCAACTTCAGTGCTCTCTGGTAGTCAGGACGTAGAAGTGTAATGACAACTTGGTCTAAGTTCTTATAGCTGCGCAAAATGTGCTCATATACCTTCTCCTCTCCTCAGCCCCTCCCATCACTGCCTTCACACTGGGTTTTAGTACAGCTGCTGCAGCAATGGGTGCATGGGGTTATTGCACTGTCACGCTGTGCAGTCAGCTCTGTGTGGAATGCTCCTCTTTTGACACAACCAGCAAAGCTCACTGAGCCCAGGAGCTTCAGGGGAGGACACAAAATAAATGGGACTTGTGTGGCAGAGTCAGTCTCCAGTTCTGCCCCGTTCCCTCAGCACTCCGAGGCCTGGTTTAACAAACTTTATAACTCTCTTAATTCTCTACTGGCAATTGCAACAATGCAAGTGGTAGAGACAGTCACAGTCGGGCAAAGGAGAGTGCCAGAGATTGAGTGGGGCACTCCCTCCCACTCCAGGATCCAGGGTACGTCTACACTATGGGTGCTGCCGCAGCACAGCTGCAGCAATGCTACTGTAGTGCCCGTAGAGTAGGTGCTTCCTGCATTAACAGAACTGCTTTTTTTCTGTTGGTGTAGTTAATCCACCTCTCTGAGCAGCGGTACTTAAGTCAATGGAAGAATTCTTCCATTGATGTAGCTGTGTCTGCACCGGGAGCTAGTTTAGCTTAACAATGGCTAACAGTGGTGTTCAGCGGTGTGAATTTTTCCCAGCCCCGAGCAATGTAGCTAGATTGATCTAAATTTTAAGTGCAGACCAGGTCTGAAAATCTAAAACCTGATTTTCCTCTCTTCTCTTGCCAACTAAACTCCGTAGCCACTGCTTCCTCCATCCTCCAAGCTGGCCAGCACACTGATGTCCAGCTCCTCTCTTATGACATTGGGAATGTTTGCTCCTTTCCCATCCCTGACCACCTCTTTATTTACTGTCACTGCTGGAGGGATAGTCATAGTTGGGTTTGCTGAGGGGTATGGCTTCACATTGGAACAGGTCTTCAGCAGAGTATTCAGAGCTGCTTACCGCAGCAGTGCATGTGCAGTGCCCACTTTCAAATCAGGTGAAACAATCACTAACACTGAGCAAAGAGTTAGTCTATAAATGATGGGTGGAAGATGCACCCCTAAGCAGCCTGTACATCTCAATGACCTAGAGCTCTGTGTCATTAGCTGTATCCTTGGCAGGATACGGGGCTACACTGCTGTGTGTGGTCTTGGATTCTCTGGGGTTTACCATGTTTCTCCTCTAGTGCCCTGTTGGAAAGGGAGTGAAGTAGGGGTTGGAAGAACGAATGATGGGATTGAAGAATGTAGCTCTCTTGGTTTGTAAGTTAGTCTGTGGCTGTAGAGTCTGGATGTTGATTTTATGTGATGCAGCATAGGGTCAGGCAGGCATCTTGCTGGTGCAGATGGTGGATTTGGTTGCCATTGTATGTGGCGCTTGGTTTGGCAATCACACTAGTTTTATGCAAAGGAAGATCATTAAAAGGGAAACCTGCCTGCCTGGAGGTTTTAGACTTCAGCTTTAACCCTATAACCCAAAGAGGAAATGTGCTTATTCTTGAAGCTCTAAAATAAAAGCATAGTAAATTCCATCCCCGTGAATGGGCGAAGAATCTCCTGGACTTCTTTACACCTCTCCTGAGTCACTTGCCAGCTTTGGCAGGGAGTTGTTCTATGCCCACTCGCCTAGCCTGCCATCCTAAGGTGAAACATGGCAAGCCAGGGCAGGTAGGGGAAACCTTGACCATTTGACTTGCTCTAGGCAAGAGTCCCTCCCTTGTGCCACCTCCTAGGACTAGAAGCCTTTTCTCTTCCTATCCCGTGTCATCGTTGCAGTCCTTAAAGAGGCTACCGCTTGAGGATTAGCTCTTGTCCTATGAATTAACCAATGAAAGTCTTTGAAAGGTCTAGGACATCCAGATAAATCTTAAAGGAAGAACTCTGTATATCAAGGCCCAAAGCTAACTGGCTGTAAGAAGCTAGATGAATTTTGGATACATAAGAACGGCCATAATGCGTCAGACCAAAGGTCCATCTAGCCCAGTATCCTGTCTTCAGACCGTGGGCAATGCCAGGTGCCCCAGAGGGAATGAACAGTCAGAACAGGTAATCATCAAGTGATTCATCCCCTGTCGCCCATTCCCAGCTTCTGGCAAAGGGACCTGGCTGGTAGGTGCGTTAGAGGTGTCTTTTGCTTGTGTGTGCTGGGTCTGCTTAAGGATATGGACATCTTTCTGAAATAAGAGGCGGTGTCAGATGACTGCTTGGCTTTAGGGCTGCCTTTGTCTGGTGGGGTTTTGTCGAAATGCAGGTTTTGGTGAGCTTGTTCAGCCAGTTGTGAGTTGCAGGAGTGTCAGCGTCTGTTGCTTGCTACCTGCTCCTCCTGTCTCTTGTGGTTTTTGTTTCATGGTTCTGCTACATCCCTGGAGTCCATCATGCTTGGCAAATATCACAAGGGTTTCACTGCTCTGTGGTTGCTGGTTCATGTGGGCAGCAGTAGACAAACGTGTTCTGTACAAGATTTCTGCTTAGGGATGGGCAGCATAGGCAGAGACCAGTGGGAAGCTTGGCCTCAGTGTGAAGTAGGAGGCTCCACCAGTGGGAAATGTATCTTTATTTAAACAGTTCTGTGTTGTTTCTATTAGCAGTTTTTCCCTTACAGCAGAAATCACTGAGCAGAGCTTCTTGCTTCACAGTAGCGAGTAGCAAATTGCTGTAATCTGTGTGTAAATCTGCATTTGGGCTGCTGTCTCACTCCAGATTCCAGAAATGCTTTAATGCCTTGCTCAGCACCCCCCTCCTAAGCTGGGTATCTCCACGTGCTTCACAGAGTTAGTGTTGGCACATGCAGCCACCATTATGTACTCAAGAGGTAAAGGTTCCAGTTCACGGGTGCTGAAACCCTTGTGCCTAAGCGAATACAGACACTCTGTTTAAACACAGCTTGGACTTTTCACACTGGCAGTGGTCTGTTTTTTAAATCGGTTCTGCACTGCTGATCCTGGTCCAGTGTAAACTGGGTCAGTAAGAGAGTAAATGCTTAAATTTCGCCTCTTTGATGAAATCTTATCAATAAACAATTTGGCCTGTTTTGACAGCTATAATCTTAATACAAAAGGAATGTTATTTCAGCATAAAAATGACTTAGTTATGAAACTGTAAGGATACAAGTGGTATTGGTTCAGCTTTCCGTATATTTTGGGCCTGAACCCAGCAGACGTCCAGGCAGAATGAAGAACCTTCTCTCTGCATTCGGTATCCTCTCCAGGGAGGAGCTTTATAGCTGCAAGGCCAGTGGTCCTCACTTACTATCAATCCCTTTTAAGGAAATTCATTATAGTGAAAGTGTCTTGCAGTTTGATTTTTCTGGGGCATGGAAATGATAGCCAGGATTATAACTTACTTGAGAAGTGCTATCAGATCATTAACTCCCAGCTGGACAGGCACACAAGGCAGGCAAAAAGAATTAGAGCTGTGCAAATGTATAATATTTTGCTCCCTAATGGGGGAGACGAACCTCATTGCTGAGAGTCCTGTGAAGCTAGGCAAGGTTTCTAGTCCATGAGTACCTATGAAGCTAGGCAGGGGTTTTATTTCCTCTTGGACAAGCTTTGTAGTTTGTAATTTCTACTTTTGCTGAGAAAGTTATGAAATATCAACGCAGTCCCTCATAAAAACTATGCCTGACAAGCCAGGTAGGCCTGAGCCCAAATCAAATGCCCTCTGGGAACTTTCCAACCATCCTTCCTCTTCCTGAGTTTTACCTTGTCCTCCTTTAAAGTCTACCCCCCCCTCCCCCGAATCTTTCGGGGGGGGAGGGAGGTGTACAGGAATGTCCACAGGCTTCCAGGCAGACCAATAGTAGGAGGGATGCTGGGAGACAGTGTGCTCCTAACCCAAGAGGAGCTGGGGAAGGGAAAGAGTGTTTGCCATGTTCTGCCCTTGAGCCCCTGGTTTATCAGGCCCAGACACACATTGTGTAACTGTGGTCATTTGACGACAAAATTTACAGCATTAGAAGTGCTTTGCGGGTTCTTCTCCTATTTGAGGCAAAATTTAGTTATAATTACTTCCCTGATTTCACAAGTGGTATATACCACTTTGACAAACAGCCCTATAAAGGGACCCATATTTAATGTCTCATCCAAAGGATTATCCATCTCAGTAATCCTTCTTTATTTGATTATGGTAACTCCGAGGGAGGAGGCTCTGCGGTTGTAGGAATTGCACTAAATTTCACAAGCCTGGAGCACCTGTGTAACAGTCACTTAAAACAGGGAAGACGCATCATTTTTTCTTGTAGGCAGGAAAGGGTGGTTCTGAATGATACAGTTCAATGTATAACAACATTCAGCTGCAGAACTGCAGTGTAGATGCTTCCTGCAACGATGGAAGGGGTTTTTCTCTGAGGCGGTAGCTAGTCAATGGAAGAATTCTTCTGTCCACCTAGCTGGGTCTACAATGCGGAGTAGGTTGAGCAATCTGTGTCACCCAGGACATAACATTTTCACAGCCCTTGACGCTGTTGTTCGATTGACCTAAGTTTTAGGTGGGGACCACGATGTAGTTTGCCATTAATCAGTTTAATCCTCAATCACTGAGACACAGTGAAAGTCCTAAATCGCCCGAGAGCTCCATTATCATTGTGGTACACTGAGGCCTGGTCTACACTTAAAAATTAGATCAGCAGAGCTACATCACACAGGGCTGTGAACATTTTTGTGCCATGATCACTGTAGTTAGGTTGATCTAATCCGTGTGTAAACAAAGCTACCTGCTGCCTCTTGGAGAGACTGATTAACTAGGTAGATGGAAAAGCCTCTTCCGTCAGTGCAAGAAGCATCTACACTATGGCACTACCACGGGATAGCTGCAGCACCATAGCTATGCCACTGTAGTGCCTGTGCGGTAGGCATGCCCTGAGGTGCTGTCTTGGAATAATGGACTCTTTCCCCTTTTATATATAACTGGGCCCACAGGAAACCAGATTGGCTTAATGCGATGGCAGCTCTATGACAGAGGATTTCAAGGTAGGGCAATGGCAGCTTTTGAAAGTGCTGCTTCAATAGCCATGCAAAAAGCATTGTGTAGAGCAGGAGCGGGCAAACTTTTTGGCCTGAGGGCCACATCGCGTTTCCAAAATTGTATGGAGGGCCGGTAAGGGGAGGCTGTGCCTCCACAAACAGCCAGGCGTGGCCCGGCCAACGCCCCCTATCTGACCCCTCCCCTGGCTTCTTGCCTCCTGACAGCCCCCCCAGGACTACTGCCCCATCCCACCCCTCCCTGCCCCTGTCCCATGACCGCCCCCAGACCGCTCCCCGCCCCTGACTGCCCCCCACTGCCCCATCCAAACTCTCCTCTCATTCCTGACTGCCCCCTGGGACCTCTGCCCCATCCAACCACCCCTTCTCCCTGACCACCCCCCGGAACCCCTGCCCCTAACTGCCCCCTGCTGCCCCATCCAACCCCCCCTCTCCTTCCTGACTGCCCCTCCAGGACCCCTGCCCCCATGTTCCCTGCCCTCTGACCGTCCCAACCCCTATCCACACCCCCACCCCCTGACCACCACCCTGAACTCCCCTGCCCTCTATCCAATTCCCCCTGCCCCCTTACCGCACTGCCTGGAGCACCGGTGGCTGGCGGCGCTACAGCCACGCCGCCCAGAGCACCAGGACAGGCAGCCGCGCCGCCCGGCTGGAGCCAGCCACACCACGGCGCAGCACAGAGCACCGGGTCAGGCCACGGCTCTGCAGCTGAGCTGCCCCAGGAGCTCACAGCCCTGCTGCCCAGAGCATTGTGCCGGCAGTGGGGCGAGCTGAGGCTGCGGAGGAGGGGGAACAGCAGGGGAGGGGCTGGGGGCTAGCCTCCCAGGCCAGGAGCTCAGGGGCCAGGCAGGAGGTTCCCACGGGCCGTAGTTTGCCCACCTCTGGTGTAGAGTATGGGACTCTGAAGATTGTGGCATGAAGCTTTTAACTATGTAGAAGCATTTCTAAATCGCCAATCACTGTAGTATCTAGTTGCTAGATATCCTTCAAGGGGCAAAATGAGGCGATGAAGGTGTCTTACGGACAGCTATTTCCTGGCAAGCATTACCGTGTTCCCATCTGAAGCTCTTTTGGGTTCTTGTAGTTCTGAGAAAGGAGCTTGCCAGGGAAGGGGATCCAAGACGTTTGCAAGGGTTTCCCCATAATGTTTGCACATCCCTACTCTGTGCAGCTCAACAGTCTGAGAGGGGGTTAATAGAAGCCGTTGTTGTCTTTGAATTAGGTGGCCGTTTGAAATGTACATTTCAATTTTGATTGCAGTTTTTTAATTGCATTTAACAGCGTCCCTGCTGGTTCTTCATTCAGCATCTGTGCAGCCACGTTCTATTGATGGCCTGTTGTGATTTCAATGGAACATCATGGGATGTACCTGGCACGTCAGGCAGCACTGGATGGAGGTGCCCTTAGTCCAATGTACCTGGCATGGTAAGCGGCAACAAAGTGGTTAACCTGCATTCTAATGCTCATAGTTTCAACACATAACAAGGTGCCCCTGCTTTGCTGCAGCTTTACGCAGACCTGATGTCCCTTTGTTTTCCTGGTATTGTCAACACATACTAGCCTTAAGGAATCCCTGCATTCTTCACCCTCTTGAGTTTTTCTGCCCTGTGTGCAGTTTGCTATGCATCAGGTATCTGGCACTGCTTGTTATCTTTTGGGCAGGGGGACAAGGTGCTGCAGGAATCTTCACACCTTTTTTGCTTTTCCGCTTTTCACATGTTGAGAACAGAAGCCAGGGGTCCCTAGCTGCTGAGCTTGTTTTGCCCTAGTGCTTCATGTCCAGACATCCCAGCACAGGCTACCAAACCAAAAGATGCTTGTATCAAAAACCAAGCAGAACAGATTCTGCAGCAGTTCTGAGGCATTTGCTTTAGTACACAGAGATTCCCTTTCTTTTTGAGAGCAGTTCTGCACAGTACTGATTTCAACACAGCAGCCCAAGTGTGGCTCATGTTAGTTTCTCAACATCTTACCCTACTGTTTGACAAGATATCACAATCCTCCCTTCTCTCCCCCATGCCCATTCCTACCGCTTCAACTGCGCAGCCTGTTCCTACTGTGCGTGCTGCTCGGCCCCTGCTGTGCACGCCTCTGTCCTTGTATTGCTTGCAGGGCTAATCTGAAATATATTGAGATGAAGTGTGAGACTCCCTCTCCGTGAACACCATGGTGCTGCGGCCAGTCTCCCACCTGGATCTCCTGGTGTTTCACCCCTTCCACCTACAGCTCTTGCTTATCTTTTTTTTTTTTTTTTTGAGAGAGAGAGAGAATGAAAAGGAGCACTTCATTGACACTGCTTCCAGCTCCAGCGCTTTGACTGTGTTCAGGAGATGGGAGGCTGCCATTTGTGATAGCACTGTCAGCACATCCCTAGGGCTGGCTTTGACTGTTTTAGAGCTGAACCCAGGCCCCCTACCAGGGTTTAATTAGGTGGCATTTGCAGCTCCCCAGGGGAACCTGTGAGGCACCACCAGTCTGCAGGGAGGTGAGCATCCATGAGAGCCCATGTTTCCTATGCCTCGTCCCAAAAACCTCAATGAAATGAACATGCGGGGAGTAATCCCGCCGTGCAGATGGTCCTGGGATGAAGGGAGCATTAGAGTAGGAATACATCCTGATAAAGCACTTTTTCACCAAAGCCTCTCACAAATAGCTAAGTATTCTCACCCCCATTTTACAGATGGGGAAGCTAAAGCAGAGAGAAGTGAAGTGACTTGCCCACAGAAATTTGGTGGCAGTTGGACACAGAGTGCATTCTTCTAACTGGTAAAGGCTAGAGGGACCCAAATAAATTGGTGGAAGAAGAAAGCAGAACAGGGAATAACCTTCCCTCTTCTGTTTATTTTTCATGTTCACTGGAGTGCACAGAGCTGCTGGGGACAGCAGGCAGTCAAGGAGAATACCACCTTTTCCTTTGTATATTAAAATGTGCATGGTAGGCTAAAGATTAATAGCATCTAATTTGATACATAGTTTCTAATCTCCGCTTGTTAGATTTTATCAATAGTAGAGTTATTTCAATAAACAGCTTCTCAGTTTCTAGCCTCTCTCCCACCTACAAATTCTCTAAATGAAACGAGTGATTCGTTAGGTCTGCTTTGGAACGATTCTTGCTTCACTGGTGTTCCTTTTAAAATATAAACACTGTCTAACACTCCAGTCTGAAACTCAGCAGTGAAATCAAATAGTGTCTCCTGCCGTAGGTTGCAAAGATAGTTAGTCTTAGGGCAGGTCTACACTAACCCCCCAATTCGAACTAAGGTATGCAACTTCAGCTACGTTACGTAGCTGAAGTTCGAAGTACCTTAGTTCGAACTTACCTCGGTCCAGATGTGGCAGGCAGGCTCCCCCGTCGACTTCGCGTACTCCTCTCGCCGAGCTGGAGTACCACAGTCGACACCGAGCACTTCCGGGTTCGACTTATCTCATCCAGACAAGACGCGATAAGTCGAACCCAGAAGTTCGATTTGCTTGCCGCCAAACTACTGGGTAAGTGTAGACCTACCCTTAGTTTCTTTGGGATTTGCTTTGGGGGATCGGTGTAATTATCTTTTTTTATGGTCCTTAAACAATCCTAAAGCACTGTAGTGGCATTTTGTATTTCATCCTAAGTAGTTATTTTTGGTTACTGTTTTTATGTGTTTTGACAGTCTAATTTTAACCAATTTCCTTTCCGGAGTCTTGATGGTAAATGGAGAGAGGATTAAGTTGTTCTCACTTTGTAATAAAGCAGCAAAGCTCTTAGGGCACGTGGTATGTTCTACGCTGTATTCAATGCCCATCAGACCAGAATATGCCCTAGTTTGGCTTTGAGCCACTGATTTAATACATTGATTATCAATTCTCACAAGCATCCAGTTCCTTAGGCAATATTGCTTATGAAGACACTGTCAGCTCCTAGTTAGCGTAGCTTTATTTTAACGATATTCATTGTGTATAATATCTTCTTGGAAGCATAACATTTCTGTTCTCTCCCACTTTTCCATTAGCTAGACGCTGGCTGTGGGTGGGGGCGAATTCCCTGTAATGCTAAGACTCCATTTTGTTTTCTTCCTTTATTGTGCATCAGACTCCTTGATGAGGTTCATACCTCTGGAAATGGTGCATGCTAAGTGGTTGCTGTTACTGCAGGGTCACTGAAACTGGGCAGGAGTCTTCCTTTATATCTGAGTAATCTCTACTACTGTGTGACGAACACACTTCTAGTCCTGTTTGGTCCTACACTGTATTCAAAGGACACTCCATTGCGTTTGAACACAAATGTCAGTAATAAGTCTCCTAGTCAGCAAAGAGAGTCTGCCATGTTTTTAAATATCTTTCTTAATGGAAAAGCATCTGAAATCCCTCTGTGCCCATGCTACTCCTGGAATGGAACAAGTTTTGCTTTTTATTTCCTTCCCCTAGAACAGAGCCAGGCTTCTTTCAGTGGGCCAAAAACAACCTTGGTGTTTGTGATGCTCCACAGTTGTTGGTTTTGGCTTTTTCAGGAATCTCTCTTGAGCATGATACAGTTGTAATGCTTTAAGATCCTGTCCCCTTTCAGAGCTATGATACAGGTGCACAAGGTATTTATTATAAAGTTGTAATGTTCACCATTTATTTGGAATGCTGTGGTATTTTTTTTGTATTGGATCTATGCTGTTACTTACTGTTTGGGAGCATCCTAGGGATTATGTGTAGTCTCCTAAATGCTGTGGATTGCTGAATAATTCCTGTGCCCATTTAGTGAACAAGAAGGTGCACGCTCTCAAGATGCATCCCTGTTTAGTAGGTGTTTGGAGTTGGTCAGTTCTGGACCAATGTCTGTAATGGATTTATGATGATTTGCTCAGCGCTTCAGAAGATGCAAATAAAGGCCAGGTCTACACTACAAATATCTGCTGGCATAGCTTTGTCAGTCAGGGGTGTGAAGAGGTGTGATCTGTGACCGACATAGCTGTGCCACCTGCTTTTGCTGGTAAAGTTTATTTTGCTTGTGGGGGCTGGAATAAGCGGTGTCCACACTAGGAGCATTTGCCAGTATAGCAAAATAGATTATAGCTATACTGGCAAAGCGCTCCTAGACCTGGCCTGGGACAGTGCTGCTCCATTGAGTTCACAACACCGTTGTTGCTAAATCAACAGGAATCTCTAGTCTGGGGAACTCTTAATCCGTTAGATTGCATTGGAGTGCCTGGAGTTGAAAATTGACTACTGGTTTTAAAATCTTCTGCCCAATCTCTGCTACTCCATGGCTGCTTTAGAAAGCTCACTGTTTTTCATGAGCCCTACAAAATAACAACGTGTGGTAGTAGTTACTTAATACTTGTGATGCTGATGCACAAAGACACATAAGGAAAACTGAAGCACTGTAATAAGAGACGTCATTAAAAAACACACACCATGCTAAAAAAGCTAAAGAAGACAGGCTGAGGAAGGAAGGTCACAGACGTATTTTCAGAAATCGTAAATAAGAGTTAAAATGTAAAACTTCCTTCCTCTTCTCCCCCCCCTCTCCCCCCACCCAGGTACTGACTTGCCCATTTAGGATAGTTACTTCCATAGTTGGCATTTGTGCTGTAACATGGAAATGAATATGCCAGCTACTTCAAGAGGGGCCTCCACAGCTAGTTCCCTGATATATTTGATATGATGTAATCAAAGGTCTTTCCCCTGAGCAACTGCATTAGAGCTTTCTCTCTGCAAAGCCTTATATCAAACAGGCATTTGCAATTCAGGCATATTGCATGTTCTGGACATCACTATTTCCAAGTGACACAAACTGTGAAATAAGTTGGGTTTTAGTTCAGTAACCTACTAAATTTCTCATTTGTCTGGCTAGGCAAGACCTATTGTTGTCTCTCATTTCCCTTCCCACATATCTCCTTTATAGAACAGCTTAAAATCACTCTCTCTCTTTGCGGGGTGGGGTGTTATGTGCACATAGAACAACAATCATACTGTTAGTGAGAACAATGCAACTAGCTGACCATTTGCTCTGATTGAGCAATAGGTATTTATTTCTATGTAGGTGTTGGGTTTAGTTATGTTGTAAGTAACATTTTTCTCCCCTTCCCTATCCATATGGCTCGATGACACAGAAGTTAGTCATATTTTACATGACTAGATGATAAATGTGGGTATCTGGTGCCTTTGTGTGCTGCTGTCTCTTCCTCTTAATCAGGAGTTCCGGAAACAAGCCATGAAAACCAGACAAATTGGATGTGTGCTGTGACTCTCCAGTATGGCTAATTACAGCATGCATAGTTTTTTTAAGTGCTTGTCACTATCAAATAGTGGAGATCCTAGTCTCCTAGGGCTTTCATGCAGCTAGTGTGTGCTTCCCTACCAGACACAAATGCCATATGGGGAGGGGAGAAGAAATGAATAATTACTATTTTGCTCAGGCTTGCATTTTATTCTTTGTCCTCCACCCTTTCTAGCATCCACCCGTCTCTGGGAACAGTGTTAAACTTCTGCACATTAGAGGCCGGATTCACCAGTAAGCTCTGGCTGCCTTGTGTCGCTGAGACAGCACAGAACAGCCAGAGTGTACCGGTGAATGTAGCCCTCGGTTTTTAAATTTAAATAAAAAGTATGTGTGCGCGAGCACTAATTTGCATTGGCTTATATTTGGAAGGGTTTTCTATACAGCCATAAGAGCTAGAAACTCAGGTATCCAGTGAAAGCTTGCATGGCACAGAAATTGCTGACGCAGGCCACTCTTGCCAGGGAACCCTTACCATTCATCACTGGCTAGTGGAAGAATGGATTTTTTTTCAAGCCTTGAGATTGACAACATCATTCAATATTTCTTTATCCTGAGTACGTGAGACTTTACCCAGAGGGATAAGGTGGGTCTGAACGTGGTAATGGGAAGCACAAGTAATAAAAAATATTAACTGGTAACTAACTTACTGATCTTAAAAAGAGAAAGTTTAACCCCTTCACTGCTACCAGAATGTTGCTACATTCCCGGCCTATTTCCTTGGAGAAAACCATTTGAATGATAGGACAGCTAGAGTGGGAGAGAAGCTTGTAATGCTGAACGAGACCTAGTGGAAGCAAATTTTCAATACAATTCTGGATTGCATGTGAGTATGGAGGGAACTAGAAAGATGGAGACAAATGGGAGGGAGAATATTTTGGAGTATTCTAAAGGAGTTGTCAGCACATTGGAACCTTCAGACTTTGCCCACCCTGTTTCCCTTCTTTTCCTTTAGAAATCCAAGGGCTGGTCTAACATGCCATTCCTGTACTGCTTTACCTAGATTGATCTGAAACTGGTATTGTTCAATTGGCACAGCTCCTAGTGTGGCCACAGTTATATCAGTGCAAAGGTACTTAAAGTTATAGTAATAAGCCTTTATACCAATATAACTGTTTGTGTGTCAAGTGTAGGGGTTATACTGATTTAACAGTATCAGTATAAAATCACAGCGTTAACTGAAATAGTTAAATTGGTACAAAAACTGTGTGGAACAGGCCCAAATCAGAGATGGTTAAAAGCATGAACACGCTCTGGCAGATGCTATATATCCAAGAGAACCCAGCCAGTGTTCTTATGGCCTCCAAATGCTCTGCTTAATTCTCTGTTCTCACTTCTCATGTTGCTTACAGCTGATTTTTGGAGGCCAGTCCTCATATTCAATGACTTCAATATGAACTCTCCCTGGGTAAGAGCTTCATATTGAAGATGATAGTGGTTTTATTCCAGATCTGGGTCAAAAGTTAATTGGAATTAATTCTTGAGGTTCACCAGAGGGAGAAGAATGGAGGATAATCTACAAACTAATTAACCAAGGTCTAGAGAGTGTGTTGACATGGTGTATGTTTGGTGTTTAATAGAGATCAGTGAATTTAAGCAACCATTTATAATGAGAAAAATCACAAACTTTTTTTTTTTTTTTTTTTAAAGAGGAAATTTACATTTCTATTTGGAGGAAGGTCATTAACTCCAGGCTGGTTACCCAAAACTCGTTTGGCTGGGAGGGAAAAGGTACTTTTTAAAATAGATGTCAGGGAAATGCCTCCACAGAATTTGAATGCTGAGATCAGTGAAGTACGGGGCTGGATTTTGCATGTATGAAATCCAGCTAATGAACTATAAAAGGAATTGGAAATCCAAATACAATGCGCATAATAGAGGGTTAGTGTCAAGTATTCCATGTAATACCCAGGAAATCCACAAATGTAATTGATCTTGATGTTCCCCCTGCCATGCATTTCAAAAGATAAAATAGTGCTTGGAAAGCTAGTGGATTTTTATGATGTTTAAAAGTCCAGATATATTAGCGCTCTGTGTGTATATAATAAAAATATGCAATATATGGATAGAAAAGGTGTTTGTGGTCTTCAATCTCACCATCATTCAGGGGACAGAATGAGAAAAAGGAAACAGTGTCATGAGATAGGCGATTCATCTGTTTAAACAAAACCCTTATGTACTATTTCATTTTTCTTTCTTTTTTTTAATCCAAGAAAATAATTTAAAGTTATTGAGAGCTTTTTTTAGCAGTGGTAACAAGAACATTTATCATTTTAAAGAACTTTAATAATGCTAATTAATTTGGAGCCCTGGTTTTGTCGTCCTTGTCATCATGGGGACCAGGATGTGGATTTGAATGGGGGGGGGTCAAACTCACATTTTATACTCTTAAAAGTTCCCTCTCTCCCCTCCCCCCGATTTCCCACCTCAATGTAATTAAATTGCATTGCATATGGAATAAATTGCTGCATGTAATATTTTTAACTCCAAAGACACAAACCACATATTTAAAGCAATGAAAGCTGCTGCTTATGATAAATATTTTACATGTTTCAAGTATACAAATAATGGTGAAACAGCTTGCTTTTTTCCCCCCATTCCCCCCACCCCCTTAAAGGAGTTCAAGCAGAAGAAAAAAAAAACTGCAAACTAACCATTGCTTCCCTGCTGATGCCTTTGGATAGGTAGTTTCAGCCTATCATGATTGTTTAAAAATATATATATTTTAAAAACCCTGAGGCTTTAGCATGAGAAATGTTTCTCCCTGTATTCGTAGCAGGCGCACAGCTTGCAGTGCTGGAATGCACCCAGAACTCCTTAGTCAGTGTCAAACCTAGTATTAAACAGCAGTCTGTTAAACCAGTCTATTAAACACAGGTTTGTCCAAGTGGAAATGGTGGGCTCACAGACCTTATTCTCTTGTCTTGCAGGTGGTGAAGAGAAGGTGAAAGGAAGAGAAGGTGGAGATGGAACTGCCAAATCATGCCAAACAACTGCTACTGCAGCTGAACCAGCAACGAGCCAAAGGTTTCCTCTGTGATGTGATTATTGTGGTAGAAAATGCCCTGTTTCGTGCCCACAAGAATATCCTGGCAGCCAGCAGCATGTATTTCAAATCCCTCGTCCTGCATGACAACCTGATTAACTTAGACACGGACATGGTGAACCCCACCGTGTTCCGACAGATCTTGGACTTTATTTATACTGGGAAGCTCTTAACGACTGACCAGCCCGGTGAACAGAACTTTAATGCTCTCCTCACCGCAGCAAGCTACCTCCAACTGCACGACCTGGCAGCTCTCTGCAGGAAGAAACTGAAGCGGAATGGGAGGTCTTTCGCTGGCAGGGCCGGCGGCCCCAGTGTTGGGAGACCCCCCAGGAGTCAGAGGCTTTCTACCACTTCAGTCATCCAAACTCGTTATTCAGGGTCAACTGAGGGCACGAAGGGCTCGCACTCAAAAGAGCTGCCAAAGGGAAAGGTCTCTGACGATGAGATCTTCATCAGCAGCTCTAACCAAGAGAACTCTCACTCCTTAAGCAGGGGAGCCAGCAAGAACGGTGGCAGTGCAAATGGAAGCAGCGGCGACCAGGAGCTCGGCCTCGACCTGTCCAAAAAAAGCCCGTCGCTCCCCACGGCAGCCTCCCAGGACGACACGCAGCACAGCGAAAGCCAGCACGGCTCTCCCCAATCTGCCTCAGCCCCCGCAGCCAACAGTGCCTCATCATTCGACGAGTCTGCAGCCGGAGCCCCCCAGAGCGCAGCAGACAGCAGCGAGCCCATGGAGATGGACATGAACGAGGAGAGCCACTCCCTGGTGGAGAGCGGCCAGCGTAAGAGCCTCCGGCACTCGGCGCGCAAGAAGGAGTGGATCAAGAAAGACAATGCTTTTGACCGGAAAGAGGGAGGCAAAGGTGGCGAGGAAGGCGAGGGGCTGCCCAATGGCATCCTGGTGGGTCCCTTGTCCAAGTCGGCTGAGCGGAACCTGAGCAACGCCTATGGCCCGGAGCAGGCGTTCCAGTGCAAAGAGGAGATAGAAAACGGCAAGGAGATGAGCGATGACAGCGGACAAAGCGAGTGTGAGAGCGGGGGGCACACCAGCGCCAACTACGTCTACCGGCAGGAGGGGTTTGAGCCTGTGGCCTACGGTGACAACCTGTATGTCTGCATCCCCTGCGGCAAGGGCTTTCCCAGCTCCGAGCAGCTCAATGCCCACGTAGAGACGCACACCGAGGAAGACCTCTACATCAAGGAGGAAGGCACGTACGGTGGCAAGGAGGAAGCTGAAGATTTGTCCAACCCTAACCAGCCCTACGCTGCAGAATCCCGGCCCTTTAAGTGTTCAGTATGCGAGAAGAGCTACAAGGATCCAGCCACTCTGCGGCAGCATGAGAAGACTCACTGGCTGACACGGCCCTTCCCTTGCAACATCTGCGGCAAGATGTTCACACAGCGGGGCACCATGACACGGCACATGCGCAGCCATTTAGGGCTCAAGCCCTTTGCTTGCGAGGAATGCGGGATGCGCTTTACCCGGCAGTACCGACTGACAGAGCATATGCGTGTCCACTCAGGAGAAAAACCCTACGAATGTCAACTGTGTGGTGGAAAATTCACCCAGCAGCGCAATCTGATCAGCCACCTGCGAATGCATACCTCTCCCACATAAGCCAAAGACTCCAGAATGAGCTTCGAGCCCATCCGCAGTGATTTACCTTTCTGTAGACTTGCTGCTTAAGAGGGCAACTCCCCTCCTCTGTTCAGTCATGGGCGGCCTAAACAAACGTAGCTTTAAGATATTTTTTTTTTTTTATATATATAAAAAAGAAACATAGGTCCACAGCCAAGCTGATGCCCTTCTCAAATCATTCCCCAGCCCTCCCTTTCTAAATCTCAATGGTGTGGCAAGAAATGCCATCTATTTTTGTGGGTGTTGACTTAGCCTCTCTTTTGATCCCTCCACCCAGGTAGCAGGAGTGAGGTCTCCTGCCTGTTGGATGGTAAGTGGGAATGGGGAGAGAAATTCCATCTGATCAACTAGGGCTGTACCAACTCTTTTTATTTCCCCCCCTCTCTTCCTTGGCACTCCTGTAGTGCTTTATAGACATTGATCAAGTGTTATTTCCCGCACTAACGAAAAGTGCAAGTGGAACGTGTCATCCACTGGCTACTCTGTGGGCTTTGCCTTTCCTTTTGCGTTCATGTTACATTACTAATGTCCCTACAACCAGATTCAATAAGGGCATTTCTTGCCACTCCTTAAAAAAATGAACCCCATTTTCTAACAGCCCAAGTGGCTACAAAACCACAAAGCATTGCTTTTGCTGTACCCAGTGCAGAAGCTGTGGACTGACTGTAACAGGGTTGGTAGCCCATTTAAATTCTGTGGGAAGCTGTGATGGGAGTTGTCATCCTTCCCATGAGGTGGAGATGGCTAAAGCAGTCTACCTAGGTGTGTGCCAAGTAGTATTTCAGTTAAGGAAATGGCAACACATTTTTTTTTCTTTTGGGTTTAGTCTTTAATCTTGGCATACCTAACCACATGCCTCACCCCTCCTCTCCACCTCTGCAGCCTTACCCATGACTGAACAGGGGTGTGGATGCCCTGGAAATTTCTTTCAGTGAGCAGGGGGTAGTCTTTACTTTTCTAGTAGTTTCGTATGAATATTCTTTGCTTAGAGGTACTTGTTTTATTAAAGGAAAAACCATTGTAATGTTTATGTGAATGTTTGAACTGGAAGGTCTGAGGTTAATTCTTGGGGTGGGTGGGGTAGGGAAAGGGTTTGATGTAGGCTGGACTTGCTACAAGTTCCTTAGGTACTTTTTTTTTTTTTTTTTTTTTTTTTTTTTGTGTGTGTGTGTGTATGTTTTTAGCTTTCCTCCCTCACTAAAGAGCGAGTCTGTGTGAACAGACCCGTTACCTTTGCTACCTCTTGAATTCATGAGAACAATAAGATGGTTAGTGAAAGATTAGGCAGGTATTTTTTTCTTTTATTGTAAGTAAATGTATAAAGTAGAAGCTAAATTAAAATTAAGGGATTTTTTTACCACCCCGTCCTTCCATCAAAAGTCAGCTAGAAAAATATTAAAGCAAAGCTCGGCCAAAGACAAAAATGTATTAAGCCAGAGACCCCAGTGGATAGATGCTTAGAATGGTTCACTCAGCAAACTCCTGGCTTTTTGTAGTCACTTTTAGATAAAAGAAAGGAAACTTCTTAGAGCTTTTGGGCCCTTTCCAGCTTTGTTTATTGAACCTGGATGCTATGGAAAAAAGGTCCCCTCATCCTCCATTCTTCCAGTACATCTGGGTCAGTGTGTAAACACCTGGCAGGACAGAGGGTGAGGGGAGTAGCAGCCTATAATTTACTAGAATCCAGAGTGCAATATGATGGGGAGGAGGGGGAAAAAAAAAAAACCAAAGTGTTTCATATCCTCCCTTTTAGAAAATTGCTCACACACACACACACACAAAATGAAAAAAGCAACAAAATGTTTTTGCAACATCTGCCTAAGACATCACAGCCAACAGCTGCTATTGGTTTAGGAGAGAAGACAGAGAGTTTAGCCTGCCGATTCTTGGCCCCTCGACTTTGTTGGCGTGCCCTTGTGGAAAGCTATGGCTTATTTCAAGCCTCCCATGACTGGTGGAGTGTGGTGGTAAAAATTCACAGCCAGTAGAATCATCCCTTCTGAACTGAGTAAGGTTTACACCCTTCCCTCCTGGCTCAAAACCATTGTCCTCCCTATCCATTGGGTTCACTGAACCCTGCCTGGCTTGTTTTCAAAACAAAACAAAAAAAAATTTTTTTTTTAAGTTTAGACCAAAAATAGACAAGTGAGCACGTTCAATTAAAACAAAGACATATAAGCTTCATTTTGACTAGTGTTTTTCTGTTAAGGTAGAGTAGTCCATGAGAAGTTTATTGGGTCATTTGAATGAACTGAGGAAACTGGAATCCAGGCTCCATGCAATAGACAAACCCCAAACCTTGCTGAGCCTTGGCCTGGTGTCCTATTCCAGAGAACACACTTGCCCCCACTCTTTTGCCCTCCCCACACCGCCATGGTTTTTCTAGTGCCATTGTCTTGTTGCTCCTAGACTCTGTCAGTGAGAGTCATGGGGCAGCTGTGGGGAGAATGGATCTCTTGATCCATGTGCTGAGATGCGCTGTTCTTTAGTGTCTAGCATTTCCATGTTTAAAAAAAATAAAAATCTTCCTCTGAGCCCTTGCCAAACCCTCCTGAGAAAGTCCCTTGAAACATTTGAATAGTGAAGGCCTCATCTATCAGCCTTCTCCTCAGAGAAGCCTTTAGCTGGGCCAAGGAACACCAGTGCAAGATTAGCATCTAGGCTTATTTTTTTTATCCCTCTTTCCGCTTTTGCCCCTCCCTCTAAAAGCCCTAAAGCTGAATTGAATCCCGTATGGGTTTAGAGTGCAGCCAGAGCAGAGTTCCCATTGCCGCTGGCTGGCTAAGAAACCACCGAGTCCAGAGTTTCAAAATGATTTTTCAGCTCTGTTGTTCAGGAACACACAGCTGTCGATGGGGCTTTGCTTCTTGCTTTGTGGGGCGTTCCCTCCCTCCCCTCCCCACCCCCCGCTTGTGGTGCTACAGTGAATGTCTCCATTCCGTGCTGCATATTCCTGAGGTGCATCTGCCACACGCTTCTATCCTCTCTAACGTGTCAGTGATGGGACTGGCCAGGCTATGAATTGCTAGAGCAAAGCTGGTAATGGGAAGGGGGGCGGGGGGGGGGGGAGTGTGTGTGGGCAGAATCCAGCTTTAGGAAACTAGCTCAAGCTGTGACTGAGCCAAGACATGGAATGCAGAGAGCATGAAGACCAGAGCTAGGCCCTATTATTGAGCAGATACCCCACTCCCCCCTTGTTTGATTAGACTTACAGGTGTGTGTGGGTGTTTTTGTTGGTTTCCTCCTTGATTTGTTTCTTAAGCCTTGAGAATCATTTTGAAGTTTCAGGACCCAATGCTATATATTTTTTTAAAGGAACCTCCTTTTTTTTTTTTCTCCCCCCCCCCCCCCCCCTCAGCACTTAAACAATACGACATAAAGTCTGTGTACAGCAAGAGTATTGTACAAAAGGAAATTTTCTTTTTCTTTTTCAAGTAGCTGTGTAGAGGTGTGTTCCATAGACTGAATATAAACAACATTTTCCAAATTGTGACAGTAATAATGATAAATAACTAATAATACTCAAAACTTCAGGGACTGTTTGAGGCCTGCTTGGGGGCCTAAACACTCAACTGCATTTGTACGACATAGTATTGTATCAAACATTTTTCTGTATTTTAATGAGAAAGCAAAACACTAGTTTCATATTTAAGATTTTAAGAGTTCTAGGGTTGGGGGGGAGGGAGTTACATTTTTTTAATTTTGTTTTTTTATTTTGTTTTTTTTTTTTAAGATACACAAAGAGCCTCAAGAGGAATAAAACAATTTAAAAACAAAAATAGAGGCCAGGCAGCTTAAATATATGCTTTAGTCACTTAGTTCCAGAATGTTTTCGGAGTAACAGGATAAAATAGCAAAAGTTGTATTAAAAAATAAAAAAGCTCATACCCAAATTCACAAAACTATTTTTTAAACCAAAGCACATTTGAATGAGTATGGAACCTCACTTGGCTCAGAAAAATACTAATATATTTATCTCATTGTTTACATAAACTTTTACAGTTTCAGACCTCAACAGATCTAGGGGCCAGTCAAAATTAATCTTTCCTTTTTCCATTGATTTGTCTTTGAAGACTATAACAACATTTCTTAAACTAGAAGTACCCCCCCCCCCAAAAAAAAGTCATCTATGAACCAAACTGCATTCCAACACTACTTAGGGTTTGGGAGATGTAATTAGGGAAATGGGTTTATTTTATTTTTGTCCTCACAACCCATAAAAGATGTCTTAGAAGAAGAGAGACACACCACACCTGCAGGGTTGTTTTGGGTGTGGGTAGCCTCATCTGCTGTGTTTCGTTGCTAAATTACAAAAAGAAAAGTCTATCATTGACAACTAAGGTAGAGTAGGCCTTGGGTCTGTGCCAATGGGAAATGGGGGCAGAAAGAAGAGAGTGGGTATTAGTCCTAAGGAGCCTGACTCTTCCTCTAAAGGTCTGGCTGTGTTACCAGCAGCGTGGGGAGGAATATATGAGACTCGAGAAAGGAGAGACTGATGGCGCCTGCAAATGGCTGAAGCTGCTGTAGCCAGTACATTTCCCTAACATTGGCCACAAGAGCTGGGCTAATCTCACATTCTATCCCTTTAGTGGGAGCTGCCAAAAGAAACCCAAAAGCCCAGCCCAGTGCTGTGGGGTAGCTGACAGAAGCCACAAAGATCACAGGAGACACCAAAGAGCTCTTGCCATGCAGCTTCTGTGAGTCTTTGTCGCTATGGAAGAGAAGGGAAAGTGCAACTTTCAACTGGGCCTCTGCACTGAATAAAAACTATTGCAGAGCCCACACAACTCCCTGATGGCCAACCTGGTTAGCTTTAATGGTCTGGGTTGAGGGCAGTAGTATATTGTACATATAGTGCCCTTCCTACATTCAGGATTGTGCAGAAGCATGAGCCAAATTGTTTGGACTGTTTAATCCTTCTGTTAATTAAGATAACTCTACTAATTCACTCCAAACCTTAATATCTTGTGTAGAAGAGCCCAGTCAAAACCCATGTGGAAACATATGCTTGATTTGCATGTTAGAATAGTCTAAAGATTGCCAATGACGATGGTTTGTTAAAATACTGCTGACGCCCAAAAAAAAAAAAAATTAAACTCAAAAAGTTCCCCACCCATAGTCTTGATTCTTTCTTTTTAGTTTATAAAATTTGACACCAAAGCCACTTCAAACACCTGAGGGAGGCTGATGGAAAATGAAACATTAATTTTGCCTGGTCTTAATATCTAACAAAGATGGTGCAAACACTATTTGACAGTGTTGTTTTTTGTATCAATATGTATGTGCAGTAATGAATGTATTTATTTCTCAGATTCTGTATGCACAGTTTTGCAATGAAATTCAGAACAGTTGCAAACACAAAGATGTGTCCGCAGGGTCTTCTCTACAGGATTTCAAGAAAAAAATAAAAAAAAGGAAAAAAAATATATTAAAAAAAAAAAATCTCAGAGACTCAGCATAGCCATAAACCATAACCTGTGAAGACAATACAAAGACTGGACTTTTGTAGCTTTGCATAGAAGAGGAATTTATGTTTTGCTGTATTTAAATGTTTCCAGTTATGTCACTCTTAAGATTCCTGTCTTTATTTTTTTTTTTTTTTCCTCTCTCTCGTGCGTGGAAAGCATTGTTTTAGAGCAGTGCAGGTTCAAAGTCTGGGTTAACAGTATTTTACCGTGTTGCTTCAGTTCTGAAATGCAGGAGTGTGGGGCTTGACCAGGGACACATCCAGGGCATGTTGTAAAGCAAAATCTATGGTTTCTGAGATGACTGGAAAAACGTGGCGAGGGGGTAAATGTAGGGGAGAAGGATGGTCCTGCACTGCTGATTAGAACTGGTGACTGATTATTGCATTCCCTTCCCTCTCCAGCCTGCTCTTCTACCATCTTCTTGATATTTGCTGTGAAAGCAGTAAGAATCTCCAAGGTGGGGAGTTGGTGCCCAAGATAACTGGAAGAAGTCTAATCTCAGCTGCAGCCAAAGAGCATCCTGGCATGGTGATGGAATTTGCAATTTAAGTTGAAGCACTGCATTCACTGTTGTAGCTATGTGGAGTCCAAGATCTATATAAAATATAGCTGGCTGTGACACTTCAGTCGTAAACTGATGCGTGTTGAAGCTAGACAATCATAGCTGGGGTGTAAAACAAAGAAGCCCTTCCAATCAGCAGTGCTGGGCTAAAGCCAAAAGGAATATTTTGGAGGGAGGGTGGTAGACCTCAAACCTGAAAGTAGGTCCACAGCAAAGACAATGCATGCAAACCACTTCCCCTTCACACACTCACTCTTGCAGTCTATACCTAGCCATATTCTCTAGAAGCAAAACTTGAAAATCCGATTCATTTAATTAGTTAACGAGTTTGTTACAAAACACATGGTTCTCCAGACTCTCTAGGAGCAGCATAGGCAGGCTGTGTCAGATTTCCAGGCCCCTTCCTTTCCAAGTGTTCCCTTGTTGTAGGTCAGGAAGAGAAACTGCATTTTCTCTCACTGGTTTCTGGCATTGCTTCTTTCCTTTTGAAAGGAGATGGTGCCCAGAACTTCACTGAGATCTCCCACTGGGCACTTCCAACTCTCATAGAGCTCTGAGCTGGACCTCATTGAGAGGCGCGACCCTGATTCCTCTCTGTCCTATGCAGACCTGCTGTGCTCACACTTTTCCGTACTGTAATTTACTGCTCTCAGAGATGCTGGACCATGAACTTAATGAGAGAGGGAAGTGTTTTTGATAGATTAATTCCACCCCACTCCTGCCATTTCCCTCATCCCATTTTTCCCCCCTTGGGTATTTGCCACATATTTTGTAGCCCAGTATTAACCATGTGGGCATTGGTGGGGCTGATGCTTATAATACTGAGCATTCCCTACAGGATGGAGTGGGGAAGGTTTAGAATAGGGCACCGCATCCTGCTACAAGGTGCTGATGGCATTGGGGAAACTTTATAGGTTTTGCTTTCATCAAACTGTTGGATGTTTTTAAACATCATTATTCACAAATAGCCAATCAAAGCACCCAGGATCACTGTTACTATAATTTCCCAAACAGCTTGGATTGGCTGTTTCTGAGGGGAGGGAGGAGGGTCTCGTTCTGGGTGGGTTTTCTTTTTTCTTATTTTAAATAAAACTGGAAAAGGGAGGCTGCATTATCTCCTTTTTAAGCCTTAACTATGTCAGTCCAAGAGCCCTGGATGTTTCCTGCGGAGGGACCAACACTCCTGCAATATTCTGTTCATTTCCTTCAAGAGCTTGAATTCAGGTCAGAGCCACATGCTGTTGTGGCTCCAACACAAGTGTCATATAAAAATATACAGAAACTATAATATGATCTCAGCATTCAGAAATTTACAGTCTTAATGTACAGTGATAAGAAACTGTTATTTTATGATCTTTTCATTAAAAGCTTGATTGAAAATTAGACCACCTGTTTGGATTTGACTTTTTCTCCAATACTGCATATATCTGTGCATGCATGCCCGCCCCAACATAAAATCATTTGTGTTTAAAACAGGAATTTTTGCCCTGCTGCAAGAAGTAAAATGTTCAACTCAACTATGGCATCACCACTGCACCTACATAAGCGCATATGCATGATGGTCATTAAAGTACAGGAAAGGATTTAATTGCACTTTCTAGGGCTAGACCCAGGCCTGTGCATGTGTATCACATCCCCACAGCCACTACAAAAGCACCTCAATCCTGACCCTTGCTGCAGGCCCTGAGCAAAGCAGGCTAGAACGGTCTACTAGGAATAAAGGTGAGATGCACAAACCCGTTTTCACTTGTGTCCTAACAAGAATTTTAAAACTGGATCTTCCAAGAGATTTGTGCATGGGCCTACTGCTGCAGTGCGACCCTTGCAGAATGTTTCCTCTGTAAATCTAATGGCCCAGATGCATACTAGGGAGCAAGAAAGCAGAAGATTGCATGCTGTCTAACACAGGGCACTTTCCTACAGGGAATTCTAGGTCCAAATTCTACCATCAGTTACACAAGTATAAATTTGGACTTACTCCAGATTCACATGGGTGTAATTAGTGATAAAACTTTGCCTATATTTATTTTAGATTTCAGCTGCAAGGAGTTGAAGGACCAAAGCTATTTTTCTAACATCTTTTTATACCATTTGATTATGGCCTTAGCAAGAAATGATGAGCTCTCTTGGATCTGAAATCTTAATGGCATCTCCTGTTTTCCATGGGTACCTTTTCACGTGGATGGTTTTGTTTCTAATTGCTTTTCTTTATTAACTGGACAGATCTGGTTACCTTCACCACCACAATGCAAGATCCAAGCTCAATATTTTGTGACTGCTTCTTCTGTCACGTTGCCTAGCACAACATAGTTTTACTTAGATTCCTGCTGGAGCTCCTTGAGATGCAGCGGAGTAACCCTGGCTTTGAATTAGTATATTTCATCTTTTAACGCAATGCTGACTATATTTTAAAGTGACTGACTGAAAGAGCTTCAAGTTTAGTCAGTTTTCTGACAGGCTGCAAAGTCAGCAATGCTGGTAAGAAAATCATTTTTATTTGTCCTTGGAGATGTTTTCCCAAGCAAGGTTAAAGAGAAGGACAAAAATGAACAGAAAAACAGATGAAGAGCTACAGAAAAAGCAGCTGCGGTTCTACAGTTCAGATGTGGTAATGAGCCCCTACTTTTCTACCAAGTACTTTTTTTCCCCCTTGCCCGGGAGCTTCTATTTGTTGGCACATCTTCCTGTCTGAAAGTCCACCCCTCAGTAGCATGAGTAGTTTCCAGCAGAGCTCATGGTTTCATGCTCTGTTTTACTTTCTTTGCAATGGTCAGTTCCTTTTAATCCCATAAAATCCTATAAATGCAATATAAAACTGCATGTGTAATGCACCACTGAAAGGCAACTGTCTATAGGGTGGAACCCTGTAGCACACAGCAATTTTACACACTGGTTCAGGACACAAAGAATACCCTAGATGTTTGAACTGCATGGGAATGTGTACCCTCCTTCCCTCAACACCACAGCTCTCCATTTTTATTTCTTCATTCCCACTTTCATCCTCGTGTCCCATAATCTACCCTCCCCTTCTTGAAAAAATAAATCACGAGAGCTGGTCAAATCTTATGCCTGAACATTTCTCTGTTGAAAATGGTACTTCATCAAAATCAAAACTTTCTGTGGGAACTTTTGTCAATTTTGACAACATTTTGTTTTGGGGGAATGAAACATTTTATTAAATTCAACACAGCTGCATTGTCCATCAGAATGGAACACTTTTCATTTGAAGTCATTGCTTCAACATTTTTTATAGTCTGTTACAAATTATAATAGAAAATGTAAAGTCAAAATTGGAACAAAACATTTCAGTTTTATCAGAATGAAACTGGGTGACCTGAATACAATTTTTCAAAATATTTTGTTTCAGTGGAAACTTTAGGGTTTTTTTGTTTTTTGCTCTCATTCTAATCTTGCACCTAAGATACACTTATTAGAATTTCCTGCAGAATGGAAATTCCAAGTTTTTAAACCAGTTCTAATAATCACTAATAAAACTTATAAAACTTTTATTTTTAGAATCACCTGTATCTTGTAAGGCTTTGTCAGTACTAGACAAGCTGCACTGGTTTAAACTAAAAAGATTTTAATTTAAATGGTGCACACCCCTAATGTCAACACACTTAAACCGGTGCAACCCTTGCTTAAATCAGTACAGCTTGCAATTTAAGCAAATACTAACCTGCTGTAAATGCATACACACTAGGTTTAT
The DNA here is from genome assembly GCF_011386835.1 of Chrysemys picta bellii. NCBI lineage: Eukaryota > Metazoa > Chordata > Testudines > Emydidae > Chrysemys > Chrysemys picta. Next base: position 16,111,450 of record NC_088805.1, on the reverse strand, counting down.
ATTGATTTTAACTAAACTGATTTTTAAAATCAATAACCATTACAATGTTTTTGGCATTGATGAGACTTAAGAAGTTTGCAAAGCTAACCAAAGAAATCATGTGCTCTCTTCGTTCTTCCTTCCACAATCCTCTCCCCCTCCTGTTAGTCCTTTGTGCAGTCTGTTCTTTGGGACATGGTTTGTGTCTTGGCTGTAAAGCATAGCACAACTGGGATGCTGCACGCGTGATTGTGTAGGGAGATTGGCACTCGTTCACTGGGTGCTTAGTATCAGATATTACCATTATCTTTCACCTTGCACTGTATAATACTCTCCCATCAGTGCTTGAACACAGACATTTGTTTCCACCCCATTTCTGTTAATTTCCACATGTCCAGTGTTACTCAAAGACTCTCTCATTTCTCTCCCCCCCCCCCCCCCCCCCCCCCGTTGGCATTCTTTCTCTGTACATATCTGGTTGTGTGGTGGGTTTTCTGCTGTATGAATAATCTCTCTTTTCCCCCGTGCTGGTGCAGCTCCGCTAGCTCTTCCGTATCTCAAGCCTCCATCCCAGACACACTATTTTTACTTGTCCACTAAGCTATTTTCTCTGGATCCAGCTGAGTTCTAGTGTCATTGCTCCATCATCTGTTCTGTAAAAGTGACACAGCTTCCACATCCATCGTTAATTCACTCTCCCTTTCTCATCCATTTACTGATCTCTGCCTGATGCCTCAGTTTGCACCTGGTAACGCTATCGCTTCACACTGTTAACTGCTTTAAGATGGTGTTCCCCTTATAACATAGTAAGTCTGACTCAGTACGCTTCCAGAATTTGGCACGTAGCACCAGGAAGATACCGGAATTTACCATCTTAACCAATATGTCCCTTGTTTCCCTATCACCCCCTCCTAGAACACTTCTTAGATTGTCTCTTTCCTGGATTCTACCTCTTTAGTGATCCTTACTCCTTTGGATCATCACGCTACATCTTTACCCTTGTAATTCTTCCTTTTCAGGGGTGGCCTGGATGTGATCTGTGGTTGCCTGTAACCAGGCTGTAAACTCGTTACAAACATTGAGAGGCCTAAATTCTTATGTTCAGATTCCATTTGGTTAGAACCTAGGGTCACTAGTTATAAGAGCACATTATCTCAGTAGTAGCAATGCACCTACACTCAGTGCAGTGAAGCAAAACCCATTCATCTTGCTGCCTTCTGTTGGCCCTGATAGCATCTCCAGGTGCTAGGAAGAGAGGCCAGCCTTATAAGTAAAAATCTGAACAGCTAGAGAAGGAGGTGGTGGGTGGTCTATGTCATTCCTTTGCTCTCTTGCCACTACTCTTCATTTCTTGCTTGGCTGAAGAAGAGTGCAAGGCTGGTGTTGGCACAAGAAGCATCTGAGCTCTTTCAAAATGCCATGGAGGGTTTTTGACAAGAGGATACTATACCATGGAAATCCTGACTCTTTCTGCTTGTTCACCAGCTCCTTCTTATAAAGTGTAATCAAAACCCTCCCCATCAGCTTCAAACTCAACCTCATGTTAAAACCAACAGATCTTATAAAATAAACCTTGGACTTGGTGCAAATAAAGAAATGCCTTAGGAGGCCAACTCCAAGAAAGTAGGAATCAAGGCATTTTTATTAATCTAGTAAAAACTAATACCCAGCTCCTGCCCCTTCTGTTGGAGTCTGGCAGGATGTATGACCACCAATCATCCCTGCCTTTGTAAAGCAGGAGGGCTCCAGGCAGGTGCCGGCAAAGCCTGCATGATGGCAGGGCCAGCTCCAAGCACCAGCACAGGAAGCAGGTGCCTGGGGCAGCCAATGGAAAGCGGCGGCAGATCCAGGTCTTTGGCGGCGAGTCCCTCAGTCCCTCTCAGAGAGAAGGACCGGCCGCCGAATTGCTGCCGAAGAATGAAGCGGCGCGGTAGAGCTGCCGCCGAAGTGCTGCCGATCGCGGCTTTATTTTCTTATTTTATTTTTTTTCTTCACCGCTTGGGGCGGCAAAAGAGCTGGAGCCAGTCCTGCATGATGGGGTGCACGTTTCTGATGTTCCCAAAATGATCACTGTGCCCTCCATTCTGGCATATGCCACAAACCTTACGGTACGTAGGCTATGGATGTAGGCCCAGCACCCTGGTCATACTGCCCAACCCTATGCTCAATACTGAGCACAAGGCAGCTATCCTACCCCACAACTGCGCAGACTCTTTCTCTGCACTGCCCCAGTGATAGATGTGTGTCTTGTGTGTGCTACTGTAGCATGGCTGATTATTCAAACACCGTTGAGCCACTGGCTGGATAGATCTAGCTATGGAGTAGTGAAGAGGACTGAACTCCAGAGGAGAGAACAAATGATGTCACGTATCACAATCCTGAGCTGCCCAAGAGCTGAGCAGCTGCCTAACGTGCAGAAATAAAGTACCAGTTTCTAGGATTGTGGCCACTGAAGGCTCCTCATTGGCTCTTGGTGTTTCCCTGACTGGCAGTGACCAGCAGTCAATTCCAGCTGTTCCCCTTGCCACACTAGCAGCTAAAGGCCAATGAGGGAGGATTGCACAACCAGAGCTTGATCTGTATTTTCCACGGCTTAGCCAGCAAAGCCCCTCCTTTTTCCAGCACAGCTGTTTTCCATCTTTGCTCAGGAAATGTGCACTGTTTTTTTATTCCTGAGGCTGGCGTTACAAAGCAGTCATGGCCAGGCTGTCTGGGTGGAATGTGCCACAAAGTGGGCATGGGGTAAACTCTGGATTCTTAAACACAATGCAAAGATGATTCTTGCAAAGGCTCATGTGGGGGTGGGGGGGGGGGTCAGTGCACAGATACTCAGATGAGGTGGCCACAGACAGGATTTTTTCTCTTGGGTGTGGTATCCAGACACCCCCTTTCTCCACTGTTATCTTTCCCATATTGATACAGCTCCTTTCTTTGTTACCAGATTTATAGGAACATACCACTAAGGCTGGGAGGTTTAAGAAGGCACCTGTGTTGTCTGACCCTATTTTTTTGTAAAAATAGGGAGGTCAGTTGGCCATTAGTTGCCTACCCTCAAGGTGGCTCTTGTGGGTGGAGAATTTGATAAGCTAAAATGTTACCCTCATCTACACTATTTAATTTACCGTGTTATTGGAGACAGCTGCAGCCTGGTGCCACTCCATAGAGTTAAACAACAATTTGGTCCCATCACCACAAGCAAGTTCAGACCAAAGCAGAGCATGGTGGGACAGTGGGGTAGGTGTCACGGCACCAGAGAAGACCAGGTGGAACAGGACTTGTTCCACCAGAGAATCCCATTGTGCTCGCTGTGGCCAGAAACACCCTGGCTCCATGTTCCCTACTTCCCCCAAAGCCCTGGTAATTAGCAGCTCTCTGGTTGCACTGACCTGGAAATGAGCCTAGTTTCCTTAAGGGATAAGGCCATAATGTTAATGTATAATGACTAAAAGAATACGTGTGCACCAGGGCACAGAACTACAGCTGCTAAGGGAGCCGTACCATGAATTTCCTGACTCCTGTGTGTGTAAAATGTCCGTCTCTTTCTGCTTGCATTTGAATACAGATAGTGGGTGCTACAATGAATGGCCTTGGATCACAGCAAGTATTTGCTCTGGAGCAGACCTCGAGGGGGGTAGGAGTAGAAATTACCCTTCAGCCTAAGGAAGGGACCATGCAAACACCTGGGCAGCAGCCTCCAGAAGGCTCATCTCGTTTGTAGCCCCTCATCACAGGGCCAGAGACAGCTGCTTGTAAAGCAAAGCAGCTGGGCCCTGCAATACACTATCTACCTCCTGCAATTGCCAGCCAACAGTGATCTGGGGGGGCAGGGAAGCTGAGCCCAACCCCCTCCCTATTTTTGGCTACCAAATTAAGCTAAAGCAATAAGGGCCACTCAAAATCAGTTTAAAAGCATCCACACAGTTTAACTGAATCAGTGCCATTGCCAGGGAGAGAGCAGCCCCAAGAAGAACAAGCCTCATAGGCAGCAGTATGGAAATCAGTTGCATTAACAACTTGTTGGCTTTTAGAGGAAGTCTTTCATTCAGGATGGGGGATGAGGCAGGGAGATGCGATCACCTGGCAACAATGCATCCCTCAGTCCGGGCCTTAAAATACATCCTGCTCTTCCAGTCCTTGTGAGCAGAGCGTGCCACTTGTGCAAAATCAGTTGTGTGATGCATATGAATGTCAGGAGAATGGAGGAATGCAAATTCTCATTTTAACCTGTGACTTACCTTGGTTTCAAATTAGTGCAAGTCACAGCAGATACTGGTACAAGGTGCACAGACTAGTGGTTTATCCTAGGGTAGTTACACCAGTGCTAAAAACCCATGTAGCCAAGGGCCGAGAGGCTATTCCATACTCTGCCCTCATGCCAGACCTTTCTTGTAGTCTATTTAAGGGTAGAGTGGTCTGGGGCCCGGTGGATGGCAGAGCTGTGTACACACAAACACACTGCATAGACTAGAACTGTACTTATGCTCCAACTACCCATTTCATTCACAGCTGTTGGGGTTTTTGTGCCAATAGATCCTTTGCAGGGGATTTTAATGTGCCTGCTCAGCTCCTTTACTGAATCACATTTACCTTCCAAACCTCAACCCAGCCCCCATAAACACTGGTCACCCTGCATACCTTCCTCTGTGGTATGTGAAGGTCTCTTGAATTTTTTGACAATCCATCCACTCAAACTCCAGTTCTGCCCTGCCTGTGCAAACTGCCTACAACCCAGAGAGACTGTGCCCAGAAAAGACCAGTTCCATTGATCGTAAACACCTCAGTGCAGGGACTTTTTGGTTTTTTGTTAGTACAATGCTTAGCACACTGGGGTCTTGGGCCACAACTGAGGGTCCTAGGTACTACCACAATACGAATACTAAATAATAATAATTTTGGAGTGTAGACACCAACTGACTTCTAACTTACTGTTGGCCACTGCTGTGCTGCTCTCTGAGTGAGGGCTAAGGCCTTGTCTGCACTTAAAAGTTTTACAACTTTACTCTGCCAGCATAAGAACTACATTGGCCAAAGAAAAAGAAAAACTTCACACCCTTTACCTTTTACAATGTAAAGCAGGCATAATCTACCCTTCCATAGGTGTCACGTATCCCACCTGTGGCCTCATGCATGCTCTAAGTGGCAAGCCTTCCCGTCAGCATGGCCCTTTCACACCCTAGGGAACTTGTGAGGCAACATTCTTGAGCAACAAAGAGATGCGTGACACAGTGGTACATAAAATAAACTTGTAAAATCTCTCCCCCAATTATCACTGTTTCTGAGGGGCTCTAATTTACCTTTCCCCCAAATCTAAGCACCTTTGATTTAAATCCACATCCTTGTTTTTCAAAATAACTTTTACGTTTCTATTTCTTTGCATGTGGCGTTTAAGGGGGAGCAGGGTTGTTTTGTTTGGGTGCCAAAGGTTGATTTTTTTTTTTTTTAAGTTTTATGGAAAGAAACAAAGTGTCTTTTGAAAAGCTGCTTTACCGGGGCTGCTTTTGCCCTGAAAACACACGCACCTGGAAATTCCACTGCTCAAGAGTAGCTGTAAAAAGATTAGTACCTAAATGTTCTCGCTGCGCCTGGGGAGCTGGGAAATCGGCTGTGTACCATGGTTGGAGGCCTCTCTCTGTCCCTAAAAACAGAATTAGAGAGGGGGGTCATTTATAAATAGAAAAGCAGACTGAAATGTCAGGTTTCTTTTCAAAGCAGGATGCCATTTAAATGCTTCTTCGACTTCCTCTGCTCCTTCCCCCCAGTCAAATAAAAGTGTAGTGACTCATGTGCAGAGCAGGCCTTGACTAACTGATTTTAAAGTGTATAATATGCCAGTATAGGGACCACATCATCCAGAACTTTAAAGGTCATATCCTATGAGCAGCTCACAGCAAGCCTTCTTCAAGCCATCACAGAAAAGCGGGCTAGCCCTGAAATCTCCTGCACTGTATCAACTTCCGTGAGATCTCCCCCTGCTTGTTCTACCTGTCCAATCTGTATGTTATTGGGGGTGTGTGTGTGTGGGTGTTAATGTTTTGGGTTTTTTTAACTTGAAAAAAAAAAAAGCTGCTGGAGAATACGGAGTCCTCCTACCCTCGGTGCACCTGAATCATAGCACTGTAGGACTGGAAGGGACCTCGAGAGGTCATCTAGTCCAGTCCCCTGCACTCAAGACAGGACTGAAGGGTGCCTTTATGAATACACACAAGTGTGTGCAGCATCAAATGAGTCACAAAAGCTAGGAAAACTGTAGTTGAGCTGCCCTTAGCAGAGCTGCTAGATGACACTATGCCCTAAAAAAGTAGCTAGGGGGACAAGCGGGGATGAGGTAATCTTTTTTATTGGACCAACTTCTGTTGGTGAGAGAGAGCTACACAGAGTTCTTCAGGTAAAAAGGTAGCAGCAGCCTGCAACCCATCAACACTAGAGCCGCCCATGTCGCTATCACCAGTGGAGCTGAACAGGGGCTAGCAAATGGTTGGGAATTTTTAGAAAATGTCCCTAACGGGGGTGCACTTTAAGGCTTTTACTTTTAACTCTTCCTGAGGTGTTCAGCCCCTAATACATACAGGGTGTTCCACAGAGTACTCAGGTCTAGGGTGCAGGGTGGTTTAGAAAGGAATAAGAGATAAGCTAGGGTCATGTCTCCAGGGTTCATTTGGTCACCAGGGAGGATATGGACCGTGAAGAGCTGGTGAGGGTGTGGTGAGTGAGAGAGGATCCTCAGAGCCCTGAGATGGGGGGAAGCAACAGCTGCTTCTCACCTACCCCAGGAAAATTAAACAAAGGGGTAATTAAACACTGGCAACTAAATTTCATTTGACACTTTTAGTTAGAGGGATAAATTCACCAGTGCTGGTATGTAAGGTACACAAGCACCCACAGCTTGGTCAAACTCTATTCCCTGCACATTCAGAGTGCTTACAAGTGCAAGCTTCCTTGTTTTGCCTGCACACAGGGGTAGTTCAGAGGCTCTGGGGCTGGCCACGCACTCAGGAGCTGTAATTTACTCCCCAAGCTTTGAAAGTTTAGCCCAACAATAGAGATGGGGCCCAAACCAAAATCCTGCCTCAACCTCCCCTTGCCTTTCCCTCTAAAGACGGAGTCTGAACTTTGGGCCTTGGCCCCCTCGCTACCAAAAACAACTGCGCTGATTGATTGATTTATATTTTTCCATCCCTCCTGAGCTGAGCCCTTGTTTGCCAAGTTTTCAGCCTAAAGCAAATTTTTACAGTCAAATTATAACCCCTTTGAAAAAGAGAAGTTTTTCTGGATATTCCACTCTCACGCCCATTACTCACCTTGTCGTAATGAGCCAGGGAATATGACATGGTTTTTAACTATATGCTATCCACTTCCCAAAGCTCAGTATCTCAGGTTAACTCACCTCGTTAATCCATTTCCTTTGCACCTTGGCTCCAAATCCTCTGTTAGGGCTTCTGTCTTCTGGGATAGCTAGTGGCGGGACATCTGTCCTAGGAGCTGTGAGGGAAGAGAATGGGTAAGTGATCATGTTTTCAGAAAGGAAAATGCAGGGGCTGGCTAGGTAGCCAGCTAGCATGCCACATATCATAGGATCCTCGTGACTCTCTCTGGCAGCATGATGCTATGCTGCAATGATGCATACGCACCTCACTTAGAAGCCACCTTTCACATTATCAGCGCTCACAGTAGCATCTTGTGTCTCAATATTTGATGTTTTACTTAAAGCCCCAGATATCACTTGATTACATGAGCCTCTCAGGGTCTTTTTTGATTTTGTTTGTTTGTTTTGGTAAGTAAGTTCCTCGCCCGCGTGGTTGCAGACAAAAGCCTGAAAACACAACTCTAACGGCTCAAGAACCAGAGAGCACATTTAAAATAGAGACATTTTTAATCCAGTCTTTTGACTTTGGGGGAGCCTGATTCATGAATTTTGCATGCCTAGGGTGACAAACCTTTACCCGTACAAACATATATGAAGGCCAGACCCTACCCTGATGAGCTTACATTCTATGAACCTGATCCTCCACTCGCAAGAGTAATCCTATTGGAAACAGTGAGCAAGGACTGCTCCTGGAGGTAAGGCCCTCAGGATCGGGACCTAAATTAGACAGTTTACACATGAGTAGTAGACTCAGCTGGGGGGGTGGGGAATAATGGCACACTTATGAGCCCCTCATCTGCAACTGTGGCCTTATCTACACTACAAATGCTTTGCCGGTATAGTTAAACAGCCAGAGCCTCCTAGTGTAGATGTCTGTGCTGGAAAGGGAGTTCTGCTGCTGCTATGGGAATGCCACTGCACAGAACAACATCAACTATGCCAACAGAAGGACTCTGCGTCTACGCAGAGAGGTTTGCCGGCATAGCAAAGTGGGATATCACACCCCTCACTGACTTAGCAATGCCAACAAAACTTTAGTGTAGATCTGGCCTGAGACATCATTTGGCCACACCATACACACTGTGGTTAACACTCTTCGGTCAGTTATTATTTCACTGTTCACCCTTGAACACTCTACAAACAGGGGATGAAGAGAGGAGGGTATAGTGTCCAGTGACAGAGGGGTGCCAGCAATGTGTCCATCAAGTCAGAGACAGATGGGCAGAGGGTCCTCCTTTCTTTTCTTTCAAATGAGAAAAAACAAAACGCCAGGATTGTGCAGCATTCGATAGTAGAAAGGGTTCAGTGAAGCAAACACGACTGCCTAGCAAACTATTACTGCAGGCACATATCAGAGAAAAACATATCCTGTTGACGCAGTGGGAAAAGGAAGACAGTACCTCCACTATTATCTTAGATAGCGGCGATGGGATGGGCTACTCCTAGCTCAAAGGAGGAACCAGATGACATGAAAGTAATTGTATTTGAAAGCTGATGCCCAAATAAATCTGTTAGTCTTTAAGGTGCCACCGGACTCCATGTTGTTTTTGTGGATACAGACTACCCCCTGATACTGGTATTTGTTTAGGCTCTGGTTTTCCACAAGAGCTGGTTGGGTGCTCAGCACGTTGGAAAATCTGGTCTCAATGATGGGCGCCGAGCACTTGAAAATTTGTTCCTTTGTGCTCCATCACATTGCGTCTGGCAAGCACGTACCATCAAATAGAACAGCCTAACAATTTAGCCAAGAAAATGGATCACTCGCCACCTCACTCTTCCCTCCTCCCCACCCCCAATACCAACAACAAATAACCTTGTTAGCATCTCAAAACCAAGCTAGAAGGAATGTGGCTTAAAAGCAGAACCTTTACAGGGTTCAGAAAATGGTCCCTCCAAACTGAGTTGCTTCAATGTCTCAAAGTGTCCAAGAGGCATGAGCTAATGTTCCTTCTCTTTGCAGAGCACCTACTGCTTGATACCATTAATTACTCTTCTAAATTATAATCCTAGCAAGTACAGTTTTGCACAGTCATCAAAACTCCAGTTACCTCAGTAGAGTTACTCCCAAGTTACACTGGTGCCAGCATGACAGGAATTAGCCCCAAGGGATTTAGTTGAGAAGGAAAATAGGGCCTCATCTTTCAAGGTGCTGAGTATCTTTATGGAAGGTGTTTGCCCCCTCACAAGATCCCAGCTAGAGAGGGCAATTACCCACAAGGCTATTTGGTGACACTCTGCCAGACATGGCTAGAGCACTGCCCAACTCTGGCTCAAAGGAGTTTTGTGGTGAGAAGGCAGGAAAATGAGCATCTGTTGTTTCCCCGTGCTTGACTTGGAGCCCAGCTCTTCGTAGCTGTGGAAGGGAGCTACTATGATAGGTGAGGCCCCAGCTGCAGATTAATTAACATCTAGACAATAGAGTCCATGGTCTCACACACACTGGAACTAAGATGTGGACAAATGTCAGGGTGACTGTGTTGCTGAGATTTACATGAGCATGGAGGCCTCCACAGGCAGGGACTTTTCAAGGTGGTTCCAAGCCTCAGTAACTGCAAACTTCCAAAGCCTCTGTTGTTTTTTGCTTTGGTCAGTCAGGGCATGTCTACACTGCAGCTGGGAGTGAGTCTCTCTGGCTAGCAGACTTGTGTTAGCCGGGCTCACACTGGTGTGCTAAAAATAGCAGTGTGGACACTGACGGAGGTGTGGGCTAGCCACCCTAGCTCAGATTCACCCTACCCCGCAGGGGCGAGGGTGGAGGACTAGCCTGAGCGTCTGCCAGTGCCACAAAATCCACACTGCTACTCACTCCCAGCTGTAGTGCAGACATACCCTTAAGTCCCAGCAGCTAAGGGCAGCAGTGAGCTGCCAGGACAGAGCCTCAGAGAGGATGTCTGTGACTGATAAAACAATTCACGGGAGAACAAGTAATAATTTGTGTTCTGATTTTACTTACAAGTCAAAAACCACAATGCCAACCATCAGTGGATGTCAGAGTCATGAGCAGAGGGATAGTTCAGTGGTTTGAGCATTGGCCTGCTAAACCCAGGGTTGGGAGTTCAATCCTTGAGGGGGCCATTTAGGGAACTGGGGTAAAAATCTGTCTGGGGATTGGTCCTGCTTTGAGCAGGGGGTTGGACTAGATGACTTCCTTCCAACCCTGATATTGTATGGCCACAGACATCTCAACTAGACTCATGTAAAAAGGGTCAATAACCTCCCACCCCTACAATCTCAGCTTTCATTAAAGAAAAGGTTGCCTCCCTCCTGGCTGTAAAGACAAGCTTGAAAATGTGACCCAAGAGTTACTGGGGCAGTGACATCTGCCTGCCTCTGCAGAGATCCTGAGTGGTGTGAATAGCCCCATTTATCTCCATGTGGTAGTTAACGCCAAGATCCCCTGCTCTGGAGGGCCACAGGAAAGGAGGAGAGCGCAGTCGACCCAGCACGTCCAACCCATGGCATATGTACTGTGGGGTCCCAGATACTGCCATCCCTGCATCTCTCCCAGGTTGGAGAAGGGACCCTGCTGCAGCTGAGAGGAGAAGGGCCTCTGCTCCCCCACTGCCTCTATGGGCAGGAAGGCTGACACTCCACGGGGGAATTATTTTGTGGTATGCCCAGAGCTCATTGATTCAGCCCTCCGAGGCGTGTCATGCAAGCAAATAAACACACAGTCCTTGCCCTGAAGAATTTACAATCTAGGGTTCGAACCCTGCAAAGATTTAAGCACATGCTTGGTTTGGAACTACTCATAAGTGAGGGTTACAAGCAAATAAGAAAGGGGCGAGAGAGGCAGGGTGCTGGTGGGTGTTTATAGCAAGCTGCTGAGCAGTGGAGGGCCAGATAAGGCTGCAGACCTTGTTTATCAATAGGAGGTGGAAGGCTCTACCAGCTATGGGGCTCCAGTGAACTTTATAATTCCTATAGATGATATTATTCTATGTAATATCCCTGCATTTTAAATTACCCTTTGAGTAATGATCTAATCAAGCAGAATTCCTTTGGTATTAATCAGAATACCAGACAGGCTCTTTGCGGTTAATGTTATCAATGTGGATGTCATAAGGACTTTGACAGGATTACCACTGGAATTCACCATTCATTAACCAGACCATTATTTAAAATGGCAGAGGCAGGGGAGGGGTTGAGTGGTTTTGTTTTTAACACGGGACCCTGTTTGTTTGGAGGTGGGGAAGCTCAGGGTGGCAGAGGCGATACCTCCAGCAGTGTCTTGTTGCTGTCTGATTCAGAGATCAGAATCAGCTGCCCTGGCAGCACTGTGATCTCTCTCCCCATCTGCACGTCTTCACTCTCATCATCTGTTTCCCTGATTGGGAAACTATCAGAATAGAGCCATGAGGTTATCCTGGAGAACCCTCTCCACCACACATGAGTCTGAGGCTGTAACCCAGTGACAGAGACAGGCAGCTGAAACCAGTCTGCAGCACTGATCAGCAGATCCATGTATGAGAGCTAAAGTACTGAAGCCAGGACACCAATAAAGGGAGCTCTGTTGCAACAAATGGGGGCCTGTTAGAAATTCAGAAGCAGCTGGGATTCAAGGTGAGAACAGGAGGATATTTAGCCAAGGGGGGGGGGGGGGAATCTTATTTTCTTTTCTCTTCCCCTAAAATCCAAAATGAGCTCTTTACTGTAGCCTGGCTCCGCACGACAGGAAGACAAAAGATAAACACTATTGGGCAATGGAATGGAATGATCAAATAAGTAAAAAGAAACTAATATGAAAACAAAACTTAAAAACAGGGCGGTTTTCTATTCAAAGGGCTAAATACAGTAGATATCAATTATCTAGGCTCCCTGCTGCACTCCAGGATACTTTACATGGGTTAATATTGGTGCAACATTTCCAAACTCTAGCGTCTGGGAATAAATCACTGGCACCAGAAAGAGGCAAACAAAGGCACTTGGCATCCAAAATGAAGTGTAGAAAGACAAAACAAAAGGTGAGGGGGAAATTCCCTGGTGACAGGGTATTTTTTCATTCATTCCCCATTCAGGCAGGAGGGGGAAGAGCCAGGTTCAGTGCTTTTTCTATTGCACAGTGCAGCCCACCTAAAATGATCCAAACAATCCAGCTTCTTAGGAATTTAATCTCATCTGCACTGCACTGGGATTCCCAACCCTGCAGGGGTGACATCCATTGAACAACACTGAGTTCCTGTAACCAAGGCAGCCTGATTGTGCAAGACCGATGGAGTGTTCTCCAGAACCATGCTTACAGAATCCTGTGAGGTGCTGTGGGCCCTGGACTCCCACCAAAGATGTGTAATGCCTTTGCATACTACTAGTCCTGTCGCACCATTCAAATGCACCAAATACTGTCACCATGGTAGTGTTCATTTGTATTGTGATAATTCAGATGAGTTGTGGAGACACAGAGTGTTGCAAAACTAGAACAGTCAGGTGCATTCAGCCCGCAGAAAGAAATATGGTACTGCTTCTAAAGTAAAGTGCAGGCTGTAGTGTACACAAATGCAAAAGCATTTAGCATTGCTTTCTCTCCCCACTGCCCTACCTGCTAATCTACAGGGATAATTAAACCAGAGTCTGCAAGCACATTCAGTACTGTAGAGTTAGACCAACAGGAGTAGCATAAACGTTCCACACATACTATCACGATATTGATTTAATCCCACACAGAACTACTCTACTTTCAAACACACTTAAGGAAGTGGGGATAGGGGAAGGAGACCCCAAAACTCAAAGATGACTTACAAAATGGAGCCCTAACAGAACAAGCCAAAAGCTCCCATCAGTCTTTCACCATCTACACAATAGGAGTGGAACTGACCAGGAGTTCAAGTTGAACTGTTTCAACTGCTAGCCCATAATCTAACTTTTCACAGCTCCTATGGAAAGCCTCATGTCTCAGAGTCCAAGGCCAGGTGTGAAATTCCTCCTCCTCAACTTGTTCCAGGAATCCATCCACTGAGAGACCATCCCAGAAGAGGTACTCCTTAGTGGGTATCCAACATAAACCTGGTTTCCAGGCTCGCAGTCCATATTCTAATGCCTTCTTGTTCTTCTTAAGCACATCACTTAGTCTTTGGTTTTTTTAAAAAATCCATGGGATCTCCCTTAGCTTTTCCTTCAGGGAGCTTGCTCCAAAGAGGTACACCCAAAAGGTAAATGAAAAGCCAAAAAAGTGTCAACATTAAACAGAGACTCAACCTAGAAAAACTGCTCCTGATATTCAGGACTGTTAACCACATGCATCTTGCCTGAACAATTTCCAAACCATAGATGATGTTTAATGTGGAAAAAACTATAAATGTACAAATAGTTACTTCTACGTCCAAAACACAGAGTTCCCTGCTTACGACTTTGATGAACGAAGTGTGTTGTATTCTGGCAACACACTTTTGGCACACTCAAGAACCTTTTCATGGGCTGGAAATTCATGGCATCACCCATCAGCATAGCCATTACTTACAATAGACGGGCGGTTTTCTATCACGGTGCAGGCTCTCTCTTGTCTCTACATTACACAAGACAATACACTCTCCCCTCCCAGTATTGCTGTGGGTAGAAAGACCACCAGAATGAGCTTAATGAACATAAAAAAAATTGATGTCCATTGTGTTCTATTGTTCCCACAATTCTTATCTTCATTTCATCTGTGTTCTGTATTGTCCTCCCAGTCCAGCAAAAGACAATTTCTGAGTTAGCTGTGCACCAGTCAGTGGTGCCTAGCTTACAGTAGAGCAGATTTGTGTACCTCTCAATAAAATACAAGCTCTGAGGAAACAGTGCTATTTTCTTCTCTCTCTTACTGATGATTTTCAGAACATTTTCAAGTACATTCCACAGCTACATTAAAATTAAGGCTTTAAAGCAAACAAGTTGCACTGGCCTCCAAGAATGCTCTAACTCCACAGGAGAAAAGCTTCCCTAGTCTGGCAGATACATCACCTTGCATTCTTCCAGTGTTTGCTGAATAGGGAATCCAACATGCAGAGCATTTAATTCAGTGGACATCTTTTGACAAGTCACAACTAAGAAACCCATTTAACACTGACAACAACAACCATTACTCCAACCGAGTGCAAAAAATGTACTTGTCAAGTTTGTTATCAGATCGTGCAAAAAATTTATGAAGTATCTTCCTCTTATGAAGTCTGAACTGAGAAACTTTGGGGGAGTAAACTGAAGACACATGATGCCCAGGCCATGAAGAACATACAAGAACTACTCTTCTAGCCTCCTATCATAAGAGAAAGCATTCCTCCTTGGGATGGGATGGGAGAGGACAGGAGAAAGCTAGAGAGCAGGGCTTTGCAAGCTTTTTTTGTAAGGCACCCAACATCTTAATAGAGAAACTGGCCTTCTGTGATCAATCAACGTCCCTGTGCCAACTACCCCAGTTGCTTACATGGAGAAGCAGTATTAAGAAAATATTGCAAGTATTTGCTTTTTGTAACTGTGGTTTAGCAGGTGGAAAGGAGAGAGAGAGAAAACCATGTGACCTGTCAACTCTTTGCAGACCACCAGTGGGCCACAGACTGTGGCTTGAGAAATACTGCTGTAGAGTCTTGCTGTTCCATTGATATTTATATCCCAGCATAACAACCTCGAACTTTTGTGACTGAGGAGCTTTGTGTGTTCACCATCACAAAACATGCTAAATCATTGTGGTTGTTCAATGTCGGCAATGACCACTATACCAACCGAATGTCTTCCGCATAGAGGGCCAGATCCTCAGCTGGTATAAATCAGTGTAGCTCCATTGTCTTGCAGTTTACACCAGCTGAGGATGTATCCCAGAAACATGTTGCTTGTTATAAGAAACACTGGGAGTCGAAGCAACTAAGAACACACATATTTACTTTTTTCCCTTGTACATGTGCATGGAAACACCACTCCTAGAGACCCAGGCTTAACAGACTTATTGTCAACGCTTAATGATGCATAGTCTTCCCCTGCAAGGTTGGATTGTTGAAAGATATGCATAGCTGAAAAAATTCCATCAGCAGTACAGGATTCATTTAAGCACATGCCCCAGAGATTTGCTGAGGCATTACCCCTATTCATATAAAAAAATGCCACCAGTCAATGGTTTCTTTTAAGGCAGATCCTGAGATTTTTCATCATCACTAATAAGGAATGGCTCAATTTTCCTCTTCCCCCTCCTGTCCTTCATTCAATAAACCAACTTGATGAATGGCCAAGTGCTAAAGAACCAGGGCTAGCCCTCTCACTTTGTGCTATTATTTTGTTGTCAGGGCACATTTTCAGGGACAACTGCCCAACACATGCAGTTACAGCCAATGATAACTGTAGTCAGAAAGGAGAACCTCAGGACAAACCCTCCCTAACATGAGAGCTAATGGGCAGTTCCAACGTAGGCAGCAAAAGTCCAATTGTTTGGTTCATTTAAAGCTAGACTGGACAAAGCACTAGCAAGTATATGGTTAGAAGCAACCCTGCACTGGCAGGGGGATGGACTAGGTCATCACATTGGGCTTCTCCATCTCTGTTTTCTAATTACTGTAACACCAGAATGTTTTGTCTTGTCGCCATGAGCACCTACAGCAGTGTGTCTGAGCTCCTATAGAAACTGGGGTTGGTAATGGAATACAGTGCTCTCTACTGCTAGGCCTCCAGCTTCAAAGCAGCCTGAGAGGATAGTGATGGGAAGCTGTTACCATGGTGCCCTCTGTGAAATAAGCCTATGGAGTCATTCCAGATGCCAGAGCACAAGGGTCCAGAGCACAAACACATTAACACAATGGACCCGAAGGGTCTGACCCAACTTCCACTGGAGTCAATAGAAACATTGGGACTCTTTCTTCAGTAGGAGATCATCCTAGTTATGACCTGACCTCTCAGCAGACATGCCAAACGCTGGATGGGCACTAGGTGTGCTCCCTCCAGGTCTGGTGTGAAGCACATTGGTGGGGTGGCTCAGGGAAGCTTGCACTGTTGCTGCCCAGGCTCTCCTTGGTGGCTCAGTAAAAGCCTGGGGTATCTTGTTAATGTGACCTCATATCCTGTAAGCTGATCCTGTGAAATGAGAAATGTGACAAAGAAGTGAACTATTGAATGGAAAAAAGAGTGGGTGCACCAAGCTCTGTAACCTGCCTGCCCGCCCAGCCTTCTTAAATGGATAAAGGTATTTTCTAATGAAACAAAGAATCTTGTACACAGATCCCTGCTATAGGAATACAATCACTGTTTGCTGAATTTGTGTGTAAAGGCACCAGCCTTTTATGCTGCTGGGAATGGTGCTGCTCATGAGGTTTGCAGCGTGAAGAGGCTGGGTTTTTTTAGCCTCTTTCTCTATTTCACAACAGTTCCTGGAAGTTTCTGAGTTCCAGGAGAGCTGCCTGATTTCCTCAGAGCTGCTGCCTTGAAGCTGCATCTGCAGCACTGTCAGCCCTTGTATTTCAGGAATGTGAAAAACTGGCACGGCAAGGTCTGTGATTCAGCCAAGATGATGCGTCGGGACATGACTGAAGTTAATTAAAAGGGAGCTTAAGAAAGATAAAGAAAAAAAATTGCAAAACTTCTTAAAGAGCCAATTAATTATTGTTCGTGGCCACACACGCCAGCCAGGCCACACCATGGAATCTCTACCACCCTGACCACTCACCTAGGAGCCATGAAGAAAAGCGACACATAGGTCAGCATTTGGAAGCGATGGGCCAAATTCTCTGGGTGCTGTAAATGAGCAAACCTCCTCTGAAGTTGATGGACTGGCACACATTTACACCAGCGGATCATTTAGCCCCTCAATTTGAAGTTCACCCTTGGAGATAGTGGTGGAGCCACTGATGGCAGGACTGGGAGAAGGGAATTGTAGGAAGACCATAAAGGACTATCTACATGAGATCTGGGATTATCGTGTTCATGCACACACCAGAATGCACCAGAATGTTCTACGAAGCTGATCCTCTTCAAAGCCCAGGCCACTTATATGACTGAGAGAGATCAATAATGGTCTGCCAGTATTTCCGTCAAGGGGCTCTCACAAAAAGCATCCCCTCAAGCTGTGTTCAAGCCTGATGCGTGTGCTACAGAGGCTGGGGAGGGACTGTTCATTCCTTTAGTTTCCCAAACACATTATCTTACAACCATAACGCAGGTGGGAGGTGATATCAAACGGCAAACTTGCATTGAGCTGAGTTGCGCGAATGGTTTGTACCTTTGTTCCTGAGATTCATGCTGAATATAGTGATAATATAGCAATGTCCAGCTGGGGTCACCTGAAGGTGAGTGAAAGATGAAAGCCTTATGGGGGACCTGGTGGGAGATCCCCCCCAGGGAAATGTTCCCAAAATACTCGACACTTGATGCTCTCAAGGGTGATGCTCTGAGGCCCAGGGACTAATCATCTTCTACAGGAATGATTCAGCAGCATCCACAGGGCATGAATTCCAGTCTTCCCTTCAATTTGGTGATGGGATTTTAACAGGAAGCTCCTGGGAATTCCCTCTACCACAGCACTGAGGTAGATGGATTAACAAGAACAATGGTGACATGGGGTGAGATCTGCAAAAGTATCCCGCATTGATCTAAATCTGCTCCCACTAAAGTCCCTGGGACTTTTACCATTCATTTCAGTAGCCTCACCCTGCCCCCAATAGTGGGCGCTTCTGAAAAACCCTCCCCTCGTGTTGGCCTGTTTAGAGCCAACTAACACAGAGGACTTGAGGACAGTGTCTATCCTGAACACTTTCCCCTCCCAGACTTGCCTGCTTCCTCCCAATCCCCTTTACCCATCTGGGATTTTTGAGGACACTCCCGCTTTTTCACCAAGCAGCAGCTCACAGCTCCATTGCGGACCTAAGGTCCCAGAATGAGATGGAGGAAGCAAGGTCTACACTACGAGCTAGGGGTGTGATTCCCCAGCCTGTGCACACATACTCGTGGTAGCTCCCACTGCGCGAGCACAAGTACAAATAGCCGTGTAGCCGTGATAACACAAAAGCGGCAGTGGAGGCAAGGCTGAGCACAAATCTGCCTGAAAATGGTGGGTACATACAGTGCCGCGCTGCTGACCAGGCTGCTGTGGTTACACTACTATTTATACTCGCGGTACCTCTCATCAAGCTTCCGTGAGTATGTGTACATGAGAATCACACTCCAAGCTTGTAGCGTAGACATGGCCGGGGGGAAGGGGTTGCACACGTATGTGTGGAGTAAGATATAAAGGACCCCAGCCAGCTCCTTCTCCGCCTATGAATGGGCCTGTCAGGCACCACACAGCCATCACATCGCTTCACTCCCTTCCTCTTCAAGTAAGCCTGAAGTCTTCTGGGACTCGGAGAAAGTGAGCACAGTAAGTTACACAGGGACAGGGGAGTGAGATAGGAAAAATCTCTGCTATGACTCTCAGCTAGCCTGTGGGGCTCTCCCGAGACGGTGGAAGGAAGAGAGCAAGGAGGAGGGGCCCGCAGAATACTGGAGAGTAGATGTTCTGTTGGCAGCTTTGTTATTGGAGCCATCAGCTGCTTGGTGACAGAGACCTTGCTTGCATGTGGCTCTAGGTGACTACAGGCCTGAGGCAGGGAGATGGGCAGGAAGCAGAAGGACTGGGAGCAAGAGAAAGAGTGACTCAAAGTGGGGGAAGATGGTCTACTTACAGTGCCCACCATCACCATTACAGGATAGTGTCCATTTTCAGAGCCATGCTGAGAAGCGCATGGCTATAAATCCAGTAGCCCCTCTTTCCAAATCAGTTCCCTGTCTGTGATTCCTCACATCCTTAGGAATTCCTAAGGAGGGGCTTCAACCAACCAATAGCTCAGTGATTTGAGCATTGGCCTACTAAACCCAGGGTTGTGAGTTCAATCCTTGAGGGGGCCATTTAGGGAACGGGGGTAAAAATCTGTCTGGGGATTGGTCCTGCTTTGGGCAGGCGGTTGGATTAGATGACCTCCTGAGGTCCCTTCCAACCCTGATATTCTATTCTGACCTTCCAATCCAGCAGAACCAAGTCCCGTAGCACCACACTGGGACACCAGAGCAGCACTGATACAACAGAACACCACCTTCTGCATGGCCAGTGCATTTCATTCAACTCCTTGGGGTTTCCTGATCCAAACACTGCCCCAGTCTAATCCAGCATAGCACAGAGAGAGTGGAAAAGATCACTGCACAAGCGGCTCTGGCTGCAGACTCAGACCTGGGTGATATGCAAGGAGAGCCAAAGATGTTGGAGCAATGTCATTGTTTGCCCTTTTACTGCATGGACTGAGCAGACTGTGTTAGGGGTTAGGTTTAGTTTGGGTTTTTTTTTTTTTTTTTTTTTTCATTTTCACACACTAAAGAGTAAAGTCCCTCCTCCCCCTGCTAGTGACTGACAAATGTTTAACGGGGGGCTGGAGTTTTAACAGTTCAGTGGCTTTTGGTAGCTATGGCAGATTCCAAGACGGGTGTGGGTGTGGGTGGCACTGCTGCTCCCCCTGGCTGGATGGGCCCTCCTACTGCTGCAGGCCTCACACCTATTCACACAACCCTTCCTGCACGTACACCTTGGCAGTCCCTGTGGCACTTGCTGGGTGGGGGTGGGAAGCCCACAGAGTCACTTCAAAGGCATGTTGAGCAAACCAGTCACATTCAGTCTGGGTTTGGCTGAAACTTCCCCCGCCCTTCTCAAGCTATTTAACCCGCCAAGTGCCAAGCCCTTGTGCATGCCAAGGGCCACAAGGAGCAGTGGGAGATGTCCCCTGGACATTAGACACCTCCCAGGTGCCTGTGTGCCCTAAAGGCGTTAAAGGGAGTGAAATGCCACATTGCAGACCCCATCCCCGCCTCTGCTCCCTTCTCTCAGCTCTCTGACACCCAGGGCTCCAGCTACACTTATCTGAAAATCATCTTATGCAAAGTGCTTAAAACACAGTTTAAACCCACCTCAGTCTAGGGCAGACTGGACACAGTTTGGCCCCTCTGCATTGTCTGGGGACTCTGGACTAAGCCATGTCAAAACAAAACAATGTTTTAAATCCCTTCAGGGAGCACCGCTCAGGGTCCCGCATGCCTGAGATCGGAGGGGCCTGGAGACGCTGGTGATTTCAGGGAGGGCTCCTGAGGTGGCAGTAGCTCTGCTGACGCTGCGCTGGTGTGGCAGTGGGAGATTTCTCATGTAGAGAGCCAAGCTAGAAGCAGTCTCTGCAGGTCAGCACTGAGGCAACATAGGAAAGCCTGCACTGCCCTGGCACATACTGAACCTGGATGGAGGGGGATTTCAAGCAGTAACTCCCCCGGATGGGAATGTTCTTCTGCACAGCTGTGAAAATTAACACACACACCAACATCAGCCACTCCCTGCCCCAGTATAGGTTCCCTTAACCCAGCAGGGGAGAGGAGCTAGAGATTCCATGGAGTCCAGCAACAGACTACTTCCCATCGGTTATCTGAAAGGTGCTCTGATGCAATGGAGATGGACATCAGGACAAAACCCTAAGATAGATCATGCATAGGGACCCCTGAGAATTGCTTCCTATAGTGGTTGCTGTTAGATCACACAGACTGGGCCAAATGAGTCCACTGTATGTGCCCAGGTTTCACACCTCCCAAATTCCCAGGGTGCCTGGAACTGGGGTGTTATTCCAGTTAAGTATCTATTTTTGTCTTTCTAGTCCTCTCACAGACCAGAGAAGCTAGAAGCAGGGGAGGGGGGGGATTTGGGAACTCCAAACTGACACCTTGTTGGATCCTCGCCCAAAATGGTTTCAGATTAAGACCTTCAAACCAGCAGGGTAAATACTTCTCTGTGCCCCCAGGGGCTCACTGGGAGACACAAGCAGGGGGCCTCTACTGAAGGCTCAGCCTCTCAGCTCTGACACAAACACAGAGGTACACCTCTACCCCTATATAACGCTGTCCTCGGGAGCCAAAAAATCTTACCGCGGTATAGGTGAAACCGCGTTATATCGAACTAGCTTTGATCCGCCGAAGTGCGCAGCCCCGCCCCCCAAGCTTTACCGCGTTATATCCGAATTTGTGTTATATCGGGTCGCATTATATCGAGGTAGAGGTGTATGTCCACCAGGGGTTGATGCCTGAAATAAGGGTCGGACAACGCTTGCTTACAGGACGGCACAAAGCCTGCAAACACCACAAGGAATGGCCACTTTTCAGCTGCACATGAAGGAATTACAGCCTGGCTCTGCCCCCCTCCCTGACCAGACCACACCCCTTGCTGCATGGCAGGAATTAGAAGCCTTTCCCAGACAACCAGCCCAATCTAATCAAGTCTGACACACAAGCCACCTAGTCAAAAGGCCTGCCTCAGGCACATCAACCCTTCTTCAGCACCACAGCGCCCCCCCCGCGCCCCGCCCCAGCATGGTTCTGTGTGCACTGCTCCCATCCCAGCAGTAGTAGAACCATGCCAGCCCCTGCTGGCTGGCAGTGGCACAGCCACTGGTTCTTGCCACTCTAGGTCCCCTCCTCCAATCCAAGATGATGTGCGATCTCTACTAGCATACCATGTGCTGCAACCCCTCATCATCAGCCCTCGTTCCCAGCAACCAGGCACGGAGAGAGCCTTCCCCTTCCCAGCAGCCAGGAGGGGAGTCCCTGAATGATTCCACCCTGAGGGAATAATATATGTGGCAAGTCATTAGGTGGCATTAATTAGTGGGGTGGAGTTTTAAAATATCTGTGCTTATTGTAAGCTATATGTTTCTCCTCTTAAAGTGTTTCTCCACCCCACAACATGCCAGCCCACATGGACAGGAACAGGGTGCTGCCCTGCCCTTCACAGCACTCAGCCAGCTCACAGGCTACCTCTTCTTTCTGTACCTAGCTCTGAATGTGCCACATCTGTCTCTTTTGCTCCTTCTTCCCTCTCCTGCTGTAGCAAACTTCTCCTCTGACCTAATGGGCCAGTTCCTGCCCCACAGCACACAAGCCATTCTGGCTATGTCTACACTGCAGCTGAGAATGAGCATCGTTAGTATTCATTTAGTCCCAGTGCTTAATTTGTGCCAGGACTTGCCAGGGCAGAGCACCAGCACCTCTGGGCTCAACAGTTCATAGCCTCAGCACCTCTGCGCTTGCCACGTCAGTTATGAAAGTAAAAAAATTCCTTGAGCCCCAGCACCTCTTTCATTACAAATTAAGCCGTTTACTATCTACGGTGTGGTTAGTGCTGCTCTAAAGAGCTTAGAGTTCCAGGGCCTGGTCCAATGTCCATTAAAGTCAACCGGAGCTGGGGGAGGCCGTAAATAGCAGAGGCTTCTCTTTTGCTAGCCCCCTCTACCCCCGCCCGTGATTTTAAGAGAATTTAAATGCCCTTGGAAGCAAAAGGTTCAGGCTGTCAGACTAGCTTCAGAATAGCTGGAGAGATTCTGCATGCCCTCGGACTGTCCCCACTGCTCGGGCCAGCAGAGCTCACCATGTTCCAGGCAAGGACAGTAACTAGCAAACAAGAGCTGAATAAGCTTTCGCTGGAAGGGAGGCAGAAACTCAGCAAAACGAATGGCGGGGAGGGAGAGCAGCACTTTGCTTTTAGAATGACTGGTGCCAACTCAGTCTCCAGCAGCCAGGAAACTGGTCAAAAGCCCCATGACCTGAGCACAAGATATCCAGGCGTGGGAGCCAGAGGAGAAAGGGACTTGGCAGAAATTCTGCTGTAAAGGGAGGAGTAATTTCTACAGCACTGAAGTCAGAGGGGTCTGGGTTTTCACATGTCCCACTGTAGACCTGGTCATGTCTCCAGTGTCCCAGCACCCTGCTGTTATGCAAACACAGGCTTTTTTAACTCTTCACCACCACCTCCATAGTCGGTCTGATCCTCTGAACAATGCATGAAAGGGAGGGAGAGGAATCTACTTGGGGGACTTTAAGGACTCCTCCTTAGCCAAAGGAAAAGCTAAATGTCTCCTGCACAGTGCACAGGTCTTGGGAGTGCAACAATGTCACCTGCAGCAATAATATCATTCACCCCATTGCCCCTGGCCTCCTCCCATACACCCTCTACGTGCACTTGCACTCCAGACATGGTTGTCCTCTAAATGGCGCTTTAAGAAAACAACCCTCTGTGTTCCTCCATCTCCCCTCACTCCCCTCCCCTTCAGGAGGCTAGGACGCATGGTATATTGCAGGCTGTAAATAGCTCTCCTGCCCTTGTTAGGGTCAAGATAAAAAGACAGAGTGTCACACAGCTGATGTGCAATTTCTCAGGCACCATTCATCTTTGCCTTCCTGCTTGAAACTAGGTAGGTGCAGGGGATACATGAAGGTATAGTGTGGTATAAAGATTTCATTGGCATGAGCTTAGGATGGCTATAACTCTTGCAAGGAAATTTGGCAGTCAGGCCAATATCACAGCATGGCATTTATTTTCTTAATGGTGCCTGCTGTACGTACACGAACACAGCACAAAAAGAGAGTGAGGATTGAATACAGGGCGGTTGTTATGACTGACACGTTCATGAATAAAGAGAAGAGGGATAATGCATAAATAGCCCAGTTAGTGGGTGGGATAAAACTGTACCTAGCTGTACTGTAGAAGACTAGGCTGATATCAAGGCTTTGTGGTAACCCTATCTGCCATGAGGGCAGGTTCTGAGGGGTTCATATCCAAGCCACTAGCACTTTAAGAGGAGAAACATATAGCTTACAATAAGCACAGATATTTTAAAACTCCACCCCACTAATTAATGCCACCTAATGACTTGCCACATATATTATTCTTTTACAAATACCACCCTGTGTTAATTCAAACAACAAACTAGGGCATTTCTGAGTTCTGAAGACATCTATCCAGCACGCTGCCACACATTAAATCATTTCTATGCATCATATTACAATAGTCCGCATTTTATAATACTGCATTCAGATGCTCAGGTGTGCATGCACATACTCCTACACACAGGGATATGTATATGCTTGAATTTTTAGTTGTGTTTTAACACATTATCTAACATGACTGTAAATGTCTGTGTAGACACAAACATTTGTTACTAGATATGTATAACCCCAGCTGGAAGTCTAGGACTAGTAACATTCATGCTCTGGAATAAGTGCCTCTGTAGTGTGTATTTACAGTCGGGTTCATTAACATGACTAAAAATTCCTATGTTGGCATACCCAGTCCTTTCCTCGTACCCCTGCCCCCCACACCCACCATGGAGGAACGTCAAAAAGGTTCAGATAAGAAAAAGCTTTCAATGTTTATTTTTTCTCTGAAGCTCCTTTGTTTGCTGTATCAGGGTTGAAACCCCACAGGAAAAGCCTCGCTAGCAGCACTCCCAGTTCAAGATCTTTTGCCCAATAAATCTTGCAGCTGGCAAATTTCTCTCTTCTGCAGAATCCTCTCTCTCTGCTCCTCCATGCAAATGTTACTGTTAAAAGTGATGGGATGGCTGCCTTCTGGCTATGATCTGGTGACTCCAGCCAACATGGGGTGGGGGTGTGCAGAGTGGGTTAAGAAGCTGATGGGGAAGGAGAGACAGCTCTCCAGGAAGTTACATTTAATAGCTGATGACTTTAAATAAGAACTGGCCTAACTGGTCAAAGCCCACTCTTTGCACACCCACTGGATTCTGATCCTCCCCTTCCATCTATTACATTTTGGCAGTGAATTTAGTGCTAATCAGAGGCACCAGATTTTTTTTTTTTTTTTTTTTTTTACTCTCCTCCACTTCCTTTCTTGCTGGCTTTGCAGTAGGAGACATTCTAGGCAGGATATGAATAAGGCAGGGAGATGACTTGGTGACTAGGTTCAGGGACAGCATCATGGAGACTTCTTAGAGGAGGAGTGAAGGGGATATCAAGATTGGCATTAATGGAGGAGTTGAGAGGATGGGGGTAAGATGAAAAGTCAGTAGGTAGGGGCTTCATGGCAGGACCCTGAATGGAAGATCAGGGAATTTAACCTCTATGCGCAGTGCAACAGGGAGGCAGTGTAGAGGGACTCTCGAAACAATGGGTGAAAAGGTGACTTTGGTACTGGCATTTGGGATGGCCTAGAGGGGAATGAGGTCAGCGCCAGGCAGACCTCTGAGCAGGAAGTGGTGCTGTAACGAAGGCAGGAAAGAGACCACCCATTTGGCTACTGGGACAGAAATGATTTTAGAGACGTATCAGGATTTGGCCATAGCCTGGATGTGAGAGGAGGAGGCAGCTCAAGAGTCAAAGTTGATCCCCAGGTTGTGGGACAAGGAGTATGGTGGAACTGAAGAGTAA
This sequence comes from Chrysemys picta bellii, assembly GCF_011386835.1. NCBI lineage: Eukaryota > Metazoa > Chordata > Testudines > Emydidae > Chrysemys > Chrysemys picta. The sequence goes on along the minus strand of NC_088805.1, from coordinate 16,085,946 downwards.
AGGATAATGTGGGCAAAGGAGAGGGCTTGAGAGGAGAGAACAGGAGCTCTGCTTTGAGCTAACCTTCTGCTTTACTTTAAATGCACAACATTGTGACATTGCAACACACACACACAAAGTATCCATATGTATGCAATTGGCTCCAGCTATTTCTTCGTTTTTTTTTAATTGGTCCCACGTGAAACATCAACAATCACATCTGGAAATTTTTATACAAATGGCAGGAAAGCCAATGACTTGGGTCACAAATATTTCACGCTTTCCCTCTGCCAGAAATACAGGACAAATGTGGTATACATCTGCCTCCCTATAAATACATACTCTTGCGGTTGCAAGGTCCTCCACCATTGCGAAGACTTCTAAATGCAAAATCAGAGTTGGCTGATTCACCTTTCCTCTCCTCCATTCTTTATTCCACTATAACCAATATAGGGAGACATGGGATCAGCTGTGGAAAACTGCAATTCAGAGAACTTCAGAGACGGTAGAGACATCCCTATTGATCACGCAAGTGAACTGCAAAACTTTCTGTATGGACAAGTGCTTACAAAAGCTGTTGCATTCACAGCCCTATGGAATGAAGTCCTGTATTTATTCACAGAACAGGATCCTCAGGGCAGTTCCAGCTTCTTCACGCTGCCCCACACGCCAGTTAAAGACGACATCCTCCACATCAAGGCAAACGGGGAGATTCTCCATGCTTCATTCAGCCTTTCTGCTGAGTCTGCCAAAGCATAACAGTGTGGCAGCAGTTACTGCATTTATCCATTAGGATCAGAACTGAGATCACCTTTTTTTTTTTTTAATTATATGCCAAAATGTAAGTGGGGCATTGGCAGCCTGTTACATTGCATCACGTGGTGTATCACTGCTGTAACATGGCATATGAAAACACCATACTTCAGTAGTGAAGCCCTCTCTAGGGCACTGGAAACAGGCCTCCAGCACAGGATAAAACCAAGGTCAATGATGGCATTGTTATCTGGCAGACAAAAAGTACAGATGCATTTAGGGAGTATGTGAGACAGCAACAAAGCGATGAATTAGACAAGTATGTATTTCCTGAAATCACATGACCCCAATTTACTGCACCCAGTTTCTCTCCAACTTCATTAATGAGCAGGGGGTCCTCAGGCTTTCACCACATGGGCATTTCCGTGTAGCAAAATATCAGACATCTCCATTTCTAGCCATTCTCTCAACGTTCCCATCTATTTAGAAGGGCTTGAGGTCATCATCAGGGCTTTGCTTTTCAAAGATGTCCCTCTGCAGTAGACACGCCCATCCCCTAGTGTGATAAATGTTGAGTGAAAGGCCTCAGAAATATCTTGGGGGGAAGAAAAGAACTTAGAATTCAATTGGAACAGCTTAGATGTACATAAAAGGTTGAATCCTGGGCCCTGCTATGGTACTTTTGCATGACTCTAGTGGTGGGAAGGGGCCGTAGAGCCGGCTTACCTGGCTGATTGGGAATTCTCTCAGTGTTGGGAAATCCTTGGGTGGCACAAAGCCAACAGAGCTGGCATTACACCACCCTCTCCTACAGCCCCAGGCACGGCCCAGACGAGGTTGCTTTAAATTGCACAGTGGGCTTAATTGACACCCATCCCGCCTCAGGATCAGGGAGTTGCTAAGGTGATTTAAAGCCAGATTTTCTCCCTGCAGCACTGAGCAGAGCTTGATTGCAGCTGAAGATTGATCCCTAAATATCTCTAAATACTATACGTCATTCTTCATGGCATAAGAATCTGTAACAGACTAATAGGCCCTGTCTGTCATTTACGCTGCTTAAGCTATGGCATTTAGGCGGAGCACCTAGACAAGTTTTTCCCCTATCACAAGGTTGTCAACTAAACCCCGTGGGCAAGCACTGCCCTTAATTGTGCCATTTCCATCAGAATTCTTGTTCAAAGATTTGTTCTTCAAACGGAACAGCATTGCAAGAGGTACACTTACCCACAGAAAACCAGCAAAATTATAAAGGCAACACATTTTAAAACAGGTAAGAGAAAGTTATTTGTATGCAATGTTTAATTAACCATTCCAATTTACCTCTGTCCGCATTACTGTGCTATTTGGCTCTATCTTACAGCAAGACTTTTCTTCAAAAGGATTAGACACAAACGATTAAAAGGTAGCACATGAAATTGTATTAGCCAGTTTAAAAAGTGGCCATCCTCGTGCAGCAGGGAACACCCTCTGTCAGACTAGGTCAGGAAGACATACTTCTGTACAGATGCACCCATGACAAAGGATTGCACAGTTGGCCAGTTTCAATATGGGATTTTCCTTGGCAGTCACTTTGATGGGTCACCGTCACACCTGCCTAGACGGAACGTAGAACTAAAATGACTATGAAATTCCTCATTCAGGTCTAGAAATATACATTGCATCTTCTTCACATGAGTTTCCCCTTGAGATCTTGTTGAGTTGTCCTTGGCTTAGCATGAATGGTTAGTTCACTGCAGAAGGGCAGTTACATGCAACTTATCGAAAGAGAAATATAACTAATGTGAATACAAATGCTTGGAACTTGTATTTAGAGTTTTGACCCTGGAAGGCTGAAGGGTCCTGCCATGCTCTGACTGATTCTCTGCAGCCCTTTCCATGGCACACAGTAAAGTGGCCTCCCCACACATCGCCACCAGCATTCATCTGGTTTGCCACACATGTGTTTTGTTGTTGCTGTTCTTAACATCTTTTGAATGGTCCACCAGATGAAGAGATGAATTCCCTTTGTCCCTTGGAGATGGAGTTTCTTTCATTTCTTACATAAGGATGCAGGCCAAACTTCTCTTAGCGAGAACAGAAGATGCAGGCCCAGAGGGTAATGGCGGATTTTCATGGGATGGGTTACCAGAAGTCTTTGTGCAATCATTTATGCCCACTGGTGTGTGACTGGTCACAGTAGTACATTTTTAAGGGCATATGTATTTTGTGATAGTTCAATTGGAAGACGTAGCCATCTCTTTCAATCACCTTGCACTCAGCTGATGGACTCTTTTTAAAACTAAGGATGAACGAAAGGAGCCTGATGTGTCTACTTTGCATATGTGATTATGCAAATCAGGCCACCGCTTCTTATCCCATAGCAGCAGACCTGCTGTAGGTGACTGCAGAAGTGCCTCTAGGTCTATGCCACAGTGAAGAAGATTGGATTGTAAGGAAGGACACGTGTGTGTGAAGGCAGGTCCACACTGTACATTCAGAATTCACCAGCACATACATAGGAAAAGTGAAACGTAACCTTCTGTGATCAGAATGCTTCAGTGTGGGGCGTAGGGAGAAGATTAGTATAGGAGACAGGAAAAAAGAACTATATCTATTCTATAACAGCATTTGCTTGAACATATTTCAGAAACATAATCAGCAGCAATAGTCACCACCTGTGATAAAAGCCTTCCTTGCTGAAGGTAGCCCTGCTGGGCAATCTGATTTTACAGCTGGTGCAATATGGGTTAATTGTGACAAACCCAAGACATGCAAAAGGTAACCACAGGAAGGTACAATTCTAATGTTGTCCCCAGACTCTGGGGCTTAACAAGACGAAACTTCTGTGCTACCTCATGGATGCATACTGTCTGTCCTGATGCCAGGCAATCATCACTATGGTGCATGCCCACTGCATTTTGATGGCATGCATATTCTGCTTTGTTGCACCATGCACCCCACTGCCTCTCATCTGCACTGTGCATCATCTGCCGCAATGCCATACTGCTAGGGTTACCATACGTCCTCTTTTTCCCGGACATGTCCGGCTTTTCGGCAGTCAAACCCCCGTCCGGGGGGAATTGCCAAAAAGCCGAACATGTCCAGGAAAATGGCGGCTCTGTTTAAGAGCCGGGCTGCCTGAACGCTACCAGCTTCGGGCAGCCCCCGTGCCTCCAGACCCTGCGCCGCCGGAGCCCGGGAGGGGAAGTGCCCGGCTGGGGGCGCAGGGTCTGGAGGCAGGGGGGCTGCCCGAAGCCGGTAGCGCTCGGGCAGCCCGGTTCTTAAACAGAGCCTCCAGCGGCTGCGGCTCTGTGTAACTGACACTGTGTCAGTTACACAGAGCCCCGGTGGCTAGAGGCTCCAGCCCCCGCGGCTCTATTTAAGAGCCGGGCTGCCGGAGCGCTACCGGCTTCGGGCAGCCCCGTGCCTCCAGATCCTGCACCCCCAGCCGGGCACTTCCCCTCCCAGGCTCCGGCGGCGCAGGGTCTGGAGGCACGGGGCTGCCCGAAGCTGGTAGCGCTCGGGCAGCCCGGCTCTTAAATAGAGCGGGGGCGGCTGGAGCCTCCAGCCGCTGGGGCTGTGTGTAACTGACACAGTGTCAGTTACACAGAGCCCCAGCCGCTGGAGGCTCTGTTTAAGAACCGGGCTGCCCGAGCGCTACCGGCTTCGGGCAGCCCCCCTGCCTCCGGACCCTGCGCCCCCAGCCGGGCACTTCCCCTCCCGGGCTCCGGCGGCGCAGGGTCCAGAGGCACGGGGGCTGCCCGAAGCCGGTAGCGTTCAGGCAGCCCGGCTCTTAGAGCCTAAGAGGAGCAGATCCTCCAGCTGCGGGGGCTCTGCTCCTCTTCGGCTCTGTGTAAACTTATACAGTGTAAGTTACGCAGAGCCGCCGGAGCCCCGGAGGGGAAGTGCCCGGCTGGGGGCGCAGGGTCCGGAGGCATAGGGGCTGCCCAAAGCCCGAGCGCTACCGGCTTCACAGTTTGCTGGGCAGCCTCCAGACCCTGCGCCCCCGGCTGGGCGCTTCCCCTCCCAGGCTCTAGCTGCGCTGGGGAAGCGCCGGCTGGGGGCGCAGGGTCTGGGGGCTGCCCGGCAAACCGTGAAGCTGGTAGCACTGGGGCAGCCCTTTCCCTCTGGCTGGGAGTGGGAGGGAGGAGGGGGCGGAGTTAGGGTGGGGGAAGGGGCGGAGTTGGGGCGGGGCTAGGGGTGGGGAAAGGGGCGGGGCTAGGGGTGGGGAAATGGGCGGGGCCATGGCCCGTGGAGGGTCCTCTTTTTTTATTTATGAGATATGGTAACCCTAATACTGCTCGTCTCCCACCATGATCCACATACACTATCCCCCCCCCCCCATGCCATATATATGCCAGAATGCCATTTGCTCACTACCTGCTTGCTCCACTACTATACACGATCACCTGGCTGCATGGTGCACTGCGCATCTCAATACCATCCAATCACCACCTACCTGGATGGAATGTGTTTTAGTTTATTCTGTTACCAGAGAAGCTCCACGTTACTGGCTGATTGGATAGATGCTGTTTGGGCAGAGGCACCTAAAGAGTTAATGCAAACCCATTCCAGCATATCTCAGCATCTGTAGGAAGTGGAACATTTTTAATGCTGTGAGGAAACTGCTGTGTGGACAACAGCAGCAGCGCTCCGTCCCCAACAGGAGGAAATGGTAGCAATATTCAGGGATGCATGGAAAGTGCTGACTTTTCACAAAGAAACTTTTTTTTTTTTGGAAAACTAAATTATCTCTGACTGGGGCTAATAAGGCACCTCTTGCTTGGAATAAAAACTTCACTAGCAAATGAGCGAAGGACTGTTGCTTCTGGAGAAAGCATTAACATGACCAGCCTAACTCCTGCAGAGAAGTCAGGACCAATCTCCTCTTGATCTTGGACAGAAGTGGTAGCATTTTTACAGCTCTGCAAAATGTTCCCAATCAAAGCTAAGAACCACATGAAATTCACCTGGATTTGCATTTTGTGTCAAGCTTGAAACCAAGTCCAAATTTGGCAAAGGGTTCAGTCAACGTATCAAACCAATCTCGCCCAATTCACGAATTTCCAACCCAGGGCAAACACAGTGGTTTTGGTCAAGTTTTGCACTGAGGGTTTTGCATGCATGACACAAACTCAAAGCAAAAAATCCTATCTGCACCAGGAATAAGTGGTGTGTTTAGCAACGCCTTGGGTTGCCAGTGACCTGCTAACACCTTTTTTAAACACACATTTATTTACTCAGCACCTAGTGCAGATCCAAGCATGTTCGTTAACATGTGTTCACTAACATTTGCTAAATACACCTCATTTCCCTAGTGTAGATAGGGGCCAGGCAATGGAGGGGAGAGGGGAAGTTGAACCAAAAATATTTGCAAAAAAGTTCTGCAAAGTGAAACTGCAACATAATGCACTGCCCCAACTACTGTCCTACGAAACCTCACTTCAAGCCCGCAATGGCCAGATTATCAGCATGAAATCTACAAAGATCCCTCACCTAAAAGATTGCATCTACCTCTGCCTGCCCCATCTTCAGCTTCCATGGCTCTTAAAACCAGAGGCAAATCAAGGGGTCTGGTTTGTATCTTCACTCTCATCTTGTAGATTAGATGCCAGCTTCCTCTCTAGTAGCAGCAGTACTTAGACATCGGGTAAGTAACGGCTGAGAGTTTCTGTTTTATAGTGTGACCATATGTCCCGTTTTGGCCAGGACAGTCCCTTTTTTAAGCCCTGTCCTGGCCATCCTAACCTTTTTGACAAAAAGTGCGCATTTGTCCCATTTGCTCCTGCCAACTGATCAAGTTGGTAAAAACAAACGGGACAAATGCCCACTTTTGTCAAAAAAAGGTGGAGTGCGGAGGAACGTGCAAGGGGGACGAGCAGCTATGCCAGCCCTGTGCAGGGAGGAGGCAGGGCTGGCGCAGGAGGCAGGCAGGGCAAGAAAGTGGCTCAGGTCAGCCCAGCAGGGGAGGGCAGGGGGAGGGCTCAGGCCAGCCTCATGCAGTGTCCCGTTTTCCCTTTGGGAAATATGGTCACCCTATTGTTTTAGTATCTCTGAGGCTCGGAGAGGAGGAAGCCCCGGAACCCGAACCCCATCGCCTGGGACACAGCACTGAGTTGACTCTGTGCTCAGAGAAATGTGGAAACAACATCCCTACAGTTTCAGCAAAACTTCTCTAGTAGCTCACTGTTCTGACTGCTGAGCTCTTGCTTATTTATATTTGTTCCCCATAATGGCATTCAGGGTACGTGGTGCTGGATTCTGATCAGCCCTACCGGCTAGCACGTTACTGCAGGGACTGCTGCTGAAGAGGGGAAAGTCAATCGGAAGAAAGGAAGGAATGCACACTGAGAGGAGTGGCACACCTACAGCCATATCCGGCCCTGGGCAGCACTGCAAGGGGGTACAGAATGCTGGGAGATGTGTCCTCAGGTACAGAAGCAGAATGCTATGGGGTGGACACTTGGCTGGTCTCAACAGAAGCAGCATGTGCTGCCTACTGGAGCATAGCATACATAGTGAATACTCACCCCCATGCCCTCGGCTGCCAACTTATGCCCCTTTGTGGTACAAAGCCAATGCATTCACTGACGCTCTGCCCTGAGAGCTAGCCCTTATGGGCTACTGAATGATCCTGGCCTGAAGCCTGCAGGCAGGAAGGTTGGAAGAGGCTCCCTTCTTCACACTCTTGCAGAAAAGAGAATCTACTCACGGACGGATGTGTAACCCACACACCTTCTGGGTGTGGTGATCTGTCCCCTCTACTAGCACTGAGACCACTTAGAGACGAATGAGTCTTCTCTACAGCCTTAGCTAAGGGACATGCAGGGCCGCCCAGAGGGGGGAGCAAGTGGGGCCCCGGGCCCTGCAGGGGCCCCCACGAGAACATAGTATTTTATAGTATTGCAACTTTTTTTATGGAAGGGGCCCCCGAAATTGCTTTGCCCCAGGCCCCCTGAATCCTCTGGGCGGCTCTGGGGACATGTGGCTTTTAGCTCATGCAGTAGAGGCTCATGCATTTAGCTCCAGAGGCCCTAGGTTTGATCCTGTCCGCCAATGACTGGGCTCAGTCAGTGTTACAGACGGAAAGGGAGAAAATGTTAGCGTGTTCTGCAGGAATAGCCCCAAAGCAGGTTAGCTGCACTGTGATCAGCTGTACTGTTTGGGAAAGTCGCTATTTATTCACACGGGAGGTCCTGATGCATATCTTCCCTAGTCAGCTCTGGCAAACCTCCCCAGGAGGTTATCATCAAGTCCACATAAGCCTCCTAGCACTTCCTCTTTTATTCTGTGCTGCCTTTCTCCTTTACATGTCCCTTCCCCCACTTCTCCCCCAGTAGTCACCATGATCACAGCAGCCACTCACCCTATTACCAGAAAGGCAGCTCAAGACTGTACAGTGCTCTGGGAGCAGCTGCCTGTGAGACAAAAGTGCCCTCTCACTGGCTAGGCCCAGGACGAGAACATCATCAATGTGTTATTCTCAGAGCCTCCAGCTGGACCGAGAGGTTAGCGTCGAGAGGTCTCTTCCCAGCCCTGGCCATCTCCCACTATTCACCCAACCACTGGCCCAGCCCAGCAGTGTTTTTATTAGAAAACACTGAGGCAGCCTTTCCAAGGCTCAGAAGAATCATCTTGTAAAGATCTGGGCTTGAGATGCCAAATGATCGCTGCTTTGGCGGAGTCTGCACATTCATATTTTATTGGTCACAAACGCTTTCCAGATGCTGGCACGCTGGCTGCAGATTGCAGCTCTGGGGACTTGGCTCCCAGCCCTAGTCACTTTGTTAAACTCTTGACCTGCCGTGGGTTAAAAGAAGCAGGGAATGGGACTGAGTCACCACCAGGGCATTGCTGTGAAAGAGAGAGAGCACACGCACTATACAGCAGAGACCATTTCAGCAGCTTTCTGCGCTCAGCTGGCATGGAAAACATTTAAGGTGGTCCACAGCAATGCTCCCAGCTCAGTTGCTAAAGGTGGTGAGAACTGTGGTCTAGGCTAGCAATTGGTTTGAGAGGAGGAGCAGCTCATGCAGTAGAGGCTCATGCATTTAGCTCCAGAGGCCCTAGGTTTGATTTCGCAGACCATACCCTTCCCAGGTTTCCCCCTCCCCCTGCAGAAATGGTTTCCCCCACCCTGCTCCAATACCCAGCAAGCCCCTCTACCACCTATCCAGAGCCGTGTGCAACATACAGGCTGACAACTGAAGCCAGGAAGCCTCGCTTGGATTCAGGTTTCATGGCAAACCTGAAACCGAGGCCACCAGGTCTACATTACAAACTAAGGCTATGGATACACTACAGAGCTTACAGCAGTGCTAGTGCAGACACTCTAAGCCAATGGGAAACAGCTCTCCCGTCGACTTAATTACTCCAGCCCCCGTGAGCAGCGGTAGCTATGTCGGCAGGAGCAGCTCTCCCATCAGCATGGAGTTGTCCACACCGGTGATTAGGTCGCTGTAACTTATGTCACTCAGGGGGATGGTTTATTCACTCCCCTGAGCAACGTAAGTTATACCAACGTTAGTGTAGTGTAGACATCGCCTTACATCGGTATAATTCCGTTGCTCCGGGGTGTGAAAAACAGAGACAGTTGGACTAACCGAATCCTCAGTATAGACAGCGCTGTGTCGACGGCAGGGCTTCTCCCATTGACACAGCTACGGCTTCTCCTGGCGGTGGATTCTCTACGTCAATGGGAGAACTTCTCCCATCGGTGCAGTGGTGTCTTCACCGAAGTCCTATAGCAGCGCAGTTGCACTCCTGCAGCATTTGAAGTGTAGACCTGCCCTAAGTCCCCACTTCATCCAGAAGTCTCCTCAGATTTGCAAACCTTTCAGGGAAAAGACTGGTTGTATGTAAGGTTGTCGCATGGCATCCCAAGCAATGGGGAAAAGAGCCGTGAACAAGAGGAGAGAAAACATGATTTGGTAGAACTGTTTGAAATTTTTTGACAAAAAAAGTTTGCCCTTCTAAAAATGGGGGGTTTGTCAAAAATGAGTTTTTTATACAGGAAAATGTCATTTTTCAATACATTTTTGGACATTTTGATAGGAAATTCTTGAACTATATGAAACATTTTGTTTAGTTTCTAACTAAATTTGTTTTATTATAATTTTTTTAAAGTTAAAATCAAAATGATTTTTTAATTTGAATTGAAACAATTTTTTTTTTGTTCTGTGTTGAAATTTCTAGAAAAAGAAAAATGTTAAACAACGTTTTTTGGGGGACAAGTGAAGGTTGGGGTTTTTTCTTTTTAAAGCCAGCTTTATTGATTTCTGAGTGACCCTTTTAGTCAGGATCCACATCGGAAACAAAACTGGATAAGGAGTCAGGCAGCCCTTCTTTATGGATTGGTTTCTACTGGAGCTGGGTTCCAATCAAACCCCCATGTACAGACACCAAGCCTTGGGGAACTTTGAGACCAGAGTCAAGCTTTGTGACTCAAGTCCATCTGTAATTTGGGATGTGCCCACCCACAGGCTATTCTTCATTGGGTCCTTAAGGTTTCCCGTTCTGTCCACTCCCGGGCTAGTCCCCATGTGGTCCTGTGGGTTACTCCTTCACCTGGGGCGGACCTCTTTTTTAAATCTCTGTTTTCCTCCACAACACCTTACCTACATACAGCCTTACTGAACTGGAAAAGGCCAGGGTACATGGTCTTCTCCATAGATGGTCACTGCTACTCCTGAGATCCCCTAGAAGCAGATAATGAAATACACTGCTGTGGGGTGCTCAGCAAGATGGTGACTCTCCCAGAGGAGCATGAAACCAATCTCTCAGGAATGCAGGAGGATGTTGAAGTTCCACAGCAATGAATTAACCCCCTTCTACACTAGGAAAATGACCTGTGGTTGGTTAGCACAAGAAGAACATAAGAACAGCCATACTGGGTTTGACCAATGGTCCATCTTGCCCAGTATCCTGCCCTCTGATTGTGGCCAGTGCAAGACGCTCCAGAGGCAATGAACAGAACCGGCCAATTCTCGAGCAATCCATCCCCTATCATCCACTCCCAGCTTCTAGCAGTCAGCGGCTTTGGACATTAGGCTAATAGTCATTGATGGACCTATCCTCCATGAACTATTCTAATTCTTTTGAGCCCAGTTATAGTTTTGGCCTTCACAACATCCCCAGGCAACGAGTTCCACCAGGTTCGCTCTCTGTTACCTGTTCAGCTAGAGAAGAAACTTGTTAGTACAGATGGAAGATTTGTTGCTTTGCTGCAACAGTGCTGGAAATGTTTTGTCCCTGCTACATTAACAGCCAGGGGCAGATTTTCAAAAGGCACAAATGGGAGTTAGGTGCCCAACTGCCATAAAGTTTCTCTGGCAGTTGGGTGCCTAAACTACACATGGTGGCTTTGAATATTTCCTCCCAAACTGTAGCCAACCCCAGCTGGGACCCATTGTCAGCAACCATTCATTTTTCTAGGGCAGGCAGGGGCCTCAGTATCTTGACTATAACGGGAAGGGAGATTAACGACCCAGCACCACTCCTCTATATGAGAGGTGTTAAAGGAGAAGGCTTTGGCATGTTGACTGAATGTTCAAAGCAAGGCATGGGCTGCAGCCCATCCACTCCCCTCAACTGAACTCTGCATATCGCTCTCCTCCTCTCTTGCTGGGAACGATGGAACATAACTCCAGGATTATTTGCACATCTAAAAGCCTCTGCAGTTCTGTGTTAGTGTCAAGATTTTATCCCATGCAGCTGGTCCAGCTATGTTAATTAAATCATCACGTTAGAGCTAGGGGCTTTATTGAGCAAATGTTACCACAGGAGATGGATCACACCTCGGAGAAAGACCAGGTGTGCTGCCTGGACTCCAGAGAGCCCTGCCAAACTCATTTCATCTGTGACAATGATGCCAATTCCAACTCAGCCCCCAGAGGTTAATAAAACAGTAAAGCAATTCACAGTAAACCTAAAACCCTTCAGGTTCAGCCAAGTGGAAATCCAAAGTGACTCTCACCCCAAAACAAACAACAGGGGGGGGGGGGAGGAAAGAAAGAGAAAGTTTTCCATAACAATATCCAATGTACAGCAGACAGGGTTTCTCCAAAGGTATTATGTAATGTCTCATAAGGGCCGTCAGCTGAATTATCAGGTGAAATACACTCTGACTAAAGAGAAAACCAGAAGCACAGGTAATCAGCAAGCGTGGGAGTGTAACTGCTTTGCAAGCCTTAGCGGCAAGGGAACTGGTTCAGATACAACGAGATGTCACTAGCGATGGGATCATGCTACAGAATTCAGATTTGGGATTCAAACCCTACAAAGCCCGTGGCTGTTTGGATCTGAGGTTCTGGTTTAGGCCATCTCTATTAGTGCCACAAACCATCACCCGTGAATTTTTGGTACAGGCATAGAATTATTTCAATGACTTTTCTCCCCTCCTTGTTTTGTGATGCCTCTGCATTCACTAGTTTTGCTCTGAGGCTCATTGTTTGGGCCTCCATAGAGACCTTACAAAGGAGAGTCCTTGACCCTCCTCTTGCATCTTGATTAATACAACCTCCTTCTCTTTGTCCTTGACAATCAATTTTGCCCCACTCATCTCTATTTCAGATACTGCTGCAAAGATCATTTTCCTAGCCTGTCACTTTGACCATGTCAACCTTCTCTTTGAATCCCTACACTGGCTCTTCCTTCTCCATCACAACAAACATAAGACACTTGTCTTCACTTTCAAAGCTCTTCACAGTCAATGCCCACCCTACCTACCATCTCTCATTCGCCATCACGCCATCGATGCTCATCTCCGATTGGCCCATGCTGCCAACCTCCACTGCCCACTTGTTAAATTTTCAAACAAGCACCTCTGTGCTTTCTCCTGTGTTGCCCCACATGCTTCGGAGGCATTTCTTGTGAACATCCACAAAGCTACCTCATTATCCAATTTCAGAGCCCTCCTCAAAATTCTCCTTTGTTCTGACCCCTACAAAAAACTTGACAATGATTAGGTTGGTGTGCATAGACCATTGCCTATCATTCTGACCAATATTGCCTCACTGTTTACTTGTATTCCCCTCCTTGGTCTGTCTATAGCCATCTGTTGTCTCTTGTCTCATACGCAGATTTTAAGTTCCTTGGGACAGGGTGGGACCATCTTTTTGTTGTGTTTGCACAGCACCTAGCACAGAGTCCTGGTCGATGACTAGGGCTTTTGGTGCTATGGTAAAACAAATAATAAGTATAATAGTTCCTTTCTCACTGTAGCCTGAGGCCGGAATGACAAGGACACATTGCAGATGAATCCATGCCACTCAGACATGATTATTGTTTACTCATCCATTCTTCTCCCCCTCCCTTTCTTCCTACCTATGAAGAGTCAATCCCTTTTATGGGGGAAATGGGCATGGGGGGAGGGGGACGGAAGATGACTTGCCTAATGGCTTTCGGGGTTTGTCCTTGTACCAAAATGGTTTGAAGTCATCTGGGCTGAGTGTTTGAGCAGGGAGCTTTGCTTTTATATTTGCATTGTGGTTTTAGTACAGCACTTACATGCTTTGCAAGAGGCACCTTACATACGGATTAAATGAGCGAACACATAGCACTACTGATGTGCACAGTGCTTACCAGCAGGATAAACACTCAAATCAAGACACAGAACTACAAGCAGGTACAGTACTATCAACATGGATAGTGATTACTGAAGCTGCAGGTGGGTATTAGAACACACAGACTATGTGGAATGAGGTGAGTGGTGGTGTTAGAAGAGAAGGCACTTGGCAGCAGGAATAAGAATTAACTTTCAGACATCTGGCGAGAGAGCTAGTGCTCGTCTTGAAAAGCCCCAGGGCAATAAAACCAATCCCAGACTGCAATGTAAGGAAGTTTTCTCAAGGAAAAAAAGAATATTGCTACAATTTTTATCTGCTGATTCCCATTCTACTGACAATTCTAGTAATGTCAGAGTAATTACACACACAGCATCATAAAACTACACCACAATAATGTAAATCCATAATAATCTCCCACTTACACCATAATCAAATTGCTGGTATTGTAATCTTATTGTGGTAAAACCAGTTAGACTAGCATATGAGAGCATCAGTGAGACTAGAATACGAGAGCCTTGCATGTCGTTTGGATAAGATATAAGACTGAGCTCCTGGCTTGAGATCCCATGACACTTTATAAAAAGCAAGAGCCTTAGACTCAGTATTCTAGCCAAATTCCTGTTTGTGAAATTTCCTACAATTCTCAAGTAGTTTCAGCTGGAGATGTTTTTAAGGCCAGATTCTGATCTCAGTTACACTGGGGTAAAATTAGCAAAACTCCATTGACTTTTGTGAGAGCGACTCCAGATTTAAACTGGTGCAACTGAGATCAGAATCTCAGCCCCTACTGCCCCTCCTAAAATCTATTGTGTAGTATTGCTGGCTAGCTGGTGTCTGCATTTCACTTGAGAGGCAGCTGCATCACAATAGGGAGTAAATAATCCTCATATCTAATCAGTTGAACTCTTTTGGATCCTACAGGATGAAAAGTGCTATACAAAAAATAATTAAAACAAAGAAATACAGTTCTTGGGGCAGAATTTTTAGAGGGAGATTCACATGGCAAACATCTTGGATCTCATTTAAAATGTAAATCCAGCTATTGTACCTTTTACACATTTAATACAATTCCCTTGCCAATTCTGAAAGTTATCAACATTGGCTATTTAAATGATTGATTTCTAACAGCTCTTCTGCTCCCCCTACCAGCTGCTCTTATTACTGCAGATTATCAGTAATTGGCAGTGCAATAAATAATGTGACATTGCTATTATTACATAGTCAGATCACGCCATCCCACGTGAAACTTGCCAAAAGAGGCTAAGGGGAAGGAAAACTTGGAAAGATTCCATCACAGTTTCTCTTTGAGCATGCTGTCAGTGTTTGGATTTACAGCCCTGCCCCATCTGGGCCTCGGAAACCAGCATGGACTGGTGGTATAGGATCATTCTGCGGACCTGGGAGGACCAGCAGTAGCAAGAGAACTTTAGGATGGGAAGGGTTACCTGTTTTGATATTTGTGCAGAACTGACCACAATGTTTCAGCAACAGCATATCAACATGCGGTGCCCCAAACTCATGGAGAAGGGGAGAGCCACTACCATCTGGAAGCTGCCCATCCCAAAATGTTACAGTGTCTGTAGCCAATCAGTTCCGCATGGGGAGATCAACTGTTGGGGCCATTCTCATGCAGGTCTGCTATACCACTGATAATGCTGGGTAATGCTCAGGAGATTATTGATGGCTTTGCATGCATGGGGTTCCCAAACTGTATTGCAGCAATTGATGAAAACACACGGGCCTATCATTTGACCCCCCACTCCCCCTAGCACCCGAGGGCAAAGAGTTTATAAACAAAGAGATACTTCTCCATGGTGCTCCAAGGATTGGTTGACCATGCAGGAGGTTTACAGTGGTCTGGAAGAGTCTATGATGCTAGGATCTTTTGGAACTCAGCTCTATTTAGATTAATGGAGAAAAGACTGGTTGCCCTCAGGACCACTGTGGACATTAATATTGTGGAGATTAGTCCGGGTAGTCTGGGGGACCCGGCTTAGCCTCTGATGCCCTGGCTAATGAAGCCATACACAGGTCGCACTATAGTTATGTAGAATCCTGCCCAGTTCATTAAAAAATTGACAGGTCACGTGTCTCCTTTTGTCCCTTGTTTTAATGTACTTTCTCCTGAGCTGCTTGCTCTTTATCCAGCATTGGTTGGCAACCCGGTCCTGGCCCCTCTCAGATATCTGCTTTGCAATGTCCACAAAAAGATCTTTACTTCGGTGCCTGGCCTCAAGAGCTTCAACACTTCTCTCCAGATGGTGATGAGATCCAGAGTCCTAGCACAGCTCCCAGCGACTGCGCGGGGCATTTTATGGGACCGCCCAAGTGCTATTGAGGTTCTATCACAAGAACACTGATACACTGGGATCCAGGAGCAAATGGGCAACATCTGGCTCCTCATCAGCTTTTAAGGAGGGGGTGAAGGGTCATCCTGGGAACTTGACAGCAGAGCAGGGAGGGCCCAGGTAAACAGACAGATTAGTAACAGCTGACCTGTAAAGCACTCTGGGATAGCTGTTGGAAGCATGCAAAAAGTGGTGCACAGCAAGTGCATCCACACGAACAATAGATGCAACTAATTCAATCTGAAGCAAACCCAAGTACACTTTGCAAGAGGACGCTAGATTTCGCGATCAATGTGGAGTTAATGCACAGTGATGGATTGTGTCATGTGTATGTAAGCATTTTCAAACCAGATTAACTCGACATGTTCCAGTTTAAACCCCTATGTAGACAAGACACTCATCCATGAGTTAAGTGATACATCACAGAGGGACGAGGCTGGAGGTTGGTGGGGGAAGCTGAGAATAAGATCCCTCAGGGTAACCAACCTTTGCAATTATGTTGAAACACTTCTGGAAGGAGAAGTCTACTTAGGTTCCCTGACAGGAAGAACTCCTGAGAGTAAGGGAGGTGGGAGCTCCCCAAACCAGTCCCTGGAATGGACTAGGAATGCATCTGACTACCTAGTGCGGCTCCATTCTTTCCCCTGGAATTTAAGGCAACAGCTGCCCAGTGGAAGGGAACAGTTAATTGCTTGTGACTGGGACTTACTTGTGATCCATGTGTCTCTTATTCTCTTGTCTTCTTAAGGTGGCTGGCCAATGTATTCCTCTCTCTCATGCATTTTCACCTAGTTTTTTCTATCACTCACTCCCTGTGCCAGCTTGTGATGTGGGGATGAACGAAGAAAGAACAAAGATGTCCAGGGAAAGTCTGGTCTGGATGACTAAATATCTGGATCCGGGGCAGAGATTGGCAAGGATGCTCATCAGAAACAAAAACATCTAGAGTCTCAACTATAATAGGTCAGCTCTGCCTCAGAGCATGATGGGAATCAATCCACTGACAGCACAATGGAGAGCAACATCAACTTCCCTAATGCTGGTACCCTCTTGTGTTAAGTTTCAGCCTAGGGCATAATTTAATGGATGGGTAATAAACCCTTGAAATATGGTTTTCTAATAGAAACAGTAGTAGACCCTTGACACAGGTATATTGATATAACAATTATGCTGTATAGCATTGTTATACCAGCTACCATAATACATTGTAATAAACTAGAACATACCAGGATATTTTACATTAACACTAAAGTAAATATTATGCTGAACTATTGTGTATGCTGCCGTCTACTTCACATGCTTCTACCTAGCAAAACTACAGCAAACAATTTAGCTATTTTAATACACAGTGAATTTAATTTAAAATGTAACTGTTAACAAAAAGCAAGCTGCTTTAGAGTCCTGGTACAAAGGCCACTGAAGTCAATGGAAAGAGATTAAATAAATATACTCTTTAAGATTGCCATTTGCATTATTCCCAGAATGCAATACAGGAGATGCTCTTGATTTCACAAATTAAAGTAGTGATACAATGGAAACATGAGAACTTTTTAAAACTGGGAGTAAAATTATTGGCTCTTTAGCGTGTGTGAAGGAGTAGGTAGGAGAAACCAGGGCTAAATTAACAGCTAAATAACCACAAAGAGGTTTATTTTCACAGTAATACATGGGATTAGAGATTGTGATTGAGCACACGCCTGCGGTGACAAAAGAGGGTGTTCTATTTGTTTAATACAAAAACCATCTCAAGAAAACACAGAGTAAACATCCAAAATAGAATTATGCTGCTGTTCCTGTTGTAACAACAGCAGACATCTTAGTTGTGCCATGATCTACCATAACCCTCAATGGAGCATTAGACTATCCCACAACCACTTCTCATGCCCTTCACTTATGCACATAATATGGCAACAGAGGGACTAGAATAAGCTTTGAGAAAAACCTAAATGATGTCAGAATACAACATTCTTCATGTGCCAGAGGTGAATGACAGTGACTACTGAGAGGTGCTTCCCAGCTATCAATTACTGCGTATTTTTTAAAATATGCAATTGATAGGCACATCCAAATAGGAAAGTAAGCCCAAATCCACCCAAGATCAACAGAACTGAAAGGAAAAAAAACTTTCATTGCTACCCTTAGAAAAAAAGGTACAACAATATTTTATCGCAATGGTCCCAAATACTGCATTTCAGGGTCTGAGGTGATAGCTGAAAATACTGTTGTATTTTTTATAGTAGCACAATTATTTTTTGGCTCCCCCCACTCCCCAGTTTTGGTTAGTGTTGGTTGATTCAGGTGTTTACAGCTGGGTGTATAGTAGCCTTTTTAAAATGTTGCTGATTCTTTCTTGGTAATCTCGCTGTCTGATGTGGCCTATTTAAAGGCTGCAGTATGCAGGTTGGGAAGATCCCCTGACTTACAATGGTGACTGAATAGGATGCCTTCCTGTTCCATGAAGGACTCTATCTAATATCCTTCTCTTTTTCTTGTTGAACAGCTGGATCCATGGAATACATGAAAGTCTAGGAAAGCCATCGCTTGAACAAACAAACAACGGCTCCAGCACAACCTCTGAACAATGCCAATTGGTAGGGCAGGCTTTAGCATTTTTGATAGGCCTGCAAAATGTTTTGCCTTCAACCCCTACAATCCACTAAACAAATAGAGTGAATGATCCCCCCTCCTCCCCACCCAACCCTCCAAAAGAATAGTAATAAAATAGTGAGACTCATCCGCTCCAATCTCACCCGCTCTGCATTAAAGTGGCTGAACCACATTGTCTCTGTTTTCATAAACGAACAGCTTAACCACACATCTCTGAGAATCAGGAGCATCCCTGCCAATTTTACAGAAAACAGTGTGTTTTGCTCTGGTTTTTGAGTTGGAGAAATTGGCAGCCAGCTAGGTACGCACATACACACTTTGTAGGTACACACCTAGGTCTGCTGTACCGTAATGGAGTCACCATGCCCTCCATGAAATCCTCTAAAGAAAACAAGGGTGTGATTTTCCCACTGCCTTGTATAGTCACTCACACCTGTGCACAGAGTGCATGGAGCACTGTCATTTTGACTGGGTAGCATCGTGTGGCCAATTCACATTGATTCAGGGAGGAAAGAGCTAGAAACTTACACTGTATGCAAACTGAGATTCCCCCCTACATTTCACCCTAGGGTACTTAAGGAACTAGGTGAAGCAATCTCAGAATCACTAGAACTCATTGAGGATAGGTGACATCCCAGAAGGCTGGAGAAGAGCAAACATGGTACGTATCTTTACAAAGGAGAACAAAAAGAATCCAGGGAATTATAGACCAGTCAGCCTAACTTTGATACCTCAAAAGATCCTGGAACAAATCATTAAACAATCAATTTGTAAGCACCTAGAGGATGGGTTATGAGTAATAGCCAACATGGATTTGTCAAGAACAAATCATGTCAAACCAAACTAATTTTCTTCTTTGACAGATTTACTGGCCTACTGCATGGGGGTGGGGAGGAGAGCAGTAGATATGATATATCTTGATTTTAGAAGGCTTTTGACACAGTCACATGTGACATTCTCATAAGCAAACTAGGGAAGTGTGGTCCAGATGAAATTATTATAAAGGGATTGCAAAACTGGTTGGAAAGACCATACTCTAAGATTAGTTATCAGTGGTTCACTGTCAAACTGGGGGAGGAGGAGAGAGGGGTGTATCTAGTGTGGTCCTGAAGGGCTCTGACCAGGATCCGGTAGCATTCAATATTTTAATTAATGATTTGGATGATGGAGTGGAGAGTATGCTGATAAAGTTTGCAGATGATGCCTAGCTGGGAGGTGTTGCAAGAACTTTGGAGGACAGGATTAGAATTCAAAATGACATTGAGAAATTAGAGAATTGGTCTGAAATCAACAAGATGAAATTCAGTAAAGACAAGTGCAAAGTACTACACTTAGGAAGGAAAAAATCAAATGTATAACTACAAAATAGGGAATAACTGGCTAGATGGTAGTACTGCTGAAAGGGATCCGGGTTATAGTGGTTCATAAACTGAATGATAGTCAGCAAAAAAGTCTATCATCATTCTGGGATGTTGTGATGGGATTAATGTGGGTTGGGGAGGCCAATATAGTACCTGGCTGCACCTGGAGGGAGAGCCAGCCTGCAGCGAACATGTTCCCAGCTGGGAGAAGCAGGCTGGTTAGTATAAAGCCAGGAAGTTGAGAGTAGAAGAGCTGGCAGGGAAGAAGTATGCAGTCATTCTCCAGGGGCAGAGAACTGTGGCGGAGGAATTGCAGAGGGGAGAATAAGCCCTGGGATCCCAGCTCCCATTAATTCATACTGCAGGGATCCTAGCTCTGAAAGAAGGGTCAACCCAGAGAAGTTACAGAGGAGAAAGGCTGGGTAGGAAGAAACCCAGGGAAACAGCAGCAAGGAGTAGCACTGTGCAGCCCTTAGCTGCAGGGCCTCTGGGCTGGAACCCAGTGCAGAGGGAGGGCCTGGGTTCCCCTACCAGCCACTGGGAAGGTAGCATAAAGCTCCCTGATGTAAGGGGAATAGAGATATTCACAGCCCTGATGCATGGACCATGGAGCTAAGAGTTGGGGCTGAAGACATGTTATAAGGGCATTGGACTGTTATCTTTGAAACTTTATTACCGTGGAAGAGGAGGGCTATATATGTATCAGAGGGGTAGCCGTGTTAGTCTGAATCTGTAAAAAGCAACAGAGGGTCCTGTGGCACCTTTGAGACTAACAGAAGTATTGGGAGCATAAGCTTTCGTGGGTAAGAACCTCACTTCTTCAGATACAGGGCTATACAATGACCCCTGGCCGGAGGACTAAGTCACAAAGAGGGGGCACACCATGGCACAAGCAACTGATGGAAAGGGGTGCCAGACCGGAGGTGAGCTAATCCCCAAACCCAGCCACAAGGAGGTGCTCCAATGATGAGTGTACCCTGTTACAAGTATATTAACAGGGGTGTGGTACATAAGACCCAGAAGGCAATTGTTCTACTCTACTGGGCACTGGTGAGGCCTCATCCAGAGTACTGTGTCCAGCTCTGGGTGTGAAACTTGAAGAAAGACAGGGACTTACTGGAGAGACTCCAGAGGAGAGCAACAAAATTGTTCAAAGGTTTAGAAAACCTGACCTATGAGGAAAGGCTAACCAAATCTGGGCATGCTTAGTCTTGAGAAAACAAGACTGGGGGAGACCTTATAACAATGTTATAAAGAGGACAGTGATCAACTGTTCTCTATGTCCACTGAAATAATGGACTTTATATGCAGCAAGGGAGATTTAGGCTAGATATTAGGAAAAACTTCCTAACTCTAAGGATGGTTAACCACTGGAACAGGCTTCCAAGGGAGTCTGTGGAATCCCCATTATTGGAGGTTTTTAAGAACAGGTTTGACAAAAACCTGACAGGATTGGTTTAGGTTTGCTCAGCCGTGCCTCAGTGTGAGGAGATGGATTTGAGGTCCCTTCCAGCGTAACATTTCTAAAATTCCTAGGTCTCCCAAATTAGGGAGGAGTCCCATGGCTGTGGGCTTCACAGACCCACACAAGCCAGCTCAGTCTTGGGGGGGCTGCAAACAATCCCTAGACTAGGTGATTATTTCAGGTCAATAACTTCAGTAATTTGCCTACCTGTCAAGCAGCCGCTTCAGTGCAGAAGGATCTAAAGAGGAGGTTAAATGCTGGGGGGCTTTGCTGACTCGAGATTTGTGTTAACAGCATTGTGGCCAGTGCTGCTTTCCTGGACAACAGCCATCTCATATGGGGACCACCTGACTGGTGGTTCTTCTCATTCAAAACAGCTGGCTCCTGCAACAGAATCAGTGGTTAGATTTCCCCCACCCCTTCTCCAAGCAGGTAGTATTTAGATGGGGGCTCTATTTCTCCACTATTATTAGTAAGTCTATGTATTTAACATGTGGAATCTTAAGCTTCAGGTCATATAAGCTGATTGTTACAAATGTTGAGTAAAAAATTTCCGCCCCACGTACAATATTACACGATTTGCTAAGGGCATCAAATGTTTTTCCTCTGCTGAGGCATCAGTTCTTGTCTATGATCAGAGGCTGGATACCACACTTGAATGACCAGTACCCTTATTCAGCATAATGGAACTTAGGCCCCATTACTTTAGTCATGTCAGCACCCTATGGACGTTGACATATTGAGCAAGGCTGTCACACAACCCTTACAGTCATAGGCATCAGTACCCACAAATATCTGAAAGGAGTCCCATACATAACTGAATGAAATGGTGCTTCTAGACAGCAGCACTGGTAGCTGCTGAAGAGTCTGCATGCACATTCCTAAAATGCTGGAGGAGCATGCTTTAAAAATATTGCTGCATGTTCTTGTGGGTGCATTGTATTTTGATTCACTATTTGCATTGTGGTAGCACCTAATAACTCCAATCAAAGACCAGTGCCCCCCATCATGCTCTGCACTGTACATGCATCACAAAATGAAAATTCCTGTCCCAAGGAGTTCACAATCTAAGTGCTCAAATCAATTTAACATCATATTCCATTCATATTAATCTTTTTGCATCAAAAGACGCTTGTTCCTTGATGGCACAGTACTCTGACACTTGAGCAAATAAAAATATGGTCTAAAGGACAAAAATGTTAAGTCATATTAGGAAGCTATGAAAGCAGCATTAAAATCTCTCTCTCTCTCTCACACACACACACACACACACACACACACACAGAAAGAGAGAGAGCTGGGGAAGACAATTCAACATCCAACAGCCTTATGATGTGAATTTGCCATTATGTCACAGCACTGACTGTACTAAGGTCAATCTGTGAAACAAACAAGCTGAAAGCTCCAGTACAGGCAGTTTGCCATTTGTTTTGCAGCAGGATACAGTAGGTAGATGATGGAGGAAAAGGAGGAGGACTGGGCTAATTTTGAGATGGATAAAATGGGTATGTGTATTTCAATAACAGTACTTTGCATGTATAGATCCGCTTTCCTCCAAGGACCATACAGCACTTTAATTAATTAACTAATTAAGTTAATTAAGCCTCACACCACCATGTGGGGCAGGAAACTCTTTTGCAGATAGGACAACTGAGGTGCCCAGAGAAGTAAGGTGACTTGCCCCAGGTTACACAGTGATGAAGCCAAGAACAGAACCTTGGTCTTCAGTCTACAAGCCCCCTTCTCTAAACACCCCCCTTTCCTCTTAATGGAAGGACAAGGGGGATGGACTGATTGTGAGAAGAGGGAAGCAGGGACACACGGATTTTAGTAGAGGAGCAGATTGGAACAAGGGATTAATGTGGTTTAACAGGTCATTTGGGGAAGAAAACTGCCAATTGTAAATACCCCCCTGTTCAATAAAGAGAAACTAGTGAGCAGACCATGTGCAGATCTCACTAATTTCACAGTAAAAATGTTTTCTGGAGTGACCCCATAGTTGCCTGTACTCCTATATGCATACAAGCCCCCTTTCCTCCTGTCCCTTGGCCTAGTACCAGCACCGTCTCCGGTGCAATGGGCAATGACATTTCTGAATGCTTTGCAACCCTTGCCAGAGGTGCTGGTGCTTTAGAAACCTGGACATTCCAAACAGCAAGAGTAGGGTTCTTTGTGGGGTGTTTTTGGATTGGCTTAATATGTCTGGGGGTGGGGAGAGAAAGGCAGCATCACCTACCATTTTTATCCCCCTTAATGCAGGACATGTCAATCATCCATCTGGTCTAAAGAAAATGATTATTGAAATTCCATGTCAATCTCCAGATCTAATCTCTATAGTGCAGCTTAGCTGGGGAACTCACCAAAACCCAACAGAATGTTTCCAGGGACAGACAGATATGCAAAGCCAGGGGAACAATGAGAGTTGGAAGATCCTTCGCAAGTGAATTACATTAATACTGAGCAATAATTGTGCCAGACCACCTTAAATGGACACTGCACATCTGCTCTTCCTCCCTTCCCCCCTCCCCCCAGGTTGTAAACCATCCTGCAATATTTAAAATAGCATTGTCCCCCCCACCCCTTCCAAAGCCCATGGACCCATTTGAGTGGCTGTGTATTCGCTCTGTACTGTTTGTTATTCCTGAGGACATGCACATAGCTGAACATACTAATAAAAATTTCATCAGAGGTCTCCAAAGGGTGGAGGGAGGATTTGTAAAACTCTTCCCCCCACCCTTCATTATTTAGCAGGGGCTGCAGCAGGCTAAAACAAATGCCTCTGTGCAACAAAAAGGAACAGCTCTGCTGCTGAATGGGATCAGACAGCAATAGGTAATGGGGCATCATCCCCTAATTCCAGTATAAACAAACAGGAGCATATTTCTTGCAAATCCCCAGCAAGCTGAGTGAAAGAAAAGAGGAAATAAAAATAAAATGCCTGTACAAATCATGCTGGTATAATACTTTTGTGCATGTATTATTGTATTTCCTCCATACTCATTCACTGGAAACCTGCTAGATATGGACCCTTAGTGCATAGAGATTATAATAGTGATATGGAATAATACTGAGATTAGGTATTCATTTATGAAGGGTTCACCGGTTTTTATTTTATTTTAATTTAATGCTGGATTGTCAGCTCTGGGGATTGAAATCCTCTATTTATCCACAGATCATATACTGTATAGAATAGGCAACATTAGTAGTTACTTCCATCCATGAGTTTCAGTCTTGACCTGAAGAGATCACCTACAGGAACGCAAGAGCGGTTGGGTCTCCATGCCTATTCCATCCTCCTGGGTGTTGTCTTTGCTGAAATTGTTAACAAGGATGACTACTAGTGCCAATTTTGGTAGTGGGTTTTGTGGTATGGAATGAGTCTGAGACCCTCCACATTCATTTCCTGTAAGGTGCCAGTCAAAACTAGGAGGGCACCGCTGCAGCTGACTAGTTATCTTCAATTACTTATTTGTGGGGATGCCAAATTCTGGTTCTGCAGGGTGCTCCTTGGCCACAAGCTGGGCTCAGTACAGCACCTCTGGATCTGTCACATTACTTCCACTAACACTGTAATGGTTAAAAAGGAGCCAAACAATGCTGAATTAGGAGCACTGACCACAGTTATCAACCTGACAACGCCTGCAATTATACCCCCTACCTTCCATGGGCTGGGACATTGTCTCAGAGCTAAGCAGCTAGGTCTGATCTGATCTTTGATGGGTAGCCTCCAGAAATCCCCAGTTGGCTGAAGGAAGTAGTCTTGGTGGTTCGTTTGGTAACACTTTTCCCTTTGAGTTAATACTGACCCAATACACTGGCATGGTTCTGAGGGATATTCTGCTTAGGAGCATAAGTACCATTGACTTACATTAGGTCTTGTGGCTGGGAAGAGGAATCCCTAACTCTCTTTGGCTCTTCTGAAAATTCCAGCCTGTGTTCTTAAGTCAATTAGGTGCTCTGGAAAATTGCACACCAGCTTTCAGAAAGGCCTTAAGAGTTGAGACTCTAACTACTTATGGTTTTTGCAAAAGTCTTAGTCCTGGTGTCTGGCCAAGTGACACTTTCTGTAATTTTGTTCTATTGATCTGCAATTCCCTCTGGATATAGTTTTCTTCACTTCCTGTCTAAAGCTGTGCACTGCTGAACAGCTGCTTTGTCCCACCCTAGAGGTGGCTGTATTTCCGTGGTGAAGTCACACACATTTTATTTTCTATGGGTCTCTGCCTTCTGAAAACATAATATAGTGGCATACATTTATAACTCAATACAACCAGAAGAGAAGTAAATCAAAACAAAACAAAACACACACACAAAAAACTCCACTAGAAAACAAACAGGATATGAAAACATATATTAAGAGTACCAAAAGCACAGATCATTTATCTAATTGTAAATCAATGACCTATCCACGTCAGGATCTCTATTAAAAACATGCATGAGGAAATTACTAAAATGCAGGTTAATGCCCTCTAAGAAACAGCCATGGTACTCCATTTAGATACACATTAAGGATGTTTTATTATAACACATTTGGAGATCTCATGATCTATAAGTATGTATTGAGGAAATGTAAACAGATGAGTTACAAGGATTGACCTTAAATATGGGCCAATTTTGCCTTCAATAAATAAAGGTTTCCTCAGTATTCGCAGAATGCCCCATATTTATTACTATAGCAAACACCAAGAGACTATTGCAGATATCAATAAAATAATAGTTATCTAAGCCAAGTGACAAGTTTTTGAGGAACACCATTGTCTAAAACCCCTGGAAAACAGGATTTATATAGAAAAATTGCTGGGGAGTCTACTGGTGATGCCTCTCCCAAGCTTCATATATATGTTATATATACAAAAAGTGGGCGTTCTGGATGCACAGAGGGTCAGAGCCCCCTATGCTATTAATATTTGAAATATGTACTGTACATCATTGGAAAGTAGAGTCTAATCGACCCCAGCATAATACCCCCCATATTTTACCCCAATATAATGAGTATTAATGCTCTCTGTACAGTTATTATATAAGCAAACAAATGTACAATTTTCCTGTTTTATGTACACTAGCGAGAATTAATGTACAAAGAAACTAATTTAAAAACAAATTATTTTCTAGAATATGACTTGTTTACACTGAATATTCCACACCCATTCACCAGACAAGAAGCTTCACTAATGTGTAAAGTAATGTTCGTTGCACATTGCAGATTTTGTTGAATATCTTTTAACATTTCCCCATATGCCTCTGGAAGTGTCTGAATTTATGCCACAATTGAACTGGGCACCAAATTCTTCTCAGAAACCCTGGCTTAGGAGAGCAAGGTATACTTACAGAAATTAATTTGAACAATCAGCTGACAGTTCAGCTAGAGAACCTGGAGTCAAGTGCTATTTTTTCTTGTTCTGGGAAGGACGAGGTTTTTTTTGTTTGTTTCTTTTTGTTTTTTAAGTCCACTCCAGAAAAGCACTAAAATCCCGGCCCTTGACCTACTCTTCTAGATGAGGGGTGGCCAACCTGTGGTTCCGGAGCCACATGCGGCTCTTCAGAAGTTAATATGCGGCTCCTCGTATAGGCACCGACTCTGGGGCTGGAGATACAGGTGCCAACTTTCCAATGTGCCCCTCCCCCCCCCAGCCTGTTGCATGCCACGGAACAGCTGATCGGGAGGTGTGGGGAGGGAGGTGGAGGCGCTGATCAGCGGGTCCGCTGGTGGTTGGGAGGCACTGGGAGCAGGGGAGGGGACGAGCTGATGCGGGGCTGCTGACGTATTACTGTGGCTCTTTGGCAAAGTACATTGGTAAATTCTGGCTCCTTCTCCGGCTCAGGTTGGCCACCCCTGTCCTAGATGAAGTGTGCTAGTTAATGGGTCCTGCTCAATATCATCACAATCATAGGTAGTAAGGTTAAGTGTTATTACCCCATTTTACTGATGGGGGGAAATCTGATGGTCAGGACTACAGGGTATAACTGTCAGAGCTGGGATTAGAACTCAGATGTTCCTAGTTTCTAGTATAGAGCTGGGCAATTTCCCCCCCTTGGTGAATAGTAAACAAAAAATAAAAAAATCATTTTGAGGAGGCACCAAAACTATTTGCAAATTCGGGTGAAATGTGGCAAATCGTTTCAGCCAATAAAACCTTTGAAAACAAAAATTTTGAAAATGTCAAAACAAATCATTTCAAAAGTGTCAATTTGAACCAGGCTGACAATTTCAAAAATGTTGTTTCAGATTTATTTGGGTTTTTTTGGCTGAAACAATTCGCTGATTTGGCCCAAATTAATTTCCCCCTGTTTTTGTTTCTGCAAGAAGATCCCCAAAATTTAGTTTCAGTTGGGAACTAACCCCATTTTGGGGGGACTTTTCAGTTCAGCCACCAAACTGAAAAATCAGTTATTCGTTCAGCTACAGTTCCTAGCCGTCACTGTGTTTGTACAGATATGCTCACGTCAACATGTGTATGTGCTACTGTGTGCACCAGGCTCTGTATGTGTGTCAATATAGGCATGGGTTTGCATGCACATCATTTCATGGCTCTACGTCAGTATATCCATGCATGCTGCTGCACTGTGGTAAACATAGCATATTTCCTGTGTATTGGTACATATGCAGATCAGGGTGTGGGGGCCGAGTCACTCAGGTACGTGTACTTGTGCAATGCTGTGATGAGCCAGTGAGCCATATGAAAATGCATCCGTCTGACATTACATTGAGTGATGCAGCTGCATCACCTCTCCTGTCTCTCAGGAACTAGCCCTTGCACCCTCCTTCTCCCCACAAAGCTAAATTTGGAGTGACAAAATTCAGTGCTGACCTCACCACATCCAATATTTTAATTGTTATCATTTGACCCTCTGGCCCATGCTTGTTCAAGGCAGCTTTATTTTTTATTACCATCTCAATGCGCTGTGTGACAGAACTTGAGTGTGTCCTAATTTAATTTTAATTAGTGCCGACTTTTGCTTTCCTCACTAATGAAACAATGCTCATTATGAAGTGTAATTGAAGACCCCTAGAGGGAGGGGCGCCTAGAGACCTCATTGTGTTGGTATCCGGCATCCTGCCCAATAAAATTCCCCTCTGAACGAAAGCAGTTTTATCATTAATTCATACTGCAGGGGAGCTAGCTAGCTGCCAGCTGCTGAGCTCATACTGCTCCTAGGAAAAGCCCAAAGCTTTTTCTCCTGAGAGACAACTCCAATTTCTAATGATTAAAACATAGTATAAGTCCTTCACTCTTGTTGTTTAAGAGCATCTTTGAAAATGGACTGTTTTGAAACTACATCCATGCATTAAAAGCAAACAACATTGATGAATATTTTTACTCTTAAATTGAGATTGAGTAAAACAAATATTGAGCGTGGTTGATTTTTTTTTTTTTTTTTTTTAAGGAGAAATGTTGCTGTTTACAGCTGTTCCCAGATGAACTGAGAAGGTATGTGGAGAAGGCAAGTAAACTCACAACAGACACGTGAACCGGTGGTCAGTCAGGCGAGGTGTTCAACAGGCCATCTTTGTAGGTAAATATTCAGTGAGATTTTTAAAGCTGCATCGGAGATCTGGATGTCCAAATCCTCCAACCAGTTTTGAAAATCTCAATACCATACCTGACATGTGTCTAGGCCTGATAACTGCACACACAAGTTTAACACCAGGATTGCATGTACTTTTTTATAGGCAGATCTAAGGGCTTTTTAAAAATAAATAAATAAAATCTGGTCCTGGAGGTGGTTTCTCTAGGACGGATCCTTGGTGGGCTGTGTGAGATGAGTTGCATGTATCAGTTCAGTTTCTGACAGACAGGTGTTCATCTCACAGGTACAGCCTCACAACTGACATCGTTAGCAGTCGCTGCAGTGAACTGAGAGGCAGAGTGGTCATGGAAGCCACTAGAAGCACCCCCATCAGCTCAGGGAAAAGTGTGCAATAGTAAAATTACAGTTTGTACAGTACAGCTATAGCGATATGCAAGTATGGAATACCTACTAATACCACAGTTTTGAGATAAACTTCTATATGATATAGTATAACTCTAGTTTTTAGTATAATGACACATTCATTTAAAAATATAACACAGCTATGACTAATAGATCAAAAATAATGGGTCAAACCCTGTTGTTCTTAGAGAGAACATAGGCAAGATTGCCATTGAGATGAGTTTTGTCTGAATAGTGTCTGAGTCAGGACTGGAGGTTTTGACCCATAGATTTTAAATACAGTACACAATTTTGCATTTGTTATCCTTTACTAAACTTATAAGTTTACATTAACTTGTGTGACCCAGGGACCCCCAGGTGCCAACTTGCAGAAGGCACAGGGGGTGCATAAGGTTTCACATGGTCAGATATATGCATGACAGTTCACCAAAGGGTGGCATGTGAGGTCTCTACTGAGAGCCAGTGGTCCACTAGTCATCATAATCACTGCAAAATTTGTGTACAGAAAATATTTAAGGAGTTATGTACCTAACCTTAACTAAAAATGATGGTCTGAAGGTGTTGGAGTGAAGGCAGGTCACCAAGAAGTGACAAGTCTCAGAAATGTTCCTTTCAGGCAGGAAGTAACAAACACCTATCTCCCTGTTTGGTCATCATATTCCTCACACTGTATGACAATTTGCATATGGAGTCCAGGGCGGAATGAATGATTGAGAAATCTACTAGAGGAAATTTACAGGATGAAACAAACAGGGCACACCCCTACTACTTGAATAAAGACAACGGATTTTTATGATATATTTTGGGTGCAGGGAAACACCCAAGATGCCTTCACTGAGGAGGCAAATGGACAGCATGCTTGTCTTGGGAAAGGAGGGTCAACAGCCAATGTGGCTGTAAAACGCTGCAAGGATTTTGAGTGACTATTACTCTACAAAACTTGAGAGTATCTTATTACTAAAATCTAGGCTCTAGAACATGTGTTATGATTTTTATTTGATATGTAACCATTTGTTTCCAATACTTTTCCTTGCTACTACTGGAATCTCTATGTTTTATTAAATAAACTTATACTTAATTTCACTATAAACATATCTAAGTGCTGTGAGTGAAGCAGAGTGGTGAGGTGAGGTGGAGATGGGAAGCTGGGGTGCACTATTTCTTTGGAAGCAGTGAATCTGTGAACACTGAGCATGTCCAATGGACCAGAGGCTGGACACTCCAGGAAGATGTTCAGAAGGCTCGAAGGTTAGAGTGTGCCTATTGCTAACTAGGGCTGTCAAGCGATTAAGAAAAATAATCACGACTAATCGCGGTGTTAAACAATAATAGAATGCCATTTAGTTAAATATTTTTGGATGTTTTCTACATTTTTAAATATATTGATTTCAATTACAACACACACTACAAAGTGTACGATGCTCACGTTATATTTATTTTGATTACAAATATTTGCATTGTAAAAAACAAAAGAAATAGTATTTTTCAATTCACCTAATACAAGTACTGTAGTGCAATACCTTGCAATGCCAGCTACAAAAGTCCTATGCGAACGCCTGTTCTCACTTTCTGGTGACATTGTAAATAAGAAGTGGGCAACATTATCTCCCGTAAATGTAAACAAACTTGTTTGTCTTAGCAATTGGCTGAACAAGAAGTAGGACTGAGTCAACTTGTAGGCTCTAAAGTTTGACATTGTTTTGTTTTTGAGTAGTTATGTAACAAAAAATATACATTTGTAAGTTGCACTTTCACGATAGAGACCACACTACAGTACTTGTATGAGGTGAATTTAAAATTATTTCTTTTTAAAATCATTTTTACAGTGCAAATATTTGTAATCAAAACCAAAGTGAGCACTATACATTTTGTATTCTGTGTTGTAGCAGCCATGTTAGTCTGTATCCGCAAAAAGAAGAACAGGAGGACTTGTGGCACCTTAGAGACTAACAAATTTATTAGAGCATAAGCTTTCGTGGACTACAGCCCACTTCTTCGGATGCATATAGAATGGAACATATATTGAGGAGATATATATACACACATACAGAGAGCATAAACAGGTGGGAGTTGTCTTACCACCTCTGAGAGGCCAATTAATTAAGAGAAAACTCTGTCCACATATCTATTCCAGTGACATCATCATAGGACCTAATCACATCAGCCATACCATCAGGGGCTCGTTCACCTGCACATCTACCAATGTGATATATGCCATCATGTGCCAGCAATGCCCCTCTGCCATGTACATTGGCCAAACCGGACAGTCTCTACGCAAAAGAATTAATGGACACAAATCTGACATCAGGAATCAAAATACTCAAAAACCAGTGGGAGAACACTTTAACCTGTCTGGTCATTCAGTGACAAACCTGCGGATGGCTATATTACAACAGAAAAACTTCAAAAACAGACTCCAACGAGAAACTGCTGAGCTAGAATTGATATGCAAACTAGACACAATCAACTCCGGTTTGAATAAGGACTGGGAATGGCTGAGCCATTACAAACATTGAATCTATCTCCCCTTGTAAGTATTCTCACACTTGTTATCTAACTGTCTGTACTGGGCTAGCTTGATTATCACTTCAAAAGTTTGTTTTCTCTTAATTAATTGGCCTCTCAGAGGTGGTAAGACAACTCCCACCTGTTTATGCTCTCTGTATGTGTGTATATATATCTCCTCAATATATGTTCCATTCTATATGCATCCGAAGAAGTGGGCTGTAGTCCACGAAAGCTTATGCTCTAATAAATTTGTTAGTCTCTAAGGTGCCACAAGTCTTCCTGTTCTTCTTTTTGTGTTGTAATTGAAATTAATATATATGAAAATGTAGAAAAACATCCCAAAATATTTAATAAATACCACTGGTTATTCTATTGTTTAAGAGTACAATTAAAACTGCAATTAATCACGATTAATTTTTTTTAGTTGCGATTAATTTTTTGAGTTAATTGCGTGAGTTAACTGTGATTAATCGACAGCCCTATCACTATCCTATAGAGTGACAGCATGGCCTGCAAGGCCTGGAGGGGAGTTCTTCTGTTGTCCCAGACCAGAATGTGATAGCCTGCTGATGCACTAGTGGGGGATTAGATGCTTAAGTGGATTTTTAACCTGGCACATTCTGTGGCTAACTGGAGGAGATGCTAATAAGTATCACTGTGAACCAGACATCTCATGCCAACAAATTCACTAAAAATCATAATGGTCCTTATTACCAGAATTATTATTTAAAGAGACTTCCCAAGAACCAGCAGTAGTGTGGCATATGCCTTCATGAAGGTATTTTATGGCTGGGAAGAGCTTCACCCCATGTGCCAAAAATAAATACCTGAAGAGTAAATGCCCCAGCCCAAGTTTACGGGTTTTTTTTTCCTTGTGATTTTGGTGCTTGTGAACATAAGCGACTATGGGATCAAATCCTGATGCCCTTGATTGTAGACCAAAGAGCCAGGAGTTCTTCATACTTGTTATCATAAGGGAAGTTTAAACAGAAATTACTTGCTTTTAATTTAAAATTAATTCTCAGCAGCTCCTAGCAATGTGTGGGAAACCATCTGCATTGAGGCTAGAGGAAAGCGTGTTTTAAAGGCACAAGTTTAATAAGACTAATAATGTGACTTGTACCATTCTTCCCTGTCTGTCTAGTTCTGAGGCTTGCGAGGCTGAGTTGACCCTCAAACTAAGCTTTTCACCTTTGGTGCAGAGATGTACCATATGGCTAGCTCTGCTCACATTATGTGTTTTAGTTGTATCATTACTCATGGTAATACGAAGTACATGATACAAAATCTAGATTGGTGGATAAAAGCAACACAGCGAGGGCCATGTATAGCCCTCAACCTTCTCACCCAGCTTCCCTTGCCCTAGTCTGCTACAGAACAAGAGTTGTATCTGACCCTTTGTGATTAAACATACTCTGTTGTTGGAGTCCAGCTCTTCCTATGTGTGTCCAGGAAATGCTGATGAGACCTAAACCTGCAGCTTTAGAGAAAATGTATTCTAAATGGTGCAGAGATGCCACCTCAGGCTGTTTCTGTGCATGCCTGTGGCCCACGGTTAGCTTTTCTAGTGTGGTATAATACAGCTAGCTGGTGGAATGCTGAGAGTGAGGTAGGCTTGGCTAATTGGAGCACTGGGAGGATGTGAACTGCACAGTTTCCATAATGAGTAGAGAGAAAAGAAAGTTTACAGCCCCTA
The DNA here is from genome assembly GCF_011386835.1 of Chrysemys picta bellii. Classification (NCBI taxonomy): domain Eukaryota; kingdom Metazoa; phylum Chordata; order Testudines; family Emydidae; genus Chrysemys; species Chrysemys picta. The sequence goes on along the minus strand of NC_088805.1, from coordinate 16,052,752 downwards.
ATGTAATGACGTCAGGACAAGATTAATAGCAGAACTGCTGCGTCTCTGTCTATCAGACGCTTCATAATGAAAGGCACTGAGTTTCCTTAATGATATTTTGCTGATGATTGGTGCTGAGAGAGTCAGTAGGGCATAACTCCCTCCCTGAGCCTCTTCAAACTTTTTCATCTCCAAGGCTCAAACATGTAACACACATATGAACACACACCGACACATTGTAAGGTGAAATTCAGTTATGTTCAGCTCCTGAACCAGTGTGGAAATGGAATCATAGGAATGTGTGCTAGTGCATGGATATTTCCCTCTTCCCTTTCTGCTTATATCAGGTCAGTTCAGAGAAGTTAACAAAGAATCAGTGGGACTTGGGGCTATGCAGACATGCTGGATTTGTAAATATGCTAATTTTTTCATGTCTAGAGACCTGGGAACAGAATCTGGACATATTCGCCATGAAATTAAGTTCGGTCTCAGTCCACTCCCTAGTGACTGTGTCTGTCCACATAATTAGAGCACCACCCCATTTAAAACAATTCAGCCCTTGTGGCAGTTGTTGTACAGGAATGGAATAGCAGGGAGTACTGCAGCTGTGGATTGAGGACTGTCCCATATGCAGGACTCTGCTGGGAAAACTTATCTGTAACTAGTGTTATAGGACCAAAACCTGAAGCTGATGGTTTTGTCACCGATTTCAATGGCATCAGGATTTGATCCCATTTGATCAAACTGCGATTAATCCACAGTCCTATGGCTATCCTATAGAGTGACAGCGGGGCCTGCGAGGCCTGGAGGGGAGCTCTTGTGTTGTCCATGACGAGAATGTGATAGCCTGCTGATGCTCTGGCTCTCATGTTGGCCCATCTTGTGTTAACTGCTCTGGCTTGTTGACAGCCAATGAGAGGAGCAAAGAGGAAAGTTAGTACACTGGACTGGGACTCAGGTCTCTGTTCTGCCACAGACTTCCTGTGTGACCCTGAGCATGTCACTTAGGTTCTCATTTCCTGAGCTGTAGAATGGGGAATGGAATAAGCCCTTCCCACATAGGCTGTTTGTTTGTTTGTTTGTTTTCTAAGGTATATACAGCATCTAGCTAAATGAGACCCTGATCTCAGCTGCAGCCTAGCAGAGCTATAGTAATACACAAAAACAGAGGATGCAGAACACTGGCTTTGTGGTGCCAGTGACACCCTTGTTTTGAATCTGGGCAGCCTGTATCATATCCTGCACTTACAGGAGCATGGCACGTGCAGGCTAGTTGACACCCCCTTGTTTGGGTTGTAGATCAGGGTTTACTTCAGTAACTGACCAGTTTCTGAACCATTTCTGCCTCACTAGTGGGGGATTAGGTGCTTAAGTGGATTTTTAACCTGGCACATTCTGTGGATAACTGGAGGAGATGCTATCCTCTATGGAGTGACTAAATCATGCCCTGTCAAAGGATGAACGCAGTGACCTGGAAAAACTCCATTATAGTTCTTGTTCTCTCTCTGTGGGCTGAGCTGCTCGTAACCACTACCACCATAGGGGCTCTATTTGCTTCTGCAAAATTTAAGTTTTCGTTTCTTTAAATTAACTTTCTAGCACTAATGGCTATGGAGCAAAGTTACCTAGTGCGAACTAGATACCAAGTCTGCAGCCAGATACACACACCTCTGCAATTCCTCCCATTCATTTCAATGGGAGGTTAACTCGACAGCCAGTTACTGCCAAGATCATTAACAATTTCACTGCCAAACATTTTAGTGGAAACATCCAGCTATTTTGGGATTGTGGGCAGAGCCTGAGTAGAGTACCACACGATTTGTACTGGTATTCTGTGAGATATAGCACAGAGTAAGTAGTCTACCTTGCAGCAGCCATCTTTAGCACATTTGCTCTGTAGCAAGACAGCACATAAAAGGAAGCTTTTTCTGCTGGCCCACAGCTGATGCATTCTTAGTTATATGGTGCCTTTAAGTTTCAAACCTGACACCATTTTTTATGGTCCACACTTCCTTCCCCAAAGTTTGGGAGATATCTGGATCTGAGAGGTTTTGGCGTAGCCCCATCTCTGATATGGATACACAGTGAGAGACACGGACAATGGGGTATTTCTTGCTACACAGTTTTCTAAGGTCTCACTGCTCTCCTTCTAAATGAAACATGAACTATGCATATGTGCACTAGCAAAAGGGCACATTCCACTGTGCCCAGAGTGAGCCGTTATGGCATTAGGCCAAGGTTACAGGCACTATGGAGAAGCCAACTGATGTGTGACTCCATTATGGTTGTTACCAATTCAAATGAACTATTTTTTACCACTGTCACAATGGACCAAGCGAAGAATTCAGCTCTGATAAACTGCCTGCATGTGATTCTCTCTGTCTCTAGAGCAATAGGATAATAACCCACACAGATATATAGCAGGCTAATCTGCTTTAGGTATTACTACATTTTCCATGTTGAGCTATCAAAGACAGGTAGAGTACAAGGGGGCTGGGAGGGCTCTCTCTAATCTTCCAATCACTGTGCTCGTTTCTAGCACTGAGCCACTACTAGGGTCATTGTGCAAGTTGGTGCTATAAATTTAAATTGGTTCAACTGAGCTCTTGGCGCTTATTTTCTCCCCTTCAGATGCTGTTCTAGAAGTCAAGCCAGTTTACACAGCAGCAGCTATTTGGTATGTAGTAGCTATAAGCTCCATCTCATTTTTCCCTCTGTGCATTGCACCTTTAAATTTCTGAGAACACTAACTTTTGGCAACAACAGCAGCCATTTTGTTCTCAAAGTTACTGCTCTTAAGAGTAGGTATTGTACCTTTAGGAGCAGAGCACATGCTAGTGAGAACGAGTTAGAAGCAGCCCAGAGTCAGCTTCACCAGATAATCAGCTAGAGCACCTAGCTCTCCTTTGTCCTAAAACAGAGTTATATAATTCTGATAAAGTCTTACTTCTAAGAGTCCAACTGTGCTTCCTTCTTAGGAATACACAAGACAACACATGGTACCAGAGTGAGGTAGAAGTGAGCACTGGGAAAAGAGGACTGTAGCAAAGGAATCATCTAGCACAGTGGTTCTCAAACTGTGGGTCAGGACCCCACAGTGGGTTGCGGCCCTGTTTTAATGGGGTCGCCAGCATAGGCACTGACTCTGTGAGTGCTCCGGGGCTGGAGCACCCATGGGGAAAAATTAGTGGGTGCTCTGTACCCACTGGCAGCCAAGCTGCCCTCCCCTCCCCATCTCCTCCTTCCCCCCGAGCGCGCCGCGTCCCCGCTTCTCTGCCTACCTCCCAGTGTTTCCCGCCCAGCCACCTCCAAACAGCTGTTTGGCAGCATTAGCATGCTCCGGGGAGGAGGGGGAGGAAGGAGCAGGAATGTGGTGCGCTCAGGGGAAGAGGCAGGGCCAGGGTGGGAATTTGGGGAAGGAGTTGGAATATTGGCAGGGAGGGGGCGGAGACTTTGGGAAGGGGTGGAGTAGGAACGGGCCAGGGGCAGAGGAGGGGGTCTTTAATAGCATGGAACTAAGTCAGGCAGAGAGAACAAGTTATGACACAATTTTGCAGAAATTTGAAGAGCATTGCATACTTTAAAAGAGTGAAGCATTTGGAAGGTACAAGTTTCACCTTAGAATACAACAGGAAGGAGAGTCCTTTGAAGAATTCCTAATAGAACTAAAGCTAATGAGCCCAACCTTCAACTATGGACAGTTAACAGATTCAATTATAAGGGATCAAATTGGAACCGGAATCAGAGATCCAAAGCTGCACGAAAAACCATTGGAAGATGTGGAACTGGCTTTGGATACAGCAATAAGACTGTGGCAGGCTGCAGAAATCACTCTTAACAAAATAAAAATAATGGAACGAAAACAGGACACTGCCACTCTGGATAGACTGCCAAGAGAAAAAAAACTGGTAAGCAGCCAGTAAGTCAGCCCAGAACAAAAACCACAGAGAAGCATGGGGGGGGGGGGGGGGACGACTAAAACAAAGCACAAGATTTTGCAAGGGACAGCTTCAAGGACTTCACAAGATGCGAACATGAACAGTTACCTCAGCAATTCCCAGCTTTTGGTAAGTGCTGCATATTTGTAAGAAATACAGCATTTGGCCAAAGGCTGCAACCAGGATCAACAACTGCAGAAGAGGAAGCAAAGCCTGCATGCTGATTCAGTAATCCAGGAAGAGAGCACAGACAGCAGCATAGATGAGTTCTCTTCGGGAGCTGTAGCTCAAGGGGAAGGAACTGACGAATGGGCAACTTCTTTAGGGACTAATGGGACTCTTATAATGTACAAACTGGACATTGGTGCTCAGGGAAATGTTGTTTCAGATATTAGAATTAAAAGGCAGACACAAAAATCAGGCAACATGGTGAGCAAACAGGTTAAATTGAAAGCTTATAGTAAGGAACTCATTCCTACCAGAGGTACGTGTGTATTAGAAATAAAGGTAAAAGATCAAATAGATAAACACGGTAACAGTAGAATGAAGCACCTATATTGGTTTTTAAAATATGCCACGCCCTTGGGCTTATACAAAGAGTGCACATGGTAGAGGAGATAACGGACGCATTGTCCAGAGCATTTGATAAAACTGTAGTAGAAATAGAGGTGGAGTCAGACATAGTGCATGTCAGACTGATTAAAAAAAAAAAGAGAGAGAGAATTGTCCAGTCTCAAAAAGGAAGTGGAATGAATTTGCTGAGGCTACAGCTAATGATGAGACTTTACAGAGGGTAATTAAGGCTATTACCACAGGACATTACATACCAAGTCCATATTTCCATTTCAAAGCAGAACGGTCCGTTATTGATGGCATATTGTTTAGAGGAAACAAAATAGAAGTGCCTAAGATGTTACAAGTGGACATGCTCACAAGAATACATGAAGAACAGCTGGGCATGGAGAAATGTAAATAGAGTCCGAGACATACTGCACTGGCCACAATGAACAATGAGAGAGAAAAAACAGATAAAATGTCTGAAACCTGTCAAAAATATCAAAAAATTGAGAAAAGAGCCTATGTTGATAATGAACAATTAAGGGCATGATCTAAAATTGGTGTGGATTTATTTACATATGCAGGTAAAGACTATGTTTTGATTTTGGATTATGATTCTCTCAATCCAGAGGTTGTTTTATTAGAAAAATACTACATCCAAACATGTAATAATGCACATGAAATCCATATTTTCCAGCCATGGAATCCCTGAAATTATCAGGTCTGGTAATGGTCCGTAGTTTGATGGACAGGATTTAAAAAAAAATTGCTAGAGAATGTGGAGTTAAACATGTATCCTCAATCCAACGGTTTTGTAGAGAATAGTGTAAAAATGTTCAACAACTTTTGAAAAAAGCCAGTGACTCAGGTACAGATATATATTTGGATATACTGAATTATAGGGCAGCACCAGTGAATCATGGACTGTCACCTACAAAGATTGTTTAGCAGGATGTTGAGAACAAAACACACTAACTTAATAGTGACCTTAGTGGCACTACAGACTTAGATGTGTATAAACAACATGACAGGTGTAAACACAAAGTGCATTATGGCAGAGGGCCCAGTGTGTTAGAGCCTTTGAAGCTCAGAGATGCTTTGTGGATTCATGATGGTACTTGCTGGGCTCAGAGGGCAGTAGTGACTCGTGTGGTCACCACACAATCTCACGAAGTACAGACGCCTGCAGGACATGTGTTTTGAAGGAGCAGGAGACATCTGCAGCATCTTCTTGAAGAAGAGGGGGTTAAGGAGGCAGATACTTCACTGGCAGCTACAGGACAAAGCACTGAGGAAACTGTACTGAGGATCATTCAGATCAGCAAGTGGAGCAGTCTGATTCAGCCAGTGCAAGGACTGAAGGGATGCCTTGTAGATCTAACAGACCACGCATAGCCCCTGAAAGACTAATTGAACACTGCTAACAAAGTTGGTTGTGTTACGGTGTTTGTAGAGAAACAGTTTGTATGTAAGTTAAATTAAGAACTGATTTGCTGGAAAGGGGAGATGTTAGGAGTAGGTAAAGTCTCAAAGCTTCATAACCACCAGCTAAATGACTCCTTTCCCTCTTTAAATGGGCTCATTCTCTAGAGATGCTATTTCTGTAGTGTCTTCCCAGGGCTGCTCTTGCAAAACAGAGGGGTAGCCGTGTTAGTGCCACCAGACTTAGGGTTACCATATTTCAGCGAGCAAAAAAGAGGACGGGAGGAGCCCCGCCCCTCCCACTTCCCGCCCCCCCTGACCTCCCAACCCTCCCCCCGTTCCTTGTCCCCTGACTACCCCCTCCTGGGACCCCTGCCCCTAACTGCCCCCCAGGACTATCTAAGCCTCCCTGCCTCTTGTCCCCTGACTGCCCCAACCTTTATCCACACCCCCACCCCCAGACAGACCCCTGGGACTCCCACGCCCCATCCAACCACTCCCCACCCCCTGACAGCCCCCCCCAGAACTCCCAACCCATCTAAACCCCTCTGCTCCCTGTCCCCTGACTGCTCCGATCCCTCTCCGCACTCCTGCCCCCTGACAGCCCCCCCCAGAACTCCCAACCCATCTAAACCCCTCTGCTCCCTGTCCCCTGACTGCTCCGATCCCTCTCCCCACTCCTGCCCCCTGACAGCTCCCCCCCAGAACTCCCAGCCCCCTACCCCCCCCCGCTCCTTGTCCCCTGACTGCCCAAAACTTTCTCCACTCCCCCCAAAAAGCCCCCCCCCCCGTTTCTTGACTGCCCCCTCCAGAACCTCCCTGCCCCTTCTCCTGCCCCCCCTTACCCTGCTGCTCAGAACAGGGTGTTGGGCTCTTTGCGAGCCGGACACGTGGCTAAGCTCCCCAGCACAACAAAACCCGGTCCCTGGCCCTGCACAACAAAACCCGGTCCCTGGTCCAGACCGGGTTGCAGGGGAGAGCTGCCCTTGTATCAGCACAAAGTGCTCTCGCTCCCGTTTTGCTACGCTGCATGGCAGAAACCGCTCCCAGTTGCAAAAGGGGAGGGCTGCATTTTGTGCTGAGACACTTGCTCAGAATGCAGGGCGGAGCTCCTCTCCAGCTGCTCCGGAGTCCAGCCTGGGACTTTCCTTCAGCCCTCCCAGCCACTCGCTCTGCTGTGCCGGGGGAGGGGGAAATCCCGGACATTGTGAGTGCTTTACAAATTCCCCCCGGACGCTATTTTTAGCACAAAAAGGAGGACATGTCCGGGTAAATCCGGACGAATGGTAACCCTAACCAGACTCCTCGTTGTTCTTGCAAAACAAGAACCCTGAGAACTACCTAAAAGGGAGAAAGGGACCATCTATATCTCCACAAGAATTATCAGAAAGAAAAAAAATCTGTGACCAGGATGCATCTTACATGGATGAGTGACAAAGTCAGAAAAATGCTGGAGGAGGAGATGAATTGAAATCTGCTTGCCCTGTGTGGTGCCGTGTTCACAGAGTTGTCTGGTCTCCTGCATGCACACAGCAGTGCAGTACTTGAGTGTTAACGTGGCCTTGGGAAACCCAAGTCAATTGGTCCACCACTGGTTGGAGAGCTACTGGAAGGATAGTTAGACAGGATCGTTTGAGGCGTGTCTGTGGATAAGGAGAGCAATCCATCATTCTCTCTCTCCCTCATCTCTCTGCTCCTCCTTTTCTCTTCTGCCTTCACGCACACATCTATCTAGTAGTGGGGGTGGCAAGCTCCACGGTTATGGCAATCTAAACGGCAAGTGGGCTGGCACACAATTGTCCAATGAGAGTTAATGCCAAGAATAAAATGCAATTATTTTCAGAAAGCAAACAGTCCATAGCAAAGGAAGCAGAAAGCTCTGCCGCTGATATAGCATTATAAGACTGTGATGCAAACCAAAGTGCCTGCATCCAGCTTACATCAACAGGGACATTTAATAGCATAGACTGTGCATAGAAAGCTTTTAAGGCAGCAGCTGACAGCAGCTGGGAGAGACTGAACTGTCAGCTCCAGAGTAATAAATGTGAGCACTCAAAAAAACAAACTCCAAGCATAAAATCACTTTATTCTTTTTTCTCATCATCTTCTCCCCCCCCCCCCGCCCCCTTTCTCCTGCTTAGGATCCCAGGCAAAAAACTAAATGGCCATTCTGCGTCTTGATCAGTATGATGACCAAGAGTTTAAGGAGGTTAAAACTTGACACACCACATAGGAAACGTGTATGCTCATGTGCATCGCCCTAAGGTGCTCTCCAGCAGTGCACACCCCTCGAGTAGCAGACAGGCAGTAGGTACTGGGTACAAGAGAGGAGGTGGGGGGCCACAGAGACACTGATCTGCTCTGCATGCTCACTATACAAAAAAGTACATTGTGCAGCAGTGCTAGGAGAGTGTATCTGACAGCAGCCCCAGAAGCTTTAACTTACATATTTGAAAGCAGGACCCATTTGCAGAAACTGCATTAGGGAAATCAAGTGACTTGCCCACCATCACCCCAGAGTTGTGTGGCAGGTCTGGGAACAGGATCTCCTGAGTCCCTGTCCTTCCACCATAAAAGCATCCTCTCTCTAAAACTTAGGAGCACTGATTTAATTTAAACATGCCAGTGTAGGGCTGAAAGGCAAGCGCAAAGGGGATTTTTCCAAAGAACTCCAAACAAGTTCATAAGCAAAATGTAACATATCCCTCAGAATACAGCAGTTTGCTAAGCCCCGTAAGTGTCTGATATGCCTGACTTTGGCTGCTCATCAGCCAACCACATCCAACTCTTGAGCACAGTTTCTGAGCTCTCCCCTTCTCTGTGCTGCAGAGGTTCAAGGCAACAACACTGTTCCAAAGGTGTCTCAGTGTCAGTATCTCTGGTGGCAAGACTGCAGAATGCACACTTGACTGCACAGACAAGATCAGCTGTCTCTAGCTCTCTTCTGCAGGGACTGCTGGAAGTGTTCAGGTGGTGGATGACAAGAGTCTCCGCCCCAGTCCCAAACAGCTGATAGATGACTGAGTGCTGGGGGGGGAGGGACGAGAGCAGCTGTTCAGAGCCAGGTGCCCAGATGACACTTGCACATCTCCAAGGGCTCACCATTTCAATGAGCATTATTAGCCTTTTTCAATAACAGATGTAAGTTCATTTTGCAGGGTACTTTCCTTTTGCATTCTCAAGGTATGCTCCCTGTAACATGACCCTCTCCTTATCAGGAGTCCATAATTCCTATGATTCATGGGTTTGTTTTGTAGCAGGAATTCATGGTTGTATCCTACACATTTTCCACATTCTTTTGGGACTCTTGAGACCCCAAAGCTTTCCCCCTTTCCTGACACACCTTTATTCTTTGATGCAATGGAAGTGATGCAGTGGTTAAGCAATGGAATAAATTGCCTAGGGAGGTTGTGGAATCTCCATCATTGGGGATTTTTAAGAGCAGGTTGGACAAACACCTGTCAGGGACAGTCTAGATAATACTTGGTCCTGCCTTGAGTGCAGGGCACTGGACTAGATGACTTCTCGAGGTCCCTTCCACTCCTATGATTCTATGAATCCCTCTGAAGGCTACTGGGCAGCTCGTTTCTTTAGGATTTTATTCTCATAGCAGCATTGCTCACAGGCTTCATGCTCTTTCCCCAAAACCCTTTCTTTTTTGTGTGACCCCCCCTAATTGTTCTCTTAAAGCAAAAGTTAAACAGGACTAGCTGATAGGCCCTCACTAGCCCATTCGCTCTTCCAAATACCTCCACCTCATCTCCCCTCTCCTTTCTAAACACAGTTCTGTTCCTTTTGTAACCTGAGTGTTTTAAATCTACCCTTACACGTCGCATCCTGTATGTCGAATATTTTTGGTTGCCCTTTTGTGCAGTATACCAAGTGGGGATGTGGTATTAACTCTCATGTAATGGCATGTCGGTAGTCTCCATATTGCCTTTTGCCTTTTTGATCACTGCTGTCACTACACATTGTAAAGATGAATAAAGTCAGTGTTTACAGCATCACTTGTACTAGCTTTTGCATGAGCACAGGCTCACTGACAGCTGTAGAGATGCTGTAAAGCCAGGGGTGCTGCACCGATCGGCACCTGTCCCTTTCACAGAGGTAAATCCCCATAGCGCTCCTTTTTTCTTGAGGAGATCAAAACGGCTGCCCACTGCTAACTTCCTTTATATTTAGATATGGGCCCAAGCCAGACATTCAGAGCCAAAGTTCCTCAAAGGCTCAGGCTACGCAGGCTTTGGTTCTGGCTCATCCCAACTTTCTATGAACAACAAGGGAACGGCCCAAAAGATTGAAGCCTCCCCTTTCTGTGAAATCGTGACCATGCTAACAATGGAGACACAGCTGTTCATAACCTCGAAACTGACTTAATATGCCTTTTAAAGCAAGGAATAAGGAGATAAACATACCCAGACTTTTAAAGAGACACATCCCACAAACATATGTACAATGTGCCCAACTTACCCCAATATGCAGACACCCACCACAGAGTTACATTCAGCACACACACATGTACTTTAACCTTGGCCCACTTTCAAACTGAAGGAAGATTTAAAGTTTCTAATTTTTCCCTTCCCTTGATGAAGGATTTTCACTTCCTCAACCCCCTTGGGAGGCGCAGTCACAGCAGCAGCAGCCGTGCACTGTAAATCTTTGAAACTAATAATTATTAAACACATAAATCTATTTAATGCACAGAACCCCAAACACGCTGAGTGGATAATGTGCTTTAAAAAAAAAAAAAAAAAAAAAAAGGGTTGATGCTATCAAACTGCTGAAGTGCAGAGCACACCTGCTGCACAGCGCTGATGGGGAAAGCAGCAGCACATTCTCTTGCCCCTCCTACTGGAAGCCTGGCTGCAATGGGTGGCGTGAATCAACTCCACATGCCATGGAGATGGGGTGAATATGCAGGAACGAGAGTGCAATGGTACTGCAAGCAGCTGAAAGCAGGGATCTGTCCTTTAACTAGATGGATGAACTCAAACGCTTGGAATGTTAAAAATTGCCTCACCACGCAGTTTTGCCAAAGCAACTCCTCTATGACCTGCAAGAAGCTCCTGCGCTGTAGAAGCTGGGCTGGTACATAGCTGTCTTAAGGTTCTTCAGAAAAAGGACCTGCAACACTTGCTGCTATTCCAGTCCTGAGGAGTTGCTTTTAAGAGAACCTTAGCAACACCTAGTATGCTAGTCCTGACCCCCAATTCCAGCTCTGCCAATGAACATTGTTTGACCTGCAATTCCATTCTGGGGCTCCTAATCAGCTCTAGCAACGCACCTCAATCCTTGCCAGCCATGAGCTCATTATTACCGTGCGAGGTTCTTCCAATGCACCTTACTCTTCTTGATATTCCTATCCTGGACTTTTCCTAAGCAGAGGCTTCCAATCACGACAAACTATATTCTGTTCTTAAGGAGGTGGACAAGCATGCTCTAGGGAGAAACTGGGCTGAAACCACCACACTCGTTTCACTTATGATTTAATCCAGATGTGAATCAGGGACTCCAAGGGTGAGTGGCAAGTGCGTTCACCCAGTGGCACCCCTCACCCCGGGCATGCTTTTTCCCCCTTTTTCCCCAGGAGAGGAAGCCAATGAAAATACATCTGAGTTCATTTCCCAAATCTCTGCTGCCTCTTGTCAGCTTTCTGACTGAGGAACTGCTGCAGACTGTCAGGAAATCAATACATAACAAAAGGACCTTGCCAAGCTAGAATTATAATTCAGAAAGGAGGCTGATTTGCTAGAGATTTTGTGTGTGTGTGTCTCTCTCTCTCTCTATATATATACACACATATATATTTCAGGAGGTTGAGTAACTTTTTATTTGAATTCAGATAACTCTTTGGGCCGTCGCATGATGCCAGTAACCTGACTGGGAATTGCATGTGTCCAGTGGTGGGAGAACTGGACCTCTTGATTTCTCTTACTGGCCACAGCTCTTACAACTCTTCTCCTTCTCTGTCCTAAGTTCTAGTGAGTCACTCCACGGAGAGGGAAGGAGGATAGTTTTGTGGTTAAGGCACTGGATTGGGACTCATGGGACCAGGGTTTGCGTCCTGGCTCTGTCATAGGCTGCCTACATGACCTCTGTGTTTTAAATCTGGACCAGTGGATTTAGGTGCTCATCTCATGATAAGTGACAGACACATAAGGGTCTCTCATAGAAGAGCAATCTCTTCTCAGCCACACAGTACCCAGTGCACTCTCCTCCCTGAATTAGAGTTGTTAAGCATTGTGCATGCCCAGCGGAGAGTCACTTAGGGCCCGCTACTCCATCAGGGCTGGCTGGCAGCCAGAAAGAAGAGGGTGCTGCCTCCTTGCAAAGGAATGGAATAGGTGCTGAATTTGCGGTTATGACCACCAGTTGCAGGATATAACTGCAGGGTCTGGCGCACAGCACTCTCTTTTCCTGCAGATTAACAACTGTAGCACTTCATGCCAGCAGAGAGTTTCCATGCTGGGCACAGCCCTACGTTCTGGCTTCCTGCAGAGACAACAGGGGAAAGAGGACAGGCAGCATTCAGCAGCCGCAAGAGAATTAAAATCCCACTCAGCATTGACTTGAAGCAAAGCGAAAGGGTAATGAGCCTTTGCAGGTTGCATCTTCCATTACGTTTCTCTCTCCCATGGCCTGTGGCTCCCGCGAGCCCACTGATTTTGCACATTAATACCTACAGTAGCCTTTTGCAGGAGGATGTGGTGGGAGCATTTACAACTCATCTGTCTTAGCTGGCACTTATCTGGCCTCCCTTAGGGAGGTCCAGCTTTAAGCAAAGAAGCTTCCCTTATGGAGCCTGATGTGAAGCAGCAGTTTTAGATTGAAAGAGGAGCTATTCACTTGGAAGGCAGCACTTCTGTAGATCTCTTTTTCCACACGCCCCCCTTGTACAAAGGAAAAACAGCCCAGATCACCTGCCCATTCCAATGGGAGCTTTGCCATTGACTTCAATGGGAGCAGGATGGGGCTGCATGACCCAAGTTTGGAGAAGGGGTGGGAAATGGAGAATGGGCGAGCTTGCACTGCCAGTTGGGAGTGTTTTTCCCGTGCCTGGGTCTGTACTCAAGCTAACCTATGCCCCCATGTCTGCACTGCTATTTTTAGCTATGTTAACACAAGTAAAGCTAGCATGGGTATATCTAGCTGTGCTGCAATCACACCTCAGATTGCAACAAAGACACACCCACTGTCGTCTAGTCCAGTCCCCTGCCATGTATGTCAGGACTAGCCTGAACACACCCACATTAAGTTATTTTGTGTTTTTGAAGCTGGGAGTCAAGTATGGTGGCACAGGGCATTCCTTCCCAATTATGTATTTCAAATCAGGTAGGGAAAGTTTCCTGCTCCTGGCATCATAGAAATTTAGGGCTGGAAGGGACCTTGAGAGGGCTTCTAGTCCAGCCCCCTGTGCTGAGGCAGGACCAAGTATTCCTAGACCATCCCTGAGTCACAGAGGTTTGTCTAACCTGTTCTTAAAAACCTCCAAATGACAGGGATTTCACAAACTCCCTTGGTAGCCTATTCCAATGCTTAACTATCCCTATAAATTATAATTAGTTTTTCCTAATATCTAAACTAAATATCCCTTGCTGCAGATTAAGCCAATTACATCTTGTCTTACTTCCAGTGGACATGGAGAGCAATTGATCACTGCCCTTTTAACAACAGCAGTCTTCAAATATGGTAAGGGCTATAATAAAGGCCCCCCTCAGTCTTCTTTTCTCAAAACGAAACATTCCCAGTTTTTTAAATCTTTCCTCATAGCTCAGGTTTTCAAAAGCTTTTATTATTTTTGTTGCTTTCCTCTGTCCACATCTTTCTTAAAGTATGGCACCCAGAACTGGACAGAGTATTCTAGCTGAGGCCTCCCCAGTGCCAAGCAGAATGGAACAATTACCTCCTGCATCTTACACAGAACACTCCAGTAATACACTCTAGAATATTAGCCTTTTTTGCAACTGCATCACATTGTTGACACATTGTGTAATTTGTGATCCAGTATAAGACTCAGATCCTTTTCAGAAGTACATTTGATTTTTCCTTCCCAAGTATAGTACTTGGCACTTATCTTTACTGAATTTAAACATGTTGATTTCTCCAATTTGTCAAGGTCATTTTTAATTATAACCTTATCCTCCAAAAGTGCTTGCAACTCCTCCCAGTTTGGCATCATATGCAAATTTTATAAGCATACTCTCCACTTCGTTATCCAATTCATTAATTAAAATATTAACGAGTACCAAACCAAGGACAGACCCCAGCAAGACCCCAATAGATACATCCCCTCCCCAGTTTGATAGCAAACCATTGGTAAGTACTCTTACAGTCTTTCCAACCAGTTTTGTACCTCCCTTACAGTAATTTAATTTAGACCACATTTCCTTAGATTGCTTATGAGAATGTCACATGGGACTGTATCAAAAGCCTTAGTAAAATCAAGAGATATCACATCATCTGCTTCCCTGGTAACCCTGTCCAAGAAGGCTATTGAGTTGGTTAGGCATTATTTGTCCTGGACTAATCCTTGTTGGCTACTTTGGATAACCAAATAATCCTGTAGGTGCTTTCAAATTGATTGTTTAATCATTTGTTTTCCCCGGGGGTCCTCTTTGTTCCCCTTTTTAAAAAGACTTGTACTATGTTTGTCTGTCTCCAGCCTTCTGGGACATCCCCCATGACTTCTCAGAGATAACCGCTAATTTTTCCAAGACTGTTTCAGGTAGTTACTTAAGTACCCTAGGGTGCAAATTGAATACATCTAACTTCTTTAAATATTTCTAACCTGTTCTTTCCCTGCTTTGGCTTGCATTCCTTTTCCTTTTTGTTCATACTACTTGTGTTAAGTATCTGATCACAATTTACCTTTTCAGTGAAGACTGAAGCAAAGTAGGCATTAAACACCTCAGCCTTCTTGATCCTGTCTATTCTTAGTTCTCCTTCCCCATTAAGTAGAGAGCCTCCACTTCATCTTTTCTTACACCTAATGTATTTCTAGAACCTTTTCTTATTACCCTTTACGTCCCTTACTAGGTGTAACTCATTTTGTGCCTTTAGTCTTTCTGATTTTGTCTCTACATGCTTTGCTATTTTTCTGCAGTCCTCCTTAACAATTTGTCCAGGTTTCCACTTTTTGTGGAATTAATTTTTGATTTTCAGGTCACTAAAGAGCTCCTGATGGAACCATATTGGCTTTTTACTATTTTTCCCTATCTTTCCTTCATATCAGGATAGTTTGCTGTTGCACCTTTAGTATAGTCTCCTTGAGAAACTGCAGGCTCTCCTGAACTCCTTTATCCTTTGCATTTTCTTCCCATGGGACCTTAAAGTGTTAAAGTCTGCTGTCCTTATTCTGCTGCTCTCACTCCTTCCTTTCCTTAGAATCATTAAATCTATCATTTAATGATCACTGTCACCCAAATTGCCTTCCACTTTCTGATTCAGAAATTTGTCCTGCATGTTAGTCAGAATCAAGTCTAATATGGTTGTCCCCATGGTCACTTCCTCCACTTTCTGAAACAAAAAGTTGTCCCCAATACATCGCACGAACTTGTTGGACATTTTGTGTTTTGCCATATTACCTTTCCGAAAGACGTCAGGGTAGCTGTCCCCCATTACCACCAGATCTTGTGTTTTAGATACCTCTTATTTGTTCTAGAAAGCCTCATCCATCTCCTTGTCCTAATTTGGTGATATATAGTAGACTCCTACCAGGATATCTCTGTTCAGCTCTTTTATCTACACCCCAAGACTTTCAACTGCTCTGCCTTTCACCTCCTTCTGAATCACAGTAGGCATGTATATACTCAACATATAAAGCAATCTCTCCTCCCTTCTTCTCCTGCCTCTCCTTTCCGAATAAGCTATACCTCTCTCTACCGACATTCTAATCATGAGATTTATACTATGCCGTCAATTAATTCATAATTTAGTTATGGACTAATACTTCCAGTTCTTCCTGCTTATTCCCCATACCACTTGCATTTGTATATAGACATTTAAGGCCTGATCTACAACTGAAATTTAGATTGACCTAGCTACGTTGCTCAGGAGTGTGAAAAATTCACACCATTGAGAGACATAGTTAAGCCCAACTAAGCCAGTATAGACACTTCACTACTGCCTCTCGGAGAAGTGGTTTTACGATAGTGATGAAAAAAACACTTCTGTCACTATAACAAGTGTCTACATTCTGGCACTACAGCGGCACAGCTGCACCTCTGCAGCTGTGCTATTGTAGCATCTGTACCATAGACATACCCTATGATGTTGAGCAGATTCCCCCACTGTTTTCCCTCTTGCTGCCCTTATCATCCTACTGTAATTTTCTATTCGGAGATGAAAATGACCATCTCCAGGGCAACGGACTGGGTTGCCACAGAGAGAGGATTGCAATTCCAGCATAGAAACAGATGCATGCAGTTCTGGATGCAGAGCTAAACTTGCATCTAGAGCCATCTCTTGTCTTTGGGAATGAAAAGACCAAGGAAATAACAGAGGAAAGAGAGATGTCAATAACATAAGCAGGACTGGCTCCTGCTAGAAAGTTTCACAAAAGGCTTCGGCAGATCTTGAAGTAGACTGCACCGGAGCATCCCATTCAAATTTGGGAAATGAAAATTCGTAAATTTGGGGAAATGTTTTAAACTTTAGTTTAAAAAAAAAAATCCTCAAGTCTGTCTGTCCCCCGTCCCCTTTCCTCTCTCCTTCCCTCCATTTCCCTCCTCACTGCAACAGAATACAACCCAATTAAGTTAAAAAGTTTCATATATTTTTGAGTACTTGCACTGGAGAAGTTCTAGGTGGCTCTGAATCATACTTTACCGACACTCCTATCTTTAATGGAAACATGCTGACTGGAACTGGCTCCACTTTGAACTGGCAGATCAAATGCTTTGAGTGACAGGTTGAGAAAGTGAAACTGAATCATCTCCATATTTTGTTGGAGGATGTTTTTTTTCCTCGAGAAAATATGAAAGTGAAATGTGGTGGACAGGTCCAAGGAGACTGAATTTAATCTTCTTTTGAAGTTGTTGGTGGATGGCAAGAATAAATGTGAAATGGATTTTTGGACAGCTCTCCTTTCATTCTGCCAAGCTCATGGAATTTGCTGAAACAAGACCACCAGCTGTTTTGCTTGTATTATTTTTGCAGTAGGATCCAATACATTCCTTTCCCCTCTAAAAGCTACGGACTCCATTCCATACTAAAGGATGGGCCTGAACCAAAACTCTAGATCCAAATATGCCAGCATTTTGGATGTGTTGAAAATCTGAGCTCAAATTTTGCGGCCGGCCCTGGCTTTTATAAATGAGCCAAACCAAAACCGATTCAGACACCGCAATCTTTAGGATGTCCCAAATTCAGATCCTGGTCAGATTAGTAGCTTAAACCCATCTATAAACTAAAAACATTAGCTTAATCAAGAGCCTCATGTCTAATGATGGGCAAGGTAAGAAATATGTCCCATTATAAGAAAACATCTTTGCCCAAATTGAAATCAAAACTTTTTGGAGTTTCAAAAGAGTCCAGACAACTCTTCCATCCCACTTATTTTTCATTTTTGTGCCCATCTAGATTTCCTGGTTCAGGTCAAAGTTAGGCCTAATGGTACTTTCTGCCCACTCTTGCAGACCCAAAGGTGCCGGATATGTACCTGAACCTGGGTTCTTAGGCTAATTTAAAATCAAGCATTTGAACCTTTGAGGGTCACCCATCTCTACTTGTACCCTGCCATGGGTGAGAGATAGGGAGGGCAAAGAAGAATAAAATGCAGGGGCTGGGGAAATGGACCTGGACAGAAAGGAAGCAGAGGAAAGATTAGAAGACAGAACACACAGTCTGGTTACCATTCTCACATTGCTGGAGAGAGAATCATTGAACAGGCTCTATGGTGTGCATACCTTCAAATGCAGAGTTTGGAGACATTGCTGTGAAATCACATGGGTAAATGATAATCATGTTCCCGGTGCACAAGTCTTTCCATTTGAAGTGAGACTTAACTTGTACTCAAGATCTGGGCACAACTATCAACACGAGAGAGGTGACTCTCAGAGATGAAACAGATGGTAGAGTATGTACAGAGAATTTCAAAAGATGATCCATCCTGTAAGTCCACAGATCATACAAGGTACTTGGACAAGCAAGTCAGTAAAGGTCACCAATTTGATCAGAAGTGCTGCACGTTACATCTCTAATGCAGGGGACAAGGATAGCCTGGTGAGTAAGACATAGCATTGGGACCCAAGTAATCTGGGCTTAGTTTCCATCTCTGCCACAACCTTCCTGTGTGACCTTGAGCAAGTCACTTAACTTGTTTCTCTATCTGTTAAATGGGAATAATACCTCCCTGCCTGAAAAGGGGGTGTTGAAAAGCTTAATTCATTAACATTTGGAAAAGTGCATTGAGAGCCTCAGACAGAAGGCTGCCATAGAAATGCAAAGTAAGCACTTTTACTTGCTATGCTGCCACCTAGTGGCAAAATGGTACAAGCAGCAACTGAGTAAATATGGCTGACTAACATTTTCAGACACTTTGTGAGACCTGTGGTCTGCTTGCAGGCATCTGATTGCTTTCAAGCACCTTGAATTTGAGCTAAGGCTGCTCTTCAGGAAATCCCTTTCTCCACCTGCAGCTGCTGCACATTCCAATGAGCACACAGAGCCAGGAATGCAAGAGAACCACTGTTATTTACTATTCATACATAAGTCATTGTTATTACCTCAGACTCTGTCCCCTCCGTGCATCCTAGTCAGTAAAACTTCCCCTGCTGTGTCACATATGCATTAAATATCCATCCCTGTGATCCACGCATGATTGATCTCCCCATACCGCATTACAGTCATGATTAACCTTCTCCCGCTACGTCACATATTCAATACACCCCCTTTACTTCCTTCACTCAGACAAAATGAATCTCCTTAGTATTGTCAATAATAATTTTCTTTATATCCTGCATAACAACATGAGGCAACCTGACGGAGCACTCAGGCAATAATTCAATCTTAGCTTCCCACCGACGTTCATTAAACTGAATATAACTTCGCTGGAGCTGCCACTAAATTATACTCTCATATCCTTGTGGGGATTGTATATTATTCCCCAGGGAATGGTTGCAATGCCACTGAAGATGAAATAATTTGTTTTTAAAACCCAAAGATTGTATCCAAAGCGCATTATTCCTTCATCTCACTACTCATTTTGCATATTAGTAATTAGCAGACATTCCCCGCACCGACCGTATCATTTTGTGGCTGATAACACTGTTCTGTGGGAGATAAGGTGCAATAGGAGATAAGGTACAATCCGTTTTTAGACCAGGAGGAAGCTGGCTGACAGCCTGCAACTGACGTGAACAAGGTGAGGTCTTCATTAGTGGCAGGCAAACCCAGGAAATTCAGGTTTGGGTGTTAACCACAAAGCTTGACAAAGGCGCGGGGTGAGTGGGGGCAAATCAAACCTCCACATTTCCTCCCTGTGCTCTGGGACAAGTCTCCCCATCCCTGCATCTTGAGAGCAGGGCTCTCTGGGGCCAGCAACCCAGCTGGATGGCGTGTTTGTGTTGCATGATCCCCATTCAAATGCTATAGCATCACAACACTGTTCCTGTCAACCTGAGCTCCGAATGTCTGGTTTTGGGATCGGCTCTGATTTTACCCAGCCCTAGTTATAACACGAGACTCCTCCGAGTCTCCAGGCAGGTTTCTGGTAGTGACTTTGGCAGCTTTTAGGCAGGACTGCTACCTGAGAAATAAGAGCTTGCAACACTTTACGGACTCTGAGAAGACTATTAGAGACCTGTAGAATCGATCTTTAAAGCGACCAAATGAATCAAAATAAGATCAATAGAGGGGCTGATCCTGCCTGGTGCTGAGCACACTCAACTCCCAGTGGCTTGTAGGGGGAGTGACCCCCCCTATATATAGCACAGCTCTGCCCCACTATACATCAACAGTTCCCCAAACAATGTCACTGTCAGCAAGATGGCTGCCACCCAGAGGGCAGCTGAGAAGAATCATCCCTAAGAACAGTGTCAGACCCAGTTCACAGAAAGCTTCCCACCTCCCGGCCTTTGGGAAACCTCCCCTGAGCAGAAAGAGGATGCTCAGGAAAAAAAAAAATCTGTTCTAGCCTATGAAGTCCATGTCTACCTCTGCTAGGGGCTGAACAGCAGCCAGCCCGCCAGGCTCCTGCTTCCTCTGTTTTTCATGGGCTGTTTGTTCCTGTGATGCTTGGGGACTGATCCCAAAGCGTCCCCCCCCCCCCCCCCCCATCACTCTCCTGCTCTTTACACACTGCCCGCTGTTAAACTTTATCCTGCTGGATACCATGTGTTTGATATTAATTACAAGTCCGAGCCCCATGAAAGTGATTGAAATTTAATGAGATGCAGGGATGGAACCACTGAGCCAATGGCATTCATTAAGGGTTGCCATGGAGACCTGTTTGCCAGGCTTGACCCACATTAAGTGCCACTGGTCACCTCCCAAAGAGGCAAATAAATAAATAAATAAATAAATAAATAAGCAGAGCAAATTCCTGAAAGAGGCTGAGCACCAGGCACTCTCCTGGGCGTCACTGGGCATGGCTGATGCTCAGCAGTGTTCCGGTTTCAGCCTGTGGGCCTTTCAAGGCATTGGGATCTAACAGGAAGCAGGACAAGCTTGAAATGGCTCCTAAAGCTTGGGAGAGATGCACCTTCTGAAAGGTGGGCAGCAAAATCCTCGCCCTTCCCTTAAATCCCGACGGGGTCAGGGTGGTGGCCCCGTGCTGTGGAAGATCACCTTCTCCCGTTCTCTCACTCAGTGCACGTTTGGTGCCCTGTTTCTGGAGTGCTGCCCGTCCTCTGGGCTAGTCCAGCTGGGACAGTGGGGCCAGAGAACAAAACTTTACGTTCCAAATTTTGGGAAAAACTTCCAAGAAAATGGAGTTTTAAGACTGATTTTTAGGACAATAGTGAAAAGAGAAAGGTTGGGAGGAGCGGGGAGGGGAGATAATTTATAAGACAAGCTAACCCAAGACTACAAGAATTATCACCATAAGCACAACTCAGAAAATGGAGAGCGACAGCAGCAAATGTATCTGTGTTCATCTGGTTCCTCTAACCTATCCACAGCCCTGGAGAAAGATCCCCATTTCCAGAAATGGATGAAGTCTTATCCTTAAAGCCTACAAGGGTTCAGATAATTTGAAGACATGAAAACTCAGAGCACACAGAAAAAAAATGGGGGTGGGGAAATGTCAACTGGATAAAGGTATGATCTCTGTGAAAAGGGTCATGTTAGAGCTGGGTGAGCCATTTACATGGCCAAAATAAATACAATCCACGTAGGGCTACCTTGTCTCACCCTCTGAAGTCCTGTGTATGGGTGTATAAACCTTAGAAAAGGGACCAAGTTATTAGTACTTGCATCTTATTTAACTTGGCCAACTGCAAGTCCAGCCTTGTTCTAACATTCGACCTTTTTGCAAAGGTCATATCTTTATGCTGTGGATTTCACCCCACCCTCCATTTCCAATATTTTTGTACTTCTCAAATGCTTTTTGATCAGATATTGCTCCTCTTTGTTTTCTTTAGAAAGAGAAAATGTTGAGAAGGAAAAGAGAATCTGAACCCGCTGCCTCCTACACCAAAGTCAGCAAACCTTATCCTTCTGCCCCAGGCTGCCTAGGGTCTTTGGTTCAAATGAAAGCGCAAGAATTTCCAATGTGTTTAATTAGTCACTGCAGGGAGCCTGGTACAGCCCAGCAAATATAACAGCAACATATTGAAACTGGCAAAGGAAAACGAGCTAAACATTTTGTGAAAGGGCCACACAGTTCAAACCCTCTTCTGTATGGATACAGAATTTAATGGAAATCAGCCCTCAGCAAGCAAGGCCTTGTTCCCACAGATAGCCCGAAACCAAAGCCTTGGATCCAGCCATCCCCCAAACTTTCAGGGAGTTCAGGCCTAGGTTTAATAGTTCTACACCGTAACTAGCATACTGAAGTGTGTAATAATAATAAATAATAATAATAGGAGTACTGCGGAGTACTTCCCTCTTCAAAGGCTTCAAAGCCTCTTTATAAATACCATGAGCATAGTATCTGAGCTCCTTTCTTGCTGTTAGGACAGCCTTGATATTACTAGTGGGGAAACTGAGTCGGGGGAGAGATTCCATCCCCTGCATTTGCTTTTATATGCCATTCTGGCAGATACAGAAGCCATTAATGCACTACAGTTGGCTGGGAAAGTATAGCACAGCTCCACTTCCTCCAGCACAATCCACTGGCTACGCCCCGGATGGCCTAGCGATGCACATGGGTGAGTGCAACAACGCCAGTGAGGACACGCTCACTCTGGTATGGCTGTGCAATGCGGCTGCTCACACAGAGGCTAAGGTAACCCCAGCGCTTAGCCCCAGACTGGGCCAATCACCCAGACTCAGTCTGCAATGAAGACATGCCCTAGAAGTAAGCTAATCTGTGCAGGGACTGTATGTAAAAATGACACACAATCATGCAGACCTTCGTCCAGGGGAGGTGACCAGATAGCAAGTGTGAAAAAAGAGGACGCTTTTTTGGGGTGGGGGGAGGGAGGATATAGTTACATACAAAAGATAAAGCCCCTAATATCGAGATGCCTGGTCACCCTAGGGCCCAGAGAGCAAGCTCTCCACGAAGTTCTGCAGAGGCGAGTCACTCCCTCTGCTGGCGGTAGGTTAAGCATGGGTCTATGAGCAGCATCAGCCAAAAACTGGGTCCTAGTCAGTAACACTTGTGTGCCTTAGCTGGGCTCCAGCCATTGAAACGAGGCGAAGTACAGTTAAACGCACACTCTGTTCATAGCAAACTGGCTCTTCCTTGGGGATTCAGTCATTTATACCCATGGCCATGTTTTACGGAAGAGCAGATCTGCCTCTTTCTGTGGTATTTACTCCATCGTCACCTTTTCAGCATGCTGGAATTCGAACCTTTGATCTAGTTAGTTTCTTCACCACACGCCGTAGTATCCAGTGTAAAAAGTTGCCCGGCACTTCTATAGATGTTTCGTTTGGCCTGTGCGAAATCTGTTCCTTTAATAAGGCCTGAGATCCACTGCTGATGGAGGGCAAAATTCTGATCCAAGTGACACCGATGCAACCCCATTGAAGTCAGAGGGAGCTTTGTGGCTAGTAAAGTAGGGATTTAATCTCAGCAAAGTGCTTTGAGCTCTCTGGATGAGAAGTCCCACAGAATCCCCAGCTATTGTAATTACTGTGATTAGCACCGAGAGCCCGCAGACCGTGAGAGGGATTTGAACTAGATATGCGAGCCCATTACACAACCCTCTACCCCAGTCTCCTCCAGTGCAGGTACATTTGGACACGCTAAATTCAGTGTGGCAAGGGGGAAATGCTCTCTTTTCCAACAGGTGCCTGAGAGCCAAAAGTATCCCAGATCTGGGTGAATGTGCCAGTTGGCTTTTAACCGCAGTATCAGGTTCTTGCAGTCTCTGCGACACCAGGCATTGCCCTGGGAGGAGGAAGCAGGGAAAAAGGCACTGAAAAAGTCTGAGAGAGAAAAGCAGCATACAATGAGCCACCTCAGGCTGCTGAACAGCCCTTTTGGGGCCCTCTGGTCCCAGAGCAGCACCAGCCACCACTCCCATTTCTGGCCGAGGGACTGGCCTCATCCCCTGGCTGCTGGGAAGGGGAAAGTGCCATCTGGGCCTGTGGATAGGAGAGGAGATACACCAAATAGGGTAGGCAGATGAGAGAGAGAGAAAGATGGGCAGGCAGAGAAAAAACAAACCCCCTCCCCAGTAAATTTGGAGGACTGCTCCTTCCCAGTTCCTCCAGCCTAGCCTCCAGAGGCATTCCCCGTCACCACATCTCCGTTGTGTTCCTTTACAGCTCCCCCAGCACTTCCCTGCTGCAGCTGCCTGCAGAGGGGCAGGAATTCAGCTCAAGCCAACTAGAACAGAAACACCAAGAAGAAAAATCCAGCCGCAGAGCCCCCTCCCCCCCAATTCATCACTGTCAGGCTGCAGTAATTAAGTATTTGCATCCCTGATTCCACACACACAGCCATTCCCTACCCCCTCCCCTCTGTGAATTAACAGCCCACCTTTATTTACATTTCAACATGCCTGCCAGATATTTGTTTGTGAGTAGAGGTTGCAGAGGAAGGGGTGATGGTTTCTACTCCTGGTATGATATAGAAAGTTCCCCCCCCCCAGGGCTGCCAGCCATGTTTCCTCCCCCCACAGCCTCCCTTCCCCGCCCCCTGCAGTGCAGCTGGGTGTTGTTATTGTGGGTTTGTTCTGTTTGTTTGCATTATTAACACTTTTATCTCCTTCCTCTGCAAGCCCTAGTGGAGGCGTCTGTCTCCATTTAGTATGCAGGCCTGGTTGGCCAGTTGCCATAGCAATGCATTGGAGTCTTCATAATGCCACACGAAGCAAGATCAAGAAGACTGGATTGTAATAAAGCAAAAAAAAAAAAAAAAAATGCATCCCTCTCAGCCCACCCCCCACCCCCACTTCCCAAGAGCATAGCTTTCTCTGGGCTTGCATTAAAGATGGAGCACAACCTCAGCCAGTCAGGCTGCCAAAAACACTAACCACCCAGAAAACAATCGTTATTCATTCCCAAGCATGGCAGCGTGTGTACAAACTGCCTCTGCACCCAAACCACCAGGTGGATGTTTATACATAGTATGCAATTCCTCTCTGTCCATAATACTTACCCAGCGCCCATTTATAGACACGGCTTGTTCCTCCTCCCCCACCCATTTATATATTGGGCTCCCTCCCTACCCATGTGCAGACACTGCTCCCTCTGCCCCTTCTCCAAAATACCTGTTGCAGATGTATTTACATGGCTCTCCCCACACCAAACACACCTGGAGCAGCACAACCCCCACTTCCCTTACGCCAGGTACCAGGTGCACAGTTATATACATAGCTTCCCTCAACCCCAAAGGAGCAAGTGACTAAACAGAAATTTCAGAGGCTGGCAAGAGTTCTCATTAGCTGGAGGCTGGACCCTTCTCCTCCCTTTATTTCCCAACAGCAATCTACTTGGTTGCATTGTCTGAAGCTAAGGATGAAAATGGCACAGAGAGGACACTTATAAAGTCTGTGGACGATACCAAGCTGGCAGGGGTTGCAAGTGCTTTGGAGGATAGAATTAAAATTCAAAATGATCTGGATAAACTGGAGAAATGGTCTGAAGTAAATAGGATGACATTCAATAAGGACAAATGCAAAGTACTCCACTTTAGGAAGGAACAATCAGTTGCACACAAACAAAATGGGAAATGACTGCCTAGGACAGAGTACTGTTGCAAAAAAATAAAATAAACATCATTCTGGGATATATTAGCAGGAGTGTTGTAAGCAGGACACAAGAAGTAATTCTTCCACTCTACTCCGTGCTGATTAGGCCTCAACTGGAGTATTGTGTCCAGTTCTGGGCAGCACATTTCAGGAAAGATGTGGACAAATTGGAGAAAGTCCAGAGAAGAGCAACAAAAATGATTAAAGGTCTAGAAAACCTGTTTTATGAGAGAAGATTGAAAAAACTGGGTTTGTTCAATCTGGAGAAGAGAAGACTGAGAGGGGACATGATAACAGCTTTCAAATACATTTGAAATAGATTCTCCTTAATCTCTGAGGATAAGACAAGAAGCAATGGGCTTAAACTGTAGCAAGGGTGGTTTAGGTTGGACATTAGGAAAAACTTCCTGTCAGGGTGATTAAGCACTGGAATACATTGCCTAGGGAGGTTGTGGAATGTACATCATGGAGATTTTTAAGAGCAGGTTAGACAAACCCCTGTCAGGGATGGTCTAGACCTAAGTTCCCTGTAAACTGTGTGGCCGCGCAGGCACTCAGGGAACCCACCCGGGGGACCTGCCGCAGCCAGGGGAGGGGCGCCCATCCCCCGGCCCCAACCTACTCTGGCCTGAACCCAGCCACAGCCCAGCCAGGCCCGGATCCAGCCCCGGCCAAGGCGCCCCTCCCCCGGCCTGAACCCAGCCCCAGCCTGGACCTGCCGGGGAAGGGACACCTACCCTGCGGCCCCAGACCCAGAGCTGCCAAGGCGGGAAGATGGCCCTCTTCCCCCCAGCCCAGGTGCTGCTGACCCCACCCCAGAGCCCACACCCCCAGCACCCAACTCTCTGCCCCAGCCCTGAGCCCCTCAACCCCGGCCCCACCCCAGAGCCTGCACCCCCAGCTGGAGCCCTCACCCTCCCCCCCGCACCTGAACCCTCTGCCTCAGCCCTGAGCCCACACTCCGAACTCCTCAGCCCCACCCTCACCACATGAATTAACAAAATTCAATCCACACATGGATGGAAAAATTAGAGGGAACACTGGTCTAGATGATCATAGAATCATAGAATATCAGGGATGGAAGGGACCACAGGAGGTCATCTAGTCCAACCCCCTGCTCAAAGCAGGACCAATTCTCAACTAAATCATCCCAGCCAGGGCTTTGTCAAGCCTGACCTTAAAAACCTCTAAGGAAGGAGATTCCACCACCTCCCTAGGTAACCCATTCCAGTGCTTCACCACCCTCCTAGTGAAAAAGTTTTTCCTAATATCCAACCTAAACAATTAACAATAATACTTAGTCCTGCCATGAGTGCAAGGGACTAGACTAGACGACCTCTCGAGGTCCCTTCCAGTCCTACGATTCTATGGCCCACAAGTATAAATCAAAGAAACCACCATGCCCGGTGAGGGAACAGAGATGAATGAACCTATACCACAAAGGAGCTGCATGGCTGAGCAGCCAGCCGCCGAGCACACACTATCCTAGAGGATTTCACTTCCAAAGCAGGGACCAGAAGTGCATGGGCTGAGAGGACAACCAGGCTGATATTAAACCAATCCATCTGCAGACTAAGCCTAAGGGTCCCGTTGGTGCAATGAGGAGAATGTCAGCAATGCAGTCTGTGCACATGCCAAGATATATTTGGCAAACAGGCGAGACTCATGCGCTGTGGGCTGACAGGTTGTGAAAGCTAAGGGTGGGCAAATACCTTAGCCAGCCCATGCTCTATGGATGACACTGCTTCTATTCTATTGCTCAGCTTTAGTTAGGGGTGCATAGTTTGGAGCCAAGAACGCCAATGAAAGGTTAGGAAGAACTGCACTGTCATATCCTAACAAGGTGTGAGACACTCTTAATATGCGTCATAGGAGAGGGCCACCTCTTTCTCCCCACCCCACTAACTCCTCTAGAGATGGGACTGGCTTTCATCCCCTGAGCTAAGAGCTGCCAGCTGTTACTACTACAAACCTTCTGTTCTTGCAGGGGGAAAATGTAGCAAGTGTAAGGTGTGATGTGAATATTTCCTAAAAAGCTCTTTACTGAGATACAAGTTCTTCCCCTTTTCTACTCCCCGCTTCCCCATTGCACCAGATCTCAATGAGAGATGCACATGCATTGATACTCACTGACATTTCTGGAGGTTGCAATCATGTTGTGCTTTCCTGACAGAAGAATACCCTTCAGATAAACTGAGCACTAGGATTGTAAGAGCCCTTTTATTCATTTTAAATGATATTCCCAGGCCTAAAAGTATTTTATTAAACTGGAGCAAAAGCTGCAAATATCAGTGACTCACTGAAGAGGAAATAAACCTGAATTGAGATTTGTAGTTTTCTCAATGTAAAGCGAAACTTCAAAAATAAAAAAGCCCAAACATTAAAGCGTATAGAAATATGCAGTTACTGTCATCTAATAACTTTAACTCTGCCCACCCCGCATTGACAGTACACCCTAGGTACTGTCAGACCTTCCTTGTCATCTGATGAATGATTTTTGATAACAGAAGTTTTTAAAAAGACAGCTGCAGATATGTTCAATCCCTCTGGTTTCTCAGGGCCCAGATCTCCTCTCACTCACATTGTTGTAAATCAGGAGCAACTCTGCTGTCAGCGAAGTTACACCAGTGAGCGGAGAATCAAGTCAAAACTGCTCTGAAAACAGGAACCAACTCCTTTGCCAGGAGGTGGCTCCCAGCCCTGCTCCATCTAGGAGAATTTTCATCTATTTCTTCTCTTCCTTCCTCCCCAGTTTTCTCCAGGTTTAGACATGTACATTTTCCTGTAAAAATGTTAAAGGAGCAAATAATTGTTTTATTCACATTGTCTAATCAGTCTGCATAAATGAATAGATGGAGGGAACAGCCCCAATGGCTGGCATGTTGCTAAAGGGGAGATTTAATTTATCAGAAGCTCCTCACTCGGTTGTAAGCCCTGCTCAGCATATTAAGCTGGTGTCTTACATCTTCTTCCAGTGCAAGAAATATTCATTTCCCACATCATAAAGACCCAGCCATGAATAATAATATTAATAATTAAGCACCTGACTCGAGGGCTATACTTTGAGCATCATAACACTCTAATCACTTGCTTATCCCATGATAGTTACACTCTTCCAGCTTATTTCTATGCTGTGCCTTATTGGTTAACTATTTAAGGGAAACAATTTATTTATTGTATCCTGTCGGGAATCCTAAAGGGACCAAGGGTTTGAGACCCCAAGTCTGACCATTCTCAAACAGGTGGAGAGGGCACTCCAGACCTGAAGTGCCCCCTTTAAAACACAATACGCTACTTGTGCATCCTTGAGAAAGGAGGAGAAAGGAATCCACTCACTGCTTTGTTGGTAGGGGAGCACAAAACCAGTACTTTGCACTCCCTGCATGGGGTTTGGTGGCAGCGGAGTATTCTTACAGACAGTGGTGGCAAGGCTCTGCTGACATCAGTCAATCTTGCTGGCAAGGCAGGGCAGTATGTATGTGGTAGTTACTCATGTTGTGACTAAACAGAAAGAACCATGTTAATTTCAGCTCCATTCAAAACACAAGGCTGGGTTGCTAAGGCAGGGGGGAAATGGGCAAAGGCAAAACCCACACCAGACAATCTCTGCCACATAGAAATAGACAGAAATAGGTAAGATCACACCACCCCCACCTGCTACTGGGCACAGGATCACCTGAAAGGAACACTTGTAAAGAGATTGTGTCCAAATGTTACACCACTTCTTTCCCTAAAAGTTATGACCCCAGTGCTGCCACCCTTCTTGCACCAGCTGTTCCATAGATTTTAGTGAGACTGCTATTAGATCAAGTTCAATACGAGTAAGGGTGGCAAGATCTAGCCCTATTACTGTTGCATATGTTCCTCTAATACAGAATTATTTATCAGCTGTTCTGCAGCAAGGACTACAATGGCATTAAAATCCTAGCTACTCAGGAATCCATCCTCCCTATTCCCCACAACATAAGAACGGCCGTACTGGGTCAGACCAATGGTCCATCTAGCCCAGTATCCTGTCTGCTGACAGTGGCCAATGCCAGGTGCCCCAGAGGGAGTGAACCTAACAGGTAATGATCAAGTGATCTCTCTCCTGCGATCCGTCTCCACCCTCTGACGAACAGAGGCTAGGGACACCATTCCTTACTTAATAGCCATTAATGGACTTAACCTCCATGAATTTATCCAGTTTTCTTTTAAACACTGTTATAGTCCTAGCCTTCAAAACCTCCTCAGGTAAGGAGTTCCACAAGTTGACTGTGCGCTGTGTGAAGAAGAACTTCCTTTTATTTGTTTTAAACCTGCTGCCTACTAATTTCATTTAGTGACCCCTAGTTCTTGTATTATGGGAATAAGTAAATAACTTTTCCTTATCTACTTTCTCCACATCACTCATGATTTTATATACCTCTATCATATCCCCCCTTAGTCTCCTTTTTCCAAGCAGAGAAGTCCTAGCCTCTTTAATCTCTCCTCATATGGGACCCGTTCCAAACCCCTAATCATTTTAGTTGCCCTTCTCTGAATCTTTTCTAGCGCCAGTATATCTTTTTTGAGATGAGGCGACCACATCTGTATGCAGTATTCAAGATGTGGGCGTACCATCGATTTATATAAGGGCAATAATATATTCTCCGTCTTATTCTCTATCCCCTTTCTAATGATTCCTAACATCCTGTTTGCTTTTTTGACCACCTCTGCACACTGCATGGACGTCTTCAGAGAACTATCCACGATGACTCCAAGATCTTTTTCCTGATTTGTTGTAGCTAAATTTTCCCCCATCATATTGTATGTATAGTTGGGGTTATTTTTTCCAATGTGCATTACTTTACATTTATCCACATTAAATTTCATTTGCCATTTTGTTGCCCAACAACATCCTTGAGAGTTGCAGTCCTGCACACGCGCGTGCACACACACACACACACACACGACCCTGCTAGGTAAGCTTTGGCTGTTCCTAGATTTCCTACTGCGTGTTGTTGTCCCACAAGGACTCTCTTACAATGTATCCGGCAGCATATATAAATGAGCCTTGGGAAAAAGAGCTTCATTGAAAACAGGCAGATGCAAAAGAAGTCAGGAAAGCCATGAGTCAGAGGAAAGCTACAATGCAGAGGACAGAGCAAAATGGGTAAAATCTGGTGTTTTGAGAGCCGACTTTATCTAAAATTTAGTGTGGCAAAGAGGATTTAAGAAAACAACATGAAAGCAGCAGGACAGAGGACGCCTGGGTGATGGGGCAAAAAGGCTGGTGGATCTGGAAAGATCTGCACTGTTTCTTTGAAGAAGGAAAGTTTCTGCCTTAGCTATACCCATCAGAGAAACTGTATTTGTAATTGTTCCCTGAGTGCATCCCAAAAGTAACACAGACACTGGCTTATATGGATGAACTCAATCTGAATGGTGGTAAGGGCCTGCTTGGTTTGTCTGTCTAAACATTATATCAAAGGAGTTTTTTTCTTGCTGATGATGGCAACCTCGCACACACACACCCCTCCCCAACTTGAACTAGTGGCGGAGGAAGGGACACCTACCCCTAAGACAGACTCTAACCCTATGCATGTACCACTTGCCCCACTTCAGCAAAAGTACATCCGTTTAATACAAATGGTGACAAACAGCCTCGTCTTGCAAGCTTTACTGACATAAATAAGCTCATGTGAGGACTGCTAACATGAGTAAGAGCTTGCAGGACTGGACACCAGTCCTGGGTGGTGTGTTTGGAATAATTATACTTTGAAGTCTGGCAATGGTGTAAGAAAATACCCTGCTTTTTATTAAGAGTTGTATTGAACTAAGCAAGCAGGAGAGGCAGTTCCTGTTCAGATCAGTTTGACAAAAACTCTGCCCATCAGACTTCAACAAGATTATCAATAGACAAGTATTATTACATCATGAGCATTTACTCTGATTAGATTTCAGTGCCTTGAGGGACTAACACATGCATAGTAACATCTCAGGATGCATTAACCCTGTTTGTAGATGTCATACATACATTAGATTTTTATTAAGGAAAGAAACTTGCATACAATGCCCCAGTAAAACATGAGTTACACGGCATCAAATAGGAACCCTAGGAATGTTGTTTGAATGTTATTTAACTCTAAGTGCTTGTCTACACTAGAAACATGTATTGTGTTAATTATACCAATATACAACCCTTCCCAAGTGTGGACATACATCAGTTTAAAGGAGTTTTACATAGGTACAGCTATTCCTGCACAAGAAGAGGAGAACTATACGGTTATTAGTCACCTTTATACCAATATAACTCCAGGGCTGGAGCACCCACGGAAAAAAATTAGCAGGTGCTTAGCACCCACTGGCAGCCAGCTTTCTCCCCCATCTTCCCTCTCCCCCAGCGCCTCCTGCCCACTGGCAGCCCTGCCGATCAACTCCTCCCTCTCCCTCCAGGCTCCAAGCACCACAGTCAGGGGCTCACCACAATCAGCTGTTCTGCGGCATGCAGGAGATGCTGGGAGGGAGGAGGAGGAGTGGGGACAGGGCACGCTCAGGGGAGGGGGTGGAAAGAGGTGGGGCAGGGGTGGGGACTTGGGAGAAGAGATGGAGTGGGGCAGGGCCTGGGGCGGGAAGAGGTAGTATGGGGTGGGGAGCTTGGGGGCGGGGCCTGGGGCGGAGCAGGGGTTGAGCACCCCCCAGCCTGGAGGAAGCTGGTGCCTATACTTGTGTGAATAAGTTGAATAAGCCACCCCTCTGAGCAATGTAAGTTACACCGACCTAAGCACCAGTGTGGACAGCACTATGTCAGCGGGAGAGCTTCTCTCCCGCTGACATAGCTACCACCTCTTGGGGAGGCAGTTTTATTATGCCAATGGGAGAGCTCTCTCCTGCCAGCAAAGAGCATCTTCATCAGATGCTAGCGTTTCCAGTGTAGACCAGCCCTACGGCTTTTACAAGTGTTAAAAACAAAACAAAACAAAATCCTCAAAACAACAACAGCCCCATCCCTAACTGTCAGTTATACCACTTTAAGGTGTATGTAAGTGTAAACCAGATCTAAGTCAAATTATTTAAAAAAATTAATATCCACTGACAATCACTATTTTAACAGCTCATTTGTTCATTACTCAAGCTTAACTGATGCATGGTTTATGCAAACATGTTTTAGCATCTGGAATAATTGCAATCTCTTTGCTATGACTATTGTAATTCATTATACATGCTGTGTGACTGGTCACCTAAATCACAATGTATTGTTATTGCTCCGTGACTGGATGACACTCAAAACCAAAACCAGCCTTCAAAACGGCTGCCAAACCCTTCTACCATGAACACTTTTACAGACACTCACATAAACAAGGGTCAGCAGCACTCTCTCTTCCCCCCTCCGCTGGCCCACAATAGCTGTGAACAGAACTGTGCAAGTAGCAGTATTTGAGGAAAGCGAATGGGGATCTGATATACCATGGTGATGAGTAAAGTATAAATACTTTTGTCTGTATAATCTAATGTAAACTATGAAGAAGCTGCACATGCCACTGAATATCCATGAATGCTGTTTGTCAGTATTTGCCCATCTCTATCTGGGATATGGCGGGCCCCTTATCTCCAATTATCTCAGGCTTCTAGTCGCTTTCAGGCCAGCCACAAAGAGGATGGCACCTTTATAAACTGATCATCATACAAGCAAGTCTGTCACATTCCATCCAGGAGAAGGCAAACTAAACATACCCATGAGGCCAGTGAATTACAGCCTGGAGAGCCCAGGAACTAGAAACCTAGAGTGATACTGGAGAGGAATATCCACTGCTTTACTTATAGTCATCTCACTGTGACCCTGGACACACCCTCTGCCCATCTGTGTGGCTTTCACCTTGTACTTTGAGTGCAAGCTCTATTACGAGTCTGGAGCAAAGTAACAGCACACAACTCCATCTACTACTGTACTTCTACAGGAGATTTATCAGCCTCCCTAGCACACTGCAAAACCCATCTTTTTTGTGGGCTTCTGGACCAGAGGTAAATTGATGGGTTGAGGGCTTAAAGGACTAATGGGTTTGTAACTGGTGCTGTGCCGTTATTATGGGACAGCCGAGGAAGAAAATGACTTGAACTGTAATTTAAATGTGGTATTGAATGCTGTGGTTTAAATAATGGGATGTGTGATGCCACAAATAGGCACTAGAAATTTTAACAGGAATAAACAAGAGCAGCTGGGGGAATAGCTGATTGATACAGATCTCTGGACTTCCAAACTGTGTCAGTCTTGTTCTTTTAACTTTATTCTCATGTTACTACCTTTTATAACTAGATTAGCCTACCACTCAACATAGGCAAAGCTACCTCATTCTGTTCCCTCCAGGGTTGGTCCTACTTTCAAATGGGACTCTAAATGCATTTTTGTGGAGCTCCATATTTGTTATCTGCTAGTAACTTGAGGTCAAGTTGTGCTCAGTTTGAATATAAAGGGATGTTTTTTCAATCAGTCGGTGAGGCAAACTCAATCCTGGGCTCAGAGTTATGCTAGGTTCTTTCCTTCTTATGGATCCTCTCCAGCAATAAAGATTCTACAGGCCAAGTTATGTCACTAATGCCATCTCCTGTCTTCAATGGGGGCACACAGATCTAACTGAATGGAACTTGGTAAACCAATAAAAAATAAGGGGGTCTTTTGTGCCAGGAACTCTACAACCATGTCATTACAAAAAGGCAGTCCCTGCCCTGAAGAGTTTACAATCTCAGTTAATGACAAGACACAATAGGTGCATGAAACAAAGGAGGGGGAAAGGGAGAAGACAGCATGCTGAATAAACTGATCATGTTTTGCATAATAAGCAGC
Source organism: Chrysemys picta bellii (assembly GCF_011386835.1). Classification (NCBI taxonomy): domain Eukaryota; kingdom Metazoa; phylum Chordata; order Testudines; family Emydidae; genus Chrysemys; species Chrysemys picta. The sequence continues at coordinate 16,018,745 of NC_088805.1, read as the reverse complement.
AACCTCAGTTTCCAACACCACATCTGAATGCAGACGGGAAATAGAAGAGACCATTTCCACACAGCCCCTTGTCACAGTAGAACCTATTCTTTATTTGTATTTATGGTACAGTAATGCTGAGAGGCTCCAGCTAAGACAAGGGCAAGACTGTTAGATACTGTACAAACATATCATGCCGTTCCTGCCCCAGAGAGCTTGCAATCTAAACAGACAAGACAGGGAGGGAAAATGGGAACAAGAGAGTTGAAGTAACTTGCACAAGGTCACACAAGTTTCAGAGTAGCAGCCGTGTTAGTCTGTATCCGCAAAAAGAAGAACAGGAGTACTTGTGGCACCTTAGAGACTAACAAATTTATTAGAGCATAAGCTTTCGTGGACTACAGCCCACTACAGCATCCGAAGAAGTGGGCTGTAGTCCACGAAAGCTTATGCTCTAATAAATTTGTTAGTCTCTAAGGTGCCACAAGTACTCCTGTTCTTCTTTTTAAGGTCACACAACAGGTCAGTGGCAGAATTGAGAACAGAACACAAGCCTCAAGTCCCAGTCCAGTGCTCTACCCACTAGACCATGCTGCCTCTCAACCGCTCTAACTCCCATTTGTTCCAGGAGGTATTCCAGATTTAGTGACTATCCCTCACCACTCTCTGTCCTGTATTTCTTTGTGTCATCCTATACTGTCTCAGATTATGTCTTTAGTATATGGGAAGGGAGTAGTTATTTGCCTCCCGCCATGCAGTGTTAGACAAACAGGTAACCATTAACACTATCCTGAATCACTTTTTGATACCTGGTAGGGTTACCATATCTCATAAATAAAAAAAAGAGGACCCTCCACGGGCCATGGCCCCGCCCATTTCCCCACCCCGAGCCCCGCCCCAACTCCGCCCCTTCCCCCACCCTAACTCCGCCCCCTCCTCCCTCCCACTCCCAGCCAGGGGGAAAGGGCTGCCCCAGTGCTACCAGCTTCACGGTTTGCCGGGCAGCCCCCAGACCCTGCGCCCCCAGCCGGCGCTTCCCCAGCGCAGCTGGAGCCTGGGAGGGGAAGCGCCCAGCCGGGGGCGCAGGGTCTGGAGGCTGCCCAGCAAACCGTGAAGCCGGTAGCGCTCGGGCTTTGGGCAGCCCCTATGCCTCCGGACCCTGTGCCCCCAGCCGGGCACTTCCCCTCCGGGGCTCCGGCGGCTCTGCGTAACTTACACTGTATAAGTTACACAGAGCCGAAGAGGAGCAGAGCCCCCTGCGCCGCCGGAGCCCGGGAGGGGAAGTGCCCGGCTGGGGGCGCAGGGTCCGGAGGCAAGGGGGCTGCCCGAAGCCGGTAGCTCTCAGGCAGCCCAGTTCTTAAACAGAGCCTCCAGCGGCTGGGGCTGTGTAACTGACACTGTGTCAGTTACACACAGCCCTGGCGGCTGGAGGCTTTTCTCCTCTTTGGCTCTGTGTAACTGACACTGGGTCAGTTACACAGAGCCCCGGGGGCTGGAGGCTCCAGCCGCCCCCGCTCTGTTTAAGAGCCGGGCTGCCCAAGCGCTACCGGCTTCGGGCAGCCCCCGTGCCTCCAGACCCTGCGCCCCCAGCCGGGCACTTCCCGTCCCGGGCTCCGGCGGCGCAGGGTCTCCAGGCACGGGGCTGCCCGAAGCCGGTAGCTCTGGGGCAGCCCGGCTCTTAAACAGAGCCTCCAGCAGCTGGGGCTCTGTGTAACTGACACTGTGTCAGTTACACACAGCCCCGGCGGCTGGAGGCTCCAGCCGCCCCCGCTCTATTTAGGAGCCGGGCTGCCCCAGCGCTACCAGCTTCGGGCAGCCCCGTGCCTGGAGACCCTGCGCCGCCGGAGCCCGGGAGGGGAAGTGCCCGGCTGGGGGCGCAGGATCTGGAGGCACGGGGCTGCCCGAAGCCGGTAGCGCTCGGGCAGCCCGGCTCTTAAACAGAGCGGGGGCGGCTGGAGCCTCCAGCCGCTGGGGCTGTGTGTAACTGACACAGTGTCAGTTACACAGAGCCGCAGCCGCTGGAGGCTCTGTTTAAGAACCGGGCTGCCCGAGAGCTACCGGCTTCGGGCAGCCCCCCTGCCTCCAGACCCTGCGCCCCCAGCCGGGCACTTCCCCTCCCGGGCTCCGGCGGCACAGGGTCTGGAGGCACGGGGCTGCCCGAAGCCGGTAGCGTTCAGGCAGCCCGGCTCTTAAACAGAGCCGCCATTTTCCCGGACATGTTCGGCTTTTTGGCAATTCCCCCCGGACGGGGGTTTGACTGCCGAAAAGCCGGACATGTCCGGGAAAAAGAGGACGTATGGTAACCCTAATACCTGGTTATCTCTGTAAGCAGCAAGTTCCACAGAAGAGCCTGAAGCTGATGCAACCCTAAAATCCAAAGAGCAAGAGACCACGAGGTTCAAAGAGAGCATGTGTCCTGGACGGGTCAGATAAATAGTGCCCAGTAGCCGGTCAAATAGACTCCAGTATGTACATTATTTATGGAGATCATTAGTGAGTCAATGGCTGTTAGACATTTCCTCTTCAGGCTTTCCCAGTTCTATGTATACTGCATATGATCTCAGATAGGAACTGGAGCGTGGGGCTGAGGATTGGGAAGATGCATTGTAGTCGGTGGGGGCAGGGGAGGGGAGACGAGACACCGGTAATGCAGGAAACCTGAAAAAGCACCTGCCCACAGATGCGCTTGATTATAGACAGTGTCAGGAGTCCCTCATTGTTAGGTTGACCAGATAGCAACTGTGAAAAAACAGGACGGGAGTGGGGGGGTAATAGGCACCTATATAAGAAAAAGTCCCCAACAACGGGACATCTGGTCACCCTACTCATTGTCATGATCTCTAAATTCTTCTGTGCATTAAGCCCTAATGAATTTAGGTCCCTGCTATCTCTTGTGCCTTTACACACTGCCACAGCGGGGCTGATCTGAGAGCGATCCCTAGATCTGCACAGTGCCTGAGAAAACAGAGGAGCACTATACCATACTCTGACCTGACAGGGCAACAAAGCCAGCTTCCATCTGACCACAGGGGGTGAGAGTTCCAGAGCGGGGCCCTCCCCATTCTGCAGATGGAGAAACCAGAGGGGCCCAGGAGAGGTTCCGTGATTTACTCAAAGCAGCACAGCAAGCCAGGATTAAAAGTAAGGAGTTTGCTGGCTCCTGGCAGCCCTGAGACCACCCTGCCCCACCCCCACAAGCCTCCAAGCTGTGATGCCAGAATCAAAGCTGTAGTGCGGGCAAGGAGAGAGTTAATGATAGGAGGATTTGGATCTAAGATGCTTTCGAACTTGGCTCCCCGGAGGTAACTACACAGAGACCCCTAGCTGCTGCTTTCCCGAGCTAATCTGTGCCTGGCATGTCTGTGCTTTAAGTGACAGCAAACGCACAGCGACTTGGTCCCTGTAAAATAACTGCGAGCCAGGCCTGGAGTGGCTGCCCCAATGCACTGCAACCTTTGCAAGAAGACAGACAGGGGAGAGCCCTGAGAATAAGAGTTTATCAGAGATCCCTGGACCTGCCTAGAGCCTGTCAACGAGAGCAGCCCAGCGCCTTGCCCATAACTGCTCCTGGGATACTGCTGTTTAAAGGCAGCCAGCCAGCCAGCCAGCCAGGGGCTGGGAGTACCTGGCTACATGGCAGCAGTGCCAGTGCTACCCCATGGGGACCCTAAGTCAGGGTACCACCTTTGAAATGAAAAAAACAACACACCCACCCCTCCCCGCACAAGCCGGCCACAACCCCAACCACAAGGCAGCTCTGCAATCCCCCTCTTCGTCAGCCAATTATACTATCTGGAGAGATAATACATGTAGATAAGATTGATACCATTGCAGGTCTCCTCATGGGGTGACTCAAGCCTTCTCTCACACACACACACTCGTGTGCGATGCACTTGCGTGTTGTTGGGGAGGCAACTGCTGTATTTTCAACTGTTTTGATCGGTTGTCAGAAGCGGGAACACTGCAGTATCATTAGCTGGACACAAACGTTTAACGTTAGATATCCCAGTGCATTGTGATAATAATCAAGTATCAAAGGGGTAGCCGTGTTAGTCTGAATCTGTAAAAGCAGCATAGAGTCCTGTGGCACCTTATAGACTAACAGACGTATAGGAGCACGAGCTTTCGTGGGTGAATACCCACTTCTTCGGATGCATGTAGTGGAAATTTCCAGGGGCAGGTATATTTCCACTACATGCATCCGAAGAAGTGGGTATTCACCCACGAAAGCTCATGCTCCTATACGTCTGTTAGTCTATAAGGTGCCACAGGACTCTTTGCTGTGATAATAATGCAAATCTTTAGACACATGTTAAAAAAACCAGCAGACTAAGTTATTTTTCTGGCAACTCCATACAAAAATCAGCCAGGCCGGTCAAACACCGGCCAGGGGGTAACCCTAGCTCTAAGCAGGAAGATTTTTGTCCCCCCTCCCCCATACATACTAATAATTGAGCTTCTCCAGGCCTTAAACCATTGCTTCTCTGCTTACGCCTAGTGCCGACTCTGCATGGCAGCCACCTTCCCTAAGGCGGGTGGATTTGCAGGAATTTCCCACCCTCAGCGTGGCCCAGCCTGACTCTTTCCAGCCACTGTCTGCCCCAGCCTGGCGCTTCACGGGTTAAGAGGAGGCGAAGCTATCAGAGACTCCCCAGTGGCTGCGGTGCGCTCACGTGGGGCCGAGAGCCCCGTGTTGTTGCCTGTTCTCTGACCCCAGGCATGTAAACACAGCCGCATTCTGGCAAGGCGCTGAATGCCCCTGATTATGGAGCAGTTCTGGGCCCGCTGCCAGCCGGGAAGACCCTGGCGAATGCTTCCCTTGGCAGGCTGCCCAGCCCTGCACCGACATGCAGGCAGGCAGGCTGCGAGACAGAAGCACCCGCAGCCCCGCGTGGGGTTTTCCCCCCTGCTCCCTTTCCAGTTCCTGCTAGCAGCAGGAGCAGAAACAGATGCACGAGCAGCCCTGGCTTTTGCACCATGACAAAGGAGAGCAGAAGGCAGAGCTGCACGGAAAAGCACAGAGCCCCTGGCCTAGAGTGTCATACCCACTAGGTCATTCCAGCAATGCTGGAACAATTTTTATACTTGGGGGGCTGAGAGCCACTGAACCAAATTGTAAACCCTGTAGGTAATGGAATCCACTTCAAGCCAGGGGGTGCGGTAGCACCCCCAGCACTCCTAGTTCCAACACCAAAGCATTCCTGCGTGATCCCAAGGCATCGCTGGGAAAGCTGCTGCTGCTGGGCAAAATAAATTTTAGACCAAAATAACTCTCCCTCTTTTACTTTAAGGAATAACCATCAAAATCAGCAATTTGCTACACACGTTTGCAAAAGCCTGTCTCTCTCCTGCCCTTCAGGACTATTTTGTCTTTTTAGCAGATGTGAATGTAAGGAAAGGAGTATCATTCAAGTAGCCCCCTTGCGTTTATAAACAGGTTAGGCAGTGAGAGCCACTGGGAGATTCCCTGACATGCCACAAACCCATATAACCCGCATTACATTTTGCAGAATGCAGCACTGCATTGCTGTAGCAATCGGCTCCCAGTGAAGTCAATTGGAGCTTGGTGGAAATGAGTCAAGCTCTATATATCCGTAGATGTTACATGCTCCCTGCTACAGCACCTCAATATTGTATAACCAGCACCATACACAGTACACTTCATACAGTCTTTTCACAACATTCTGCAGAATGCATCACACTCCTGGTATACACAGCAGTATAGACTAACTGCAATGCATTCTCATTGCACTGAGCTACAGCATTTCAATATAATCTGCATCTCATAGGCTACGGCTGAGGTTTTCAAACCAAGGTAGGAGATTTAAACACTTCTTCCATATCTCAGCATCATATTGCAGAATGCAGCCTCTTGCTATACAAATCCACCTACTGTAATTACAAATAGATTCTTTGCAATAGCATGCTCTATATATAACAAAAAAGAACAAGGTCACATACTACCCTCAGTCACAACCGTGGAAATCCAGAGTAACTCAACTGAAATCAATTGGATTACTTCAGTTTTACAATGGTGTAACAACTGACCAGAGTCTGGCCCATAATCTGTGTCACATGGGCTGTCTCCAAGCAGTGTCCTGCAGCATATTGCAATCCTGCTCATCTACAGATCAGTATAATCTACACTATGCTGTGCTGTGTTACTGCACATTAATATAACAATCCACACCAAAGTATGGTGACAGTAGTTAGTAATTATGTAGCAGTCGCAGACTCTATGCACTGTATTATAAAGCAATATAAAATGCATCAATATGGTATCTTTAGATTCTCTCCACAGTATACTGCAGGAGCTAGCAATGATCTACTGTAGCTGTATAAATCAGTATAATCTCTAATTTCAACACATTCTCCTTGCACTATACTCCCTGCTCTGTGGTGCTGCAAGCCATAACAGCACCTGCCTCCCAATACACAATGGGCCTGATTCTACCATCACCTTCACAGGTGTGAGACTCACTGAGCCAAATTCTCCCCTCACTTGCACCAGTTTTACATCAGAGCAACTCCACAGGCACCACTGGGGCAATTCTGGATTTACACCAGTGTCAGTAAGAGCAAAATCACCCCAATTGACATCTGTGGAAGTTGAATTAACAGGACAGAAGTTGGTCCTCCCCCATTGTCTTTCTGTCTCTCTCTGTCATGATATGAATTTTCTGCAGCATAGTCTGCTGGGGTTTCCAAAATGTTTTTCAAATGTATATAGGCCTTGTCTACACAGGAAAGGTTTTCCAGAATAACTTTAGGGATTTTTTGTTTGTTTTGATAAACTACCCTGTGTACACCCACAAAAGTTCTTTTCTCAAATTATCTGGCGTCTTATCCTGCACTAATTTATCTGCTTTGGAGGTGAAATAATTCTGTTCTGGAAAAAGTTTTTTCAGTGTAAGGTTTGCGTGGACCCATTTGTATTTTGGAGTAGCTGTTCCACTCTGGCAGTCGTCCCACTGCTGCCCCACACTACATTGCTTCACATTGGGGTCGGCTTATCTGTTTACGCCTTCTAGTGCTCTAAGCGCATCTTGACCGGATGTCATCTCCTCATTTAAATGCTGGCATGCAGCCAGGTGTGTCATTTGAAATCCCAGCTGGTGGTGAATTCACACCCATTATAACAGCTATGCCCTGTCCTTCCATGTGGACTCATCATGAGGTCCCCTGCTTCGTGCCTCTCCGCAGAGGGGAAAATGTACAAGCCCATTAAAAAAAAAAAAAAAAAAAACAGTCGCCACACACAGCTGGCAGAACAAATGAAGGAGAAGGGGTACTCCCAGCACAAAGACCAGTGCCGCTTCAAAGCAAAGGAGCGCCACAGAACTATGAGAAAGCAAGGGACAAGAACAGGACTTCTGCTAACGCTCCCACTACATGCCCATATTACAAGGAGCAGGACTGGATTTTTGCAAGGGGAGGACACCACCAAACCCAAGCATGAGGTTCTTCTGGCCAGTTTGAACCTGACTGTGGAAGGCAACCCAGCGACCACAGACGCTGACTAGGAGGGGATTCCCGCAGACTACCAATATTACTTCAGCACACCCAACCCTGACCCAGAGATTCAGGCACTAGAAATGCCCTCCAAACCCCAGGCAGAGAGCCACTCCGAAGCAGCTGTGGAGGCAGCTCTCCTAGTAAGCATCCTGGCCCAGATTTGTAAAGCTATGTAGGCGCTGCTGAGCTCAGCGTCACAATGCCTCACTGATTTAGGAGTCTAAACTTCATTTTCAAAAGGGATTTAGGCACTTGGGGAAATGAGATTTAGACTCCTAAATCAGTTAGGCATTGCAACACGGAGCTCAGCAACGCCTAAGTAGCTTTAAAAAGCTGGGCCAACGTGCTTGTAGAAAAATGACTCACCCATTGGCACACCCCCAGGTGGCTGAGCATGGCATTGAAGGTCCTTCACCCTCAGGGGCATCCTTCCGACAGCAGTTCACCCCTTCCAGGGTATCGACATCTCAAATAAAACAGCGTCCAACCCAATACTGCTCACGCATACCACATCTTCCACACCCCCTGGACTCCTCAGCAAGCCTCACTTTTCTTTCAGAGTAGCAGATTCCCAGGTTTCTTCCTAGCGTCCCCAATAGGGCTCAACCCCAAACAAAACCAAAGCACAACTGAAGCCACTTCTGCCCATCTGGGCTTGAATATGTAGTCCCTCTGGGTTTTCCCAAAGCTCCAAGCACAACGACCCACAGGGCTACCTCCCACAGGGCCGTGCTCCTGTTTCAGAGCCCATCACAGGGCTGGCCCCACTCTGTGGTTCTTTTCACAGGGAAAGGGCATTTTAGACCCCTTGTTTTCTCCTAGGTCTCCACCCTGCTGGTCTCCACTCCTTTCTTTATCAAGCAGCCCCACCCCACAGCAGGGTCTGATAAGGAATTGAGTCCGACACCTCTCCTGGTACAAACAACATGGGCTAATTGAGCTTACAGGCTCCTATTAACTCCTTGTCAACCAATGTGAGGTTTATAGACCCCCATCACAGTGCAGTATTACATGCCACTGTATAGAGAGAATTATACAACTTTGTTCTAGGTTCACAAGCATCCAGCGTTGTCATACAGCACTTCCACATTCTCGGCGCACGCTCTGCCATCATTCCGCAGCTACTCAAGGTATAGTTAAACAACTCCTTTCTCCAGTCCAAGTGTCCAGTAAAAGGCTTCAGAAGCCAGTGAAGCAGAGAGTAATCTAGGTCTCCCAGAACAACAGGAGGAATCACACTACCATTAATGTCCATAGTGTCCTGGGAGCAAAACTTCCCTTTTGTCATTGCAGTAAACAGGGCTGAGTTTCTAAAGACCCTGGTAGCATGGACCTTTCCAGACCACCCCACTTTAATATACATGAACAGACTGTGGTAACTGACCAGGCCTTGCAGCACCATAGAGAAATACCCCTTTCTGTTGATGAATTATGAGGCCTGGGGCGAGGGACAAAGAATAGATATTTGGCCCACTCCTGGCCACAGGACAGTTCTCAAACTCCAACTGTGCAAATCCATCAATAACCTCATGCAGGCTGTCAAGCTTTATGACCTGTACAGCAGCACCCTCTCAATAGCCGTGCATATCTCCACGAGAAAAACCCTGACAGCTGACCTACTAACACCAAACTGGTTAGCTCCTGTCTAGCAGCAATCGGGGGTGGCAAGCTTCTAGATGACAATAGCCACACACACCTCCATGCGGAGGGGAACTCTGATGTTGGGGTTCTACTACTGCAGCTCCAAGGTGAGCTCTGCACAGATTGCTAGGAAGGTAGCTGTCATTATCCTGAAGTTTTCCTATCACTGCTGGTCATCCCAGGTCTGCGTCACTACCCTTTCCCACCAGTCACTACTAGTTGGCCGAGCCCAGAAGTGGCACTCCACTGAGCGAAGCAGCTCCAGGAAAATATCCTGCAGAAGTAACTGCTCGGTTTCATCATTTTCTTCTACCTGCATTTCCACAGAATTGCCATGTCTGTCTCCCAACCCATCCAAAGCCATCCAGCTGCATGAACATCAGTGCACAGTGCATTATCCTGTTCCTATAGTATGAATGACTGTCACAATCATGGTGCTCAGAAGTCTTCTCTCCATGTTGCCTGAGAGAAATTCAGATTAGTCTCTCACTTACAAAAAACAAAACAAAAACAAACCCAAAACAAATAGATAAATTATGAGAGTTTGTTTAGTTTGACCCCAAATCCCAGAATTCCAGTAGGTTCCAGTAAGCATCCCACAATGCACAACGAGAAAAAAAATATGAGAATGCATAGAGCCCAACAGTGGAATATTGGACCATGGAATATCTGCTCAGCATGCTGTGCGGTTATTTTCAAAAAGTGCAGAGCTGTGTGGACACAATGATTCACAAGGGAAGTAGCTTAAGCAAGCATAAGCAGAGCAGTGTGGACGCTACACTTTAATCTGCTTTAGTTATAGTGGAAAAAGTATATTCCCCCCCAAAAAATCTTTCCTGTGTAGACAAGGCCTTGGGCTCAGTGTTCAGTGGACAAAATAGAAGAAACATATGTCAATCAAAGACACAGAAAAGAAATGCTATGCATGTTTGAATAAAGATGTTAAGAACTTAAGAATGATCATGCTGGGTCAGGCCAATGGTCCATCTAGCCCAGTATCCTGTCTTCAGATAGTGACTGGTGCCAGATGCCTCAGAGGGAATGAGCAGAACATGTCAATTATTGAGTGATCCGTCCCCTGTCGTCAAGTCCCAGCTTCTGGCAGTCAGAGGTTTAGGGACATTCAGAGCAGGGGGTTGCATCCCTGAACATCTTGGCTAAGTTTTTCATTAGGTGTCTGTGGTTTTGATTGCGCCCACGTAGGCCAATGGCATGTGCCCAAACAGTCCATATTCTAAAGCTAGTTTTAAAGTCACGGTTCAAACAACACATGCTATCAGAACTTGGTGCTAACATCACCTTGAATGTCTCACACTTGGACATAGTTTATCCTTTTTGTATTAGTCTAGCCAAAAATGACCCTGCTTTCAGGTGTTTTTTAATGAACTGTAAGATGTTAGATGGATTAATTTTAAGGATGTAGGTGGGCAAAACTAAGACAATGGTCTATTTCCATCCTGGAACATTACTAGATTAAAAGTTTATAAATCACTGGAACGTTCCCTCTATTGGAATTAGCAGACAATGCCATTTTATAAAGGAAAAAAGTCTGAGCTCAGCAACTCTGACATAGTTTCTGTACGCATCCTGTAGTACACTGGCTAGCATGTGTATGCACTGCTGCCCTCCCTGTTTTAGATGGAAGGACAGATCTGATCAAATGCATGTGATTATAATGCCCTCTTGTGTCTGCAGACCACACAGGGTACAAGTTCTAACACTACTGGGCCAAATTCATTCCCAGAACTCCATTCACTCCAGCTGAGTCATATCAAGGGTGAATTACCCCATTTGGGTTGAAGGAGATCCTCATTTAGCACCAGTGAAGCCTGCACTTTGGGAGCAGAAAAGCCTGCATTCCATCAGCAATGCCACATGTGCGTGCTTTAGCTGGCGGGCATGTTTTTCTTTGTAGCTGCATACTCATTACACTCCAATTCTGGGAGAGGTAAATCACTGAGGCACTTATACATTTATTAGGAAGCATGAAAAATTAACTGTAAACTCAGACAAGAGTTCAGAAAAATCACTTCCACTTAAAATACAATTAACAACCTCCTCCTCCCCTCCCCCAAATTTAACAAAATTGAACAGTCCAGTCAGTGTATAGTAAGAATAACTCTACTAATAGCAGCACCCACTGTTCTAAATCACTGTGGGTTAGGAGCTGGCCCCTGCTGATTTCAGTGAGAGCACACACTGACCCACTGAGTCATGGGCTGGAATGATACACATTTCAATCATTAGCACAAGACCTGGTACCATCGGAGACATTTTCGCTGAGGTTCCATGAGCAGATCTGATGATGCCCACAAGCTATGGGGTATGTGTGTTCCCCTTTCTCTGTGTTAAAATTCCCCTAGTATAGGTGTGAGAAACACCACAGCAGCCAAACTATGGAATAACCTGCCCACAGGGGAAGTTCCTTCCTAACCCTGTCAGTTAGAGTTTAGTTTATGCCCTCAAGCATGAGGGGTTATAGCCTTTAAGGTTTCTTTTTTAGCCTTTTCAGTGCAACTGTGGATGTTCTCATTATCCATATTAATATAGACACTTATGGGAATTAGGCACCAAACTGACATTAACTGGGAATTAGGAGCCTAACTGCCTACTGTGTTTTTGAAAATTCCACACCTCACCTAGTTCTTTTTTTAATCCTACTAAGCTCTTGGTCTCAGTGAGAGCTTGTAGCAATGAGTTCCCCAGGCTAATTAAGCATAAATTCAACAAACCATTTCCTTTAACCAGTTTTCACATGCTACCAGGGCCGGTGTAACCATTTAGGCCACCTAGGCGGTCGCCTAGGGCACTAGGATTTGGGGGGCGCCATTTTCTTCGGCAGTGACCGCGGCGGCCGGATCTTCGGCCGCCCCTGTCGCCGCCGGCATTTAGGCAGAGGGAGCTGGGTCAGTGGAGCGCGGGGAGGGCCGCCTGCAGCAAGGGGGGGGGCGCGGCGGCACACAGGGGAACTCCCCGCCCCAGCTCATCCCTGCCCCGCCTCCTCCCCGAGCACGCCGTGGCTGCCTAAGCTGATTGGCGCCGCAAGCCTGGGAAGCGGGAGAAGTGAAGCAGCCACGACGTGCTTGGGGAGGAGGCGGGGCAGGGGTAAGCTGGGGTGGGGGAGGGTGCCTCAGGGTAGGGGGTGGGGAGCTGCCGCAGGGGGGGCACCTCAGGGGGGTAGGGGAGAGCTGCCGTGGGGGGGGGCGCCTCAGGGCAGGGGCTCGGGGATGGGGGGGGGGGCACAAGGTGGAAGTTTAGCCTAGGGCGCGAAACGTCCTTCCACCGGCCCTGCATGCTACCTTTCAATTTCATTGAACATTCCCTTCCTCTTATGTTAAGAATAAGAGGAGTGCCTGATTGACCTTCTCCATATTGTTCATTACTTTGTATACCTCTAGCATGTCCTTTTATTATTATTCTCCTCTCTAAACTAAACACATACAGTCTTTTTACTCCTTTTACTCCATCTTCACATGGAAGCCCTCCTGTATGCAGGGCCGGCTCCGGCATTTCTGCCACCCCAAGCAAAAAAAAAAAGCGCAATTGCGGCGGCAATTGGAAAAAAAAAAAAAAAGCCGCGATCGGTGGTGGCAATTCAGCGGCAGGTCCTTTGCTCCTAGAGGGAGTGAGGGACCTACCGCCCCCAAATTGCCGCAGGTGCCGCCCCTCTCCCTTGGCCGCCCCAAGCAACTGCTTGTCAAGCTGGTGCCTAGAGCCGGCCCTGCCTGTATGTCTAATAATTTTTATCACATGTCTCTGAACCCCTTCTATTCTTGCAGTATCTTTCTTGAGACAGGATGATCCAAAATGAACACATTACTCCAGGTATGGGCATATCATTCATCCATTTGTACAGTATCATCACATTATGTAAAGAAATGTATAGATTTTGACCCAAAGCAGTGCTGCCTGCCCAAGACTGCTGATAGAGACTCAATCAATAGAGGGTGGACTTCCCCATTCAGCTCAATACGATGTTAAGGCTGCACCTTAATGATGGCAACACGAATGTCAGCCTTTTGAACTTGTTCTCATAGTGATCATTAGTAAAAGCATAAAAAAAAAAAAACAACAGAAAAGTTCAACCAAGTTCAAATTCAGTGCAGAAGTAATTTTTTCAATTAAAAAATATTGTAACCATCTCTTCATGGCTTAATCTGCAGCAAGAGAGATTTAGATTAGATATGAGGAAAATCTTTCCAACTCTAAGGGTAATTAAGATCTGGACTAGTCTTCCAAGGGAGGTTGTGCAATTCCCATCACCTGAGGTTTTTAAGAAGAGATTGGGCAAACATCTATCAGAGATGGTCTAGGGGTATGCCTGGTCCTGCCTCCGCACAGGGCGTGGACTTAATGACCTCCCCAGGTCCCTTCTAGACCAATATTTCCATGATTCTACGTGAGTGTTGAATCCAATAGGAAAACCCACATGTTTAAAAAGTTACACACAGGCTTCAGTACTTTGCTGAATTGGGGGCTAAATCAGTCGCTAAGTCCCTGATATTGTATGTGTTGGCAGTCTCGGCTGAAACATGCCACAAATACCTGATTAATGCTGACTTTGCAGACCTGGCCTCTGTGCTGTGTCCCAGCTACTGCCCACCTCCAATTCCTTTGTGCTTGACCTCACCCCCGTTGCAGCTTGGGGGTTTGCACTCTGCAGTGGTGAGTCCTGCAAGCTACTATTGCATGTTAGATGTCACGCAGATGAACAGGAGACAAGGCCGGGGCAGCACACCAGGCCCCACCACAGCTCTGAATAATTTACATATGCCTGGAATGATGGGCAAAACAGCCCTTGCCTAATAGTTAAGTAATATCTTAAAGAGGAGATAATAATGAGAAGTGCAAGAGGAAACAGACAGCATGACCTGCCTCCCCTGGCATCAGCATTGGGATTCTCTCTCCATTAGGGGCACCAAAACCAACATGCCCTGCATTTATCAAGTGATCACACTGTAGTCATTTAAGCCAGGTTTATTACAGAATTCTCTGCCACCCCCTTTCCCAGGATTCACAGCTACAGAGCTGTTTGGATTCAGTGCAACCCCAAGCAGCAAAATAGGATCAAACGACTTCCTCCCTAAGACAAGGGCAGGAATAGAGAAAATTTATACAAAATTAATCCAGGCTGGTGACAACCTAAAGATGGCGAGGGGAGTGGGAAAGGGGAGACATTTATTCATTTTCATGACAATAGCCATGGAGAAAGAGACACTCTCCTGGCTCTCCCTGGGGATTTGAATTGAATTCCCAGGGCTGCCAATCAGATCAGGACTTTAACAGCATTTATTCAGCAGGGAGACTGTCTGGAGCCAGCATGTCAGCATCTGGATGCTGCCCTGAGTTTACACCAGCAGAGCAGCCAGGAGTCACAAATTTGCCCATGTTGCCAGCTCTCATACAATGTGGGATCTTGTGCGTGCACACACATACACACAGACAGTTTCCTATCTCAGTTACGCCAGTGTAAATCCAGAGTAACTACATGAAGCCAGTGTACACCCATCGCTTTTGGGTATATGGAACATTGTTACAGGCCTATCTCCCACAAGGCAGGACTTCGATTCTGCCTCACTATAGGTGCAGTTTGATCAAGTTCATCAGAAGCGGATCCCACTGTAACTCTTGTGTGTACTGTTTTGTGGGAAGGAAATCCCAGTGTAAACACAGGAATAGGCTCAAGACTATTCTATCATCAGATTCCAGAGACAACCTGATCCTAAGGGGTCTGATTTCTGCAGTTTAACCCATTGACACAGACCGTTAAACTGAGGTTCATGTGATTGTTGAGCCATTGCTACCAAAGTAAATTCTAATTACAGGCTGCAGATAAACGGACCCAACCAGAGCGTACAGACTCAGAGAGACAACCTCTGCCTGCCGATAGCGTATGTGTGTGTGGGCGGAGGTGGGGGGGCAGAGTGAGGGCAGCCAGCTTCAGCAGTGTTACTGAACATGCTCAGTACAAGCCAAGCAGCAAATCTGGGGTGGGGGACATGACTCCCGCATGCCCCCCCAATACTTCGCTTCTGCAGATTCATAGGGCCAAATCCTGCTCTCAGATCCACATGTGCAGCTCACACTGACTTCAATGGGAGTTCCCTGTACACACCTAGGAGCAGAATTTAGCCCACAGATATTAGACGTGGCAAAGTCGATCACCTCCAATAGGCTAGTGGGCGCTTCCCCTAAATAAACGAACTCCAGGATATTTATCACTATGAACAAAGTTTAAGCAGCTTCTACAGAAGCCTATGGGACCACAATCTGCCATGACAGTCTTTCCCTCACTGGCAGTTAGATCCTTCCCTGGCTGCAGTTTCATTGTTTCCATTGTTATTAAGCGCTCACCCTGAGACAGCCTGGCAGAAAGGATGCCAAGCAGCCCGGTGTTCTTTCCTGGAACATTTATGACAGTAGCAATTATAGATGTAGGGTGTACGCAGGATGGAGCATGGCCAAGGAACTGGAATGAATTGTTCAGATTTGTACTGTGGGGACCTTGCCAGTGATCTCAGCAGCCAGGAACAGAAGATTCCTGATTTCACTGGCAGCTATAGATCCTGTGGGAAAGGGAAAATCCAGACCACAGGTCCTGGCATGAGCTTCAGATTATAAAACGTTTATTTTGACAGAGTGAAGCAAAATCCCAGGAGACAAATGTCAGTCTAGAACTAAAAAAATATATATATATATATATAATCTGTATTCTTGAGCTCCAGCATACAGTGATCTACATGGGCACGCATGGGTCTGCAAAGGGATTTCTGGTATCTGATGTCCCATTCCAGGACATTTTCATTGAACTAGGAGGTACCAAGGGGATGTCACGCAGCAAAGAAGAGTTTAGCTCAAGTGAGTCTGCTCATGGGTACAGGTTTCAGAGTGGGAGCCGTGTTAGTTTGCAAATTAATTCTAGTTCTGCAGTTTCTCATTGGAGTCTGTTTTTGACTTTTTTTGTTGAATAATTGCGACTTTTAGGTCTGTAATTGAGTGACCAGGGAGGCTGAAGTGTTCTCCAATGGAGAACATAGTGTGGCTGATGTGATTAGGCCCTATCAGAGGCTCGTTCACCTGCACATCTACCAATGTGATATATGCCATCATGTGCCAGCAATGCCCCTCTGCCATGTACATTGGCCAAACCGGACAGTCTCTACGCAAAAGAATAAATAGCCACAAATCAGACGTCAAGAATTATAACATTCAAAAACCAGTAGGAGAACACTTCAACCTCCCTGGTCACTCAATTACAGACCTAAAAGTCGCAATTATTCAACAAAAAAACTTCAAAAACAGACTCCAATGAGAAACTGCAGAACTAGAATTAATTTGCAAACTGGACACCATTAAATTAGACTTGAATAAAGACTGGCAGTGGATGAGTCATTACACAAACTAAAAACTATTTCCCCATGTTAATTTCCCCCCTACTGTTACTCACACCTTCTTGTCAACTGTTTGAAATGGGCCATCCTGATTATCACTACAAAAGTTGTTTTTTTCTCCACCTTAATCAATTAGTCTCATTAGAGTTGGTTTGGCAACACCCATTTTTTCATGTTCTCTGTGTGTGTGTGTGTGTGTGTGTGTGTGTGTGTGTATCTTCCTACTGTATTTTCCACTGCATGCATCTGATGAAGTGGGCTGTAGCCCACGAAAGCTTATGCTCAAATAAATGTGTTAGTCTCTAAGGTGCCACAAGTACTCCTCATACTTTTTGCTCATGGGTAGTTAGGAAGAGTCCATCTGCATGGGTCCAATTGCAGAGGCAGGGCAATAGTATTAGCAATGTCACAGAATGATGGATTTTAACCCTCTTCTTTTAGTACACTAGTCATTTTCTTGTGTTATGCTGGAATGATTTGGATGACATGTACAAATAGGTACCTGGTATCCATTGGAAGTTCCTGAGCCTTGCTTTCAAAAAAGATTGTTCTACATAGAAAGTAAAATAAGGTTCCTGAGAAAAGCATCCTGGGTAAGGATATACCAACAATTGTCAGAAAGGCAGAGCATACCTTAGGAGAACCAACAGTCTGATCCAAACTGAGAATTCTGTATTATCGTTTTTCACCCATTTAAGGTCCTATTTTCACTTCAGTTTCCATAGCAACCTCTTGTCCTAAATCTGCAGCACTTATAGCCTTTTAGTGTCATGGGTTCTTTCTTTACAGCTCTAATTACACCCTCATCCACAAGGGGAAATGGCTGGAATGCCATTCCCACCACAGAAACATGCAGGAAGTGCTGCTCTGTAGACAGAGGGGATATAAAACTGAATCATAAACCTTCAGACTTTATCCTTTTTCGACAATTCCCCTATGTCACAGCTGCATGTTTTATGGTTGGATTTTTGAACATGGGCCATGGCAGACGTGTGCATGTAACTTTAAGAGGGGAAAAAAGTTTAGGGTTTGGGTTGAGTTTTTTCTCTGTGTCTTTTTATGGTCTATTCCAAATACAGAAGACTAAAGAAACTGGAAAAATACTTTAAAAGAATGACTCTGATGCCAAGTGGATATTTGATCCATACTAGTGCTGTCGAGGCATGATGTCCTGCGTGCCCTAGAAAGCACAGCTCTGGGATGAAACTCATACGCTCTGTGTTCACTGAACCCACCCTACAGGTCTGCGTACATTTTCTTTTCAGCATTGGAAGGGTTAAGTTTCCCACCTATGCATTTCATTTAAATTCAATAAGACTCTTTCAGTTTGTTAATATGAAACACATAGGGACCTTTGTCTTCCTACCCGTCTGTAAAATGCCTGTTGCACTTTGCAGATTATTAATAATAATATATTTCTGGCACTGTCATCCCTTGCTATAGTTCTTCAAAGCAATGACAGTAAAAACATAGTGGCAAGCAGCCCTGTAGCAAAGAAACAGTGATTGAACAACAACTTCATAAACGTTTTACAGAACCATTTGCTGAAACATCTGAGGAAGTGTGTCAGGGTTAGTGCAGATAATTAGAAGCCAGTACTCCTGGGGTCTATTTCTGGCCCTGCTACTGACTTGCTGTGTGAACTTGGGCAAGTTGCTTAAAAATTAAATTTAAAAAAATGAAAATGGAGATCAATAAAATAAAATTGGACCGTGCCCTTCTTTGCTTCTTTATGATGGATAAAGAAAACTGAAAGTTTTGCTGAAATTTTGCTTTCTGGATACAAAAGTTGTACTTGTAACTATAGAGAAATAGTTAAAGCAGTACAACATCTCTAGTGTTCACGCAGTTATATTGATAAAAAGGTGGGTGCTTTAAACTGGTATAGCTTTTCCCTTAGGGAAAGGGGAGTAAGTTATACTAGGACAAGTACCTGGTATAACTGCATCCACACTAGGGGCTGTATGGAGTTAACTATATTGGTACAGAGTCACACCCCTAAACTGACAGTTATACCAGTACAAAAAACTGGGTGTAGATCAGGTTATAGAAGTATCAGGACTATCAAGTCTTGTCTTTCCAGTATTTGCTGAAGGACTCCCTGTAGAACCAGAGTGGGAACTTTCTCGACCCAGAAGGGTGAGGCTGTTGAATCTTTTCTCTTAAGCCTTCGTCAGGAATTTAATACTCAGGTGTTAACAAAACCAAAGATTTTTAAGTGCCTGGCTAAAAAGTTCCTGAATTCTGGGCCTGATTCTCCTCATTTACTTCAGCATAAGTCAGGAGTAACACCTTGGAAGTCAACAGAGTTACAAGATGAAACTGGTGTGAGTGAGTAGACGATTTTTGGATCCACTCTTCTGGTTTCAGAATCACATTTTCCAGGTTTACCATGCTATTTTCCCCCTCCCCTCTGTTGCTAGGTGAAACATTCACACAAGCAGCAACTGGGAGGACTGACTAAAGCCTTGATCCTGCAAAGGCTTATATACCTGAGTACCTTAACTCCTATGAGATTCCCATTAAGTTCAATGGGACTAACTACCCACATAAGTCTTTTCATAGCTCAGCCCCTACAGACTGATTATACAGGGGAAACACTGAAACTGACTACACAAAGCATTGTCACATGCTCAAAGTACACTGAAGAAGAAGATAGGGGAAATATTTTTTGCTCTTTAGTTTGAGTATTCTTAGGTAAAAATTTTACAGAAGGAAGGGTGATAAAGTTGATGATTCACATTAACTTTAAAAAAAAAATCCCCCTTCTTATGCAAAGTCCTCTTGGTACATCCTGATTCTGTGAAATAATCTCCAGCACATAAATTACTGTGCAGATATAGAATTTCGGCCAGGTCTATGTTACTTATCCTGCACAAAGGGTATCTAGTAAAATTAGAATGGGAGGCCCACAAACTCAGAGCTTGTCTAGTAGACACCTTCTCTAGCAGCAGTTTGAACTGGGCGGGCAAAAGTTCAGTCTGGCACAAGTCTGGGAGATGCCTTGACCCTGGGCTGAAGAAATGGAGTTTTGCCTTCTAAATCTTTTTATATTTAGGAGCTGCTCCAACTGTTAGCATGTCTGGTTAATCCTGTGATCTGGCTCTCTGGGGCCTTCCAAGAAGGGTCTGGAAAGAAAAGAACAACCAGGGCCCCTCTAAGTCTGAGGTAATATCGCATTACAATTGCAGCGCTGCTCCACAGCTCAGCAGTGACCAGGAACAGCCCTCACCCACCAAATGCACATAATACAAAATTTTAATTAAAATGATGAAGAGAAACAGTAAGCAAATGGAAAAAAAGCAAATGCATTGGTATAAAATGCCTTGTTGGTGCAGGAATTACTGTCAGTGAGTCTAAG
Source organism: Chrysemys picta bellii (assembly GCF_011386835.1). NCBI lineage: Eukaryota > Metazoa > Chordata > Testudines > Emydidae > Chrysemys > Chrysemys picta. The sequence goes on along the minus strand of NC_088805.1, from coordinate 15,998,858 downwards.
AAGATCATGGTTATGAGATTTCCTGAAGGTTTTGACCAAGGTTTTCAAAAATGATTAGTGATTTTGGGTGCCTCAGTATTTAGATGTCCAGTTTAGTCTTTGACAACCAGCCCCCAAATCCAAATTAATGTTAATATTGGGGCACTAGTAATGAAGAAGGTAACTTGTATTTAGATTATAAAATCTTTGGGGCAGCGACTGCCTTTTCATTCTGTGTATATACAGTGCCTAGCACAATGGGGCCCCAATCCCCTGTTGGTGCTTCTCGGCGCTAACTAACTGCAATACAAATAGGAAACAACAATGGCAACAACTTAAAAATTATAACATCGGAGCCCCACACCTGATCCTCAGAGCAAGTCTGGCAAAGGTATCACCATGAATAGTCACTTGGATTTTAGGAGACGTTCTGTTATGAACTGGGTGAAACCTTGTTATGGGTTGAATTAAAACTTCATTGAGATTGAGTATGAATGCACCCTTCAATTAATGTAAATCTCAGGATGAGTTAATGAGAAGCCCCCACTGAAGACAAAAGAGGATTGTGAACCTGCCCAGGAGTTTGGACTGCATGGGCAAAGGGCTTTTGCTGAGTATTGTTTGGGGGGCGGGGGTGTAAGCAGAACACACAGAAACTGAGAACACACAGAAATGGAGAACAGACAAGGGCCGAGAGAGAAGCAGAGGCAAAAAAACAAATAAACAAAAAAAAGGCAAGAAATCCCAGACTAGCCTGTGAGCACTGTTCCCCTGGAAAAAACTAGGGAGAGAGCTTTTGGGTCTGGCATGGTGTTGGCTAAAGAGGTTTGGGGCTGCAAACCAAGAAACTGCTCCTCTCCGTTCTTGGTTCCTTCTGCATTTGAGAAGCAAAACTTTGTACTGTGCATTCCTTGTAAATAAACAAGATTGCATCAAATAAAATACCAGACTCCATCAATTTCTACTTCCAACTGGAACATCACCAGAGCTCCAAAATTTGACTAGCTGCCAGGGCCGGCTCCAGGCACCAGCTTAACAAGCAGGTGCTTGGGGCGGCCAAGGGAGAGGGGCGGCACCTGCGGCAATTCGGGGGCGGCAGGTCCCTCACTCCCTCTAGGACCTGCTGCTGAACTGCCACCGCCGATCGCGGCTTTTTTTTTTTTTTTTTTTTTGCTTGGGGCAGCAGAAATGCTGGAGCCTTCCCTGCTAGCTGCTTGGGTCAAAAAGGGGCAACAATTCTCTTTGACCTTGCTTGTGACCCTTGCAAGTTCACTTTCTGCAAACATTCAAATGATTGAGGTCTACTAGTATGATCTGTTGTGGAAAGCACATCTCAAAGCCATCTGCATGAGTATTCACAGAAACCAAATACTAAATTAACACACCAAAATGTTGTTTGTGTGCTCATCCTGTCAGCGAACTCTACCACCATCATGTGACTTGCCTGGCCAATCATAACCAATCAACACAGCTTGAATAGCAGTTATTGGTTATAAGGAATTGCTCACAATCAATCCATAATGTTAAAAATATTGCATGGAAACAAGCTACTTTTGAATAATGAATAGAGCCAAGGAGAACACAATCAGCTCCTCTATGAGCAGGAAGCTATCACTTGTCACGAGCTACACTTGTCAGGTAAATTAGCTCTTGTGAATTTTTCCACATCGCTAGAACCGCTGCCCACTGCTTTCCATCACCAATGGGCTGCCATGATTTACAGTCATTTTTCTGACCATAACTGGGCTTTCGAGTCCAACAGAAGAAAGTGTTAGCCCCACCAGCCATAGCTCTTTGTCCTCGAGACCCGTGTACATCTGGCTGCAGTTCTCTACTGACCTTACCCTCATCAACCTGTCACCCACCCCAAGTGCCTGCAGATGTTTCCCAGCTGCATGAGAGAGTACAGTTATGACTTTCAGTTTTGCTGCTAATGACCCTTGGAAGGTTTCCCTTGAAGGAAAATAGTTCAGACCTGCTCCACCTAAATGCTAATGTGAAGGATGGGGCATAATTTATGTCTCTCTTTCACAGCCCTGCCCTTCCACATGAAATGAGAGGAACTCCCACATGTGATGAGCAGGATGTGGGATCCAAATCACTGCTTGGGCACAGACAGTTTCTGCAAAGTGAAAATATTTCCAGTGTACACCTTGGGACGATGAGAGGAGCGGTCACCAAACTGCTTGTTTCCATATGCACTGGAGTGCATGCCAAGGTACAAGCATCCCCTACAGTAAACTGCACTTCAAGATCATCCAACCAGGGACATGGTGTTGGCTTGCAATCATTCTGGAGTAACGCAGCAATGAATTAATTATCTTGATGGTGAGGAAATCGAGAGGGCCACAGCCAATAGTAGCTGGGAGATGGTACTTCACATACAATCGAACTATTATAGAGCATGGATATGAGTCCCATCCCCTCTAATATCGCTATAGAAATGTATCCATCCAATATAAACCTAATTTTAAAGTTACTGGCACAGACTCTCAGAGTATGCCTACACTAGAAACGCTACAGCAGCACAGCTGCAGCTCTGCCACTGTAAAGCTGTAGCATAGACATTTACTGCAACAATGGAAGGGTTTGCTATAGTAAATCCACCAGTCCAAGAGGCGATAGCTAGGTCGACAGAAGAAATCTTCTGTTGACCCAGTGGTGCCTACTCCGGGGCTTAGGTTGGCTTAATTACATTGCATAGACTGTGAAATTTTTCACAGTCTTGAGTGATGCAGTTAAGCCGACATAACTTTGTAGTGTAGACCAGCCCTCAGTTAAACTAAGTCACATGCAGAGCTAGGAACAGAACCCAAAACTTGAGATTTGCAGCATCATGTTCTAAGCACACCACCATATTCCCCCCTATTGGGTGAACCTGCTGGGTCCAGAGAGAAACATGAATTATGAAGAGGTGCAAACAGGTGCTTTATTGGGAATTTATTAGGCACTGAATCACCCAGGATTGTCCTCCGGCAGAAATTGGATCCCTTGGTGGCTGGGCCACTGGTCACATCCTGTAAGGATTTGATGTTCCAAAACAGTTTGATCAGTTCCCATGAAACTTGTACCACACTAGGGACTAAGAGAAAAATGCAGGGAGAGGAAATGAAAGGAAGGAATGAGAAGGCAAAACAGACAAGGGATGAGAAAGCAACAGGATGGAGGAGATAGAATGGCAAGCAGGTGCCCTCCCTTGTCCCTCATTGCCAAGGGCAACCCTCTTACCATCCTCAGGGGCTGGTGAGCAGCCTCTTCCTCACCATGCCAGTGATGGCAGGTTAATTCCAGAATTAGCAAAACCAAGGAAGATTCCCACCCGTCTCCCTAGGCACCATTTCAGACTATGGCAGCGTCCTGGAGATGCTCTTCTCTGCACCACTGGAAGCCCTGGGCCTCACATGGCTTCACCTCACATTCATTTCCCACATCCACAAAGCCCCGATAATCCCATCTATTTACCCCCACTCACAAAGACATTGCTCCTCTGGACCGGCACTGAACTTGCTTTAGAGCTTTGTTTGCTACATCAGCAAAATACAAACCTTCAAAGAAACAGCCAGCAACTAAGTGCCTTCGGGGTGGGGGAATGGTTTATGCCCAGTGCAAATCTAAACCAGAGAGAAGTCCCCATATAACAGCATCCCATATAATGGAGTCCTGTACATGAGAATTCTCTACGGAACCAGAATTAAAGAACCAAGGAAAAGAATAAGCAGGGGCAGGAGTGCCCTGACTTTTCAAACACAACAAAAGCCATTGATATTCAAAGTCTGTTGAAGAAGCCCAGAGCTCACAAAGATATTCTTAATGCAGCCTTCACCATAATCACATAATCCAATAATCCACAGTTAAATCAAAATGCCTTTGTCCCTAAAAATATACAATATAAGTGTTAATGTATATAATAATGTATATGTGGTACCATGGGGAGGCAGAAAGATTTTTTTTTTTTTAAATCTTTCCAGCTGCCCATCAAAGGCCTGGTCCCCACTTAGTCCGGACTTCGGACTAAGGTACGCAAATTCAGCTACGTTAATAACGTAGCTGAATTCGAAGTACCTTAGTCCGAACTTACCGCGGTCCAGACGCGGCCGGAAGTCTCCCCCCGTCGACGCCGCGTACTCCTCTCGGCGAGCTGGAGTACCGGCGCCGACTGTGAGCACTTCCGGGATCGATCCGGGATCGATTTATCGCGTCTTAACCAGACGCGATAAATCGATCCCAGAACATCGATGGCGTGCCGCCGGACCAGCCGGTAAGTGAAGACTAGGCCTAAGTATTTGTAAAACACCCATCCCTGCGGTAACTTCACAACCACTCTAGAGATTTCTTTAAATGGTTCTGACCTGACACCTTATCTTTCGGCTGCCTCCATCTCCAGTGCGTGGATCCGGTTACACGAGGCAAGAACAATGTTCTAGGACGAAAGAGGGAGAGAAAAAAAGTTTGTTCAAAGGTAACTGAGTGCTCCCCTCCCTGTAGGCCTGACTGCTGAAGGCATCCTGCATGGATGACTTTGAAGTGCTAGTTTACTTTTTAGGTGAGGATTAGGATTACAGGCCGAACTAAAACTCACAGGCCCTTAGAGAAGCAAAAGTATTTAATAGAGAAGTGCTGGGCTGATGATACCTGCACCCCATCCTCTTTATCCACACAGTGTACTATGTCATCCTAACTCACTGCAGGTGTGACATTAGTCCCAGGAGTACTTCCTCAAGAGAGTATCTGAGCTAGCAATTAGAGATGAACCCCACCAGAACTCCAGATCTGATCCTGCACGCACTGCCTTTGGGAAAGCTCTGATCCAAATCTAAACTTGACAGTTCAGTCCTTCTCTAATGGGACAAACGGGATCCCTGCATCTGAACAACCCTGTATTCAGGGAAAATGCAGACCCTACATTTGTGGTTTGGGCCCTAGAAATGTCCCAGCCTCAGTTTGTGCCAACAACAATTTCTAGCCCAGTGCATCCATGTTCATAATATCTGCAAAATGAAGGCACTCACACATTGTGCGGGGACGGTTAAGGAAGCCCAGGTTAAAGCTGGCTTTTAGTGACCTTTGGTTGGGGGAAGTTTGGCTCTGTGCACTAACTGCAATGTAAAGAGGGGGAATGGCTGCAGTGGAAACAATCAAAGATGGTAATATAATGCCCAAGCCCCCATGTGGAATAAAGCCAGAGGGGATCAATGACTCCTTTAAATTCCCTGCCTTATGCTACATGAAATCACTGTCTGTTGATGCAAAACACCAAGCAACTTGCTCTGGTTATTCAAGAAAATCCATATCCTTGATATGTAACATATATATACAGCTGAGCGGCATGCATGTACACATTTACCTTGATTGTAAAGCATGCTTCCAAAATGGGGAAACAGCAGAAATGGGGAGGAAATTATGAATTGCTGTACATGATTTTTTACATTGTGTGTTATCAGTTATTTATGTAGCAAGAGTCTCACAGAGTTAATTCATGATAAATTCATGAGGTGTGTGCTTTTGATCGTAAAGAGCTCCTCTCGCGTCTTGCTGCTTCCAGTTCACTATTCAGCTTCCAGAGCTGATTTTCTACCCCGCCCGGTAAACTGATGCTGTAGAGAATAATGACTATTCAGCATCAGCTGCCTTTTTGACATGCCATATTCAGGTCGTGAATTGAACTCTGGAAAAAAATCAGAATTTGGGAAGATTAAAGAGGGATCCTCTGGTCATAGGAATTGTGGAGCTGGGATTTAAAACTCCCTCTGTTGTTGTGTGGAAGGGGGCTTCTGCTTCTCAGCCAGTTGACTCCAAACCAAGAGGCCCCGTGGTAGACACATTTAACTGAATTGTCCCAGTGTCACAAATAGCTCAATCAAAGTATTGTGCTTATTGCTCGCTTGGGTGAGGTGATGGTTTAGATTCAAACCCTAGGGGCTGTGAACTTTAGGGAAGAAGGAATGGGAGGAAGGAAACAGAGCGTGTGGGTTTAAGTGGTACAGGGGGTTAGTGGAAGGTTTAAGTCACAAATGACAGGAGTTGAGCAAGCTTTACATAACTTCCTTGTGGCTGTTTGTCACACCAGAGCCTCAGGGAGGCGGACAGCCCATGTCTAGAAGAAACTCAAGGCTGGAATATTAGGGGGATGTAGCCAGGACTGAGCCATGTGCAGAACTAGCATAGGGACAATAGGGATGCTGCTGGCGAGGCATGAGATGCAGCAACGGAACTGCTTCATGGCTGGAACCACTGGGATGCTGCAGGTCGGAATGGATGTGCTTTGGTAAAGCTGGACGTGTGGGCCCAGGACTGAACAAAAAGGGGTGCTGCATTTCTGTATTGAGGTGTCCCAGAGGAACAGTGGTGAGGGGCAAGTTGGAGACAGTTCTTGCTGCATGCCCTGCCTGACATTTGCCCATGGCATTTAGCCGCTTCTAGACATGTTTAAATAAAGGACTACTCCCCTCTCCCTACCCCACCCATCCAAGCTCTGTCCAAGGCTCACTCCTTCCTTCCCTACATCTCTATGACCCAGCCTTTCCTTTCCACCCCTGCAACTAAAACTCTTGTCCAGGCCCTCATTATGTCCTCCGATTACCACAACTTACTGCTCTTCAGCCTCCCCAACACCCAAGAGAGCACAACACAAACACACACTTCGAATGGCTCAATACTGGCACCTCCTCCCCCACTGCACCAAGTTCTTGTCACCACCTTCCAAACCCTACACAACTCCACTCTGCTCATCCAGTCTTGCCTCCTTCTCCTCTGCCGCTGATCTCGGTCTCAGCCGTTTGTTTGTCAGCTCTTCTCATGTGTAGCTCTCCTGCCACAGTGCCCGCATGCCCTTCCCATGCTCATCTGCAAGACTGCTGCTCTCTCCACATTCAAGTCCCACCTCCCCAAAGACCAACTGCTGTGCAATATCTATGGGAAATCAGGTGGCCAACAATAGCAAGTGCAAGGGGCGATTGTGAATAGTTTAGATGCACACTGTTGAAACACAACATAACCATTGTGACAGCACTGACACTGCCTGTGATTTTTATCACAAGCCTTGCAATATTTAGGGGTTTTCATAGAGCCCCAGCTTCTGGAGGCATGGGATTAAGTGAAAATTTCAGCTTTCTTTAAAAAAAAAAAAAAAAAAAAAAAATCAAGAAATGAAGTTTCTATCCCTTGTTTGGGGGGAAAAGCTTGAAAATATGGCCTGAGAACAGCCTAACAGGCTCAGAAACAAAACAGCCACTAAAAAGAATCCCAAATTTGTTACTGATTTTTTAAAAAGCTGAGTTTTAATCCAATCTCATGAGTTTTGAATATGTGGTGGTGGTGACACCATTGTGGTGATGTAACCCTATTGCCTCCTCAACCTCTCTGGGCCTGTGTTGTACCCTTTCCCCCGTCTGTCTCCTGGGGGTAGCAACATACCCAGTGCATTGTAGTCACTACTGGAAATGAATAACACTAATGAGAGGAAGATGAGATCAGCTCGAACACGAGGGACTGGCTGCATATGAACCATCATTGCATGGGCGGTAGGAGGCAGAGACCCAACAGTCAGCCTGGACTGGCTACTGCAATAGAAAGAGACCCCCTCAAGGAATGGGCTCACAGCTGGTGCTGCTCCCTACTGGCCATCAGGTAATGAGGGAGAGGAGATGGGGCTGTAGGAGCATGTGGGGGTCCCTCACTTCCCCTTTCACTTCTGACTGGACCCCGGAGCTGGGGAAATGGAGGGAAAACAACCCTCCCTCAGCTATTTGGAATCTTCCAGCATTTCCAGAAATGGGCTTGGGGGAGGGCAAAGGGGAGTGTAAGAACATGCCAGCGCCTCAGGAAAGAGGGAGAAACCCGGAGGGAGACCTGTGAGGAGGTAAGGAGACTCACCGGCCAGGAAAGGAAGGTGTAGCAAGTTCTACAAAATGGCTACCTCAGGGGTGCTGTGGTTTGGCTCTGCCCTATTTAAAGAACCAGCCGCAGAAAGGAATGCTGGGACAAGAGAAGGTTCTATAAGAAGGCAACCCTATGGTGGGGGAGGGGCCAGGCTGTCACAGAGGAAGAGGCTTTTTCTGGGGATTGTAGACCAATGTTATATCACAGGGTGAGCAGTTTTCCAAACTGATTCACCCACCTCTCATTTCAAATAGGTGTAAGGGGAGGAAAGGAAGGTCTTGCAGCTAACAGACAGGACTGAGCCAGGAGTTCTGAGCCTGGCTCTGCTGTGTGAAACTTAAACCTCAGTGTCTGCTTCCCCATCAATGGACTGTGATCATGATAGTTTCTTCTCTCACAGAAATGCAGAGAGATTTAGCTAACGAGGGTCAGATTTTCATGTGCTCAGCCCTTACATTGGAGACCAGCACTGAATGCATGGAGCTCTTTTGAAAATCTAGCCCTTAGAGTTTGTAAAGTGCTTTGCAATCCTGGGCTCCTCCAGCTGCTACAGAATGGCAGAATAACCTCAATTTCCTGTGCACATCTCTAGGCAACAGGACTATGTTATATAGGGGTGTGTATGTGGACTGCATATGGGGAGACATTATCCAAAGTGACTCCTTTCTCTGGGTCCCCCTGTGCTCCTTGTCTGCCTACTAGACTACAAACTCCGCAGCACAGAGGCTGCCTGCACAGCACCTAGCACTTCAAAAATAAGCAGAGGAGTGAGTGTGAAAGAGAGCACAGGGGGTGTGCCATGCACACTTACGCACCCTCCCCCCATTGCAGTCATCAGGGAACTCCCTGCTGGAAATGCTTAATGCAGGTTAATGTGGCTTTTGATTGGAGAATGCAGGGATCTCTGCAGCGCTGTGTATCCCCTGCCAAGAAGGGAGAGGAGATAAAAGGCAAACGAAGGGGCAGGAAACGGAATGAGAAATTAAGTTCTGCTTCATCCCCCCAGCAGTCTGGGAAGCAAAATAAAAATAAACCACAGGGTGACAAGGACATTCCCTGTACTACAAACTCTCAGCAAATTAGGCTCCTTAGGCCCATGCCCCTCTCGATCCCTCCCCTCAGCCCTGGTAAGCAGGGAACAAGATTTCCTGAGCCGTCCCATGGAGGCTGAATGCTGTAGGAGGGAGTAACAAAGCCTGGGAAGGCTCCTCCAATGCACAGAGAAGGTAATCACAGGTGATAATGAAGAGAAGAAGTGTTTCCTGTCAATAATACCAATAGAGGCCTTTCATAGGGTCTCTTCAGATTCACTCCACTGCTGTGCTAGGGTTTCTCTGGAGCTGACAAACAGCAGTGTGGTCTGAAACAATAAGCACCAGGCTGAGAATCAAGAGGCTGTCAGCTTGAACATGACATCTACCACTGACTTGCTGTCTGACCTTGGATGAAAACTTAATCGCTCAGCCTCCGTTTTCCCCATCTGCAAAATGGGTATAATAATGCTTACTCATCCACATCTCAGAGTGTTAAGGTTAACTCATTAGTGCAATAAGTATATTATTATTCTCTATGGAAGCGGCAAATGACAAACCACTATGTGATCAGAAGGGTGAGATGAGCATGACCTCAGAGACACAGAAATATAGATTTAATTGCAGCTTTGCAAGATAAAGGCAAGAGTAAATACCCAGCTCACAGGGGCAAGTTCATCAGTGTTCACCAGAAGTAAAGATTCCTAGGGAGAAAACATCAAGCTCATCTCCATGATTTGTTATACACATGCAAAGTTCACAAACCAACCATGAGTCAGGACGAGAAACAGAAGGTCATGCAGAAATTTTGTACTGTTTTTACAAAATGCATTAAATTTTGCAACATGCTTAATTGTCAAAGCAGAATTTTGACTGAGGGGAAAGAATTTCAATTAGCTGCAGACATATGTGCACTCATGTTCAGTTTTGCATCGTTCTAATCCCTGCGGACCTGTAAAGGCACTTTTAAATTCCTACACCCATTTGAACTTGTTCCAGTACCCGACATCTTATAATTAAGCATCCAACTCAGTGGTTCTCAACCCATTCACCATTGTGGGCCGTATATGCAGCTCTCTATGTGTTATATGGGCCACCCAATATATATACTACCTGTATGGCCCTGAGGCTGTCACATGGGCCACAGATGTGTGTTGACTGGGCTGCAAGCCGGCCGTGGATTGAGAACTACCGGTTTAACTCTACTGTCTGTGTAAGCTTCTTGGGGCAGAAAATGCCTTCCAAATGCTTGCACAGTCCCTAAGACACTGTCAGAATTTATAAAGGAACTCAAACCAACTTCCACTGAAGTCAGTGGAATGAGTGACTCCCATTAACTTAAATGGGAGTTAGATCAGGCTCTCAATTATCAACTCCGTCTCTCCCTCCCCATCCTTATCATGGCTACAAGTTCTAAACTTGTAAACTAGTAAAAAGGACATGTGACTCATACACACCTAAAGCCAGAGAAAGGAGGTGATGAAGCTGTCTGCACTCATCCATCCAGGGTCCCATTGTATTGGACCTGCCTTAACCCCACAAAAGCTGTGACCTTTGGTTAAATACAGGTGGTTGCTTCCAGAGATATTCCAATTCAGGTTTATGTTCTGCTGTTGAACCAAGGAGTCTGGGAAACCTGAATCTTTCTGAAGGGCATATTTCGGTGATGGTCCTCTCTTGCTCCAGCAGGCACAGAAGAACATCTGATTATCTCTTGTCAGGGCACAGTTTAGCAGCCTGGAATCTTTCACACTCAGATTCAGGTTTTTAGTAACCATCTGGCTTGCCTGTAGAATTAGGGCTGCCAAGTTCCACTTCCATTTATAAACCACCTCATTGTGGGCTCAAGTCTGAGGAGCTGAGAGCTGTCAACTCATCTTCCATTGACCCCTAGCCCCACTCAGCAGCTTGCAGGATCAAGCCCTGTGTGCCTCAGTAGTGCTGCTTTCATGGATGGAAGATTCGTCCCCCTCCTGAGCCTCCAACCCATTCCCAGGCATAACAGAGGAGCAGCCTTCACTGATGGCTTCATGTAGACCCTGCGTTATTTCTCATTGGATTGAGATTTTGTAAAGCTCATAGCTGCATCACGGCTATCAGATTTATTAACTCCATGGTCTAGTGCTTTCCCAGAGTCAGGAATGCAAGGTGACCAGCAGACTGGCTGAAACAATAAACCAGTCACATTAATACAGTTATCCTATGCTAATTTATTTCCACAACACGTGGGTAGGAGCTTTTACCAAAAAACACCGATGAGGTTCATCACTCTTGAAAGTTTAACAGTGCAAAAGTCCCGGGCGCCAATGTTTTGTTTTAGTATTTATGTGTTTTAAGACTAAACAGTGGAGTATTTACCTTGGATCATCACTGGGTTTTGATATCTTGAGTGGAATATATTTTCATTGGACTTGACTTAAGTGTTTAAAATAAGGCTAGAGTTTATTTGGAAACTCAGAAGCTATATTACACACACACACACACCACTTGGAAATTGTATGTAGTGCAGGAATGCTGATGCCCTCTCATTAAGGATTTTTGCCCTATGATCTGCACTGGATACCAATTGATATCTATCTCCCTGCCTGATACCATGATAATTGTGATAATTCAAGTGACTTGAACTAACAGTCCCTTGATTTAAATAGGGAGGGGAGGTTCCAGGGTGTTCTCTGTGAATTCTCTGAATTCACTTTCCCTTTGGCTTGCCAGAGTCTGAATTCAGTGACTGACCTTTAGAGCATGCTGTAAGACTTGCCTGTTATTCTGGGATTTTGCTCCAGGACTGAGTTCCTGGGAGATGGGATGAATTTTTTTCTGGACTTGAGAAATTTTTTTGGGTAGTATGTCTTTTGTAAAGATTTTCATGATTGCAAAAATGAAGACCACAAGCAATTTGCCAGCCCTAGAGAATTCAGGGCAGCAATTGGACCAATGTGTGGAAGGAAATACCAAGAAGTAATGTTGGTGGATTTTATACCTGTGCGAACCTTGCCCCAAATCAGGTGACCTGAAATGAGTGTCATGGTCATAGGAAGATAGGAATTGCCATAGTGGATCAGACCCAAGATCCATCAGTGTCCTGTCTCAGGTCATGGTCAGAACCAGGTACTTCAGAAAAAGGGTCAAAAAACCATGCAGGAGGCAGGCATGCAATAATTCCTAAACTAACCCCCTTTTGATGAAGATTGTCGTATGCCACGTAGCTTGAGGGTCTATATCCCTTTCAAAACTCTCAGGTTTTTTTAAATATTTCCTGTTGTAGCTGGATAGTCTTGTTATCTATAACAATATCTAATCCTTCCTTTGAATCCTGTCAGCTCTTTGCCTCAATCATATCCTGTGAAAATGAGATCCACAGGTGAATTGTGCATTGTATGAAAAGTATTTATCTGTTTAGAATTTAACACCTTTCAGTGGCCCCTTTTTCTTTAATTATGAGATGGGGGAATAGTAGTTCCTGATCTACGTTTTCTAGACCATTCCTTATTTTGTATCCTTTTATGAGGGTCCCTCTTCTTATTAGTCTCCACTTTAAGGTAAATGGTCCCAGTCATTTCAGTGACTCTTCATATGAGTTTTTTCCCCATGTTCCTGTTATTCTCGTTCTTTGTCTCTATCAGTTTCAGGCCATACAGCTCCTAGCAGTAGGGCAGTGACTGCAATAATAGTGCATTGCGCATCCCCTGATGAAAGACTGAGCTATCTGGACTCTTCCCAAACCAGCACCAGAGATGTTTATCATACAAAGCCTGTGCAAAGTTTCCTATTATCTCAGAAGCCACTTCCCGTGCTATGTGCTCTCTCACTGAGAATCCCTGCTCTCTCTCTCTCTCTCTCTCCCTTAGAGCTACATCCAGCACCCATCACTGCTGTGTCTCTAACTATAATTGGCACAATTATGAAATCCTTGAGCAAGGTGGGGGTGCAACAAGATGAGGGCCAAACCCAAGGCACTTCCCCTGCAATACCTCTGGAACGGAGGGGAAGGGAGCCCAATAAAGAAGCCACAAGCACCCTCAAGGGCTCTGCTCAGCTTTGTCTGCTCCAGAATTAATGGGCCAAAGAGGTCTCTGTGAATGTTAAGTGTAGCTCCTCCTCCTCCTCCTCTCTTGCCCTTCCCTGTCTCACAGACAGTACAGAGCAGGAGGGAGAAAGGAAAAGACATCTCTGAGGTTCACAGACAGCTAAGCCAGCTTTACCCAGTGTCTGGAAGCAGACAGGCCCTTCCACTGACACTGTACGCTGTACACTTCAATGATGCTGCTGACTGAGAGATTTATCTTGCTTTGAACGCAGACTCACAGCTACCACAAACTTACTGGCAATCCCTGATGGACAAACAACGTTGCTGCAAAGCCAGCAGCCATTGCAAACATGGATTTCAGAATCATATGGTGACTGACTTTTAGTAAGAGGCCTGGTTTAGTGTTTCTAGGGCTCCTTTGGACAGACTGTCCCTTACCCAGAGAGTCCTGGAGGCAGCCCCAACTGTGCTGCCTAGTAGGTGAAATGTCGTTTCAGCAAGCCAAGTTGGAGCTGTTCCACCAGTTGTCATGTCCTGAATCTGACTACGTTCTGCTTGGTTGGAGATGGAGAACCTCAAGCATGAGAATTGACACATCAGCACACTAGTGCCATCAGCCACTTCACTCTCTACCTTAGGTAGTTCTAAGCCCCCTATAGTTGTGGTAGGAAAACGAACTAGGCAAACTCACTTGGGCGGCTAGAGATCTAAACGAGGAGCCATTACCCTGTTCACTGCCATCCTTTTACCCTGCTATTGTCATGACAACGCATACCAGTGTATGGCACCTATGTGCACCAAGCAAACTTCTAGCAGACACGAGAAAGACACGGACTCCGGAAAGCTGCCCTAAGGTAGTCGTGGTCTGATTATCACTGTAATCTTATGGCTACTCTGGCACATCCCTCCAGCCATCTGTACCTAACCATAACTTGAGCCACACGTGGGATAGGAACCTGGCACTCAAGGATCCACAAGAGTAGTAAATCTGCCATTGAGACAAAGAGGGTGCTGCTATATTCAGTTAAATCAGGATTTGGCATAGTCTTCTAACCATCTCCGTGCCTCTTTCACAGCTGTGAATTTAGTATCATAGAGCTTCCATCTTCCAGAGGAAGGTTCCCTGCTGGTGGCAAGTACCCCAGAGAGGATGTATGAGAATAAAACACCCCCCTTTGCATTAGTGTGCTGCCTTCGTCCAAGGAACAGAGACCAGGCCGGAAGACGAGAGATGGATTCTGTCGCCAGCTCTGGCACTGACTTGCTGTGTGACCTAGGGCCGGTTTCTGAAACCCTCTGTGTCTGTTTCCCAGCTGTAAAATGGGGATAAAGTTACTAGCCTACCCGTGTTCACAAAGCACTTTATAAGAGACAAAAAACACCATGTCAGTGATAGGTGTTAATTACTGTTATTTCATATGGGAGAACTAGACATACAGTAACACCCACAATGCCCTGTAAGATGCTGGTGGGGAAGGAGTTATCACCCTCCTTTTACAGACAGGGAAACAAAGAGACTTGCCCCCAGTAAATCCATGGCAGAGCAGGGTCAGAACCCACTTCTCCTGAATCCGAGTGCCCTGCTGCAGCCTCTAGCCCACAGCGTATAGTGCCTCTTCCAGCAGGGGCTCTGAAGCAGCCGGGGACGTCCGCACTTCACTGAAGGCTCAGCAGAAGGCTGAGGGCCTCTTTGAAAAGAGTTCTTAACTAGTGATCAGCTAAGGCGGGTTACCTGTGCTGGTCCCTGGGAATGGGGTATTGCTGGAGGGGATGCACTAGGCGAGAGCGGGTTCTTGTTTGGAGAAACACTGGAGTCACGTACAAGGAGAAGAAGCCCCTGCAAAGGCCATTCCTTTTCACTTGATCTTTCTCCTTCCCTATCCACCGTCCATTTCCCTTTCCAGCCAGCATTCCTGCATGCCTGTTTGTTGGCTGTGCGCTTGCTGAATTATTTACCAGCCTTGCTGAATTGAGAAGTGGCAAAGGCAGGCGTGTGAATCCCACCTGAGACTGTGCCAGAGAGAAGGAGCAGTGAGGGGAGGGGAGGGGGGGGAGAAGGGTTTGCTACACAGGGCTTAATTAAGTGTACAAACCCCTTCCAGGCAAAGCCTTGTGGAGAGATCGCTCCTCTGTCACCATGGGATCAAGGCAGAGGCAAGCCAAGTGCTCAGCTGAGCATCAGAGCACTCACTCTCTGCTGATGTTATTCTGAGCCCAGCGCAGGCCCCACAGCTGGGAGATGCCTTCATCTCTCACAAGTGTCATGTCGACAAACTGGGACACGGCAGGGCTGTCACGCTGCAACTTCCCTCTGCTTTGTCAGCTCCTCACCCTTTCCTAGTTTTCAGTTATTGTTGTTTTGCTGCGTGGGGTTAATGAGGATGTTGTACATTATTAGAGACTGAATTGGCCTCATGTTAATTGTTGCATGTCCCAGTGTGCCTCAGTTAGTAGGAGCGTGTAAAAGGACAGGGGCTCCAATGTCACCCAGCAAGAGGGGGTGCAGAGAGTACGTGCTGTAAGGAAATCCTCCTTTACCCACACGCTCACTGAGCAAGAACTTTGGAAATATTCATAACCATTAGCAGTTCAAACACTGAACATAGTAATAAACTTTAGCCCTTACATGTCACCTTCCATCCATGCTCTTTACAAAAGGGGGTAACTATCACTATCCTCAATATTACAGAGGGGGAAACTGAGGCATAGAGCGGCTATGTGACTTGCCCAAGGTCACACAGTGACGTGAGTCAGGAAGAGGACCCCTTGTCTCCTGACTCCTCATCTGGTGCCTAACTCACGAGAGCACCCTGCTGATTGGCTATCTTTCCAAGCCAAAATTTATGACAGCAATATCAGAGCATCACCGTCACACGTGAGTATATTCATGTAGCTGGTCTAAAGGCCACAGATCTATCCAAGATTCTTCCACCAGGTCACACTCATCGGGCATCCTGCACACTGTGAAAAATGGACACACAATTCACAAGAGTCATGAAAACTAGACAGCTTTGTGATGGGTTAGATCCAGATTTTAGATAAATAGGGAGCACATTTTGGGCCACTTTCTGAACTTGTGTCCCTTTTTCCTGCTATGAACTATATGGCACACATAGGTGGTAAGTCATCCACTATTTATTGTTTGCACAGCACTCTAACCATCCACAGGACTTTACAACAGGTGGGATATAACAAAAACAAAACCTCACCCACATCTCTGCTCCCAAGAGCTTACATTCAAAAGTCACAGACAAGTACAGAACAGATAGGAACTAGAGAGCTGTGTGGGGACTTGGGGAAGGAACAGCCTTTCCTGTTCTTGTGGGCTCTGATCCAATGCCCCCTGAAACTCCTATCGACTTTAGTGGGCAGGGCACTGAATCAAGGCTGAGAGTAAGAGATTACACTGAAAGCATAGAGCACTTTGCCACTCATCAGCAGGCTGGCTCATAGGGTATTGCTGAGAAGAACTAGTTCTATAGTCTGCTGCTGTTAGCCCTCAGCCTCATGTTTAGGTAGACACATGGATATTAAGTTGTGCGGGGGGCTCATAATGCAGGCATTGTGGAAAGGCCTACATCAAACAACATACATGGCGCTGGCTCCTTATTATGCTGGTTTGGGCATGACAGCTGTTGTTGGGGACAAGGTGGGAGAAAATGGGTTCTGAGATGAGAGGGAGGAGAAAAGGGAGTGCAAGGTTATCTTGGGGAATCCTTATCAATGCAGCCCTGCCAGGAAGCCTAGCCATCAGCCAGTGTTTGCAAACCTCTTGGAAGCTGGAATCCACTCTGCAAACGCTAAGAATGGTCATGACTCACTTTCCTAACAGTCCTCTTATCATGTCGCATGTTCCTATTAAGAGAATCCTAG
The DNA here is from genome assembly GCF_011386835.1 of Chrysemys picta bellii. Classification (NCBI taxonomy): domain Eukaryota; kingdom Metazoa; phylum Chordata; order Testudines; family Emydidae; genus Chrysemys; species Chrysemys picta. The sequence goes on along the minus strand of NC_088805.1, from coordinate 15,982,070 downwards.
AAGTTACACAGGTAGGGGACGTGAAATAGCAGAGAAATGACCTGTACATACAGAGCAGCTGCGAGAACAGGCCACTCTCCAGGAATGAGAAAGGGCAAACAACAACAGCTAAAAACATCTACGCAGCCAGAAAAGAGGAAGACACAGCAACAAGCAGCAGCCAGCTACCAAATGGGCATTTTGGGGTTGCAACTGCTTGCCTTTGTCAAATGTAAAGGGCCAGAACCCAGAAAGGCATGCTGGGGCAGGGCGGGGAGGAACATTCCTACAGTGGGGAGAGCTGGTAGGAACCAGGTAGTTACAAAGCAAAGTGCTCCTGGGGAAGGTGCTGCTCCTGCATTGTATAAACCATCTTTGTGCCACAGTGGTGTGATCAGTTAGAGGTGGTGCTCTCAGCTATGGTTGGTTGACAAAGAGGGGCTGGCTGATTTCTTAGTGGATCACAGAACTAGTTCATCAAGCGTGGCGGCAGTAACTAAGACCTGATACTTCACAGGAAGATGACCTCTCGTAATGCATTTAATTAAAATAATTAATAATATATGGAAATATACCTATCTCATAGAGCTGGAAGGGACCCCAAAAGGTCATTGAGTCCAGCCTCCTGCCTTCACTAGCAGGACCAAGTACTGATTTTGCCCCAGATCCCTAGGTAGCCCCCTCAAGGATTGAACTCCCAACCCTGGGTTTAGCAGGCCAATGCTCAAACCACTGAGCTATCCCTCCCCGCTGTTGGCAAAGCTGCATGGATGCAATGCCCGTCCTATCCCCTGCTACTTGCTATTCCATATTTACTGTAAAGACCAGGGAAGGCTGCTAGGGTCAGCAGATAATCTTGTCAGTATAAATTCTAAAACAGCCTCAATATATGGCACATCATCCAGCTGCATGCCTCTCTGCACCGACTCTCAAGCCTTATAATATATAGAGCTTGGGTTGCTGGCAAGGATCCACGAGAACAAGGTGGTTTTGCTCTCATAGCAGGAGCATCTTTCTCAGGAAAGGGAGCATGGCTATCTGCCAGCAGGAAGCTAGACCTCTCCACGGAAAGGACGTCCCTCAATCTTACAGACGTGTTTGGGTGTTCGAGACACATGTGAGTTTTCTGAGACTGCAGCTATTACTCTACAAGGCTGCAAAGAGCCAGGGCCAACTTTAGAATGGGTGCAACATCAATGGAGTCAGACCTGCTCACTGCTGGTCTGTTTGCTCCCCAGTGTTTTCCTGGGGACTGGAGGTGTTGAATCTGATCTCTGGTCAGGGAGGGGAGGGTCTGTCCAGTTTTACTTCTCTCTAAAGTATCCCTATAAGGCAATTTGATTATGTACATCCATACTCAATTAGACAACCTGCTCATATAGGGTTGATACCTCTTTATCTCCTTACAGATTCTGCAGAATATGTTTGACACTCTGCTGGCCTCTTCTTCTAATTGGTAAGGACCCCATTCTGTGACCTATACTTGTGTACGTTGCTGTCTCGTAGCCTCATTGAAATTAATGGAACTATTCACAGAAGAAGCTACACTCAGCATGAGTAGAGAGGCAGAATAGGCCCTAACTCCATAACTTTTTCTTTCCAACGAGAACAAAACTCCCCCTTAATCCGAGGAGCTGTAGCAAAGAGAAGATATTAATAGGAGTGTTAGAAAATTAACAGTAAAGTGGGGCCCAAAACTGCACATTTGGATCAGGGGATTGGGTTCAAGACTAAGCCCACCTTTTGTTAATAGGAGAGTCACATGGCACCTCATTGCTGCATTTCACAGTAGGGTTCTACAAACCCTTCCCTGGTTTTTGCTCCTGGCTTCATATTCCCTGAATCTCAGCATGAGATTTTGTTTCAACCGCATGCAGGCCCTGCGAGCAAACCACAGCCACGATCAGCCTGGTTTCAAATCCAATGTTCACATGGCTTCCACCCCAAATCATAAATCCCACCCTGTCACCTGGAATTTAGCCCAAACTCGGCCAAACCTCAGCCTGCGTTCATGGGAAACTTGACCTAGGTTCACGGAAAGGTTTGTAAATGCAGCCGGCTTTCTGGGTTTGTAACAAAACCCCAAACTAGGCAAAACCTTGTTGGGTTTAGGGTGCTTTACAAGGCTTGAATATGGATCTGGTTAATGGGCCATGGTGTCACCTAGTGGTGACAGACCACACTGGCTTGTGTAAGCACACATGCCACATGTATGCTGCCCCCTACACACCCTGCGTAAATTGTGACTGGCCTGTAATTGCACTTTAGTCAATAAATCTCTCCACCGGTGCATGAATTATTCGAGAGATGGCACAGCTTTCCAGTCCCTGTGAAAATCATTCAGTGCTCACTAATAAAGTCAGGGCAGACTCTGCTTTCCCTGTCATTTTCATGAATTTAGCATACACGGGCTCCTGGGGAAAGAGCTAACTACAGTAGCTTTGAAGGAAAGCAGCCTGCATCGAGCTCAATCTGAAATCCGTTTTAAAGGGTCAACATCAGCTTTAAAGTCACAACTTGTCTAAACTTTTGTATTTACTTCTATTGTTACAAGTGACACCTAAAAGCCCTATAACAGAGATATTAAAGGAAAAACGGATCTTTCTGTTTGCACTCTGTACTTTGATGGCTTCCCCGGTGCAGTTAACCAGATGTGCCAGTTTTCAAAGGTGGTTGCTGATTTTTGGAGGACTTTGGACCTGATTTTCATAAGCACTGAAAGTCACAGTTCCAATTGACTTCAAATAAAGCTCAGCTTTTCTGAAAAATCAAGGTGTCCCAGGTTGGGCATTTCTGAACACATTGGCCTTAGACACTTTCCGCTGTGGTTGGTATGGGTCTCCCACACAGCAACAGTGGAAAGAAAAATGCAGTGAAAGACAGAAAAACATGATTGGAAAGCCACCTCATTGGCAGAGGGACTGGGAACCAGGGGGAAAACCTGAAAGATCAGCTTGGTATTTGAATCTGACCAGGATTTCAGGGTCCTGGTGTCCCTTTAAGGTGTCATCATGGAGCTCTCTTAGTTGTTTCTTTTCTGATTCTAACAAATTTATTTGGGCATAAGCTTTCGTGGGCTATAACCCACTTCATCAGATGCATGGAGTGAAAAATTCAGTAGGCAGGTATAAATATACAGCACATGAAAAGATGGGAGTTGCCTTACCAAGTGGGTAGGAGAGCACTTCAATCTCTCTGGACACTCAATAACAGATTTAAAAGTGGCCATTCTTCAAAAAACCTTCAGAAACAGACTTCAACAAAAAACTGCAGAACTGAAATTAATTTGCAAACTTGACACCATTAAATTAGGCCTGAATAAAGACTGGGAGTGGCTGGGTCACTGCAAAAAGTAATTTTCCCTCTGTTGATATTCACCCCTTCTTGTCAACTGTTAGGAATGGGTCACATCCACCCTAATTGAATTGGCCTCGTTAGCACTGACACCCCCTCCATGTAGTAAGGCAACTCCCATCTTTTCATGTGCTGTATATTGATACCTGCCTACTGAATTTTTCACTCCATGCATCTGATGAAGTGGGTTCTAGCCCACAAAATCTTATGCCCAAATAAATTTATTAGTCTCTAAGGTGCCACAAGGACTCCGTGTTGTTTTTGCTGATACAGACTAACACGGTTACCCCTCTGAAACCATCTTCCTATCTGGGGCTTAATCTTCCCTTCTAATCCAGTCTGATTCTCTTCCGAGTCATATCTGCCTGCCAAGGGGCAGACTACCCTTTGCATGCTCCCACACACTTTCTGCAATGAACCTCTCCTTGTAGCTCTTAGCTGTCTAGCTAGACACAATTGGCAGGTTACGATAGTACTAGCCTCCCCTTTATCAATCATTGTCACCGTGTAGGTGTAGGGCTTGATGATGAAAACAGAGACAGGCCCAAGGCACAAAATTCTGATTTAGATCCAAACTTGCCCAAAGCTTTTGGGGGTGGGCATGCAGGGGTGGGAGTAGGGTCTGCCTAACTCCAAGGTTGTTGTTAGGGCCCATCCCTAGATGATGGTATTAAGCATGATAATAGCACAGATCAGGTGTCATGTTCATGTCAGGCAGTTCCAAATATCTGATCTCAACCATACTATATAAAATTGGAGAGGGAGATTTAACCCCTTCATGCCTGGATTTGAAGTAGTCCTGTGCCTTTAATATACTCTTTATAACATGGGGAAATCTCCCAGCATTGACTCTGCGAGCTCTTCAGAGCTTGGTTCATTCAAAGGGTTTCCATCTCTCCTGTGACCTATAGAGTTGTTTTCTCCCCCCTCCTATAGCCTTTGCTCTATTTACTCTAGGGTGTTCTGGATTTCATAAGCTGATCTCACCCCTTCCACAGAAGGGTCACTACCCCGGATATAGCATTGAGAAGATGCCTTCTCCGCTGAGAATGGTAGCAGTTTTATTACAGGGAGCAGGATTAAAGGAAGCAAATATCTCCCACGTAACTATAGAACATATTAACTGCCCATAAATATTAACCAATATAGCTATTACATAATGCCACCTTACATTTATAGAGCACCTTTCAGCCCAAGGCACTTACAAAATACATATGTACAGTACCATTGAAATCCAGCCATCTTTGGGGGGAGGGAAGGGCAATTGCTAGATGGACAACTAGCACACAGCACAATAGTGAGAGGGAATTTGGGCCACAATGTTCAGGGCATCGGCTACTGTCGGAAGACAATACGGGGCTAGATGGACTTTTGGCCTGACCCAGTATGGCCATTCTTGTATTCTTATGTTCAACCCCGCTCTTTGTAAATGTGCTTTAGACTCTTTATTATTCACACAGGGCAGACAGGACCCATGTTTTTAAAGGTCTCCTCTGAGAAAACACAAGAGGCTGCTGCATGGATCGACCTTGGAAGGTCAACAAGCCCATCTGACCATGCCAGGATAGGAACTCTGTGATGTGAGCGCGTCTAGTGATTCCAAACCTGGGGGACAGTGTAGGGGTCTAAGCACCACCAGCTTGATGCCCTCTCTGGCAGATGTGGTGCGCTGAAAGTCGCAGGCTCCACCACTGGTCCCAGTGAAGCCAGAGATTCTTCCCCCCCCCCCCCCTTAACAGCCTTCCTTCACCTCCCTTATAGCTTGTTGTGGAGTGTCCTCTGCTGGCAGCTTTGTGGAGCTGCTATGAGGTTACAATGAACAAGGCTGAGGAAATTTGCTAGATCCATATCAAGCCAGGCAGCAATTAAATCACAAGCAATGATTTCACACGTCAGCCCACAGCTTTGTGCTGCGAGGTAGGAGACCCAAATTCAATTCTCCAAACCCTTGTAGCTCTGGGGAGCTTGGCCACCTGTTGGGGGATGATTGGTCTCCATCTCTCCTCTTCGTATCCCTGGAGGAACAGTAGCCTGAGGCATGGCCTCCTAAGCCTCGCCCAGTTCCTCTCAATTCTCCTGTTGGAATTCTAGACAGCAGGGTCATTCCTGCGCAAAGGCACTTCCACAGTGGCTGCAAGAGCCAGCTTTACCCTGATTTCCAGCCAGCCTGGGAATCCTGCCAGGCTGAGTCCCAGGTGGCATAGTGGGAGCCTTCTTCAAGCAGCAGATCAAACAAGCAATTTGATCGGATGGTCGCCTCCATGCCCCCGGCAGCTCCTCAGCATGTTAGTTTCCTTGTGCCCCTTTTTGGCCTGGTAGGAGATGGGCATCCAGTTGCTATTTCCCTGAGGCCGCTGCACTTCCTCTCATGTGAGGTTTGTTTTCTTCCCTCTCCTGACTTTGTGCTGTGGAGGAGCCATAAACAGTAACCCCTATTCCTCAGAGGGGAGCGGGAGTCAGGAATCCCTTGCAGGGGGCTCAGACAGCTGGACACAGTTTCCACCTGGGTGGCGGTATATCAGAAGACACAGGAACCTTCCATAATCTTACAACCACTAACCTGCCATTTACAGCCAAATCATCTCCCACCTCCAAGACTCCTCTCCCTCGCCCTTGTCAGACAGGCAAGTATTATCCCCGTTTAACACCTAGGCAAAACGAGGCCAAAAGGTTAAGTGATTTGCCTGAGAGACTGGCATGGACAGCTCCTGTTAATTAAAACTAAGATCAGAACTCAGATCAGGGCTCCTGAAGCCTCTGCTCAGAGCACAAGCTGTTCTTGTAAATTTGTTACTTAATTAAAGTAATAAAAATACTTCTAAGAGAACACCCATAAATACCATCATGTACTTAGATCACTTGTTAATTTACACCTGGCTGCCATGCATGCACAGCACAGCCATGGGCTGGAAACTGCTTTGCAATGTGTGTGGGATTCACTTTCACTTGGGCATTGTGGCCCAGTTGGATTTTTGTTCACAACAGTACCACCCCCTAATTCCTGTTCATGACTCATCACCTGGAAACACACAGGCTCTGAAGATGCCTGATTTGAAAGTCGTGGATGAAATACTCCAGCCAGCGCTCAGTTGGATGGTAAGCGGGCGACGCTGTAGCAAAGCACTGGGACTCCCATTTCATACCTGTCTTTGCTTGTCTGTCAAGCTGAAGGCGTGAGATTTTGCTTTGGAGTCTTCTCATCCCATTGCTCCTTCCCTGCTGCCTGGCCATGCATTTGTCTTGGCAGCCACCTGCTGTGTTGCCAACTCTTGCAATTTTATAACAAGTCGGTTGTTTTTCTTAAAGCCTCAGCTTCTGGAATCTGGAGACTGTATGAGAACCTTTGCTTTCATTTAAAAAAAACAAATGTTTCTAACCCACGAAAATGTGGAGTAAGTGTAACCTAAAGGCTCAGAATGCAGGAAAAGTGAATAAAAAGAACCCAAATGTATTCTTTATTTTTTTAAAAATGTCATACATTTTAAAGCCATCTCATGATTTTGGGGCCCGACTCATAATATTTGAAAGCTTGAAGTTGGCAATACTGGAACTGCAGCTCGAAAAGTGGGGAGAGATTCAAATGAATGGAATGTAGGATGCTTTTTGGGTATCCTTCAAAGACTACTATGCAAAGCTCTCAACCTCACCATGAAAATGCAGCATTCAGGGAAAGTGACCGTCGGCACTAGAAAGTCATGCCAGCACTGCTACAATACAGCAAGCGAATAGTTTTGGGGTGGGGCTTTTTCAGATGACACCTTGGAAACAGGTTGTCTGTTATACACAGACATTAAAGATCTTAGGACCCTTTGAACAACAGGGGTTTGCTCCAGGGCCTTTGGCCATGAGCCTCGTTCTGGTCCGTTGCTACGTTCTACCCTCCCGCTCCCAGTGGTGTTGTGGATAGCTTGGAATGAAATGCAGCATAGGGCAGATTTGGAGCTCTAGTATACCAGTGTACATGGAGATAGTGCAGCCTGAGATCAGAACCCGGGGCTGCACACTTTCCTTTACGAGTCAAACCTCATTATTATAAATGCTTCCAAACTCAGCCTACAGTTAGGAACATCCTTTTGTTACACTTGTTTTGACCCACTTTGACAATGGTGATTTTATAAGGGGGTGTTGGGGGGAGTAAAAGTGTGTGTGTAAATCTGTGGTGAAACACCTTCCCCCGCGCACACAGCAGCACCAACTTACTCGGGATGTAATCCAAACCACACTGGCAGCAACATAGCCAGAATTTCCTCTGAACACTTTACAAAGTGGAATCCAGCTCCTGTTCCCGTATTTACTTTTCTCCTCAGCTTCTTCAATGACCCATGGATCCTTATTCTCCTAGCGTATCAACCTCAGCTGGCTCCAGGCATTTTCCGGACAAGCTGCAGCCTGTGCTGATTATCCGTAGGGGGTACTCAGACACCGCATACCAGCCACAACATCTCACAGCCAGATTGCTCTGCTACACACACACACACACACACAGCATTTAAATAGTGCCCATCAAGTTACCAGCAGCACAGAACCCTGGGTCCAGCAGATGCAAATGAGTGGCTATAAATTTTGTTCCTTTCTCCTGCACTGAAAACACAAACTGAACCGCGACTGACTCTGACCCTGAAACTCAGGTCTCACTGGGACCCAGAATTCCTGAGGGCGGGGGAGGGGCATCTTTGCCTGGATGGAATATATATATAATTTTAATACCTCAATCCCCACACAGCTGAAGCACTAGAACATAAGCACTTTTGAAAATTTTACCCACAAATTAAACTAAGTCTCTTTTTCAAAACTGATTTAGGCACTTAGGAGACAAAGTCACTGGGACTTCACCACCTTAGTCCCTTTTGAAAACAGGATGTAAGCACTTTTGAAAATTTCCCCCACATAGTCCCTTGGGCTGCTATATCCTGCCGGGGCAGGTAGATGCACTCAGAAAATGTCCCGTCCAATTACTGATTCAATGCCTTGAAAGTGTCTGGAATAGTCTTAGGCATCTCCCCATTTTCTCTCCTTCTCTCCTCAGCCTAGCAATGTCTGAAAGTGAAGGTACAGAATGTGACACAGTTAGAAAGATTTGGCACTAGTGTACTGATTTGCATGATCAAATGCAAAGTCGTTAATCCTGTCCACTTCTTGGAGGGGATTCACTTCGGAGCAATACTCTCCATTTCACATCTCAGTGCTGTCAGTTTAAGCCAGAGAAATGACTGAAGACACTATGGGCAGTTACCCTTTCAGAGGGATGCACACTTGACTTATTAAAATGAGATCTGCAGCTGTGAGAGCACAAGTGCCCCTGGAACGCACTGTAGCTTGGAAAATGGGGGTGGGAAGAAAGGAAGTTGCAGGAGTGTTTTTTCTTATTAAAGAGGAGTTCATCGTGTTCACCAGATTTCATGCCAGCAAATACACTACGTCGGCGTGATCCTAAGCACAGGTCCTTTTCTGTTTTAAATATAGTGCAAATATGAGTGAACTGACCTCATGTGAAGACAACAGCTGTCCTTGAGAATGCATTGTGTTACGATAGATTTTATTTTTCTGTGCACGTTTGACACAAAAAAACAAAACCAAAAAAAACAAAAACAAAAAAAAACACAACACAACAGGAGCCTGCCAGATTTCAGGACAGACTGATCATTTACTTGCTAGTATTACCAAAATTAGTAAAATTAATTGCTCATTTTCTTTCTAAACAGCACCACTGAATGCTCTACTTGCATTCTCACATCTTTGGGTTCAACTACGTGATTGGAAGTGACCTTTTAAGCTAATCCACCTTCTACATGGCAAGACTGTATTCATTATTCCTGACTGAATTCCCAGTAGTTGTTTGTTGTGTCTAGCTTTAAATCTCTCTAATAATAATTCCACTAGTTTAGGATAGCTTCTTCTATTGTCAAATTGTCTTCAGTCAGGGCTTTTTCTTCTTCATTAGCCTAAACTTTCCTTGCATTCTTTTAAAACAGTTGCTTCTTGGGTCATCTCCATTTACAGCTAACAGTAGTTGCTCCTCCCACTTTATATCCTCGCTTGAGGCATTTTTATTTAGGCTTTCAGTTTATACAGTGCATTTCTTAATCACCCAAGGTGCGCACACATAAGCAATAAAAATAAAACCAAAATTAGCTCAATCACAGAACTCCCTGATCCCCTAAAAAAAGGAAATCCAAGTCTTTCCCTTGTCATTCCAGCGCCTCAGAAAAAGCCTGAACAGATTTTGCGGCAAAGGTCAAACAACTCCTACTCAATCAGGGGAAACAAACTGTAGAGGCTAGGGAAGTCAATGGGAATGCCCTGCCTCAGCTCCCGGGTATGCTGATCTAAGGCCTGTCACGGCCCAACTGAATTTACTGTTGAGCTAAGCCAGGTAGACGTGTGTATTTTAAAATACCCATCCCACAAAGCCCTTTGCAGATTCAAGCCAGCACCTTAAATTGCAAGCTATAGAGCACAGGCTTAGTGTTCTCCCACAACAGACACCACGATGTAGCCTCATTTTGCATGAACTACAGCTTCTACATGGTCTTCAACGGCCGCTCCACATGGAGTGTGTTGCAGCAATTCATGGTAGGTAGCAAAGGTCACTGTGTCAAAGTCTTCATTTCCAATAGCAGCAGCAAGCGTCCTAGCCAAGTAGAGATGGAGGCAAATGAAAACAAAATCTGGACAACAATTGCTATCTGGGGTATCCTGAAGCTTCAGGATCCCAAAAGTAAGCGAGTGTGACTTCAGTCAAAGGATCAGATACCTCCTCCTTTCTGCCTAGCTGGAATGACCATAGCATGTGTCTTGGCTCCCATCCAAGATTGGATTGTGGCCAGGCACCGGGAAAGCCAAGCAACCACACCGTGCAGATCAGAGCAATGGTGATGGACGGCTGGCATGTGAACAGAGCTTTTACTCAACACCAGCTAAATTAGTACTGCCTGTGCCACACCCAAGTCCAACAACTGACTGAATTAGATCTTAGGACTGTTTGATCTTCCTTTCGTGAAGGAGAATGTGGCAGGGACAGGGCAGTAATTGGGCAGATTGTCCCCAACAAGAGACAGTCTACCAGTCATCAGTGTGATGCTGGCACTAGCCCTCATCAAGGGAGGCAAAGGCCAGCTCTGCCAACCAGTGCTTCCCCCTCCCCACCATAAGAATTTATCAGCCAGAGTGTAGGTCCAAGATCTAAGCTCCTTGGGCCCTACCAGAACATCAGCAAACAGCACTTTGCTCTCGTCCTTAAAAGGTGTGAGCACACAAAGGGAGGACAAGATGTTGCTCAATACTAACACCACCTGCATTGGCTCGGTCACGACTGCAGTTTTGAATCGGTCAGAAATCCTAGCCCCTGACAATCTTAGGGGTTTGCCCTAGAACTGTTGCAGCGTTCTTCTGCTGGAGTGGGTAGTACTGATCATTATGAGCAATGTCCCTAATATGTCTCCTTCATGTGAGACAAGCGCAACTCAGTTAACATAACTTGATCCTTAAGGACAGCATTAGCAAGTCAGGGCATGAGCCACCTCCACACGCCACCACAGAGTGTAACCACAGCCCTTGGATCCTTCCTGACATAGCAGAAAGTGAAGGCTCCCCAAGGGAAAGTAAGCCAAAATGCTTGAAAGAGACAATGCCTCAAAAAGATAGATTAGAAAAAGTATCAAGTGCTGTTCATCTTTATTAAAGTTCCCCTGCAAACTCTGAGGGGAGATGTATGGGGAAGGGAGTGCGAATCCTAAAATATGATGGCCAAATTTTGAGCCCTACTCCAGTGGTGCAAAGAGGCCATAAAGCAAGCAAATCTGGTCCCCTGAAGACTCATGGGCTACTGCAGCATCATTGATACCATTCACAGTGAAGTGAGCGGCAGGGTGCTCCTAGCCCACAGCAACCTCTGGCTGTCGG